>NC_133328.1:396829843-398029843 GCF_042186555.1 Aquarana catesbeiana | reverse complement strand
GTACAGGTTGGCATACGATGGGGCACAACAAGTCCCCATCACAACCCCCTGCACCTGGAGGTAGTGGGAGCCGTCAAACGAAAAGGTGTTATGTGTTAGAATGAAATCTAAAGATTCCAAGAGAAAGGAGTTGAGTTTACGGTCATCTTTATGAGATTGTGACAAAATATGTCTGATGACTGAGAGTCCTAAATCGTGCGGAATAGAGCTATATAGTGCCTCGACATCGATGGCCAATAGAAGCGAATGTGGTAATATATGTAATTCTTCCAGATTTTGCAACAAGTGGATAGTGTCCTTAATGTATGAAAAAAGACCTGCAACATGGGGTCTGAGGTGACTGTCTACAAACTTGCTCAAGTTTTCAGTTAAGGACCCGTTTCCGGAAATGATGGGACGCCCGGGGGGGGTTTCTTTGTTTTTGTGTATTTTGGGAAGGCAATACAAAGTGGGGGTACGTGGATATGGTGTTCTTATGTATTCCCAAATGTCTTTATCGATAGCTCCGCTACAGAACGCTTTATCAACCAAATCATAGAAGGCAACATGGAATTTGTTTATAATACTTTTTGAAATAGGTTTATACCATGATAGGTTGGTTACAACCTTTAGGCACATGTCTCTATACTGCTCATTAGTAAAATTCAAGAAAAAAATCAGACAAATTTCCGCCCTTTACAACTAATCCCAACCTAGCGGCATTCATAGCATCCACCACATCAGAGATAAAAAAATTAAAAACTAGCAAACCACAAATTTCCCAAAGTAATCTCACTAATGATGAACTACTGGCCTTAGAATCCCTAAAAAGAGAGCATTCTCTCACAATCAAGCCATCAGATAATGGTGGAAACATCGTCATCATGACTAATGAGCAGTATAGAGACATGTGCCTAAAGGTTGTAACCAACCTATCTTGGTATAAACCTATTTCAAAAAGTATACAATAACTTAATGAAAGCAAAATCTATTGCATAAGCACTTTTGTTGAGATTTATGTTCAATATATTCTGTTTTTATGCTTTTCTAAATAAATAAAAGATTTTTTACTTAATTTAATCGCATTGTTCGCCTATAAAGTCCCATTGTACTGGGGGGTATATAAGTTCCCTTATTTAAGGGTCTTATCCTATGCACTTATTTGGGATGTTGGCAACCTTTTGAAGGCAATATAGTTGACCTTCAGTGGTTCACCTCACTATACATAAATTATATACAGTATATATAAAAGATGTGTCCAGAAAAGAATGAGAATATTTCAAGAATTTTTTTTATTTAAAAATTTTACAATTGAACATTGTCTCCTTCAAAGCATGCACCTTGTGTAGACAATGCCCCCAGCGATTCTTCCATTCTTCATAGCATCCCTGGAAGTCCTCAAGTGGGATGGGGTTCAGAGCATGTGTAGTGGCTCTTTGGACGTTATCCACACTACCAAAATGGTATCCTTTCTCATGTTCGAATCCTGAGTCACAATTTCATGAACAATTGACTTGGTAATTCCTGTTTTCTCTGCAATTATTCTGATAGTGAGCCATCGACAAAAACGGAACAGAATGCAGATGCAGTGAGGTCTTTTCTCAACCATGACCGATGGCTCACTATCAGAATGATTGCAGAGGAAGCAGAAATTACCAAGTCAATTGTTCATGAAATCGTGACTCGGCATTTGAACATGAGAAAGGACACCATTATGGTAGTGTGGATAACATCCAAAGAACCACTACGCAGGCTCTGAACGCCATCCCACTTGAAGACTTCCAGGGATGCTATATAGAATGGAAAAATCGCTGGGAGCCTTGTGTACACTCACATGGTGTATACTTTGAAGGAAACAATGTTCAGTTGTAAACTTTTTAAATAGAAGAATCTTTAAAACATCATTCTCATTATTTTATGGACACACCAAGTATTCATACTAATTGGAATTTTACTGTGTTTTTACTTTCTCCATCACCTGATCACACATAGTTACAGTGCCTTGAAAAAGTATTCATACCCCTTGCAAGTCTCCACATTTTGACATGTTACAACCAAAAACATAAATGTATTTTATTGGAATTTTATGTGATAGACCAACACAAAGTGACACATAATTGTGAAGTGGAAGGAAAATGATAAATGGTTTTCAATTTTTTTTTTATAAATAAATATGTGAAAAGTGTGGCGTGCATTTGTATTCCTACCCCCTGAGTCAATACATTGTAGAACCACCTTTCACTGCAATTACAGCTGCAAGTCTTTTTGGGTATGTCTCTACCAGCTTTGCACATCCAGAGTGACATTTTTGCCCATTCTTCTTTGCAAAATAGCTCAAGCTCTGTCAGATTGGATGGAGAATGTCTGTGAACAGCAATTTTCAAGTCTTGCCACAGATTCTCAATTGGATCTAAGTCTGGACTTTTACTGGGCCATTCTAACACATGAATATGCTTTGATCTAAACCATTCCATTGTAGATCTGGCTGTATATTTAGGGTCATTGTCCTGCTGGAAGGTGAACCCCCGCCCCAGTCTCAAGTCCTTTGCAGACTCTAACAGGTTTTTTTCTAAGATTGCCCTGTATTTGGCTCCATCCATCTTCCCATCAACTCTGACCAACTTCCCTGTCCCTGCTGAAGAAAAGCATCCCAACAGCATGATGCTTTCACCACCATATTTCACAGTTGAGATAGTGTGTTCAAAATTATGTGTAGTATTAGTTTTCTGCCACACATAGCATTTTGCTTGTAGGCCACCTTCTTCCACATGTTTGCTGTGTCCCCAACATGGCTTCTCACAAACTGCAAAAGGGACTTCTTATGGATTTCTTTCAACAATGGCTTTTTTCTTGTTACTCTTTCATAAAGACTAGATTTGTGGAGTGCACGACTAATAGTTGTCCTGTGGACAGATTCTCCCACCTGAGCTGTGGATCTTTGCAGCTCCTCCAGAGTTACCATGGGCCTCTTGGCTGCTACTGATTAATGCTCTCCCTGCCCGGCCTGTCAGTTTAGGTGAACGGCTATGTTTTGGTAGGTTTGCAGCTGTGCCATACTCTTTCCATTTTTGGATGATGGATTGAACAGTGCTCCGTGAGATGTTCAAAGCTTGGGATTTTTTTCTATAACCTAACCCTGCTTTAAACTTCCCCACAATTTTATCCCTGACCTGTTTGGTGCATTCCTTAGCCTTCATGATGCTGTTTGTTCACTAAGGTTCTCTAACAAACCTTTGAGGGCTTCACATAACAGCTGTATTTATACTGAGATTAAATTACACATAGGTAGACTCTATTTACTAATTATATGACTTCTAAAGGCAATTGGTTCCACTAGATTTTAGTTAGGAGTATCAGAGTAAAGGGGGCTGAATACAAATGCATGCCACAGCTTTCAGATATTTATTTGTAAAAATATTTGAAAACCATTTATCATTTTTTTTTCCACTTCACAATTATGTGTCACTTTGAGTTGGTCTATCACATAAAAGCCCAATAAAATACATTTCCTTTTTTTGTTGTAACATGACAAAATGTGAAAAATGTCAAGGGGTATAAATACTTTTTCAAGGCACTGTAGATATATACATTAGCTGAGTTGAGTTAACCTTTTATTGAATATGCAGCTTCTTCATCTTCGATCCTTGACAATGTAGCTTTTGAAGCTGGTGCCATGACCACTGCCCCAGGTTTCCTGTGCCAGGGTGACTCCTTTCTCTTTCAGCATCTTATGGAGCCACCCTTGCATGCAGGGATTGGAGTCGTGTCTCCCTGAACTGAGTACATCAATAAAAAACACAAAACACAAAATGAAAAGTGGACGAGGATGGCAAGGAACTCCCCTGATCCTCCCTCCTTCATTCTCCAAGCTAATAGACTGACTTGAGACTGCAGTGTCTACAGTGAAGGCCTCATGTACACTGCTGCTGGTAAACGGATGTTTAGGAGCAGTTGGGCATTATTTTCAATTTGCTCCTGAACTCTCCTCTATGTTATCTTATCAGTAAATATACATAGGTTCATTTATAGTCATTTCTAGGCAGTTGCGTTTAGAGGCTTTTTTTTAACCCCAAAAAATGCATTCAGAAGCTGTGTTTAGAGGCATTTCAAAGGCCAAAAGCAGCTAAATGCGGTAACTCGCGTTTATCCGCGTTTTGTTTACAGGCGTTTTTCATTTTTCACTATTTTGAAAAAAATATATATATATTTTTTTATTTTCAAATGCTTCTAAACGCAAACGCGGCACAACGCATGTAAAGGCAGCAAAACAGACTTTTTAAACGTGGGTTACTATCTGTCAAGTTAAATCGTTCAGGAGAGGTGGTAAAAATGTCCCGTGTACATTAAGCTTTATGCCCCGTACACACGGTCGGATTTTCCGATGGAAAACGTCCGATCGGAGCGTGTTGTCGGAAATTCCGACCGTGTGTGGGCTCCATCGGACATTTTCCATCGGATTTTCCGACACACAAAGTTGGAGAGCAGGAGATAAAATTTTCCGACAACAAAATCCGTTGTTGGAAATTCCGATCGTGTGTACACAAATCCGACGGACAAAGTGCCACGCATGCTCAGAATAAATAAAGAGATGAAAGCTATTGGCCACTGCCCTGTTTATAGTCCCGACGTACGTGTTTTACATCACCGCGTTCAGAATGATCGGATTTTCCGACAACTTTGTGTGACCGTGTGTATGCAAGACAAGTTTGAGCCAACATCCGTCGGAAAAAATCCTAGGATTTTGTTGTCGGAATGTCCGAACAAAGTCCGACCGTGTGTACGGGGCATTACTCTTTCTTGTGAAGACAGGAATTTCAGGGAAGCAGCACTGTGTGAGCTGGAGCCAGCAGCACTGAAAGTAGTAAACTGCAAGTGCCTGGGTAGGAATTTTAACAAACATCTTATTGGGGAATGTTTATTTTATTGTGTTCAATGTGTTGAGCTAAAAAAACGCTGAGCGTTTAATACTGCTTTAAACTAGATGTAAACCCGAATTCACTGACACTGAGTTTGCTAAAGCATTGTTTATCATTAACGACTGTCATGCTTTTCTTCTTTTAGAAAATATGGTTTTCCAATTTATTGCATTATTTGTTTCATCTCAGTGCTACTAATCTCTTTGGCCGGAGTGGGGAAGACATAGAATTCCAGCAAGAGGATCATCAGGAGTGCAGAGAATCCTCACCTGCTTTTTACAGTGTCATTCTCTTCCTGCCCAGACTGGCGAGTTGACACTCCTTTGCTGTTCCCTTGCTGGTGAGCCAGATCTTGCAGCTCTTCAGCCAGTGAGGGAGTAACGTTGTAGAAGTAGGTGTGCAATCTATTGTGCTGTCCTGATCCTTGTGAGTTATTGACAGCAACATGATCCCTAGGGTTACATTGGCTTTTGTCTGAATAAAACATTTTTGCTTAGTTAAGACAAGAGGGGTACCAACTGGTACAAGATACCAACAAATCATTACATTAGGCTGACTCAGCCTAAAATATAGTGATGACACCTAAATTATACTGGAAAAATCTACACATATACAAAAGCCCATCACGTATTAGTTAAACGTGAAGACTGAGATGGCGGTGATAAGATAATCACAATCCACAGATCTGCTTATATGGAGAAAACAATTATCTTTTCAGTATGTAAACCTGTTTATTCACTTTTAAAACACCCTTTTGTCTCAAAAGATTTGAGATCACTACTAGAAAGATAGGGGTTACCTTGCTGCTAGGATACTGCCATTCAAGCTGTGTCTAATTACATAACATGAATAGAAGGAACAATGAACACTGTCTTGTATGGTTGTCAATCAGGTTTTCACCTGAGCAACCCCATAATGATACAGTTAAAAAACATTCCATTAGCAACAGAGTACTTAAACTTCTGCAAAATAGTATTTACTTTTTGTGCCTGTAACATTATTATCAATCAATTATGTTTTGTAGTAAATATTTATAATCTATCAATACATGAAAATATAATTCCTTATCTTATATAAAAAAAAAAGGGGAGGTCAAGCCAAATTTAAAGCAGTGGGGTTGCTTTGTGAACAAAGTTGGTAGAAAGAAAAAGAAAAATCACTGCTTTAGGAAGGTCAATCAGGAACCTCTCCTCCAGACTGGAAGCCTCAGGTGCTGGCAATGCTTGTAACAATGAATTTGTAAGAAAAGTCCTGGACAGCCGCACTCAAAATGATAATTGCCTTTATTGATAAAAACAACAAAAATACATGCCACAAGAAGTACAGGGATCTGACGCGTTTTACACTATATAAATCAAAGGATAGGGAGTGGCGCTGTGTTAGGAGTGTAAATAAAAATTAACAAAAAATGAAAATGTGTGAATAAAAGTGTAAAGACAGAACGTGTGAAATTCTTTGGTGTGATCCAAAAAATTACTTCCAATAAACTTTTTTTATATATATATACCCTTGTGTTAGTGCAAAAACACCTTGATCTAGTGGAAATTAATATTATATGTGCAAAGAATCGCAAATATCAAGCAGCACCTCTAAATACCATAAATACATGAATAAATATAAAGTGATAAAGTGCCAAAAACAATAAATGTCCAAAAACAATAATTGTCCACCAATAATGTAATAATTATAAGTAATAAAAATTCATTGATAATGTGTCCAAACCGCAGCTAAAAAAATTGCAAAACCATATGCTGTTTGGTAAGAGAAAGATTCATAACCAACAATGTATAAACGTGCACTAATTTATAAGCATAAAAAATCGTTAATAATGTGTTCAAATCGCAGCTAAAAATCGCAAAGCCATATGTTGTTTGGTGCAAGGAAAGTTCATAACAATTGTGCAAAAAATCTTCTTAAATGATAAAGTGCCGTGCTGTGACAACCAGTAGTCCCCCCAATGTGGTTGCACTCACCAGAGCGCTCCACCCCTGCAGGGGTACGAGCGTATAATGCTGGTCCTCTCACTCCAGTCCAAAAGATGTCAGTTTCCTTCCACGCATCCCATTCTTAAAACGCAGCTGTATACACTGAGAGGTGGGGACTTCCTGTCCCTTGGTTTTAGAAGACCCCACTCGATATCCGTTGCACTCGCTCTCTCAATGTCAGCTTTGGATTCTATGCTCATTTATCACTTTATATTTATTCATGTATTTATGGTATTTAGAGGTGCTGCTTGATATTTGCGATTCTTTGCACATATAATATTAATTTCCACTAGATCAAGGTGTTTTTGCACTAACACAAGGGTATATATATATATAAAAAAAGTTTATTGGAAGTAATTTTTTGGATCACACCAAAGAATTTCACACGTTCTGTCTTTACACTTTTATTCACACATTTTCATTTTTTGTTAATTTTTATTTACACTCCTAACACAGCGCCACTCCCTATCCTTTGATTTATATTTCTTGGGGGATCACTTAGGTGTTCCCTTCCTATCTAGGGGGGCTGCAGGTGGGAGTCAGTCCACGAGCGCGGATCCATTGATATATTTAAGCGTTTTACACTATAGTTAGTGCTTAATCATAGCTATGATTAAGCACTAACTATAGTGTGAAACGCATCAGCTTCCCTGTACTTCTTGCTGTGGCATGTATTTTTGTTGTTTTTATCAATAAAGGCGATTATCATTTTGAGTGCGGCTGTCCAGGACTTTTCTCACAAATTCAAAGTTGAAAGAAAGTTGGGAGTTCTGTCTGTAGAAATCAGTTAGGCTGGCCATAGGCGGTGCAAATTTCTTTCCTGCAGCCACAGGTTACAGGAAAGAAATTTGCTTGATTCCCCCATCAACACAGACAGTGCTGACAGGGGAATCCCTCCTGCTGGGCCATTGCCTTCTTTGGGGGGGGGGGGGAGCGGGCGGGGGAAGCCATCCCCGCCGGGTGAAAACAGTGATTATTGCTAGTGGCTATAGCAGCCTCTTGCGATTATCGGAAGCAAATTCGGCAGGCTGGTTGTACCCAAGTTGATCGATCGATCAACTTGGTACATTCATCATGCCCATTAATGGTTCGAATCTTGGCTTGTTCCTGCTGAATCGGCCGAGATGCTAACCATGTATGGCCAGCATACCTTAGAAAATTAAAATGTATGTCATCGCTTGTTAATGGGCAACATTTCCACTTGCAATCTGTGATAAATTAACCCTGTTACCTACTGTAGGATTTCAATACATGTACCAGGGTTTGTTCATACATACAGGCACTTTGATAACGCAGTGAATGTGAAATTCACCAAACATTTACTGCGGGTGAACCCTTGCAGTGCCCCCTGCACGGTGTAATTGCTCATTGAGAAGGGACGTAGAAGAGGCTGTATTACTTACCTGACTCTCGCTCCAGAAGACCCCCTGCCTCCATTATGTTCACCCCACCTCCTAAAATACGAGGTTAATGTCTCTGCATTGTACATGATGATACAGAGGCTCCAACCATAGACCAGAGAATCAGGGAGCGGAGGAGAGCATCAAAGTTTGATGGAGCAAGGAGAAGGTAAGTAATGCAGCCACTTCTGCAACCTTCCAGAGTTTAGCTTTAATCATCCCAGTTACCTACTGAAAGATATTGATGAATACATTTGCCATAGCTTGTTCATATATGGACATATTTATAACGCAGTGAATGTGACATTCGCCAAATATTCACTGCAGGTAAATTAATCATCTTATTTTAAAACAGGAAGATACACCCGCAGAGAATGTTTGGCGAATATCACCTTCACTGCTTTAGAAATATACTCCAAAATTTGACACTAAGTAAACTGAATGTATAAAAAAAACTAGTAAGCATATGTATATTCTACTGTGTGGAAAGCCAAAACCAGCATTATACCAAAATTGTATCTGCTGCTCCTTTTTCCTTTTGCTCTTCGGTTTCCTTTTATTAATTATTCTTACACTGCACACTTTATAATATAGAAATATACTGTAGCTCAGTAAATGGATGAAGGCAATTTCACACAATTACTTTTCTATTTTTATACTAATGTATGTTGTGCAGCTATAGTATGAAAAGACCCTGTCGAGCTTTTGACTTGATGGAAAATGTCAAAGAAACTAAAGAAAATGTGAAGGGTATGTGTACTTATAGATGTTCTTTGACTAAGAGCTGAGCTGTGGAGTGTTCTGCTGTGGTTAAAGAGAACCTATCACTGTTCAAATAAGTAGTTGTTGGCCGTTGATCAGGGCTGCAAAAGCTAAGTACATATCTACTAGAAAATGTTAACAATGTAATAGGGCCTATGTGCTGCTTGCGGAATATTTTCTGTCTATGTAACATTATGTTTCTATTCTGGTTTGACCTATTTTACATCTTACTGGTTAAGATTCGAAAAAAATGTCTCCAATACATCCACGTTTTGAATAGGAAACCATGTAATGTACCATTAAAGGAACTCTTACTAAGAAGTATGGATAGCCTGTTATTGCTGACTTCCGCTTCTAAAAATGTTTGCCGCCCAGTTGTTAAACAGATCCAATGGCTTCTGTATTTCCCTAGTCACTCACCTGGAATGCAGATCACATGTTCAATTTAAGTGGCTCTGCATGCCTGTTCTGGGTCTGTGGTTCATTAAATTAGGAGGAAGCCAGACTACTATGCATTTTTGAAGGCAGTTAGCAATACACACACACACTAGTAGCTATGAAAAAGTTCCTATATACAGTATTACCTGTAGAAACTCTAAATTACTTCTGCTGGGACTTAATGTCAGTTGTTCTTAAAGTGTCACTAAACCCACATCATAAAAAACTATCAATAAATGCTGTTCACACTCACTCATTCACTATGAGATTCATTTTCTGTATTCTGCAAAAAAAAAAAATGTGTTGATCCTGCTGTTCTTTATCACCACCGTTTGTTCATGTCCCCAGTTCAGCTAGGGATTTTTCAGCTTTGGTGGCAACTCTGCACATGCTCAGTTTTCAGTGAATTTCTATGCTGAGCATTTCCTCCCTATCATATCTGAGCAGCCCATGTGTCTATAGAGTCACACATGTGGGCGTATACACAGTGGTAAATGAGAACCCACTACCTCCCTCCTCCTCCATGCCCACTAAAAAGCTAAACACAATGGGGGTGGGATATTACATGTAGATTAATGGGGGCTTCGCCTCCCTGTTGTATAGATGAATGGTGCCGCGCTAATCCTATTAAATGAGTTTATAATTAATAAATTATATAAAGAAACCGGCCTGGAGGGCCACTGATGTAAAAACCAGTGCTATATCTCACTGTGTGAACTAAATATAAATGCAAAAAATAATAAATAATAAATATGTGAATGTGAGCAAAAAATAGACAACCTAGATAATCAATCAATGTCTACCGTGACTAACCATAAATATGACTGTTCCAATCAAAAAATAAATAAATAAATGAAATAAAATTAAATAATTATTAATCAGCAAAGTGCATAGTGCCAACACTGTGCAATCTAGATATCTAAATCATAAAGTGACTATATATTGTGAAACAGCAAATTTTCCATAAAGTGCAGACGTGCAAACAAATATAACAGCAGTTAAAGTGCCTGGTGATTGAAAATTCCATGCACTTTAACTGCTACATGCGCATGCCAGCACCTTAAGTCACAAGATTGTATTTAAGATTATGGACGGTTTTCCTGTGTGATTGCCCCTCGTTTTTTATTCTTGTAGGACATTCATTTTTTAGGACATTCAATCTAATACCGTTCACTTTTGGAGTCATTATTTGCACATAACTGTTATATTTGTTTGCACGTCTGCACTTTATGGAAAATTTGCTGTTTCACAATATATAGTCACTTTATGATTTAGATATCTAGATTGCACAGTGTTGGCACTATGCACTTTGCTGATTAATAATTATTTAATTTTATTTCATTTATTTATTTATTTTTTGATTGGAACAGTCATATTTATGGTTAGTCACGGTAGACATTGATTGATTATCTAGGTTGTCTATTTTTTGCTCACATTCACATATTTATTATTTATTATTTTTTGCATTTATATTTAGTTCACACAGTGAGATATAGCACTGGTTTTTACATCAGTGGCCCTCCAGGCCGGTTTCTTTATATAATTTATTAATTATAAACTCATTTAATAGGATTAGCGCGGCACCATTCATCTATACAACATTTATATAGGCCTAGTGATACCTAATAGGTGCGTGCAGCTGTTCCACCTTTAGCTAATTCCATATCCGATAGCGCAGGAATATTCTTTTGTACAATTCGCCTCCCTGTTATTCTAAGACACAGGTTGGAGAGGCGTGACACAGCCTGTGACTGGCAGAAATCTGCCCACACCATGTTATTGCCAAAAAAAAAAAAAACAACAAAGATTTGATTTCAAATATATATTGGTATGCCAATTTAAAACAGTTTAACCCCCCTGGCGGTATTCCCGAGTCTGGCTCGGGGTGGATTTTACATACGAAAAGCGGTATCCCCGAGCCAGACTCGGGCTTGCATCGCAGGATCCAGGAAGAGCTTACTTACCTTGTCCCCTGGATCCTGCGATGTCTCCCCGCTGTGATCGGCGAGCCGCTGTGTCTCGCTCGATTCACAGTGCCGAGCTCCGTTCCCTGCGAGCGTTGCGACGCACGGGGACGGAGTTCGGCGGTAAATTCAAAAGTGAAACACACAGTATAGATACAGCATACTGTAATCTTACAGATTACAGTACTGTATCAAATAACTACACATCCCCTTTGTCCCTAGTGGTCTGCCCAGTGTCCTGCATGCAGTTTTATATATATAAAACTGTTCTTTCTGCCAGGAAACTGGAGATTGTCCATAGCAACCAAAACTGTCTCTTTACATCAAAAGTGGTTTTAGACCAGCTAGAAAAAAGCGATAATAAATTATAATCACTTGCAGAATTGAGCGATAGTGATTTGTGGGGAGATCCGTCATCAAACACTAAAAGTAATAAAAGCTAAAATTCTGCAACTGAGCAAATTTCAGTGTTTTTGATTTGATTACATTATTATATAATTTTTATTATTATTATATTATTATGTGTTTTAATTATTTATAGTTATTTATTATATTATAATTTTTTATTTCGTTTTTCAAACTTTATCATACCCGGGATGTCTACTAGACTCTTGTTTGGACAGATTTAAGTGAACTATTCCTAAGAATTACAGGCCTACAATATAAAACGCCAAATTTCTGTGCAAAATAATTGTACCGCTTTCAGCACCTAAAATCTGAAATAATCATACCGCCAGGGAGGTTATTGATCTTAATTATTTATTTTTTTACTCTGTATTACAAAGACTGTTTTTTTTTTATTTTGAACAGCAGAGGATTAGAAGCTCCTACTGCATATGTTCCTAGGCAGACAGGCTGGAAAAAATCTGGGTCATGTGATAGCTGTATATTTATTAGGAAAGAGGTACTTTTTTAATTACAATAGTTACAATGCCATCATACATATGCAGAAATAGAAGAGACAATGTCAATTAAACAGTGTGAGGTTGATTAACTAAAACTGGAGATTGTAAAATCTGGTGCAGCTCTGAATAGAAACAACCAGCTTCTAGGTTTTATTGTCAAAGCTTTATTGAACAAGCTGAAGTTAGAAGCTGATTGGCTACCATGCACAGCTGCACCAGATTCATTAGTGCTCCCGTTTTAGTAACTCCCCCTGTGTGTTTAGTATCATTTAATGGTCAAATAGTCAATGGTCATTCCTAATAGTTTCAAAGTTTGCCCACCCCATCCTGCCTCCTTACAGTCATACTTTATTATTAACAATGATGCAGCCCATCATAAATGTAGGGGAGCAGAAGTAAGTGGGCAAGCTCTGACACTTTCCAGAAGAATCGCTTTAAACCACAAGTAAAAATAATAAAAGGTTTCTCTTACCATTATTCAAAACATGTGTCCTCCTTGGAGAAACTGCCTCTACTATTCCTGGTAGATGATTGCCTACACCCTCATCTTCAAAACCTAAGCCACTATCCAAAGTTCCTTTTGACATTGCTGATCCATCTCTGACATTGGTGCCACTGGTTCTTGGAGACTTAAGTTCATCCTACAAATAAATATGCAAATATTGTATACAAATCAGCAGGCAAAGGTCATTCTGGACAATAGGATAATCCACATCTCACGTTGTTTCCTTTGTTACTGACAGACCAACATGCTATAGCATGTTATACATAATATAAGATAATAGATATTAGCAGCCAATATTTATGGTGAATATCTCCAATGAAAAAAACTAATTTAAAGCAGAGTTTGTAAGTTTATTAAAAGTCAGCAGCTACAAAAATTGTTAAACAGACACTCACCTGTCCCATGGTCCAGCGATGCAACCGCCCGAAGCCTCGCTCCTCTCCTCCTCCCCGTGGCGCCGTCATTACTACTGTGGGCACCCAACTGTGATAGCTTGCGGCTCCACAGCCGGGTGTGAACTGCACATGTGCGAGTCGCACTGCACTCTCCTAGTGGCCAGGCAATCTTCGGGCACCTGTGACGTGTCCCAAAAGATTGTAGAGAGTGAGGGGCCACCTAGGGGGAGATGAGGAGTCGCCTAGGCGGACAAGCGATGGAAGGAGGAAGTGGGACAGGAAGTACCTGTCAAAACCAAGTACCTACTCTCCTCCCCCCCAAAAAAAAATTACATGCCAAATGTGGCATGTAAGGGGGCGAGGAGTGCTTAAAGCGGAAGTTCCACCTTAGGGTGGAACTCTGCCTTAAGCATACAACATTAAACAAAAGGGGGTACTGTGATATACCTGCATGCACCTATCAATGACTCCTCCAGAACTCTGGAACCCCTTAAAATTCAGGACAACTTCATATACAAGTACAAAGCCAAGAACCAACCTCCTTCCCTCCAAAAGCCTTACTATTGGACACTAGCATGTACAGTATCTCACAAAAGTAGGTACACCCCTCACATTTTTTGTAAATATTTTATTATATCTTTTCATGTGACAACACTGAAGAAATTACACTGCTACAATGTAAAGTAGTGAGTGTACAGCTTGTATAACTGTAGATTTGCTGTCCCCTCAAAATAACTCAACACACAGCCATTAATGTTTAAACCTCTGGCAACAAAAGTGAGTACACCCCTAAGTGAAAATGTTTAAATTGGGCCCAAAGTGTCAATATTTTGTGTGGCCACCATTATTTTCCAGCACTGCCTTAAGCCTCTTGAGAATAGAGTTCACCAGAGCTTTACAGGTTGCCCTGGAGTCCTCTTCCAATCCTCCATGACGACATCACAGAGCTGGTGGATGTTAGAGACCTTACGCTCCTCCACCTTCCATTTGATGATGCCCCACAAATGCTCAATAGGATTTCGGTCTAGAGACACGCTTGTCCAGTCCATCAACTTTACCCTCGGCTTCTTTAGCAAAGCAGTGGTTGTCTTGGAGCTGTGTTTGGGGTCGTTATCATGTCAGAATTCTGCCCTGCGGCCCAGTCTCCGAAGGGAGGGGATCATGCTCTGCTTCAGTATGTCACATTACATGTTGGCATTCATGGTTCCCTCAGTGAACTGTAGCTCCCCAGTGATGGCAGCACTCATGCAGCCCCCAACCATGACAGTCCCACCACCATGGTTTACGGTAGGCAAGACACACTTGTCTTTGTACTACTCACCTGGTTGCTACCACACACACACTTGACACCATCTGCACCAAATAAGTTTATCTTGGTCTCATCAGACCACAGGACATTGTTCCAGTAGTCCATGTCCTTAGTCTGCTTGTCTTCAGCAAACTGTTTGCGGGCTTTCTTGTGCATCATCTTTAGAAGAGGCTTCCTTCTGAGACGACAGCCATGCACACAGATATGATGCAGTGTGCGGTGTGTGGTCTGAGCATTGACAGGCTGACCCCTACCCCTTCAACCTCTGCAGCAATGCTGGCAGCACTCATATGTCTATTGCCCAAAGACAACCTCTGTATATGACGCTGAGCATGTGCACTCAACCTATTTGGTCAACCATGACGAGGCCTGTTCTGAATGGAACCTGTCCTGTTAAACCACTGTATGGTCTTGTCCACCGTGCTGCAGCTCAGTTTCAGGGTCTTGGCAATCTTCTTATAGCCTAGGCCATCTTTATGTAGAGCAACAATTCTTTTTTTCAGATCCTCAGAGTTCTTTGCCATGAGGTGCCATGTTGAACTTCCATTGACCAGTATGAGAAAGTAAGAGCGATAGCACCAAATTTAACACACCTGCTCCCCATTCACACCTGAGACCTTGTAACATTAACGAGTCACATGACACCGGGGAAGGAAAATGGCTAATTGGGCCCAATTTGGACATTTTCACTTAGGGGTGTACTCACTTTTGATGCCAGCGGTTTAGACATTAATGGTTGTGTGTTGAGTTATTTTGAAGGAACAGCAAATTTACACTGTTATACACTGTTATACAAGCTGTACACTCACTACTTTACATTGTAGCAAAGTGTCATTTCTTCAGTGCTGTCACATGAAAAGATATAATAAAATATTTACAAAAATGTGAGGGGTGTACTCACTTTTGTGAGATACTGTATATGCCCAGGAAGGAGGTACTGGAAATTGAGCGAGTACAAAGAAGGGCAACAAAGCTAATAAAGGGTCTGGAGGATATTAGTTATGAAGAAAGGTTGCGAGCACTGAGCTTATTTTCCCTGGAGAAGAGGCGCTTGAGTGGGGATGTGATTTCCATTTACAAATACCGTACTTGTGACCCCACAATAGGGATAAAACTTTTCCTCGGAAGGGAGTTCAATAAGACACGTGGCCACTCACTAAAATTAGAAGAAAATAGGTTTAACCTTAAACTGCATAGAGGGTTCTTTACTGTAAGAGCGAAAAGGATGTGGAATTCCTTTCCACGGGTGGTGGTTTCAGAGCGGGGTATCGATTAGTTTAAAAAAACTATTAGCTAAGCACCTGAACGGCCGCAACATACAGGGATATACAATGTAATACTGACATATTATCACACACATAGGTTGGACTTGATGGACTTGTGTCTTTTTTCAACCTCACTTACTATGTAACTATATCATATTTTAGGACCAATAGTTAGCGCTGGAGACAGGTGAGCCCTCACAATTGCTCACAAAACTTGTAATTTGCTTATCAGAGCACCTTGAGTTTTAGAGGGGATTGTGGTGCTTGAAAAACATTGATCTTAAAGGTTTACATATTGTCCTATTTGGATAGGTTTTCTTTAATACTGAATCAATAGACCAAGAAACACACATCAATCTTGAGCATTCAAACAAGTGTGTTCTGAACCTGGATATCTATTGCTTAAGCTACAGTCATGTGTGATTCCATACCACTGACATCTCAGCCTTTTGTGATGGGTTTCAGTAATTAAAGTTTTCTGCCCTTTTGTCCTGCAAGCTGGTGGCTGGCTGCTTTTCAAGTAACCATGTGTGGTTATTGTGGGGGCAAGAGGGGAATGGAGTCTGTGCTTGCAGAAATAGAAATAGGGTGAATACCAGCTCCCTATAGCCGAAAGCTACAGACTGTATACACGAGGCACTAGGTTCAATTTACTAAACATATAATAATTATTATTTGCTACAACAACCATTATATGTACTAATTAGGTTCAATTAATAGGGAAAATAACAGTAATGTGGCTGAAAATCAAAATAATGGCAAATTACCTACTGTATATGTTTTAGCCTGATTAAAGAAGCCTTAAGAGACAACTCTTATGCTATAAATGACTTAAGATGCCTAGGCAAGGCAAGCTTTCCTGTGTTCTCTACATGTTAGGTATGTAGAAGCCAAGCACCTATCTCAAACCAGGCTGCAGCAGTTCTATACTCTACCGCTACATGTTATTTCCAGCTTGGGACTGATTATAAAAGATCCTCTGGTAGCTACAATTCCCACTTCAAACCTTATTATAGTTCTTGAAATATAAACATACTCTCTGTGGAAAGGCCAAAAAATATCTTCATTCATTTGTATATTTATATATTGTAGAGAATATGTTTTATTTAGATATGATAGTTGTGTAACCAAAATGATTATTTCGTTTTAATAATCATTTATCCACATAAAGCACAAAAAAACAATGGGGTTGATTTACTAAAGGCTAATATGCTGTCCACTGCAAGTGCAGTTGCTCTAGATCTTAGTAAAGGAGGTGAAGCTCTGCCGAATTCTATCATCCAATCATGTGCAAGCAAAAACAGTTTTTTTTAAAACATTTTCCTTGCATGTGATTGGGTATTCTTTGCAAAGTCAAACTTTACTTTGTTTACTAAGTCCTGGAGCAACTGCACTTGCAGTGCACCATATATTTGCCTTTAGTAAATCAACCCCATTGTATTTCTTAAAATGTATGATTTTTAGATTTATATAGAAATAACATGAAGAAATAAAACAAAAATGTAGGCGTATGCCTCGAAAGTTATAGTTCCAAGAAGGAAAGTAAATTATAAGGGGAGTACCATCATCCTAGTGAATTGCAAAATGGGAAGTAGAGACAGCTCCCAAGGTTGATCTCCACTAAAAAAGAGGGAAAAAGGGCTATCTTTCTAGTACCGGTAAGCAAGTATATTGCTTACCAGTACCGAGATCGTCCTTTTTTCCCCCCTTTTTAGTGGAGATCAGCCTTGAGAGCTGTCTCTACTTCCCATTATGAAATAAAGCAAAAAAAAAAGACAATACAATGCTCTGAAATCGTTTTTAGCCTCTCAAGCCATTTTAATTAGACAAACTACTTAAGGAAAAAAAAATCTTAGATTGATATGTGTGCTGAAAGTCCTATGCACAAATAACATACATTAACAGTGAGCAATAAAATTTGAGGAGCTATACCAATCAACGTGAGTGAATCAAAAATACAATTGCAAAAAATACAATTGAAAAAAAAAGCAAAACAAGACAATACAATTCCCTGAAATTGTTTTTAGCCTCTCAAGCCATTTTAATTAGACACACTGTACTAGGGGTAATGAAAAAGGTATAGCAGTATTTATTAAATCTAATAATTAACATGACTCACACACTAGAATAAGGAAATCATATTTCCTGTATTATAGTTCTATGTGTGGGCTACGGGAATAAGAGTACCTGAGTTTAAAGCAGAGTGCCATTCGTTTGTATGTTTATAAAAAGTCAGCAGCTACAAAAAGTGTAACTGCTGACTTTTAATAAGCAGACACTCACCTGTCCCACGGTCCAGCGATGCGGTCGCCCGAAGCCTCGCTCCTCTCCCTCTCCTCTCCGTGGCGCTGGCATTGCAAGAGCGGGCTACCAGGTCGTGACAGCTTGCGGCTTTACAGCCGGGTGCGCACTGCGCGAGTCGTGCTGCGCTCTCTTAGTGGCCAGGCAATCTTCTGGGACCTGTGACGTGTCCCATAAGATTGCAGAGAGGGAGGGGGGGTCACCTAGGGGGTGAGGAGGAGTAGCCTAGGCAGCGAGGCGACGACAGCAGGAAGTGGGAGCTAGGTACCTGTCAAAACTAAGTTGAGAAAAAGAAAAATGGAAAACAATTAAAGTATGGGTACAAAATAATACCACTATATACTTATCCACTCACGCTTGTTAAAAGTGGGGCTAAGTGGCCAGCCTAGCATATGAAAAAACAGAAACATACCTAGGTAGAGGGTATAGTTCAAAGTACCACTTAACAGAGCCATAGGGACATATTATCACAATAATGCAAAAAAAAAAAAAAAAATCAAAATATACAAAAGTTTATTATGGAAAAAAACTACAAAATTAATACTGAAAAATAAAACAATAACATCACCTTTCACCATTAAAAGAGAACATTGTCTATAAAAGCATAAAAGCAATGTGTCTAGACACCATCCATGTGTATATATATATATATATATATATTCACTGATATGAGCAAATAGGCAATAGGGTTTAATGGCACCACCGAATGCTAAGCAGTCCTGTAAATGAATGCTGCTTGAATAAAAAAAATTCATGAAAAAAAAAATCAATAAGTACCAGCTCCCCCCCTCCCCCCAAAAAAATGACATACCAGTTGTGGCATGTAAGGGGGTGAGGAGTGCTTAAAGCAGAACTTCCACTTTTGGGTGGAACTCCACTTTAAATGTCTCTGAAATGTCACCAGGTCATAGGATTTCGGTAAAGTTTGTCATATGGGCTAAATACAATGTAGTCAAAGGTGAGATTACAATGGTTTTTGGTCTTTCTTTCTTTCTTTCTTTCTTTCTTTCTTTCTTTTTGTTATATATACTTGACTAGTAGTTGTGACAATCTCACAAAAATGTTATCTCCGCTAGTCTCATTATTATACCTTTTTTTTTCCAAAGAAAGAAAAAAAACCAGACAGAAATAAACAAAAAAGTAAAATATTAATAAATAATAACCAACAAAAATTGGAATTAAACTAAACAAAAGAAGTCTTTTTTTTTCCATGCAAACTCTGCTTTGGGAGTTTTTTGCCAAAATTTGGCTGACAGCAAAACCAATTTGGCAGAAATCTCTGTGCTTCCTAGTGATTTGTCAAATCGATTTCAGATCAGCACTAGAGCTAGATTATTGGGAACAAAGGGATGTATTTATTCCAGTAGTGTACAGATCATTATTGTTTATTAGGCATATGATTATTAATGATCTATGGAAAGCTGTGGCTAAGCATCCATAAAGATACAAGTGACAAGGTGAGTGCTGGCATTCTGCATGCCTTGCCTATGATGAGGTGTCCTGCAGGTGTCTATGGATGGGGATAATACACAGCACATCGCCTGACCTTGGCTGCCGGCTTTACTTTCTCTCCCCAGACGCTCTTCCTCCCGTCCGTGGGCTGAACGACTCGCACTCTGGAGCTCTGACATCCCATGGTGATGGATGGTGCTGTAATGGAATGTGTGTGCGTGGCGCGCCGGGCTCTGCATTCTTTTATAGCGCCGGTCCGGTTACTATGGACTCCGCCGTCTCCATGGCAGGTTGCTACAATACGTGACGTCAGGCGGCCGTACTGCGCAGTGTACGTGAATACCCCGGGGCTGTGCACACTGCTAGAAGGGTGACAATGGTGACTGCTCTGGTGAAATAAGATTGTATAAGTTATCCAGCCTGTTCCCTTCACTTATGGAGCTGCATATACAAAGCGTGCAGTCAATTGATCTCCTTAAGTTAGGTGTGGAGTGAGTAACAAGTGAACCTGTTGATCTTTTAACCACTTGCCTTCCGGAAGGTTTACCCCCCTTCCTGACCAGGCCATTTTTTGCGATCCGGCACTGCCTTACTTTAACTGCTTCAATACTGGGCATTTTCCCCCCTTCCTGCCCGGGACAATTTTCAGCTTTCAGCGCTGTCACATTTTGAATGACGATTACTTAGTCATGCAACCTTGTACCCAAATTAAATACTTATCCTTTTTTCACACAAATAGAGCTTTCTTTTGGTGGTGTTTAATCACCGCTGGAGTTTTTATTTTTTGCTAAACAAACTAAAAAAGACCGATATTTTTGAAACAAAAACGTTTTTCTTTGTTTCTGTTATAACATTTTTCTCCTTCACTAAGGTGGCACTAAGCGCCGGTTCACATTAGAAGCGGCACGACTTGCAGGTCGCCTCACCGAGGCCACCTGCACACGACTGCCGCGGCGACTTGCAAGACGACTTCTGTATAGAAGTCTATGCAAGTCGCCCCCAAAGTAGTACAGGAACCTTTCTTCTAAGTCGGAGCGACGATTAGAACGGTTCCATTGTACAGAACGGGAGGCGACTTGTCAGGTGGCTAGGTCGCCTGACAAGTCGCCCCCGTGTGAACTGGCTCTAAAGGGGAACTGATGAGGAGGCACTAATATTTAGAATTGATGGGCACTGATAAGCAGCACTAATATGCAGCACTGATGGGTACCGATAGGCGGCATCTGTGCCTATTGGTGCCCATAGGTGGCACTGATAGGTGACACTGATAAGTGGCACTGATATGCAGCCCTGATAGGCAGCACTGATGGGCCCTGTTAGGTGGTACTTATGAGCACTGATAGGTATCCCTAGACTGACACTAAACTAATATTCTACACTGACAATTGAAGCAAAATAGCACAGTATAGCACAATAACTAACAGCACTGAAGAGAGCCCTGTTCTATCTCTCTGCATGCCAAAATAACACTGAAAATGGCTGCCATTGAAATAATACTTTTATACTGTGGGCCGGGAATGCGCCATGATAAAGTCATGATGCCATTGTCCAATCATGATTCTGACAGTGCTCTGTGACCCGATTTGCTGAAGCTTTCACTGCTTTAGCCAATCAGGGCTTGCAATGCACTGTTCAGCACCGCAATGCATTGTGATCGGTTTGGGGGGCCAAACAAATGGTCGAACTACCTGTTTGTTCGGATGTTCGCTGAATGACTGAACAACGAAAGTTCGGCCCGAACTTATGCTCGTGCCAAACGTTTCACCCATCCCTAATGACGAATCCAACCTTGGTAGTTTCCAGGTAGAAGGTTGTAGGGCAAAATATAGTTCACAGGCCAAGCAGAAAGTCCTGAATTTGTTGCGGTCACCGGAGAACCTTTCAGGAGTAGGCACTCTGGGCTCTGGTGGTAACATCACCACTGTAGGTGCTGAGCTTCCAGTGTTAGATGAGGAAGCAGCACCGGGGGTAGCAGAGGGTGCTGATAAAGTCTGTACACGTTCCTCGAGCTGAACATAACCTTCCTGCAGGTTTTTGAAGGCTTGTGTGAGGTCGGCTAGATGTTGGCACAGTTCATCCATGGGAGAGGTTCCTCGCTCAGGCTCAGACATGGCTGTCTCATACTGTCACATACCTGGTGAGTAGAGCCTGGTTTATGCAGAGGAAGGCCTCTCTTTCACCTCTGACTAGGGGCCCTTGGTAGAGTATTCAGGTAATGCAGGAGTGCAGAGTTGCACGTGTGCCGGTAAATGTTATTGCTGTTGGGCTGCTGATCCAGTAGTCCACCAGATGGCATTGGGTCTCCGTGGACAGGAATAGGCTGGTACTTTGCCGAAGAGCAGGTCCCAAAGGTAGCTGGACAGGTGCTAGCAACTTGGTAGCTATGGAGGGGCTGGAATGTAAGCAGAGTCAGACAAGGCGGGTCATACACAAACTCTCAGATCAAGTACAGATGTGGAGGCAGGAGAATGGTCAAAGGACAAGCTGGAGTCGATGCAGGTGGAAAACAGGAATAGTCAGGAACAAGCCGGGTCAATACTTCAAGAGCAGATGCAGGTAACAGGAAATAGGATACTCACAGAATGCTGTAGACGAGACAGCACTGATCCTGGGTGCTGATCCAGCTTAAATAGCCTTTTTGCCACCCTTATCTGTCATGCGCATGTGTGCTCGCATTTCTGCGCATATGCATTTGCACTTTAGCACGTGCTAATGCTCCTCTTCCCCCAGGCATTTGGGGAACAGGGTTTCTTCTGCGGCTATTATTCTGTCTTCTGACAGAGCCTTCTAGACAGTGACCCAGAAGAGTCTGCTTCTCATGCCTCCATGAAATTGCAAGGCATGTGCTCCCTCTTTCTTCAAAGCCTGCGAAAAGACCAGAAAATACATGACAGATAAGAGAATGCGTCTGTCCACAGACTCCGTGGACTGTTTGACTCTTATAAAAATGAATCAGTCCTGGATTAGCTATCTGATGTCGCTGATTAAGTGCTTTTAGGATCTCAAATCTCTGAAAGACTGTCTAGACTGCCCAGCTTTGTGGGTGTTAATTTCATCTGAAAGATATTTTTGGTGTAGGTTTCGTGGGCACAATTAACACCCAAGGACCAATTTTTCCCGCACCTGTTTGACAGGTGCATATCATTGCAATTTTTTACAGCAGGGCAAATTCTTGCTTTCATCAAGAGTATCTCAATAGGGATACACTGTTAAGGCACCACCGACACCCAAAGACCAATTTATTTGCAACTGTTTGAGCGGGTTATCAAATTTCAATTTTTGACAGCAAGACCAATTCTTGCTTTCATCAAGAGTACCTCTATAGGGTATTGGTGTGAAGGCACCACCGACACCCAAAGACCAATTTTTCTGCACCTGTTTGACAGGTGCATATCGTTGCAATTTTTGACAACAAGGCCAATTTTTGCTTTTATCAAGAGTACCTCAATAGGGTTACAGTGTGAAGGCATCCAAAGCCCAACTGCACCTGTATACTTCTATCTATCCAAAGTCTGTGAAAGAGACACCAGAATTTATCCAAAAAATCTCTAATCTTGTTCTGAGCACACTAAATTGTGGGCTCATCATACAGACTGGATCACCAAGCCGTTGTTTATAACCTAAAGAAAGCTTGAGTGGAAAATGTAATTTTTTTGGCTTTATAAATGTCATTATTGCTGCAGCAGGCTCTATACACGGTACAGATGTGTCACATTACAGGCAGATTAAGGGCCCCCCCCCCCCCGGCACTATATTTAAAGGAATTTTTCATTTTTATTGTTATTTCTCATTTTGATGGTTTTACTTTAAGCATCAGTAAACCACTGCTCATTTAAAAATCATGTTTTTTACAAACTTTTTTTCATTGATGCTTGTCCCCCAGGGCAGTACCTGGACCCCCATAACCATTGTATGAACAATTACTTGCATATAAGCTTTTAAAATAGTCACTTTTAATTTTTCCAGTTTGGTGCCCATAGACTTCAGTTGGTTTGCTAATCGGTTCCGAACTTTTGCGATCTTCAAAGGTTCTACCACAAACTGAACAGGGGTTCGTTTGGCCCATCTCTGGCTGCAGCCCTAAAAATGGGAAATCTTTTCAAATAGGGATATGGCATATTTTTTGAGTACAAGATGGACAGGGTGAGGGGTTCACATAATAAAAAAAAAGTTGAACCTGTATTTTACCCATATTAGATCAAGTGAAACATGAAACCTCTGATGCACTTGCAGAATTCTCTTGGGAGCTTTCACAGACCCATAGGGTGGCTTTTCAGAATAGAGCAGCAGATGATTGTATTCTAACTGCATAAGAAAGTGTGTTTGCTTTGCTTGGTGATGAGTGCTGTACTTACATTTCTGAAAATACTGATATTGTAGCGGGTCACCTAAAGAATATGAAAGAGCTCCAGTGGTTATCGGCAAAGCTAGGTGAAGCTAGCCGTAACCTATTTTCATGAATGTGCTCTGTTGGAACGTGGTTGAATGGATTGAAAAGAGCTGCATGTTCTCAGGCTGTACAGGACACAGCTTCCTTCTTTGCAGTGAGGGAGGCCAGAGAGTGCACATCGCTGTTCAGTGTGCACCATTACTGCTATATGTCATCGGCCTGAGTGGGATCTGGAGTGCTGAGTTTAAGAGTGCCGACAGCCAGAGTCACCAGGGCAGTGGACGCCCTGCCCCCCCCCCCCCAGTCACAAAAAAAAAAAAAAAAATGTAAACATGGCCCTTTAAAAAAAAAAGAAAGTCCTTAAGTGCACTGTGTTCGGGCGCCGGACACAGTGCACTATAGGAAGTGCCGCGTCAATGCAATCACGAGATTGCAGACGCTGTGCTTCATTGGCGGGGTTTGGAGCTGCTTTGCGGCGCAATCCATCACGCCGAGCTCCGAGTTCTCATCAGTGTGAGAACAAAGTCACTTCCGGCGGGCTACAAAAAGATGGCCACCGTGAGGACTAATCCCCTTGTGTTCAGTGGAGAGGGGAGGCCCCTCCCCTCTCCACTGAACACACGGAGAAAGCCAGGACCTAGCTGGGGAGAGACAGACGTGGCTTGAAGGAGGGTTGTGCTGCTGGGGACACAGATGTGAGGAGGACCCTGCTGCACCACTGATGGGGACACAGATGTAAGGAGGGACTCCGCTGGGGACACAGATGTAAGGAGGGGCTCTGCTGGGGACACAGAGTTAAGGAGCGGCTCCACTGGGGACACAGATGTATGGAGGGGCTGCACTGGGGACACAGATGTAAGGAGGGACTCTGCTGCGGACACAGATGTAAGGAGGGACTCCGCTGGGGACACAGATGTATGGAGGGGCTCCTCTGGGGACACAGATGTAAGGAGGGATTTTGCTGGGGACACAGACGTAAGGAGGGGCTCCTCTGGGGACACAGATGTAAGAAGGGACTCCGTTGGAGACACAGATGTAAGGAGGGACTCCACTGGGGACACAGATGTATGGAGGGGCTCCGCTGGGGACACAGATGTAAGGAGGGATTCTGCTGGGGATACAGATGTAAGGAGGGACTCTGCTGGGGACACAGATGTAAGGAGGGGCTCCGCTGAGGACACAGATATATGGAGGGGCTCTGCTGGGGACACAGATGTAAGGAGGGACTCTGCTGGGGACACAGATGTATGGAGGGGCTCCGCTGGGGACACAGATGTAAGGAGGGACTCCGCTGGTGACACAGATGTAAGGAGGGACTCTGCTTGGGACACAGATGTAAGGAGGCGCTCTGCTGGGGATACAGATGTAAGGAGGGACTCCGCTGGGGACACAGATGTAAGGAGGGGCTCTGCTGGGGACACAGATGTAAGGAGAGGCTCCGCTGGGGACACCGATGTATGGAGGGGCTCTGCTGGGGACACAGATGTAAGGAGGGACTCTGCTGGGGACACAGATGTAAGGAGGGGCTCGGCTGGGGACACAGACGTAAAGAGGGGCTCAGCTGATGGGGACACAGATGTAAGGAGGGACTCCGCTGATGGGGACACGGATGTAAGGAGGGACTCCGCTGGGGACACAAATGTATGGAGGGGCTCCACTGAGGACACAGATGTAAGGAGGGGCTCCGTTGGGGACACAGATGTAAGTAGGGGCTCAGCTGGGGACACAGATGCAAGGAGGGGCTCCGCTGATGGGGACACAGATGTAAGGAGGGACTCCGCTGACGGGGACACAGATGTAAGGAGGGACTCCACTGACGGGGACACAGATGTAAGGAGGGACTCCGCTGGGGGTACCTGATGCAAGGAGGGACTCCGCTGGGGGCACCTGATGTAAGGAGGGACTCTGCTGGGGGCACCTGATGTAAGGAGGGACTCTGCTGGGGGCACCTGATGTAAGGAGGGACTCCACTGGGGGCAACTGATGTAAGGACGGACTCCGCTGGGGACACCTGATGGTATCTGGTGGCAGGCGACAAGGCAAATGACACGCTCAGGGCTCCCACTGATTCTATATTATGGCGAGTTGCATGATTTCATTTTATATTACAATGTAATAATAGAAATAATGCACTTCAATCATCCTGACACCATAACAACCATAGTGCCGGGATGATTGAAGTGCTAACACCAGGTGTTTGGAGTATCTTTATCTGCTGATTGTTAAACTTTCTAGAATACACATATTTCTATTGTTGTGTAGGATCTGGGTCTGCTGTCCCTCCCTCTCTCCCTCCTTCTCCCTCCATCCCTCATTCATCTCAGACGCTAACCACACCACCTTAGAGCCACACCCACTATTTCACTAAAACCACGCCCATTTTCACCAAGTGGGATGGGTGAAAAAGGAAGGGTGGGGTCTGGCGTCCCCCCATCCTAAAACTTCACCAGCCACCACTGCACCAGGGTGCAGAGTAGAGAGTGGACTAATCTCTGACACACTTGTTTTTGTATTCCTCACCTGTTTGCCGCCACACACACTTGACACCATCTGAACCAAACAAGTTTATCTTGGTCTCATCAGACCACAGGACATGGTTCCAGTAATCCTTGTCCTTAGTCTGCTTGTATTCAGCAAACTGTTTGCAGGCTTTCTTGTGCATCATCTGTATAAGAGGCTTCCTTCTGGGACAACAGCTCCTCAGAGAGTTCTTTGCCATGAGGTGCCATGTTGAACATCCAGTGACCAGTATGAGAGAGTGAGAGCGATAACACCAAATTTAACACACTTGCTCCACATTCACACCTGAGACCTTGTATCACTGAGTCACATGACACCTGGAAGGGAAAATGGCTAATGGGGCCTAATTTGGAAATTTTCACATAGGGGTGTACTTATTTTTGTTGCCAGCGGTTTAGACATTAATGGCTGTATGTTGAGTTATTTTGAGGTAACAGCAAATTTAAACTGTTATACAAGCTGTACACTCACTCCTTTACATTGTAGCAAAGTGTAATTTCTTCAGTGTTGTCACATGAAAAGATATAATAAAGTATTTACAAAAAATTGAGGGGTGTACTCACCTTTGTGAGATACTGTGTATAGATTTTTTTTTCCCTGCAAAGCTGGAGAAAATTCATCACATTGCTTAGTAAAAGCACCTCACACAGCACACAAAAACAATGGCTATGTACACATTTAACACTTTGATCGCCCTAGATGTTTAACCCCTTTCCAGTCAGCGTCATTAGTACCGTGATCGTGCATATTTTTAGCACTGTCTGTGTACGATTGTCCAATACAATATCGCAGTCCTGCTATAGGGGTTGCTGATTGCCGCCATTACTAGTATAAAAAAAAAATTCTAGTCCCATAAATCCCATAATTTTTTAGATGCTATAACGTTTATAATATACGCTTATTGGGATTTTTTTACAAAAAATATGTATCAGAATACACAATGGCCTAAATTGAAGATATTAGATTTTTCAAATGTTTTTATTGGATTTGTTTTATAGCAGAAAGTAAAAAAATATATATATATTTTTTTTTAAATTGACTTTTTTTTTGTTTATAGCGCAAAATCTAAAAAACGCACAGGTAATCAAATACCACCAAAAGAAAGCTCTATTGTGGGAAAAAAATTACATACATTTTATTGGATTACAGTGTTGCATGACCGCGCAATCGTCAGTTAAAATAACGCAGTGCTGTATCACAAAAAATGGCCTGGTCATGAAGGGAGTAAATCATTTGCTTCTTATGAACACATAGTTTTTCCATTTCTTATCATGATGATGGCTCAGACTGTGGCACTGTACATACCATGTATGACAAGTGTCTACCTGGGATGCTGTTACTGCATATCACAGATTTTTTTGACTAGGTGGTTCTTCCTTTAAAGAGGATACATTATTGGCACCAGTTTGAGTGATGCTCTGCTCCTTATCCTGCAGTACTGATGGGGCTGTATTATTGCAGTTACGGTACTTTAAAATATAGCAGATGCCCATGGTTAGGATCTGAAGGCTAAATTCAGAATCCCACAGATACTAGAGCTGTAATCACAGACAGTAAAAATCTCCTGCTGAGTATACAAATGACTTAACCATTATAGCTTGTGAAACCAGTAGTGGGAATAGAAATGGAAATAATGTATGACGGTATTTTTTAAGTACACTGTACCAGAATAAGTGTGTAAGGCCACTTTCACTGTTATTCTAGACAAATATTTTATTTCAGAAATAGAATTTATTTGGAAAAAATATAGCTTAGAACTTGCTGCCAGCTTCTGACAAGAAGTAGTCATAGCTAACCAGTCTATGCATTATGTATTCATTGACAAGCATATGTAAATCTATGTATAGCAGATACGATATGTGAACATGTGTTGTTGTCTGTCTTATTCAAGTTTCTAGGAAAGATAAAATTGTAAAGTTCAGATATGGGAGGAGCTTGGTGCTTAGCCAAATCAAACAGTCTTACAACATGCTCTTCTATGAGGTCCATTCAGTGCTATGAGCTAAACAAGAAAGCAGCCCTTCCTGGCTGGAGATGCGGTATTCACAGCAGCTGTGAGACCTAACAAACAGGTTGCTTTAACTACTGGCATTGCCAGCAAACATATGTAAACCTAATCAGAAAAGAGAGAACAGAAACTGAGAACATGAAAGGAACATTACTAAATATGACATTTAATTGCCCTCTCTACAGGGTAGTAGGTTCAAACCTAAAAAAAGCACATGCTATTTTTATATGGTTAAGAAACACCCATATATCTGAATGCTGTAAAAGATTAGCATCCAGCCAACTTAAAATGAGAAAGACGTGAAATGGTAGAGATTGGACCTGCATTATTAATGTAAAAGAACAAGAACAGGGATACATCGCTATGGAACGCTTGCATTGCAGCCGCGCATGAGCGTGAAGACCAAAACATGCATAGAGAACGCAATTCCTGAAACTGTCCAGCATACTGTACATTGATGTACAGTGCATATAGTGTGGTCCTGGTTTGCTATGTACACCAAGCATTCAAATAATGCTGCTTTTGTGTCTTCTGTTCAGATTATGTGAACTAAGAAATGTGCATGTCAAAATTTTACTCGAAAATGGAAAAAAAAAGAAACTCATAAATGAAATTGTGAAGGTGTGCTGGTTGTGAATATCTGTACATGCACACTGCAGTTTCTTAGGCCCTTATGCAGAGCAGTCATGGGCATAGGCTGCTATTGTCTATGGGGCAATCGGATGAAAATGGATGGGGAATAGGTATTTTTGGCAAACAGGATCGGATCGGATGGCGGTGTCCGCTGACGTGTGTGCGCTGACATCTGCCGCTCCATAGTAGAAACTGGAGGTCATGGGCGTCCGCAGGGGGGGACAAGTGCCCCCTCAGAGCAAGGTGTCTGCACATGGACACTTGGCAGGTGCAATGCGCCCAGGCGCCACAAGCTACCGCAAAGAATCAGTGCCGAAGCTGTGGCAGTTGCGGCACTGTTACATTCAACAGCAGTGGCGCCGCCCCGACTCCCTAGACTCTCTTATTCCATCATTCGCTGGCCTCTCTGCTGCCTGCTGCACTGGTTGCTAGACTTGCCTGCCACCTGGCATTTAGCAGGTGAGGCGAGGCCCCAGCATTCAGAGCAGAGGAGGAACTTCTTCCTCCTTCACGCCTGGTCAATTTTGGCTCCACCCACCTCCTCCATCTTCTCCAGACAGCACTGCTCAGAGCCTGAGGAAAGGAAGGGGGCATGCCTGAAGAGCTGAGTGTGAGCTGTCCAACTGCAACCGGCACCTGCCGGAGGTGAGGCAGCCTGTGTCCATGTTCTGGAGCTCATCTAACAGCACTACTTGTATAATTGCAGTCAAGGTGTTAAATCCATTATTTCATCATAGATATGTAGGAGATATAATTGCTAACCTTCTAAAATTGCTCTTTACCTGGCTATAATAGGGAAAAGATTGCCACTCCAAACCCAAAACCTCTTAAAGCATACGCCCTGTTGGAACACTTAATCTGTTTTTATGTTTAAAGAGGTTTCCACTACTGACTTTTCTTTCTGAAAATGCCAGCACCATGGCTCTGTTGTTCTAATATTTATAGTCATTTACCCGGGGGAGGTATGCAGATAAGAATTTTTAACTTTCCCTAAACTTTTCTGATGTGCATACAGGCTATGGCTTAGAAAGCATTCAGACCCACGGGTCAGCATTATAGCCAGGTAGCAAAAACAACTCCTGGACGGCCGCACACAAATAAGGCACTTTTATTGAAGATAAAAATCCAAATACAGTCAGTTCATGTTACAAAGGCAGGGAAAATTCTGACGCGTTTCACACCATAATTTGGTGCTTAATCATAGCTAATGTATCACAGTTTGACTGTAAGCAAGGGTAGGGATTGGTGTCCAGTCAATGGAAAGTATGTCGGAGACACCCACTCTACACAATCAGACTGTGAATGGAGAACACCTGGGAGGTGAGCCCATGGGAGGTGCCGACTTGCAAGGTCCTATTTACCATATATATCTTTATGCATTATTTTCATACCCCTCCCAAAGGATCCCACTCCAAGATGCTCTCATATTGATGGAATAAAATTATTGGAAGAACAAGAACTATTGTGTTGAATAAGTAAGAAGCATCTTGCATGATAATAGATAAAATCTCGTTAGTATACATGTTCTAGCCTATATTATATACAGCTATTCACCTAATAAAAAGATCATAGATCCTTTTCAAAAACCTGTGATTAAAAAATTGGTTATTTGGAATGTTGTATTTATTCCAGTTATACATCCATGGAAAAATACACATATCATATTTGTGACAGACCTAGCCGGGAAAGAGACTTTTGGAGGGGACTGTATGCAAGCCTCTTGCCAATCGATCGGGGGCCCTTGCATTTGGGGGAACGGTCCTCTTTGTGAGCTGTATGCCTGGGGACCCTGGATTTGCCATATTGGAATAGTGGCTGATTCATAATGCTGGGACAGATACTGTTAGGAGATGCTGATGTAAATTCCAACACCTGTCTGTCTATTGTCTGCTGAAAATGTGTATTGTAAATAAGTCTACTATGGGATCTAAGAGTCATTAGATCCCCATTGTTATTTGTGTTAATTAACTCTGCTATTGTGTGAAGAAGAGTCTATGTTGATTGTGCTAATGTTGATTGGATTTTCTGAACTACAAGACGGCCAGTCTGGCCTAACGGTCATGTCTGAGTCATCTAGGCTGTCTAAAGGGATTAGTTAATTAGCTCATGTTAATTAGGTTAATTAGGTTACAGGTGTATTGTTAGAGTAATATGAGCCGGAGGTCTGCACCGCCACTTTGAGTGTATAAAAGCCTGTATTTTCCAATAAAAGATATTCCTGGTTGAACTTACATACATCCTGCCTGGTGTTTGTTCTGAGCTATCACAACTGGGTTAGAACGGCACAGAGCTGTAGTTCTAATCCCGGAACCTTGGATGACCGAACAATCAGATGTTGCGATCTGCAATCTGATGCTATAGCTGCAGAGGAGTGTCGGGAGAGTGGAACCGAGCGAGCAAGGGGCTCGTTACAATATTGTTGTAGAGTTCAGGTAAATGCTACTTAATGTGTGAACACATATACTGACTCTCTATTCCTTGTAGATGAGAACTAGAAAAGCATAGCTCTCGATTAATAGATGTATGGATGTGAGATTGACCCTTACTATATATCAAAAAGACTAGAGGGCTTTAAATGTGAATGAAATAGGTGTATATAATGATCTCTGAGAAGATACGTATATATCTACCCTGTGTGTAGTCTTTGCTGACATTTAGAGAAAACATATAAGGCATTAAGATTAAAAGATGAGAAAACAGAAACAAAAACAAAGGAAGATGGGAATGAAAACACCAGTCTGCCGATGCATGTGACCATCCCCCCATCCCCTCATCATATGGAGGCGATCGGCAGGTCTATTAGACTATTATTAATATCGGTCCCGAATACATTGTTTTTTTCACTAAGGATTACATCAGTGTATATGAATACATGAATGTTGATTGACCATCTTGTAGTCGTACCGTGTCGGTGGCGATATAGGAATATATAACATATTCCAATGCACACCAACAGCCACCCATCTGTGGCATCCGTCAGGAAACAGAGCAACCACTTCTGATTGTATGTGGTAACCTCGGGAGGCATTTTTCTGTACAGGGATGGGACGTGTCTCATTTATAAAAGTGAGACACGTCCCATTCAAAGTTGAGGCCAGCGGGCCTTCTGGTATTCAAAATGAAAATCAAAATGAAAATCCATCAGACCTCCAGTATACACAGGATCTTGAAGTTGTCTCCACCTCTCGGTGGCTTCACTATTCTTTCTATGCCCTGAATGGCCAAACTAGATGTGTCTTTATGGTGAAGTTTGTTCCAATGGCACGCTACATTAGTATAATGGTCCTTCTCTATGTCATAGAGATGATCATAAAGGCGATCCCTGAGTCTAGGTATTGTCCTTCCAACATACTGTATGGAACACAGTGTGCATGTTATAACATACACTACAAACTGCGTATTACAGTTGATGAAGAACAATATTTTGTGTGATTTGCCTGTAATAGCGAACTGTGTCTCCCCCCTTAATAAAGGGGCAATATGCACAGCTCTTTTCCCAATGTGCAGGGGCTTTCTTGCTGGTATAAAGACTAGGAGATAACCATTTACTGAGCGAGGGTGCCCTCCTGGAGACCATACGTATACCTTTGGCCAATATTTGAGAATAAATGGGGTCATTAGATAGCACAAGCAGGTATTTAGTAATTACATTTTGTACTTTTTTAAATTCTGCACTGTATGGAGTCGAAAAAGTTGGAACGTTGCTGGAATCAGCACGCAACAGTGTGTTCCCTGCAGTGGGTTTTCTGTAGAGATTTGGAGTATTTTCACCATTGTCTCCTGTTAACATCACATCTAAAAATTCAATGGACTTCATATTATGTTGTCCAGTGAATTTTAGATTAAGGGTATTGTCATTCATGTATACCAACCATGTGTCTAGGTTAATGCGTTGTGCAGAAACTATAAAGAGGAGGTCATCAATGTACCTGCAATAAAATATAGTATCTTTTCGACTGAGACTATCAGGCCAAAAAATGCAGAATTTTTCCCACCAACCCATGTATAAATTGACCAGGGAAGGTGAAAATTTTGCCCCATGGAGGCTCCGCACTTCTGGAGGTAATAGTCCCCATCGAACATAAAAAAGTCATGCGTGAGCATGTATTCCAAACACGGTAAAATAAATTCCTGCAGGGCCCATGAGAACCTCCTCGATTTATTTTAAAAATAGAACACCGCCTGTAAGCTCAGAGCATGCGGAATAGAGGAGTATAGATTTGAAACGTCGTATGAGATCCAGCTGTAACTGTCTTGCCACGCGAGGTTACTCAACTTAGATAAAAGTTGTTTAGTGTCCTGAAGAAATACAGGCAGATCCATTACTAACGGTTGTAATTGTTGGTCAAGCCACTGACCTAAACGCTCATTCAATGAATCTATGCCTGCTACAATGGGTCTGCCTGTAAAGGGATTTAACCCCTTCTGTATCTTTGGAAGATGGTGAAAGACCGGCATCACTGAGAAATCAGGAATAAATATTTATTTTTCCTTTGATTTAAAAATACCCACTGATGTCGCTCTATCCATACGAGTAGAAAGCTCCTTTTTAAAAGCTTTTTTAAAGGCTCTGTAATCTGCTGAATCTACAATCACTGTTGACCCCCTTTATCTGCATTTTTAATAACTATGCTGATATCTTTATTCAAACTTTCAAGAGATAACTTTTCATCAGCTGTGAGATTTTCAGATGCATTTCTGGGGACATTCCGTGCTAGGTTTGTCAAGTCCCTTTCCACCAATTTTTGATATGTGTCCATATCTTTAACTCTAGAACCCACAGGGTAAAAATCAGATTTAAGTTTAAATGAAACTATGGGATGCCATAAATTGATGTCAACATCTGAACAAGATTCAAAAGCAAGATTGGTAAGATCTGACAATGCACATATTTCAGTAAAAAACTGGGGAAAGGGAATCGACTCACCCGTCGGTGACTGCTCCACAGACATGAAGGACTTGTAGCTCTCAGGATCAACAAATTAATGCTTCTTTAGAGTTAATATTCATGCAAATTTATTAACATCGAATTTAGTTCCAAAGTGGTTGGAGGGGCAAAAATTCAGTCCTCTTCATAGAAGAGACATGTCTTTGGCCGATAGCGATCATTGCGACAAATTAACTACATTGAGGTTTAGTGCCGATTCCGACCTCGTAGTTGATAGTGACCCTCATTCACATCTCTTGTGCCTTTTTCCTCCCCTCCTCGTTTTCCTGCTTTTTTCTTTTTCTTCTTTTTGTTGTTGCCACTGGCATCTGAGTTTAAAGACTGTGTGTTATCTTTGCGTGTACTTGCGGCTATATGACTTGTATCAGGAGATGAATCTGAACCTGTTACCTCTAGGGTATCATTTACTGGCTCTCCTTCAACATCAGAAAAACTCACTCATTTTCTGGAAGATGTTCTAAGTTGACGACCCGGACGGAAAGTGTTTTTGTTTCCATATGTAAACATTATTGGTCTCATAATATATGTGATCTCTAATTAGTTTCTCTTTTTTCATTGAAATTACACCTGTTTCTAATTCATCCAGCCTCTTATTCAGCTGGCCATCCAAATCTGTGAAGCCAGCAAAACTCTGTTGTATGGTTAACTCTTTCTGGATAGCGGTCATTTCACCCTGTACTCAGTCTAGTTTCTTTTTCTTGGATTCAACAATAATTTGCATTAACTTGAAGGAACAAGTGGAAAGGGTGTGTGTCCACTCCAGTTTGAGATCTTCATCAAAGAGTTCAAAGGTTGGAAATTTTTTGATTCTAAGCCCTTGTGGGATTTGTTCCAATGCCAAATACCCCGTTAGCGTGTTAACATCCCAGAAGGCTCTAATCTCTTTTGCCATCAGACTCTCCAATGTCCAAAAAGTTTGCTTTAGAATCAAATCACTCATGTCTGAGGTTTGTGAAAGTCCACTTCGCTGACTTAAACGGAGTGGGTTGTCGATTGGCGCTGTAAGGGTCTAAATGAACCCTGTCTTTGCTTCATATAGAACTGCTGCGGATTCTGCCATAATAAGTGCCGTGTTCATTGGGTCATAGATGTTTACTATGCAATGCTAAATGGGATACCGAATGCAAAGAAGACTATGGTTGAGCAGACAACATAGGAAGCACAGTCCAGGTAAAAATAACAGGGAAAAGATTGCTGCTCCATACCCAAAACCTCTTAAAGCATATGCCCTGTTGGAACACTTCAGGTGAAGGCTATGCAATGAATCAGAGAGCAAAAACAAGTCCTGGACAGCCGCACACCAATAAGGCACTTTTATTGAAGATAAAAATCCAAATACAGTCAGTTCATGTTGCAAAGGCAGGGAAAAATAGCTGACGCCTTTCACACCTTAATTTGGTGCTTAATCATAGCTAGTGTATCAGAGTTTGACTGTTATGCCCCGTACACATGGTCAGATTTTCCGACGGAAAATGTGTGATAGGACCTTGTTGTCGGAAATTCCAACCGTGTGTAGGCTCCGTCACACATTTTCCATCGGATTTTCCGACACACAAAGTTTGAGGGCAGGCTATAAAATTTTCCGACAACAAAATCCGTTGTCGGAATTTCCGATCGTGTGTACAAAAATCCGACGCACAAAGTGCCACGCATGCTCAGAATAAATAAAGAGATGAAAGCTATTGGCCACTGCCCCGTTTAGAGTCCCGACATACGTGTTTTACGTCACCGCGTTCAGAACGATCGGATTTTCCGACAACTTTGTGTGACCGTGTGTATGCAAGACAAGTTTGAGCCAACATCCGTCAGAGAAAATCCTAGGATTTTGTTGTCGGAATGTCCGATCAATGTCCGACCGTGTGTACGGGGCATTAGTATGAGGCACTACGGCAGCTGTCAGACACAACCACTTACTGTAAACTGAGAAGTGATCCCATCGAAGCCTTTAAAAAGGAGCTTTCTACTCTTATGGATAGAGCGATATTAGTGGGTATTTTTACATCAAAGGAAAAATAAATGTTTATTCCTGATTTCCCAGTGCTGCCAGTCTTTCACCATCTTCCGAAGATACACAAGAGGTTAAATCCCCTTACAGGGAGACCCATTGTAGCATGCATAGACTCAATGAATGACTGTTTAGGTCAGTGGCTTGACCAACAATTACAACCGTTAGTAATGGATCTGCCTGGATTTCTTCGGGATACTAAACAACTTTTATCTAAATTGAGTAACCTCGCATGGGAAGACAGTTACAGATGGATCTCATGCGACGTTTCAAATCTATACTCCTCTATTCCGCATGCTCTGGGCTTACAGGCGGTGTCCTATTTTTTAAAATAAATCGGGGAGGTTCTCACTGATGCTGCAGGAATTTATTTTAATGTGTTTGGAATACATGCTCACGCATAACTTTTTTATGTTCGACGGGAACTATTACCTCCAGAAGTGTGGAGCCTCCATGGGGACTAAATTTTCACCTTCCTTGGCCAATCTATACATGGGTTGGTGGGAAAAAATCTTCATTTTTGGACCTGATAGTCCCCGTTGAAAAGATACTATATTTTATTGCAGGTACATTGATGACCTCCTCTTTATAGTTTCTGGACAACACATTAACCTAGACACATGGTTGGTATACATGAATGACAATACCATTAATCTAAAATTCACCGGACAGCATAATATGAAGTCTATTGAATTTTTAGATGTGATGTTAACAGGAGACAATTGTGAAATTACTTCAAATCTCTACAGAAAACCCACTGCAGGGAACACACTGTTGTGTGCTTATTCCAGCCATCATTTTGGGCATACGATAAACCGCATCCCGGTCGGCCAGTTCCTCAGGTTGAAGTGTCTATGCAGTAGAGATTCCGACTTTAAACGTGAGGCCATTCATATGTCCTCTAGATTTGAAGATAGGGGATACCCTAAGTCTGTCATTAACAGGGCCCTCAGTATTGCTGACAAAATGCCTCGACATAATCTTGGTAGATAAACTGGCCATGGAGAAAAAGTATAAAAACAGGAGGTAAAAACAGTCTAGCAACGTTGCAACTTTTTCGACTCCATACAGTGCAGAATCTAAAAAAGTACAAAAGGTAATTACTAAATACCTGCCTGTGATATCTAATGACCTCATTTATTCTCAAATATTATCCAAAGGTATACGTACAGTCTCCAGGAGGGCACCCTCGCTCAGTAGATGGTTATTTCCTAGTCTTTATACCAGCAAGAAAGCCCCTGCACATTGGTTACAGTTTAAAGGGACCTTCAAATGTGGGAAAAAGAGCTGTGCATATTGCCCCTTTATTAAGGGGGGAGACACAGTTCTTTTGACTACTACAGGCAAATCACACAAAATATTGTCCTTCATCAACTGTAATACGCGGTTTGTAGTGTATGTTATAACATGCACACTGTGTTCCATACAGTATGTTGGAAGGACAACATGTAGACTCAAGGATCGCCTTTATGATCATCTCTATGACATAGAGAAGGACTATTCCACTAATGTAGTGCGCCATTGGAATGAACTTCACCATAAAGACACATCTAGTTTGGCCATTCAGGGCATAGAAAGGATAGTGAAGGTACCCAGAGGTGGAGACAACTTCAAGATCCTGTGTAAACAGGAGGTCCGATGGATTTTCATTTTGAATACCAGAAGGCTCGCCAGCCTCAACTTTGAATGGGACGTGTGTCTCACTTTTATGAATGAGACACGTCCCATCCCTGTACAGAAAAATGCCTCCCGAGGTTACCACATATAATCAGAAGTGGTTGCTCTGTTTGCTGACGGATGCCATGGATCTGTGGCAGTTGGTGTGCATTGGAATATGTTATATATTCCTATATCGCCACTGACATCATCGTTTTTGTGGGGCCGAACACAAACAGGATTTGATTAAGTCCCCTTTCTCCTATTTTTAACTTACATCTTCAATGATTTTCTTATTCTAGTGTAGATGTCGGTACAACTACAAGATGGTTAATCCACATTCATGTATTCATATACACTGATGTAATCCTTAGTGAAAAAAACAATGTATTTGGGACTGATATCAATAATGATCTAACAGACCTGCCGATCTCCTCGCTTTCGATGGCAAACATCCATATGATGGGGAATGGTCACACACATCGGCAGATTGGTGTTTTCATTCCCATCTTCCTTTGTTTTTGTTTCTGTTTTCTCATCTTTTATTCTTAATCTTATGCCTTATATGTTTTCTCTAAATGTCAGCATAGACTACACACAGGGTAAATATATACGTATCTTCTCAGAGATCGTTATATACACCTATTTCATTCAGATTCAAAGCCCTCTAGTCATTTTGATACATAGTAAAGATCCGTCTCACATCCATACATCTATCAATCGAGAGCTATGCTTTTCTAGTTTTCAGCATTTTATACAAGGGATAGAGAGCCACAGTATATGTGTTCACACATTAAGTAGCATTTACTTGAACTCTACAACAATATGATATGTGTATTTTTCCATGAACATATAACTGGAATTCCAATAACCAATTTTTTAATCACAGGTTTTTGAAAAGGATCTATGATCTTTTTTTAAGTGAATAGCTGTATATAATTTAGACTAGAACATGTATACTAACAAGATAGATTTTATCTATTATTATGTAAGATGCTGCTTACTTATAGTTTTATTCAACACAATGGTTCTTGTGCTTAAAATAATTATTTATTCCATCAATATGAGAGCATCTTGGAGTGGGACCCTTTGAGAGGGGTACGTAAATAATGCATAAAGATACATATGGTAAATAGGACCTTGCAAGTTGGCACCTCCCATGGGCTCACCTTCCAGGTGTTCTCCATTCACAGTCTGATTGTGTAGAGTGGGTGTCTCCGACATACCTTCCATTGATTGGACACCAATCCCTACTTATACTAACAGTCAAACTGTGATACACTAGCTATGATTAAGCACCAAATTATGGTGTGAAACACGTCAGTATTTTCCCTGCCTTTGCAACATGAACTGACTGTATTTGGATTTTTATCTTCAATAAAAGTGCCTTATTGGTGTGCGCCGTCCAGGACTTTTTTTTGCTACCTGGCTATAATGCTGATCCGTGGGTCTGAATGCTTTCTAAGCCATAGCCTGTATGCACTTTAGAAAAGTTTAAGGAAAGTTAAAAATTCTTATCTGCATACCTCCTCTGGGTTAATGACTTTAAATATTGGAACAACAGATCCATGGTGCTGGCATTTTCAGAAAGAAAAGTCAGTAGTGGAAACCTCTGTAAACATAAAAACAGATTAGAAATTAACAATAGCAGCTTGATCCTTCTATTAAGCTTTTGCATCAGGTTTCTCAAACCTTTGCATGCCTGCGCTTTGTGATAAAGACTAAGCCCCTTCCCTTCATGACATTGTCAAGAAGGACCTCCAGCCCATGCTGTAGGTCCAAGCAGGTCCACTCTAAAAACTGACAGACGGACCTGATCGGATCGCCCGTGTGAAAGGGGCCTAAGGCTGGATTCATACTGGTATTCATATTGGCACCCTAAAGTACCTGTATTGCAGTGCACTGCAATGCATGGTAATGTACTACCATATGTTGTGGTGTACTGCTTTACAACAAATGGCATTCAGATAGAGCAACCTTTCTCATCTGGGGTTCCGTCTAAGTTCATCAGAGGTGCCCGGGCCGTGGCATCCTGGATGAGAAATTGCTCTGCACATTACTGTCAGTTCCCACTCTGCCAACATACAGTTTGGTGCTCAGCCCTGTATAGAATTTCCTGCTAGCAGGGCTGCACTCTAAGGCTTGTTCACACCTGCAGGATGGAATGTCGCTTTCTGAAAAGCGATTAATGCTTGGACCACTTTTCAGAGGCATTTGACAGGTGGTGAGGAGGTAATATGTCGCCTCCTCACTGCCTATTTTAACCCCCTAAATGCAGCACCGCTTTGCTGTAACCGCGTGCAATGCTCAGGGTTGCAGGGCAGTTGTAGCATGGCCCTATTTACTTGAATGGGTCGGATTCAGGGGCAGTAATGCCCGCCGAATGCATCAGGGGGCATAATTCCTGCAACAGCCACAAAGCATCATGACCACAGCATGTGCCTCTGCAGGTAAAGGGGGGGTAGATGGAGGGTGGTAAAAAATATGGCTCAACCACATGAATTTACTGTCCCCTATCCCCACGTGTGAACGAGCCTTTAGACTTGGGTGCCTTGAGACTGGGAATATTTTGAAAGGGCACTGTGACTGAAAAAAGGTTGAGAAACAATGAGATAGAGAATTAGAAAAAAAATCACAGTTTTATTTTTGGCATGCTGCAGCTTAGTCTATCCATGTTCAGGCACTGGAGTGTACATTCCATAGCCACCCACACTTGTTAGTAAATGTATCATATGTGTGCTGTGTTCTTTGCATGTGCATCCGGCTGATAGTGAATAAGGTGAATGTAACAGTTTGACTGCCCATGCATGAAAGATTTCTACAACCTCTAGTAGTCGCAACTTCTTGTCACTTTTTTGACATTTGCCATGTTAAAATAAATGACATCTATTAATGAGTGTGGGTCGCTTGCTTTCCACCTTGTCCATTCACAAAACGCTGTGTATTCTTTCCACAGAACGCAAAAAAAAAAAAAACTGATGGGAATAATAAGCCTCCCTTATGCCCCGTACACACGGTCGGACATTGATCAGACATTCCGACAACAAAATCCTAGGATTTTTTCCGACGTATGTTGGCTCAAACTTGTCTTGCATACACACGGCCACACAAAGTTGTCGAAAAATCCGATCGTTCTGAACGCGGTGACGTAAAACACGTACGTTGGGACTATAAATGGGGCAGTAGCCAATAGCTTTCATCTCTTTATTTATTCTGAGCATGCGTGACACTTTGTCCGTCGGATTTGTACACACACGATCGGAAATTCCGACAACGGATTTTGTTGTCGGAAAATTTTATATCCTGCTCCCAAACTTTGTGTGTCGGAAAATCCGATGGAAAATGTGTGATGGAGCCTACACACAGTCGGAATTTCCGACAACAAGGTCCTATCACACATTTTCCGTCGGAAAATCCAACTGTGTGTACGGGGCATTACTCTGATCCAAAATTAAAATTTTGGTTTTTTGCCTTCAATTACATTTTAATTATATTTCTTGTTTCAGTTATAGTATATAAAACCTGCAGACACAGCTGCGCTCTCAGTACAATGTTTTAATGGAACATTTTATTTTTAATTTGAATGAAAATTAATACAATAAACTTAGATTGTGATTGTTCTAGTACTTTCTATTACTTCCATTTGTAGATGAATTAAAAAATAATGAAGTGAGATGATCAGCCACTTTTTTTAAGCAGCAATTCCAAGACTGGCCTGGAGATGGTGCAATGTGAAAGTAAGAAGACCTGCATTTATTTATTTTATAGATGAGAAATAAAGCAGATCTATCTGTTTTAATCTGACAAACCGCCCTGGGATCATTTGGCAGCAACTAGATGAAATGTCTCTGTGCTTGTATTACTGGATTTATGTGTATAAAAAACTATGCATTTCTTTGGCTTGGATAGCAACTGATATTTTTTAAAGTGTAACTCTAGGCAAACAAATCATATACACTGTTAAATACACAGGTAATACACCTGTTCAATTGCTTGGTAACACAAATTGCTAATTGGCCAATCACATGGCAGCAACTCAATGCATTTAGGCATCTAGACATGGTGAAGACGACTTGCTGAAGTTCAACCCGAGCATCAGAATGAGGAAGATAAGGGGATTTAAGTGACTTTGAACATGGCGTAGTTGTTGGTGCCAGACGGGCTGGTCTGAGTATTTCAAAAACTGCTCATCTAATTGGATTTTCATGCACAACCATCTCTAGGGTTTACAGAGAATGGTCCGAAAAACTGAAAAAATCCAGTGAGCAGCAGTTGATGTTAGAGGTCCGAGGAGATTGGGCAAAGATGATAGAAAGGCAGCAGTGACTCAAATAACCACTCGTTACTACCAAGGTATGGAGAATACCATCTCTGAATGCAGAACACATGGAACCTTGAAGCAGATGGGCTACAGCAGCAGAAGACCACACTGGGTACCACTCCTGTCAGCTAAGAACAAAAAACTGAGGGTACAATTCGAACAGGCTCACCAAAATTGGACAATAGAAGATTGGAAAAGCATTGCCTGGTCTGATGAGTCTTGATTTCAGCTGCGACATTCAGATGGTAGGGTCAGAATTTGGCATAAACAACATGAAAGCATGGATCTATTCTGCCTTGTATCAACAGTTCAGGCTGGTGGTGGTGGCTTAATGGTGGTGGGGGGGGATATTTTCTTGGCACACATTGGACCCCTTAGTACCAATTGAGATTTGTTTAAAAGCCACGGACTACCTCCTGAGTATTTTTGCTGACCATGTCTATCCCTTTATGATTACAGTGTACTCATCTTCTGATGGCTACTTCCAGCAGGATAATGCACCATGTCACAAAGCTCAAAACATCTCACCACTGGTTTCTTGAACATGACAATGAGTTCACTGTACTCCAATGGCCTCCACAGTCACTAGATGTCAATCCAATAGAGCATATATAGATGTGCCGCTGACAAATCTGCAGCAACTGCGTGATGCTATCATGTCAATATGGACCAAAATCTCAGAGGAATGTTTCCACTCAGAGGAATATTTTCATGTTGAATCTATGCCACGAAGAATTAAGGCAGTTCTGAAGGCAAACAGCTTCCTGATGATGTAAGATTACAAAACGTACGTCGAGGCGCCTTCTGGTCATGTCACTTCTGGGTCCCAGCTTCCAGTTTGTCTCCCAGAATCAGTGGAACGCACACCGACCATCCAGCGTGAGTTGAGCGTGAGTTGAGCAGCGGGGCTTCCACCAACACTCATTGCGGGCTATTCCTAGTACCGGGTAGGTACCATCCAATGTAAGCAGGCAATTGTTATTTATCTTTGGCATTTTTATTAAGAATAATATTACGCTATTGGTCCTCCTCTTGTCTTCTATCCCCCATGGGCAACCGTACTGGAGTAGAGAACAAAATATAGAAGTTATCGGACCTATCTTCAGTCTACTTGTTCCAATACTTCTATCTAGCGATCCCAGACCTTCTTTTTAGTTAAAGTGGTCATGGAAATCTGGTGAGCAGGTTTTCCATTAGAGCACATTGGGTGATCTGGACTGTTTGCAAGTGGTGAAGGATTGTCTGCACACTTCTTATCTGTTTTGAATCACCAAGTTGTCATTCAATTTATGGACTTTTTTCTTTGATATTTCTTATTTTTGCACATTCACCAATTTGGTTTACCTAGGTTTCATTCATTCATTCTTTGTTGAATATTGGACCCCTATTATGTAAAGACTTTACCAATGTTGTCACTATCATTGATTCATTATCCATGCCATATGGACTGATGTTGATTTAGTTAGCACTTATTATGTAGTGTTTTACATAGCGCCCCCTACCCACATATTTCACAAAAGGGGGTGTATATATATATATATATATATATATATATATATATATATATATATATATATATATATATATATATATATATATATATATATATATATATATACACCTGTGGGACCCAGGTACACCCATGTTCTGTCCGGAGAATTCTGGCCAGAAGTGGATTTCATGGAAGAATTGTGGCCAAAAAGCGACTCAGTCACTAAAACATGGGAACTGGGATGCAGAAAATGTCAGCAAGTGTTCTAGAGTAATGAGTCAATATTTTTAATATTTGGTTGTAGCAGGAGGCAATTTTTTCATGAAGGGCCGGAGAGTCAGCTTTCGTTGTTCAGTGTTCCTGCTGGAGCAGACTCTGCGTGGCATTATGGACAGGGCACTGGAGGCAGAGCAGAAGGAGGAAGAGGAGGACTTCCTTTTCTCTCAAGGCCCACTTCATCCAGACACCATCATTCCTATGTCACAGAACACACAGGAGGAGAGAGGGGAAGAGGATGAGGAGGAGGATTCTGGCACTGTCATAGGCTTCGAAGAAGAGGAAGACATGCGTCAATCTGTAAGCGATGGCTTTCCAACCCCAGGACCCTTGGGAGTAGTACATAGCTGGGAGGAGGAAGTTACAGATGCTGTCATCTTTAGTGACCTTGAGGAGTCTGCTTCTCAAGCCTTGGCAAATTTGAGGCGCATGGGCAACCTCATGCTTCAAAGCCTGCAAAAGGACCCAAGAATACATGGCATAAAGGTGAAGGATGATTACTGGTTGGCAACCCTCTTTGGCCACCGTTATAAGGGGAAGGTCTCAGAACTCATCCCGTCCCCACAGAGAGTGCAGAAGATAAAATCTCTTGAGGATACGTTAAAGAGGATTTTATTGAACATTTTTCCTGACTCCAGTAGGTTACAGTGTGGTAGAAAACGTCGTTTTGAGTCTTCTGTTGGTCAAGAGAGGAGCGCTAGAGAAGGCGTCCGCCTAAGTGAGGCATTTCAGAATTTTTTTAGTCCTCGCCGCCCAGGGCTGTCAGCTTCCACATCCCATCGGCAGCGTCTGCGTCACATGGTGGACGATTACCTCGGAGCCAAAACAGAGATGGAGAGCTTTCCACCTGACAATCCACTGACTTACTGGGTCATGAGAATAGACCACTGGCCAGAACTTGCCCAGTATGCTATTGAGTTGTTGGGCTGCGCTGCATCCAGCATGCTTTCAGAATGGGCAATCAGTGCTACAGGAGGTTTCGTTACTGATCATAGAACGCGTCTGTCCACAGACTCTGTGGACCGTTTGACTTTTATGAAAATGAATCAGTCCTGGATTACCAGCTATGAAGCCCCTGATGCCGATATCACTGATTAAGGCTTTTTGGGATGTGGAATCCCTGCAGGACTTTGAGGCTTCCTAGCTTTGAGGGTGTTCAATCATTTCATCTGGAAGAATGTTTTTGGTATAGGTTTCATGGGCACAATTAACAACAAAAGACCAATTTTACAGCACCTGTTTGACAGGTGCATATCACTGCAATTTTTTACAGCAAGGCCAATTCTTGCTTTCATCAAAAGTACCTCTATAGGGTTATGGTGGGAAGACGCCCCTGACAAAAGAGTACATTTTCTGCACCTGTTTGACAGGTGCATATCATTGCAATTTTTTACAACGAGGCCAAATCTTGCTTTCATCAAGGGTACCTCTATAGGGTTACGGTGGAAAGGCGCCCCCCACACCCAAGGAGTAATTTTCTGCACCTGTTTGACAGGTGCATATCATTGCAATTTTTTACAGCAAGGCCAATTCTTGCTTTCATCAAGAGTACCTCTATAGGGTTACGGTGAGAAGGCGTCACCAACACCCAAAGACCAATTTTTACGCACCCGTTACTTCTATCCAAAGTTAAAGTGACACCAGAATGTATCCAAAAAATCTCTTGTTCCCAGTGTACTACATTGTGGCATCATCATACACACTGGCTCCCCAGCTGTTACTGAGCAAAATAAAGACAGCTTGCAGGGAAAATTTCATTTTTTTTTGGCTTTATAAATTTAATTATTGCTGCAGCAGATTCTAGACATGGTACAGATCTGCCACTTTACAGGTAGACCAAGGGGACCCCCAAGGCACTGTATTGGAAGGAATTTTTCATTTTTATGCTTTCACTTTAAAAATGACACTTTCACAAACTTTTTTTTTTTTTTTATTGATACATGTCCCCCCAGGGCAGGACCCGGACCCCTTTAACCATTGTATGCCCAATTGCATATAAGACTTCAAAATGGACACTTTTTGATTTTTGATGTTTGGGTCCCATTGACTTTAATGGGGTTTGTTATTTGGGTTCTAATTTTTGTGGTGTTCGAAAGTTCTGGTTCGGGGTCCGTTTGGCCCATCCCTATCTGCAGGTAACAATGAAACATGGTGGAGGTTACTTGCAAGTTTGGGGTTGCATTTCTGCAAATGGAGTTGGAGATTTGGTCAGGATCAACGGTGTCCTCAAAGTTGAGAAATACAGGCAGACAATTATCCATCATACCATACCATCAGAGAGGTGCGTGCTTGGACCCAAATTTATTCTGCAGCAGGACAATGACCCTGAACACACAATGTCATCAAGAACTATCTTCAGTGTAAAGAAGAACAAGAAGTCCTGAAAGTGATGGCTTAGCCCCCACATAGCCCTAATCTCAACATCATGGAGTCTGTCTGTGATTTCATGAAGAGACAGAGATATTTAAGGCAGCCTACATACACAGAAGATCTGTACGTAATTCATCAACATCAACATCATGTTTGGAACAACCTACCTGCCGAGTTCCTTCAAAAACCTGCAAGTGTACCTAGAAGAATTGATTCTGTTTTGAAGGCAAAGGGTGGTCACAGCAAATATTCATTTGATTTGGATTTCTCTTCTGTTCATTTACTTTTTTTTTACTCATTTTGTCAATTGATAAGAATAAACAATTGCTTCTATTTCTGAAGACATTTTTAATTTACAGCATTTTTTTCACACCTGCCTAAAACTTTTGCAAAGTAATACATGGTGTGTGTGTGTGTGTGTGTGTATATATCTATATATAGATATATATCTATATATAGATACACACACACACACACACACACTGTATATCCACAACCTATAATGGTACTGCAGAACAGTACATTCCCATTCAAGTCTATGAGACATTAGTGTGCAGCCAGCCTACTACATTTTTATTTGCCAGTTATATAGTTAAAGTAAACCTGTCTTGTAAAAACACTAGATAAACTAACATGACAGTGTAACAGAAGGCACCTTACAGTGCTTACACACTGTACTTCGCATTATAAATAACATTTTATGAGATATGTACATCAGGTCCTAACAAGAAACAGTGCACAAACACGATTCCCTCTAAAAGTTAATCAGTTGCGAGTTTTACCGTTTGGACAGACTGTTTTGCTTTTAAAAATCTAAAGAATATTTGACGATCATGGCAAACCATAATGTCGAACTGGACAAGTCATATGGGTAAAGTGTATCTATACTCAACGTTAATTTCCACACTGTATTTCAATTTTTTGGGAAGTCTGCAGGGTGTTGATTCACCTTTTAATTTTTTTCCTGCAGATGTGAACTATACTGGCAGGAACATCTCTTTCTGGTGACCTCTAGGCTCAACTTTCATGTCTTGGATGGAAACCTTCTCTGTTGGATTTATTTTGAGCTGTGTTGTGCTGCAGCCTCTTGCTGGATGTTCCAGTGTAGTATATGCAGTGGTGTATTTAGGTTTTGTGCTGCCCTAGGCCTGACTAAACTCATGCACCCCCTTTAAATACGACCCACCCTTCCTGTCGAGGCCACACCCCTTCCTATTTAAGACATGCCCTATCAGGCCTCCAATCATAGCAGAGGACGGGAAGAGAAGACGGGAGAAGACATCGAGGAGCTGTCCCACCGAGACAGGTTAGTGCAGACGGCGGGCGGGGGGCACAGTGGCAGCATTTGATAATGCACAGTGGCTGCGTTTGATTGGCACAGTGGCTGCATTTGATGGGCACAGTGGTGGTGATTGATGGGCACAGTGGCGGCGATTGATGGGCACAGTGGTGGCAATTGATGAGCACAGTGGCTGCATTTGATGGCACAGTGGCTGCGTTTCATGGGCACAGTGGCTGCGTTTCATGGGCACAGTGGCTGCGTTTCATGGGCACAGTGGCAGCGATTGATGGGCACAGTGGTGGCACTTGATGGGCACAGTGGCGGTGGTTGATGGGCACAGTGGCTGCGTTTGATGGCACAGTGGCTGCGTTTGATGGGCACAGTGGCAGCGATTGATGGGCACAGTGGCAGCAATTGATGGGCACAGTGGCTGCGTTTGATGGGCACAGTGGCAGCGATTGATGGGCACAGTGGCTGCGTTTGATGGGCACAGTGACGGCAATTGATGGGCACAGTGGCAGCGATTGATGGGCACAGTGGCTGCGTTTGATGGGCACAGTGGTGGCAATTGATGGGCACAGTGGCTGCGTTTGATGGGCACAGTGGTGGCAATTGATGGACACAGTGGCTGCGTTTGGCACAGTGGTGGCAATTGATGGGCACAGTGTCTGTGTTTGATGGGCACAGTGGCAGCAATTGATGGGCACAGTGGCTGCGTTTGATGGCACAGTGGCTGCGTTTGATGGCACAGTGGGGGCAATTGATGGGCACAGTGGCAGCTTTGCAAAAGCTGCCTGGGTAACCATATACAAGTTTTTAAATTGGTCCTGGCTCACTGTTTCAATCCATTTACATATATACATAATGGATATATGTAAATGGATTCACTTGCTCTCAACAATTACCTGAGTGTTTCCGCCGCGGCCGCCGTCCTCCTCCTCTCTCTCGCTCCTCCTCCTCCTCTGGTTACAGAGAGACCCATCCCTGTCTGACTCCCCGAGCTGGAGAGCATTGCAATGATGCCATGCGGAGGTGGGTAGGCGGAGCATTAGGCTCCGGCTCCGCCTCCACCAGTATGTGCATCGTACACCAGGTATGGCCAGTGACACTGACAGTCACTCATTGTCTGTTTTATGGGGGCAGCAGTCACTCCCCCCCGCCAAGTACACGCTCCTTCCTTCCAGTGCTGAGTGCGGTGCACATTATATATAGCAAGGCAAGCCGTGGGAGGCTGTATCTGTGCAGGAGCCGGCCGCGGGAGGCTGTATCTGTGCAGGACGTGGGGAGGACGGGTCGGGGGGGGGTCCGTGCAGGGGGGGCAGCAAAAAAGCCCCCGCCCCCCCCCCCCCCCGCAAAGTGCTGCCCTAGGCCTAGGCCAAGACACAGCACTGAGTATATGGAAAATCCATCAGGGGCTAGGTGATAACATAGAACAGTCCTTCTCAACTTTTTTACCCCCGATAAACCATTTCAACAATTTTTCCATTTTAGGGAACTCCTTCTAAAATGTATTGAGAATGTGGGAAAAGTGCTTCTTACTGGTCAGTGGTGGCCAGAATGCCACCCTATCACCCAACTAAGACGATTACTGGTGTCATTATGCTAGTTAAGAATGGTGGACATATACTGACATAAAGCAGAGCAAGAAATATTGTACTTTAGAGGAATAAAAATAATATACTTTCTTAGGTTTTTCACCATTGGGTAATCAAAGCTGATAGGTTTAAAGTTTGGGTGGAATTTTTTAAGGACAAATGGCAGCCTAAAATAGTAACTCAAGCCATCTGATACTTGGTAAACACTAGAGAACTATGATACTATGAAAGTGTTACTCTAAAGGAACATTATATCTATGATTACCCAAACAGTATGGCTTCATCCTTCTTAGTCATTGTAACACAGTCAGGCAGGGAATAGAGTAGGCTTTTGTAGTTTGATTTGTGTATAATGTTCTTTACATTCCAGTATTTCTGGCGCCACAGGCAAGTAGATTAAAATAACATACAGTGGAATTGCACAATATACATGTGCCTAATCACAGCAAATGAAAAAGGACAAGAAACTCTTAAAATGAAGTTAGGTATGTAAAGTAGTCTTGGATTAAAATGAGAGACCTGACCCTAACTGATTAATGTATAGTCACATTCTATATGTAATGTATATTTGCCTGCATACTACACAAAATAGGTTTATTAGTTTACAGGGACAGTTTTCATCCTGGAATACCCCTGTAAGAAATTAATTTTAACTTGTGTGAATTTAAGGAAAAGATAAATGACCTAGGTAAATGTATATACAAACCTCGTAACTTTCCAAAGTTGGTGAGCCTGAGAAAAAGGTGGGGTGGGGAGTCGGGACAAAGGGTTAGACCAAGAGTGACACAAATAATTCACCACGCCAAAATGGAGGCAGTGTGCTATGTTTAACATGGGATTAACAGTGCTCTGGTTTGATAGTGATAGGCCTGTAGCGAAATACATTCTATAGCAATTTGATCCTTTATCAAAACACAACCACGGACTTAACAAAGTCCAAAGTTTCATCTTTCCCAGTACCATTTTGATGCTCCTTCTCCTAGTTGACAGTACTGCTGTAGTATTTACTCTTGTCAGCCTGGAGCCGTGGGGCTGGAGGGAAATCCCAGCAGTTCAGAGCAAGCAAAGCAAATTGACTAACTGAAGTCTCCAAGTGAAATCTGGAGAGTTTGCTTTTGTAGGGTTGGGTAAAGAGGTAGCCTAATGTAATACCCTTGTCCCAATGGCCAGGAGTCAAGGAAGACTTAGTCAGTAGAGTTAAAATTAAAAATTACATATCCAGAGGTACCACCACATCCCCAGTATAATAGCATATAACCAATCCTTCCTCAAAAATGAAGAGAAAATTTGTAGGATTTTTAACCACTTGACCTCCAGGTTTTACCCCCTTAATGACCAGGGGATTTTTTGTTTTTCAGCACTGTGCTAATTTAACTGGCGATTGCTCGGCCATGCAACACTGTATACAAATGACATTTATATAATTATTTTTACACAAATAGAGCTTACTTTTGGTGGTATTTAATCACCACTGGGTTTTTTATTTTTGCTATATAACAAAAAAATTCAAGACATTTTGAAAATAATAATCTTTCTTCATAAATTTAGACCAAAATGTAGTCTGCTACATTTCTTTGGTAAAAAGAACCCAAATCAATGTATAATATTTAGTCTGTGTGAAAGTTATAGAGTCTACAAACTATGGTACATACAGTATAGATTTGAAAACTGATCAATCCTTATGTACTGACTGCCTATCTCATTACTTGAGGCCCTAAAATGCCAGAACGGTACAAATACCCCACAAAAGACCACCTTTTGGACAGTAGACAGTCAAAGGTATTTAGTAAAAGGCATGGCAAGTTTTTTGAAGTTGTAATTCTTTGTCACAATTGTTTGGAAAATGAAAAAATTGAATACATTTAAATAAAATCTGTTTGTTTTTTTCCACATTTTTTAAAAAATACTGTCACCAGTGTGGTACATTTTATCATATGCCTGGTGGGGTGGTGATTAGGGATACTGACTGGTGTCAGTATGTAAAAAAAAAAAAAAAGTATCTGGTGATCACGACAGCTTGCTTACTATTGTGATTTGTGATTGGCTACAGCTAATCACATAGTTAAGGGTGCCAGGTACCATGTGCTGTGGGCCAATCACAGCATCACAATAGTAAGCAAGCAGTCATGGATGGAAGCCATTCATGGCCGTTTCATTTACCTTTAATCATGTGATCGCTATGACTGGTCATAGCGATCACATGATACTCTGGTCACTCAATTCCAGGTACCGAATGATGTGATCAGTGGACACAGCAGACATGGGATCAGTGCACATGTGCGCCCCGATGTACCAGTATGTTGCAGTGCCTGCAGTTGCCGCCTGCTTGCAGTAAATGCACTGTGGGCAGGAGGCAAGTGGTTAAGGTGGATAGTCTCTCAAGGAAATGTCATTGCACACAAATTAAAAAACAATCTTTTATCAACACTTACAATTGCATAAAAAATGTCTACTATTAAAAAAGCAGTAATAGCCTCACCGTCATTAAAAACAAAAATACAAATGTATACACAGTTTACCATGCATAGGGCCCCTCTGAACTCAACCCTTAGAGACCCATCCACAGCATCAGGATATTAAAAATTCCTCTCGGGAGCCAGCAATGGTTCTGATACCACTCAAGATAGTTCTAAATATGGTTGTAACATATAGAATTCTATTAATCACAAAAAGACGCTGTGGACGAGTTCTGTATCTCAACACGTTTCACCTAATGCTTCTTCAGGAGAGGGGTGTTTGTTCTAATACATAAAGTAAAAAAAAAATAATAAGACATCTCATAAGGGATCTAGATCATTGATGGAAGAAAGTGTGGTATACGTGGGACAGCCACAAATCATAATGATAATAATGAACAGTAGAGCAACATTAATCTATTATTCAAATATAAGTATAAATATTATGAAATCAAAAACCTTTGGCACATGGAAGCCCCAAAAGCAAGAATCCACTCAAGCAATGACAGCAGAAAGTACCCAAATGACTGATCAAAAGTTTACACACCCCAGTTCTTAATACCGTGTCTTGCCCCTTTAACATCAATGACAACTTGAACGCTTTTGTGGTATTTGTGGATGAGGCTCTTTATCTTCTCAGATGGTAAAGTTGCCCATTCCTCTTGGCAAAAGGCCTCCAGTTAGTGTAAATTCTTGGGCTGTCTTGCATGAACTGCACGTTTGAGATCTCCCCAGAGTGGCTCAGGTCAGGAGACTGAGATGGCCACTCCTGAACCTTCACTTTATTCTGCTGTAGCAATGACAGGTCAACTTGGCCATGTGTTTTGGATCATTGCCATGCTGGAATGTCCAAGTACGTCTCGTGCAGCTGTCAAGAAAGGCTTACCAGAGGAAGAAATGTTTCCCACAGGCTAACTCCTGTTCCCCGAGCTTGTCTTGGGGAAGCTGCGTTAGCGCGTGCTAACGTACGTTAGCACATGCGCATGAAAATTGCAAACGCATCCAGATGAGGGTGTCAAATGGGCTATTTAAACCAGATCAGTACACAGATCCAGTGCTGTCTTGTCTACAGAATTCCGTTGAGTGTCCCGTTTCCTGCTTATCTGCATCTGATTCCAGTTACCTACCCTGCTTGCTTTGACTATTCCTGCTTTCCACCTGCATCGATCCCAGCTTGAACTTTGACCACTCTCCAGTCCCTGCATCTGTACCTTATCTGACCGCACTGTGTATGACCCGGCTTGTCCGACCCTGCTACAGTCTTCTGCTTCCAGCTTGTGTAGCTCCGGTACCGCTGACCTGCTTCCACAGCATACCTGCATCCACTGCGCTACATCTACAGCTTGCCTGCACCCGCTGTTCTGCATCCACAGCAAACCTGCATCCGCTGTCATCTGGCACACCACTGAACCTGAAGCCCAGCAGCTATCACGACTACCGGCCCACGTGCGACTTCCTCTACATACCAGGCTCATCCTATCAGGTATGTGACAGCAGCTTCCTGGCTGATGAATGCAAATGTTACTCCAGTATGTTTTGATAACATGCATTCATCTTGCCATCAGTTTTGACCAAATTTCCTGTGCCTTTGTAGCTCACACATCTCCAAAACATCAGCGATCCACCTCTGTGTTTCACAGTAGGAATGGTGTACCTTTCACCATAGGCCTTGTTGACTCCTCTCCAAATGAAGCATTTATGGCTGTGGCTAAAAAGCTCAATTTTGGTCTCATCACTCCAAATGACTTTGTGTCAGAAGGTTTTAGGCTTGCTTGTGTGCTGTTTGGCGTATTGTAAGCGGGATACTTTGTGGCATTTGAGTAGTAATGTCTTTCTTCTGGCGACTCGACCATGCAGCCCATCCTTCTTCAAGTGCCTCCTTATTGTGCATCTTGAAACAGCCACACCACATGTTTTCATAGAGTCCTGTATTTCACCTGAAGTTCATTGTGGGGTTTTCTTTGCATCCCAAACAATTTTTCTTGCAGTTGTGGATGAAATTTTAGTTGGTCTACCTGACCGTGGTTTGGTTTCAACAGAACCCCTCATTTTCAACTTCTTGATTAGAGTGTGAACACTGCTGATTGGCATTCTCAATTCCTTGGATATCTTTTTATATCCCTTTCCTGTTTTATACAGTTCAACTACCTTTTCCCGCAGATCCTTTGACAATTCTTTTGCTTTCCTCATGACTCAGAATCCAGAAACGTCAGTGCAGCACTGGATGAAAGATGCAAGGGCCTGTCAGGAGACCAGAAACTCATTTACCTTTTATACACACACTAATTACAAACAAACAGATCACAGGTGAGGATGGTTACCTTTAATAGCCATTCAAACCCCTTTGTGTCAAAATCATGAGGGTATGTAAACTTTTGATCAGGGTCATTTGGGTAGTTTCTGCTGTCATTATGATTTAAAAAGAGTAAACACAGTTGATTTATAATACATGGCTTCAGCCAAACACTTACCATGAGTGAAAGAAACGTTTTTGTGTTATCATTCATATTCTCTGAAAAATGGCCAATAAATCATAAATTCTGCCAGGGTATGTAAACTTATGAGCACTACTGTACAAAAGAGGGTATATTGAAACACATAGTAAGGTTTCTATGGCATATCTAAGATAACACCATAGTTAAGAGTCTAATAAAATATGATAGAGATACCCTGGGAGGTCTCTAACACATACAGTACTACCGCCAGACTATCTACATGAACAAAAACCAATAAAGAAGTAAAAAGTAAAAAAGTATGTGACAACACTGCCTGAACAACCACCTCTAAGTGTGACCAATATATATGTGTAAATACCACAGGGTAAGAAAATGTATATTGTTGAAAGTTTAGGGCACATACCTGAATCCAGTAATAAAGCTATCAATATGCTGCAGTGCAGCCAAAGTGATGCCAACAGAGAATGCTGCCACCCATCATGCGTCCCTCCCAAAACAAGAGAGAAAAAAATATGAACGTCACTGTGATAGGCATGCTACCAGGCATGTGCAGCTGCTAAATCCAAGATAGCACTGCGCATGCCTGCATGGAGAGCCTACATGGCTTCCAAAACCCAAGATAGCTGCAATGGGACCTTTGCCACGCATGCATGTGCCTCGACCACCAATTGGGCAGTGCTCTGAGCACATAACCAGTGCGGCAGGAACCCAGGGAACCACCCCAGAGCACATCCAACACTCTAGGCGCTCCGGAAGTAGAATAAAGAACCCTCTCCAAAAAGGGGACACCCGGTGTCTGGAATTGCCACATATACGGGGGGGGGGGGCAACCAGCATCCATTCCCCCACAAACAGATAGTGTCAGGAGCAAAAACTGAGCAGGAGAGAGATGCACCCTAGGCCTCACCAAGGTCTCAAAGAAAATAAAAACAAAAAAAGTGGGGTCCAGTGCAGCCCGATGCCATAAACCAGAAAAGCACTGCACCCCTCAATATGGTCTATAGCCTATTGACTAGTTTATCAATCCATAACACTACAGGCATGGAATAAAGGGACAAAATGGAGCCAAAGACGCACAGGACCCCTGTGTAATCTGCTCCATGGCCACCACGGAGATGTGTAAACCGGCTCCATTGAAAGCTGGGCACACTCTCCTGTCATGCGAATTGGATGCAGGGAAATCTGCATCCAATTCGCACTAGTGTGAACCCGGCCTCAATTTTCAAAACATATAGTATATATCTATTTAAGGCAAAGAGTTGAATTCTTCATACAGGATCAATTAAATTAGAGTTAAATTAGAGGTAAAGTGGAAATAAACCCACCAATTTATTTTGCTTATGTTAGCTCTCAACTGAACTGTCAAGCCATGAAATCGCATGTGTAGCACCATGCCAACTGCAGATCAAGCAGAGGCTAAGATGGCAGTTTCTGTGGCTGTAAAGGATAGGGGGGTGTAGTTTCGCTTTAAGTTGCACCCCTGCTCCTGCTAGGAAAGAGAACACCCTGGGTAAGGTTACATTAGTAAGGCAGATAGCTTCCTGGGTTAGTGGCAATGAGGAGAGTAATTATGGGGTTTCTCTGTGGGTGGACTGGTCCCGATATGTAGACAGGAAGCCTATATTGTGTGCTTTCCCCTTAAGGAGGGAAGCTGGGAGCAGCGTGAAGACGATATGAATTTTCTAGCAGTACTCACATCTCCTGGTTGTGGGATACTGGACTCTTGAACACTCCTGTGACTAAGGCCTTTTACACACGGTTTGATTGTTGGACGACCGAGCGTCTGATTTCTGTCAAAAGGGCATGTGCAGGATTTTGTCTAGCATGCTAACTATCAAATCAAATTGTCGTTTGACATACACAAACTTAGTGATGTACTATGAGAGTATAAAGAGGAAGTTCATTTCTCAAGAGCCACCTTTTGGGCCCCTTCTGCTAATTTCATGTTAGTAGAAGTTTGGTGAGCAATGATTTGTGATTTTCAGATCGTACAAAACAAATGCCTTTTAAAATACATTTTGCAAAACTACATGCAAAGCAGCTTCATTATTATCCCACTAAAGAAGATTAGAATTTTGACATTTCATCAATTGCCACATCATGAACGTTAAATCTAGATTACAAACAGTAGTTTACAAGACCGAATTCTTCCCAGTTGTTCCTTAATTCCGAGCATGCGTGTTTGTACTTTTGACTTTTGTGTGACAGATTTCTGTACTGACCATCCCAAAATCAGACATTGAGTTCACATCAGACAAAAATTTTATAGCCTGCACATCCAGCTTTTGTCTGATGTTAAAGTCAAATCGTCTGTCGAAAGCTAACTAACTAACGATACGAAAATCCTCAGACAGCTCGTCTTCAGACTTTTCCCTTCCAATTTTCGTACCGTGTGTATGAGGCCTAAAGAGTCTCTTGTCTATCCTCTCACGCTACATCTCTCTGAACTATGCTGGACTGTTTGTAAATATCTTGCTTCTATTATTTCAGTAAACTGTTGAAAGGTATATTTGAAACTAATAATGGGGACTTCACCTGGAAACTAAACTTGTACCTATGGAGCAATACAGGTTTCTTTGCTGTAAGGCCTGGGGCAGATGTGCAGAGGACTGTACCGGTACCAAGTTAGGCCAGGAAAGGTCGCTCTTCAGACATCCCACATGTAGGATAAATGCCCCAGAGGAGCCTTGTGCCCATGGTATGCTGTTAAGACAAGATCATTACCCCTGGGTCTGAACAGGAATGGGTTAAAGAGAGTGGATGTGCTCTCCTGCTACACAACCCTTATAAATGTAGCAAAGAGAAAGGAAGGGAGCATGAAGCTAATTATTCATAAAATATTAATTGTAGTTAATTACACACTATTACAATTACAAATATGACAGGGAAGTAGCGCTTGTAAGCGCCCTCAGAATTCTAGCCATACCAGTCCTTTGTCCATGGCAAGCGGCAGGGCTAAGAGTAAGGCTGTTGAACCAAGGGCGATCCCTCCCTTGTTTTGTTACAGTGATATGTTGATAATAAAATCATAATGATTTTCTATAAGTTCCCTAAGAGTGAAATTTTTAAAGAATTTTGTTGCTCTAAGATTTAGCAGTTTTTCAGCTCAGAAGCAAAAGCTCTAGCGCCAATCATTTTTAATGTTTTTCTATGAAATGTTGCAGAAATCGCTGTTCTTAGCTACAGACCCCTGAAGAAGAGTGATTAATAGCAGAGCCAGTGTCATATCCTTTATGGGTGCATGGGGCCAGAAGGGATGGGGCCTATGGTGCTATCATACTGCACAACAGGCTTGGCGAGTGACTCCTGACCTTCAGCCACACCTCAAGAAGATCCATTCCCTCATCACTGCACTGGTCTTTCCTCTGAGCAGCAATGTCTTGATTAAGTCCCATTGCACATTGTTGTAAGGGCCAGTTCAGATTTGTTGCAGTCTTTGCTGCCTCTCAGAAAAGTGATCCATTTTCCTGTTTAAGCGCTCAGAAGGCTGAACCACTGCATGCTGCAGCCCCATTGACTTACATGGGTCATGTATGGTGGTGGTCCTGCCCTGCCAAATGTGACATGGGCTAATTTTTTATTTGACAATGGGTTGTATACAGCCCTGAGCAGCTGCTTGTCCTTGTTTAGGTGGGCTGTCAGGGGGTGGTAAAACCACGGCTCATCTGCCTACTTCTACTGCTCCCCTTGCCACACATGTGAATGAGCCCTAGTAGTGCAGCAAGACTTTGGCTCTCAAGCTCCACTCACCAGTTGATATGTAATAGAGCCATACTCCTGTCATTGCCCAGCTCTGCCTTTATGATGTCACTACGTAGGTGGAGACCCGCCATTCAGCCTCCTCAGTGTTTACAGAACTTTGGGATTGGCGGGCTGGTGGCAAGTTAAAGAGGAGGCGGGTGCCAGAACATTATAAATTACAAAGGAGCTGCAGCATGAGGGAGAGGAAGACACCAACTGGCTAATGTATGTAGCGCCCTGGGGTTTAGTCAGGGAGCTCCTTGCCAAATTCTTTGTCAGGAGTAGCTACTGTAGTTAATTATTAGGGATCCATTGACTTCTCCCTAAGTTTGGCCTGGTTACACTTTCCTCTTCTACCAACAGGTGGCCGGGCACTTGGAGGTATTAGATTGAGAAGGACAACTCAAGGTCAGAATTATGGGTATATGGGGTATCTCAGCCAATGGGCAGGGATTTTGTTGAATCCTTTGGCCTGCTTGGAGAGCCTATATATTCGGATGAGGTCAGGTGATCTAGGTTCTTGTGTGCCACCCAGACCGCCATCTGGGTGGACGGGTGTCGTCTGTCCCGGGCTGCTAGGCCGGAGATTGGGACCTATCCTGGGAGGATCAGGCTGCCAGGCTGTGTGAGGGCTCATCCAGAGTAAGAGGGCAGCTCAGGGTTGGGACTGCAGCTTGCAGTCCAACCAAAAGTGACGGTTCTGCCGGGCCTGAGAACCTGTCGTGGTCGGAGGTAGAAGGGAAGCTGTTGCCACTAAGGGACCAATCGCCTTTACCAGGGACCACAGTGGGTAAATGAAGCAAGTACTGGAGCAGTATTCTCACCGAACGGGCGCGGTGGAGAATTGGGAATCAGGTGGTGATCAAGTCAGGGACCCAACCAACACAGGTGATGCTTACGGAGCAGCCTTGTGTCAAGCTAGGGACCAAGCTGGTCAGCAGGGGTGAAGCTTTAAGGTATCCGAAGTGCCAAGCTAGGGACCCAGCAGGGAAGGGTGGGTGACGCTTGAGGGAGATACCACCGCAAAAAGGGCTCGAGGAGCTCACAGGATTCAGAGTCAGTGAATCAGAGGGTCCAGTGAGAGACCAGGAGCTCAAGGGGCTGAAGAACTACAAGGAGAAACAGTAGTACAGCTGAGAGAACTGTTACTTTGAGTTAGGAACTATTTAAGTACTGTTACCAGAGGGGACAGCAATCCTGCACATACAGAAGTGGCACCTTCCTGGGGCCTTTCCCCATACGGCTGTCCTCCTGTTGAAATCTCGGAGTCTGCCATTTGAAATTACAACTACTTAAGGGTGTCCTAGCCCTAACCCTCTTTCCTTTGCAAAATATAAAAAAGACTGGCAAAGAAATAAAACCTCTTTTACATCCAAGAAGTTTCTGGCGCCCAATGACTTTTACCACCTTTGCACCCACTATGCCCACAACCCACCACATATTTAAGGATGTCAGCTATCTTTGGCCTTGAAGGTTCGCATTAGACTGGAAGAGGTCAGAGATTCTGCTACATGTACAATCTAAGGTCAACCATACAAAACATGGAGTATTTCCTCTCAGCTACCTCCCTTTCTCAGAAAACCAATGTTTCTTTCTCGTACATCACGGGACACAGAGCCTCAGTAATTACTGATGGGTTATATAGGGTATCACTAGGTGATTGGACACTGGTCACACCCTAAACAGGAAGTTCAACCCCCTATATAATCCCTCCCCTTACAGGGATACCTCAGTTTTTTTGCCAGTGTCTTAGGTGTTGGACGTGTAAAAGATGTCCTGTGCTGAGCTCCAAAGGAAATATCCTATGTCCTATACTGGGGCAAGCCAGGCGAACCGGATCCATTTCAAAGTGTCCTTTCTAGGCCGAATTGGATGGTACCCGGGCCTCGTGTCCGAAGAAACAAGGTTTTACCTGTAACGCTTCCTCTTTTTAGAGAGCTGGACCCGGCATTTCAGAATTTGGTTTTTCTAGCCTTATTCTTGGCCGGGTGCTTTACAGGCCCAGAACTGAGGATCCCCCTATCCGTAGGGGGCCCCAGTCTCTGAAGGTTTTCCAAACAGAGCCCACCATGAGAGGTGAAGATTGGGTCTGTATAACAGAACCCTGCAGCTGGATAAGGTAAGGGAGATTCCACAGAATTTTTTAATTCTAGTAGGTTTCGCCTTTAAGTAAATGTATGCTATGCCTATTGTCGCCACTGGGGGCTGCCAAGAGCACATACCTTCTCATGCTGATTGTCTGTCTCAGTGTTTCACGCTGCACAAGCTCCTCCAAGCCGAGCTCCAGGTAGGATGGGATGGGGGGCTCTCCTCAGGGATGTTCCCCCCAAGAGTAGGGGGGCCGCAGTTGGTCTGTGAGGCGGTAGTATACCGCACTATCACCACCGCTGTCAACGCCGCCATTACACATGGAGGACCCCATCAGCTGCCGGCCTCTCTCCTTCCTTCTCCACCCCCAGCCTCCCCTCCACGCTTGTCCCGGAGGGTCAGTTCGCGCGGGAAAGCGCCGTTTTTGGAAAAACGAGGGGGGGTGGTCAGAGGAGGGGGGGGGGGGGGGCGGATTGTCAGCACAACGTACCGGCGTGATTGGACACCCACATCGCCGGCTGCAGGGCTTTATGAAGCACACTTTTCAGGTGCACACAGCCTATGGAGGGACACAGAGCTGACGGTCGCATGTAAGGTGGGACACAGGCATTCCCCAGGCAGCATTTACTGGGAAACACTAGACTGGGCATTGGTAGCAGTGGCTGTTGCCGGACTACATCGCTCAGCAGTCAGTGTTCATTTTTGTGATACCTCCACCTTGTTGCTTAGCACTATGGGTAGAAGAGGTACGAATACCCCAAGAACCAGAGGCTCTAGGGGATCTCCCTCAGGTTCTGAGGACCCCCCTTCTGCAGCACCTTCCCCCCCTGAAGGTCCAAGGACGGCTAGCCAGGGAGAGCGGTTGGGGTCAGGGGCTGCATCTGCTTCTGGCACTTCAGCCCCTGTATACATTACACAGGAGGTTTTTTCCTCAACCATTCATGGTTTAGAGGAAAGATTAATGGCCGTAATTGCATCTTTACTCAGTGGAAGAAAACGCACTAGGTCTTCCTCTGTTACCCAAGACCCTCAGGCTGAGGAACTCTGGGATAAAGGAGAAGAATCCCTTTCAGAGGATCGGGATTGGACTAATGATTCCTCCTCTGAGGAATCATGTGGAGAAGGGCCCTCTTCGGCTTCTCAGGATGAGAAAGTCTTAGTACAGATCCTTGCTGGATTGGTCCGCTCCACATTTAAAGTACCTGTATCTGAATCAGTTAAAGGACCCTCTTCTTCTTTGGGGTCACTGAAGCCTCCTCAAATAACACATGCTTTTCCTGTTCATAATCTTCTTGAAAAGCTCATTTATTCTGAGTGGGGTCACCCAGATAAACGTTTTTTTCCACCTAAAAAGTTTTCAACACTTTATCATATGGAAGAAAAGTTTACAAAAGATGTGGGGGATACCGGCCGTTGATGCCGCTATTTCCTAAAAATAAAAAAAAAGTCTGACTTGTCCTGTAGACAATGCTCAGATGCTCAGGGATCCTATTGATAAAAAGATAGAAGCCCTGTTGAAGGATGTTTTCTCCTTAGCAGGCTCAGTAGCTCAACCTGCAGTGGCAGCGATCGGAGTCTGTCAATACTTAAGAGACCATGTTAAGCAGGTCCTTACAGTTCTACCTGAACAGCAGGCCCAGGGGTTGGCTAACCTTCCAGCGGCCTTATGTTTTGCTGTTGACGCCATCAGAGATTCTATCATGGAAACCTCTTGTCTCTCACTTGGGTTGGTGCATATGCGTAGAATCTTATGGTTGAAAAATTGGTCAGCCGAAGCACCATGTAAGAAACTTCTGGCTGGATTTCCATTTCGTGGTGCAAGGCTTTTTGGAGAAGATCTAGACAATTATATCCAAAAGATCTCCAGTGAGAAAAGCACTCTCTTACCTGTTAAGAAAAGGAGTAAGCGTCCCTCTTTCAAACGGACTCTTTCCCCAGTGCCAGGAGCATCAGCCTCCAGGCAGTCGCGACGGGCCTCCTCCGTCTGGGTCTGGAAATAAGAGTCGACCCCAGGGACAAAAGAAGTCCTGGGGGAAGAAGCCTGCTAGGCAAGATGCTAAGGCCTCTTTATGAAGGGGCGCCCCCCGCTCGCTCGACGTTCTCAAAGCTCTGACAGGAGGATTTCCAGGACAGATGGATAATCCCCACAGTAACTTTAGGTTACAAACGGGAGTTCCAAGAATTCCCTTCTCCTCGTTTCCTCAGATCAAATGTCCCCAGAGATCCGGAGAAAAAGCAGTCGCTCCTTCTAGCGTTAGAGCGACTTTTGTCGCAAAAAGTCATCATGGTGGTTCCCACGAAGGATCAAGGATTGGGATTTTATTCCAACCTTTTTGCGGTCCAAAAGCCAAATGGGGATGTCAGACCGAAGCACCATGTAAGAAACTTCTGGCTGGATTTCCATTTCGTGGTGCAAGGCTTTTTGGAGAAGATCTAGACAATTATATCCAAAAGATCTCCAGTGAGAAAAGCACTCTCTTACCTGTTAAGAAAAGGAGTAAGCGTCCCTCTTTCAAACGGACTCTTTCCCCAGTGCCAGGAGCATCAGCCTCCAGGCAGTCGCGACGGGCCTCCTCCGTCTGGGTCTGGAAATAAGAGTCGACCCCAGGGACAAAAGAAGTCCTGGGGGAAGAAGCCTGCTAGGCAAGATGCTAAGGCCTCTTTATGAAGGGGCGCCCCCCGCTCGCTCGACGTTCTCAAAGCTCTGACAGGAGGATTTCCAGGACAGATGGATAATCCCCACAGTAACTTTAGGTTACAAACGGGAGTTCCAAGAATTCCCTTCTCCTCGTTTCCTCAGATCAAATGTCCCCAGAGATCCGGAGAAAAAGCAGTCGCTCCTTCTAGCGTTAGAGCGACTTTTGTCGCAAAAAGTCATCATGGTGGTTCCCACGAAGGATCAAGGATTGGGATTTTATTCCAACCTTTTTGCGGTCCAAAAGCCAAATGGGGATGTCAGACCCATTCTGGATCTAAAGAATCTGAATCGATTCCTAAGGATTCGGTCCTTTCGCATGGAATCAATTCGGTTAGTAGTCTCCATCCTGCAGGGAGGAGAATTTCTGTCATCAGTAGACATCAGAGATGCGTATCTACATGTACCCATTTTTCCTGCTCATCAAAAGTACTTGCTCTTCGAAATAGAAGGGCGCCATTTCCAGTTTGTGGCTCTACCTTTCGGGCTAGCCACTGCACCTCGAGTGTTTACAAAGATCTTGGCTCCTCCTCTGGCCAGATTAAGGGCTCAAAGTATAACTGTCATAGCATACCTAGACGACCTGCTCTTGATAGACCGGTCGGTAGCCTGTTTGAGCGGGAACTTGATGACCACAGTCAAGTATCTGGAACGCCTAGGTTGGGTTCTCAACCTACAGAAGTCTTTTCTAAACCAGTAAGAAGACTGGAGTATTTGGGTCTGATCATAGATACAAGCCAGGAAAAGGTATTTTTACCTCAGTCAAAGATCACTACCTTAAGGGAGCTGATTCAAGTAGTCAGGACAAAGAAGGGTCCTTCTGTCCACCTTTGTTTGAGGCTGCTGGGAAAGATGGTAGCTTCATTCGAAGCAGTACCCTATGCTCAGTTTCATTCAAGATTGCTGCAACACAGTATCCGGTCGGCCTGGAACAAGAAAATTCAGGCATTAGATTTTCCGATGCACCTGTCTCGTGCAGTGCGTCAGAGCCTCAATTGGTGGTTAATACCCGAAAGCCTGCAGAAAGGGAAATCCTTTCTACCGGCTACCTGGACGGTGGTAACAACGGATGCCAGTCTTTCGGGCTGGGGAGCAGTTCTGGAACAGTCTGTGGTCCAAGGGGTAGGGTCCAAAACCGAGAGGTCCTTACCCATCAACATCCTGGAGATCCGTGCGGCATATCTAGCCCTAAAGGCCTGGACTCTCAGGCTACAGGGTTGCCCAGTCAGGATCCAGTCCGACAATGCCACAGCAGTGGCTTATATCAATCATCAGGGAGGCACCAGGAGTCTGGCAGCTCAAAGAGAAGTGAACCAGATTTTAATCTGGGCAGAAAGGCATGTGCCATGCATATCAGCAGTTTTCATTCCAGGAATAGAAAACTGGCAGGCGAACTATTTAAGTCTCCAGCGGTTGTTCCCAGGGGAATGGTCTCTTCACCCCGAAGTCTTTCGGGCCATATGCCAAAGATGGGGGGTTCAAGATGTAGATCTCTTTGCGTCCAGATTCAACAAAAAGATCGACAAAGGATCCTCTTGCATATGGGACAGATGCATTGGTGATTCTGTGGCATCGGTTCTCACTGATTTATGCATTCCCGCCTCTTCTGCTACTGCCACGACTCCTTCGCAGGATCAGGCAGGAAAAGAAGTCAGTACTTCTGGTGGCCCCAGCTTGGCCCAGGAGGGCTTGGTATGCAGAAATAGTAAGGATGACAGTAGGTTCCCCGTGGACCCTACCGTCACGTCCAGACCTGTTATCTCAAGGTCCAGTGTTCCATCCTGCTTTACAAACGCTAAATTTGACGGTTTGGCTATTGAAACCCACGTTCTGAAGAGTCGTGGGCTTTCAGGTCCTGTGATTTCTACCTTAATCAATGCGAGGAAGCCAGCTTCCAGAGTGATTTATCATAGAGTCTGGAAAGCTTATGTATCCTGGTGTGAATCCAGGGGTTGTTATCCCAGAAAATATGTAATAGGTAGAATTCTTGACTTTCTACAAATGGGATTAGAAATGAAGCTGGCCTTGAGTACCATCAAGGGCCAGGTCTCGGCCTTATCAGTATTATTTCAACGGCCACTTGCTTCAAATTCTTTGGTCCGAAACTTCATGCAGGGGGTGACGCGTCTTAATCCTCTGGTTAAGGTGCCCCTAAACCCCTGGGACTTGAATTTTGTTCTGTCAGTCTTACAGAAACAGCCTTTGGAACCAATACATCAAATTCCCTTGGTCTTGTTGACAAGAAAATTAATTTTTCTGGTAGCCATTTCTTCTGCTAGAAGAGTATCAGAATTAGCAGCTCTTTCCTGTAAAGAGCCTTATTTAATCATACACAAGGATAAAATGGTGTTGCGCCCTCATTCTAGCTTCCTACCGAAGGTGGTTTCAGGTTTTCATCTAAACCAAGATATTGTTCTGCCTTCCTTTTTTCCAGATCCCTGTTTTGCGGAAGAAAGGTCACTACATTCTTTGGATGTAGTAAGAGCAGTCAAGGCCTATCTGAAAGCAACTGCTCAAATTGGCAAAACGGATGTTTTGTTCGTGCTGCCAGAAGGTCCCTATAGAGGACAGGCAGCGTCAAGAGCTACCATTTCTAAATGAATTCGACAAATGATTATTCAAGCTTACGGTTTGAAACAGAAAATTCCTCCTTTTCATATCAAGGCACACTCCACAAGGGCTATTAGTGCTTCTTGGGCGGTGCATCACCAGGCCTCTATGGCTCAAATCTGCAAGGCCGCAACCTGGTCTTCAGTCCATGCATTCACCAAATTTTATCAGGTGGATATGGGAAAACGTGAGGATATCGCCTTTGGGCGTAGTGTGCTGCAGGCAGCGGTACGAGGTCCTCAGGTCTGATTACACCCTACGTTGTGTGGTCCCATCCCCTCAGATAGCATTGCTCTGGGACGTTCCATCAGTAATTACTGAGGCTCTGTGTCCTGTGATGTACGAGAAAGAAAATAGGATTTTTATAACAGCTTACCTGTAAAATCCTTTTCTTTTGATGTACATCACGGGACACAGAGGTCCCGCCCCTCTTCTAATACACTTATATTGCTTTGCTACAAAACTGAGGTATACCTGTAAGGGGAGGGATTATATAGGGGGTTGAACTTCCTGTTTAGGGTGTGACCAGTGTCCAATCACCTAGGGATACTCTATATAACCCATCAGTAATTACTGAGGCTCTGTGTCCCGTGATGTACATCAAAAGAAAAGGATTTTACAGGTAAGCTGTTATAAAAATCCTATTTTCTTACCTCTCACCCACAATGAACACTATTGTCTCTCCATAATAAACACCGGCCTCCCCCCCACACTGAACACCAGTGTCCCTCCCAGGAAGAATATCAGTGTCCAACCATAATTAACATTAATGTCTCCCCACAATGAACACCAGTCCCCCCCCCACAATAAACAACTGCATCCCCTGTCACAATAAACACCAGAGTCGGACCCACACTGAATACCAGTGACCCCCAAGAAAGAACACCAGTGTGCCCCCACAATGAACACCAGTGTGCCCCCACAATGAACACTAGTGTCCTCACCTATACACAACACCAGTGTCCTTTCCACAATGCACACCAATGTTCCCCCTACAATGAACACTTGTGTCCCCACAATGAACGCTAGTGATTAACTGGTGGGTAACATTCCTTGTGCTCTACCTGTCTCCTCGTCTCCGCCCCATTTTCTGCTTGCAGTAATAGACCTCTTCAGTTTCTAGCTTTGAGAGAGTGTCTAAAGCTTCGTACACACGCTTAGATTTTCAGATGACCGAACATCCGTTTTTTGTCTCATGCTAGTCTCATGTCGAAAGTTAGGAGGTTACTCACAATACAAAAATTTTCGTATGACAGAATACAACGTCAGAAGTGATGTAATGTGTTGAATAGTTTTGTATGTATTCTTTTGTTTTTAAGCATGCGTAGTCATGCTGTTACAATTTTTTTGGTACGAAAACCGTACTAATGAAACAAAAATTGAATGTTGAGTTCACATCCGACAAAAATGTTATGGTCTGCACATCCAGCTTTTGTCTGTCGAAAATGCGAAATCGGCTGTTGAAAGCAACGTACTAACGATCTGAAAATTGGCAAACAGCTCGTCGTATGAATTTTTCCATCCGCTTTTCGTATCGTGTGTACGGGCCTTAATCCACCTTGTGAGGTGTCCCAATCCACCACAAGGCCCTTACATTGAGATGAGACAGCCCTGTAAAGAAACAGGTCCTGTAACAGCTGGTGATTAAAAGAATAGCCCCAGCCCCACTGACTCTCTAAACACAGGGCCCGCCCACACCCTCAGTGCTGACTGCAGTGCCAATCAGCAACCCAGCCCAGCCTACTTCCTATTCAGTACCTTCCATGCAACCCTTCACTTCTTTCTCACTTCCTTCCATCCTGAGCCCAGCATGTGGGCAGCTGCCATGGCAACATAACAGCAAAAACTGGCACCTGCCAGGACCCCCAGCCTTAAAGGGGTCTCACCCCCAGGTAGGCGCTCGGCCATCCATTATCTGTGTTTTTTATGCTAAATGGCTCAAGCACTAAAAGCACAGGATAATATTATTAGTTTTCAGCCCTAGGACCTTAGCGCTGTGTCATTTTGGTATGGGGCTGTGATCTTTCAGTGCTGATATCTCTAGTATCAAAAAAGGTACAAAGACCTTGAACATTTACATTTGGACCTGCTCTATACATTTCAGTAGTGGCCATAATGATATGGGTTATAGGACATCATTCTTACATTGGGAAATATCAGTATAGACTTGTTTTTGTGTCCTTATACCAGGGGTCAGCAACCGGATCATAATCTGCCAGTAGATATTGGTCAGGTGACTGGTAGATCGTGGTCTAGGCTTGCTGACCCGTCATCCCAGAGCATCAGAGTGCAGTGCAGAGGAACTATTTGTAAAGTTAGAGCTGTAGTAGGGAGCAGGAGCTGCATAAGCCGATGCCTCCTCTGTAGTGCTGGCTCCTCCTGTCCCATTCAGAGTGATACAAACTTCACTCCACCTCTTATACCTACTATCAATCTCCAGAGTGGTGCCAGCAGCAGGAAAGGGGAGATCTTCAGGTCAGTGTGAAGCAATACACTGGGTATAATAGTATAGGGCTGCTTTCACACTGATGTGCTATGGTTTGCCCACACCAGTGTACCTGCAGCTTTCCCGAGCTTTGCTGAGTTTGCTGAGCTTAGCCATAGACTTCTATTATATCCTGTGAGTTTGGTGCACTTTCTGAGAGTGCACCAAAACTTCTGAATGCAGGAGTTTTGGTGCGCTTTCAGAAAGTGCACCACACCTGCAGGATATAATAGAAGTCTATAAGAAAGCGCAGCTAACCCAGGAAAGTCTTAAGCCACGTACACACGTTCGGATTTTCTGATGGGAAATGTGTGATGACAGGCTGTTGGTGGAAAATCCGATCGTTTGTACGCTCCATCGGACAATTGTTGTCGGATTTTCCACGGACAAATGTTGGATGGCAGGTTTGAAAATTTTCCATGGACAAATGTCTGTTGTCGGATTTTCGGAGCGTCCATCGGACAAAAGTCCAAAGTACAAACACGCATGCTCGGAAGCAAGGAAGAGCAAGAAGCGGTCGGTCTTGTAAACTAGGGTTCGTAATAGAGAATTAACATTTGTGACGTGGCAAATTATGAAATCTCCAAATGCAGCGCACAATTCTCTTCTTAATGGGATAATAATGAAGCTGCTTTGCTGGTGATACTGATGGAGTTATTGCACACAAATTTTCAAAGGCTTTTTTTCTAGTGATATCAAGAATAATATTATTATGCTTTTTTTTTTGGGCAAGTTACTAGACATGTGCACACTGAAGTATTTTGTTTCGGAATTTCATTTTCGTTCGAAAAATAAATTTATTTAGTTACTCTTGAAATTCGTTTTTATTTATTTTGTTTCGTTAAAAAATGCATTCGTCCGAAAATCCAAAATAATTAAGGTCAAATCTGTCATTAAAGGCTTATGGTGTCTGTCGAATGTTCTAAGAAGATTCGACGGAGCAGCTAAACTGTACGACGCCGCAATTGTACATTTCCAGTCGAATGTTCCGCCTACAAGCTATAGTAGAATTCTAATGTTGTATGGCACTAGTAATAATTATATTTATTAATTATTATTACTAGTCAACCAACATTAGAATTCTTCGATAGCCTATGGGCGGAGCATCTGACCGTAAATGTCCACTCGCGGCGACTGCTTCGTCGAATCTTCATGTCGAATCTTTTCTCTCTACGTAGAATAATCTTGGACTAATAGAGTTAGGTTAGGCACATTCAACCTTTTTTGCTATTGTCTCTATAATGTTGAATCTTTTTTCTCTATGTCGAATAAACTTGGACTAATCGAGCTAAGGTTAGGCACATTCTACCACAGGTTCGATGAACACAGATCGCTATTGTCAGCGTCATGTCGAATCTCCTATCTATATCGAACTCTTTTCGCAACGAAAACTAAAATAAAGCATTTGTTTATGTCGGATCTTTCGGTTTTCGGATTCTGCACGTTCTTTATCGTTTATTAAAATGATAACGAAAATACCAGAAATTCGGACGAAAATGCTTTCGGACGAAAACGAATGCACATGTCTACAAGTTACCACAACACCATTATCCCGTAGTTTTTAAGATCAAAGATACTAGAACTATGTTGGTGTTCCTTGTTAATTTTACATTGTATTTTTTTAAATGTAACTGCCTACTACCAAACTGTCATTTGAAGTAACACACATAGCCAAGTATTATTCTCCACAGTTTTTTTCTTGTGCATTAAAAAAAGAAAACAAATAAAATTAGACATGCTATCTGCCAATGGAAAACCAAAAACTGCATTCTATGCATCTAAAAATATAGAAAATATAACAAAACAAATCATTATTATTCAACCAAAAAATAAGATAAAAACCTTATGCATGTGTCCCGCTTCTTAATATAGGGTTCAACAATGCCAAGAGTTGGTGAAAGCAGGGTTCCGTCATCCGGAGATAATTACGAAAATCATCTGGATTATTCTCCTGGAGCTCCTGCAGCAAAGGCATATGACATAATTGGTCACGATTATTAAAGTAACCAATTTTTGATCCAAGAACTCCTCCTCCTCCTGTTCCTGGACTGGACTTGGGTCAAAGCAATAACTGCAAGGCCAATAATAAATAACACGTTATCTCCTCCGATTCCGCAACATGTCTGGTTGACGAACGGCCGTTCAGAAACGAACTGGAAAGCATGAAATGAAAACCGCAAACTGAAAAGCACTAAATGAAAAGTGCAAATCAACACTCATCAAACTTCTACTAACACAAAATTAGCAGAAGGAGCCCAAAGAGTGGCGCTAAAGAGCTGAAAAAACACGTAGTACGTCACTACATTCGTGTTTGTTGGCCGACAATTCCTTGCCGTTTGTATGCAAGACAAAATCCAGGCACGCGCCTTCAGACAAAAGTCCGAGGTTTTGTCTGTAGAAAATCCGATCGCGTGTATGAGGATTTAGTTGCACAGCCACAGGGGGCTCAGAACAGTAAGGGTTCATTTATATTTGTAGTTTGGGGGGTAAAGCCCCAACTGCAAACCGCACCCCCTCTAGCTGCAGTGGTCAGGGGTGTACACATGTTGCAGACCTAGCAGGAGTTATACACTCTGCAACGGTTGGTGGGTTTAGCACCTGCCAAGCATAACCCATTCAAGTGACCAAGGCCACTCTGCAAATGCCCTGTGACCTTGTGCAGGCAGCCTTGTGTTGCTGTCTCACCACCTGCTTTAACCCCTTGGACCCCACAGAAGCATGCAGTTGGTGGGCACTTGCAGAGTGGCCCCATTAACTTAAATAGGTTGTGATTGGCAGGTGGTCACCCACCAAAAGCAACAGGGGGTTAAATTCCCGCTGTGGCATGTGTACACCTTTAACTGCTGCCTCAGCAGCTAAAGGGGGTAGGGATTGGGGATGGTAAAACTGCTAATCAACCACAGGGTTTTACCACCCTAAAATTTATGTACGAGCCCTAAGTGTGCCGCTGCCTAATGCAACTAAGGGTATATTCACAAGTGCAGCAGGCATTGTTGCTCCCCTGAAAAGCGATCCAAATGTGTTTGACAGGTGGTGAGCAGGCGATATGTTTCCTCCTCACCACCTGATTTAAACCCATGATTGCCGTGCAGTGCTCGCGATTGCGACACTGTGTGAGGAGGCGACACTTGGCAACACTGTGCCTGGTGATCTTTGACTTCTCCCATGTTGTTCAGATCTCCACCTTTTTAACCACTTTAAGACCAGCCGCTGCAGTTGTACTGCGGCTGGTTGGCTCCCCTGCATGAGCCGCCATCATTGTACATCGGCCGCTTTAAGAGGAATAGGGGGCACGCGCATGCCCGCAGCGCGACGTCAGAGCTGCTGCGCGTGGCTGGCGGCCGTGATGTCCATCGTCCACCCACGATCTCTCCACAGAGAGACAGAACGAGGATCTGTCAATGTAAACAGACAGATCCCCGTTCTGTCAGGGGAGTAGAAAGAAATCTACTGTTCCTTGTGGTCAGGAACAGCGCTCTATCTCTATCTCTATTCAGTCAGTACACTACCCCCACAGTTAGAAACACCTCTCTAGAGAACACTTAACCCCTTGATCGCTCCCTAGTGTTAACCCCTTCCCTGCCAGTAATCAGTGGCTATTTTTAGCACTGATCGCTGTATAAATGTCAGTGGTCCCAAAAAAGTGCCAAAGTGTTCGATCTGTCTACCGCAATGTCGCAGCCCCGCTAAAAATCGCTGATCGATATTACTAGTAAAAAAAATACGTTAATAAAAATGCCATGAATCTATCCCCTATTTTGTAGATGCTATAACTTTTGCGCAAACCAATCAATATACGCTTATTGCATTTTTTTTTTTACCAGAAATATGTAGAACAATACATATTGGTCTAAACTGATGAAAAAATTTGAAAAAAGTATGGGCGATGATGAAAATTGGTTTAGGGATACAAAGAACAGGACTTTAAAGATGCCAATTAATGAAACAACTTGTATAAAAAATTATACATTTTATTAAATATCAATTTCTTTAAAAATGACAAAGAATAGTCAAATACATACATTTCATACAACATTGCAGCCACTTCTGCTCAACATGTTTCGCCCAAATGAACTTCCTCAAGAGACTTAAAAGTGCTGCATGACATTGATACTAAGAAAGAAAGAGATAATTGTAAATACTAACAAATATTAGCATTAGATTACAGTTGCAATAAAAAGTATGTGAACCCTTTTGGAATGATATGGATTTCTGCACAAATTGGTCATAAAATGTGATCTGATCTTCATCTAAGTCACAACAATAGACAATCACAGTCTGCTTAAACTAATAACACACAAATAATTAAATATTACCATGTTTTTATTGAACAAACCATGTAAATATTCACAGTGCAGGTGGAAAAAGTATGTGAATCCTTGGATTTAATAACTGGTTGAACCTCCTTTGGCAGCAATAACTTCAACCAAACGTTTCCTGTAGTTGCAGATCAGATGTGCACAACGGTCAGGAGTAATTCTTGACCATTCCTCTTTACAGAACTGTTTCAGTTCAGCAATATTCTTGGGATGTCTGGTGTGAATCGCTTTCTTGAGGTCATGCCACAGCATCTCAATCGGGTTGAGGTCAGGACTCTGACTGGGCCACTCCAGAAGGCGTATTTTCTTCTGTTTAAGCAATTCTGTTGTTGATTTACGTCTATACTTTGGGTCGTTGTCCTGTTGCAACACCCATCTTCTGTTGAGCTTCAGCTGGTGGATAGATGGCCTTAAGTTCTCCTGCAAAATGTCTTGATAAACTTGGGAATGTATTTTTCCTTCGATGATAGCAATCTGTCCAGGCCCTGATGCAGCAAAGCAGCCCCAAACCATGATGCCCCCACCACCATACTTCACAGTTGGGATGAGGTTCTGATGTTGGTGTGCTGTGCCTCTTTTTCTCCACACATAGTGTTGTGTGTTTCTTTCAAACAACTCAACTTTGGTTTCATCTGTCCACAGAATATTTTGCCAGTACTGCTGTGGAACATCCAGGTGCTCTTGTGCAAACTGTAAACATGCAGCAATCTTTTTTTGGACAGCAGTGGCTTCCTCTGTGGTATCCTCCCATGAAATCCATTCTTGTTTAGTGTTTTGCATATCGTAGATTCACTAACAGGGATGTTAGCATATGCCAGAGACTTTTGTAAGTCTTTAGCTGACACTCTAGGATTCTTCTGCATCTCATTGAGCAGTCTGTGCTGTGCTCTTGCAGTCCTCTTTACAGGACGCCCACTCCTAGGGAGAGTAGCAGCAGTGCTGAACTTTCTCCATTTATAGACAATTTGTCTTACCATGGACTGATGAACAGCAAGGCTTTTGGAGATACTTTTATAACCCTTTCCAGCTTTATGCAAGTCAACAATTCTTAATCGTAGGTCTTCTGAGAGCTCTTTTGTGCGAGGCATCATTCACATCAAGCAATGCTTCTTGTGAAAAGCAAACCCAGAACTGGTGTGTGTGTTATATAGGGCAGGGCAGCTGTAACCAACACCTCCAATCTCATCTCTTTGATAGGACTCCAGTTGGCTGACACCTCACTCCAATTAGCTCTTGGAGATCTCATTAGTCTAGGGGTTCACATACTTTCTCCACCTGCACTGTGAATGTTTACATAGTGTGTTCAATAAAAACATGGTAACATTTAATTCTTTGTGTGTTATTAGTTTAAGCAGACTGTGATTGTCTATTGTTGTGACTTAGATGAAGATCAGATCACATTTTATGACCAATTTGTGCAAAAATCCATATCATTCCAAAAGGGTTCACATACTTTTTATTGCAACTGTATATTGTAACAGTAGCGTTACAATAGACACATATTGCATTGGATTTCACAAAATCACATATGATCATTTTATATCAAGCTGAAAAAGAGGGCCTACCAGATGCTTTAAAATCAAATCTTGAATCAGTTGAATATGACAATTCCTCTAAAGCATAGGGAGAAGAAAGGATTCTAAATTAATAGAACAAAAAATATTTTTGTACATTTAAATTTATCAATATCTCTACCTGGCAGAAGACCATAGGTAATAAAGATTACCTTATTCACATAAGTGTCCAAATATAACCAATTGGTTCCTCATTTCCTTGAAACGGGTGCTGGGATTTAAAAAGAAAGAAAAAGCGGCAGATGGTATTTCCTCATGACCGGGGGGGCCCAAAATGAAGCATAAAGCAGTGGGAATCCCTCCAGCTATAAGGGCTTATTTGTTCTAAAAAATCAGCCAGCAAGATCCTAAAGGGGGGAAGAAAGAATATATATATATAAAATATATGTGTGATGCCTCATAGAGAATTATCACTGTGAGGGACGAGACAGGGCAACAGTTCAACCAAAGTGGGGAACAGAACAAGCAATCATCCCTCCTGTAATTGAGCGTCAATAAACTTGTTCGATGATGGTAAGTAATTCCTCCATCAGGAGAAAATGACCAGTTGATCCCATGTCTTATCCCAAGACCAGGTGTTGAAACAACAAAGAATCTACTTAGAAAGAGTACTCACAAGCGATGGAGTCAATGCAAGGAAGTTTCAGTGTGGTAAAGAGGGAGAAGAGAGGTACAAACCCTCTCTCTCACAGATCCCCTGGCAGGAATGGGGACTGAACGCCACGATTTAAACTTCTCCCCATCCTGGCGGCTAACATCACCAGCGGGGCGCAGCGTGTTAATAGCGCTACTGCGCATGCGGGAAACCAAAACGGCGGATGTGACGTCACACGCACGTGTGCGGAGATGCACATCGCTATATTGGAAAGTTCATTGCCCCCAAAAAACACAGGGGAGGGTCAGATGGAGATCCCGATCCGCCCCTCAGCGTCTTAGGGCATAGGACTTGAAGGGGGAGGTACAGAGAGCAAGGAAAGCAATCTGATCACCAGATGTCATTAGAAACCCCCATAGCAAGCAGAGCTGGAAGGGCACTAAGTTTAGCAAAGGCGATTGGTCTGACACCCTGCAAGGAAGTGCCTGGGGTGTCCATATGGTTCCTGGACCCAAGACCCGGGACATAGAAATTGTATAGTATATTAGTAAAATAGATTGAACAGGTACACAAAATCCTGTCAAAATCCTACCTTTTTTGCATCCAATCAAAAAGGCTCATCCTCTCAGCTTAATGCGTACATAGAATACATATAAATGCAGTACATAACTTGACATGTTCCAAAAATAAAATATAACAAAAGCAAAACAATTTTTAGAGTGACCCATCTTAAAATAAGATGAATACATTTCGGGGGGGGGGGGGGGGTGTGGTTTGGTGCCGGACTCTTATGGAAGCCTGATCCCCGTGCTCCGGTCTTCAGAGGAGCTTTCATCAGCCTAGCAGAGCCATCTACCCCCGCGTACATGGGGGAAACTGGAGGGGAACTCATCCCCAACCCAATCCCGATTCCCCAGGGGATCCGACTCCCAAGCGAGCAGCAGCATACTAGAGATATTCCGGATGCAGCCACATGAGGCACTGGCTTCATCTTGGGCCTACTCCTCCACAGCACGTTCCTCCAGCCTCAGCCCTTCTGGCAGACACCAGGCGCATTCGCCTCTACCAAGCACGGTGGCAGAGCAGCCCTTGAGCATCAGGGACCTGAGTTCTGTGGCAGAGGACATAAGAGCCACATTAGCAACAGCAATCACGGACCTCAGGAGGGACATCCAGTCCTTGACGGTGCGTATGGATGACATTGAGGAAACAACAGTCCGCAATGAGAATGCCATCCATCAGCTCCAGACATCCTCCCAGGCACACAATGTCCACCTCAGAGACCTGTACAGATACATGGAGGACCTGGACAACCGTGGCAGACGACACAACATACAGGTAAGAGGCTTGCCAGAAGCGATCGATCACACCCAACTTGCCCAGGCTACTATAGCCGTATTCAACGATCTTTTAGACAGGCCCCCTGAGACCCCCATTGAATGTGAATACCTACATAGAGCTCTCAGACCCAGGGGAAGGGACACTGATCCTCCCAGAGATGTGGTATGCTGCCTGGTCAATTTCAAGCTAAAAGAAGAAATCCTTCACAGGGCCAGAGATTGCCGCAACCTAATGTGCCAAGGCACAGATAGAAAAATCACAATCTATTGCTCATAACTCTCCAAAATAGAAGAGACCTGCGCCATCTCCTTGACCTATTACGCACAGAATTCAGTATCGCTGGAAATTTACCTTTTGCCTCTTGGCATCAGCACAAGGGCGTATGGCAAATCTGAGGGTGCCAGAAGATCTCCCCACATTCTGCGAATCACTGAACATACCCCGCATTGAACTACCTGACTGGTACAGATCTCTTAGACCTCCTTATCTCAGAAGGTCTAATTTAATGGATGCCATCCCAGTTCGTGATGACTTCCATATCAGAAGATGCAGATCCAACTCGCCCAGAACCAGCACGTCCACAGGACCCAGGAACACAACACACAATAGCCCCATGGCTTCTCCTGCTCACAGAAGACCCCGCCATGGTGGCCCGGAATAATGGTTCATCTCCTCTTCTTTCATTTTTCACCTGAAGCCCTTAAACCCGATACCTAGCAAATAGCCCATTAAGCTACTCTACACTCAAGGCTACCACAAAGAAGATATCTGCACACAGAACCTCGACATCAGAGAGGAAATGCTTCACATATCAATTGACCAGTCCAATATCTCCCCCTCACCTTGAACTTAGCAGTTGCCAATCACATGGACCCCGAGACTTAACTACATGTAGAGATCATTCCCTCCATCTCTTCACTATACGAAACCTGCCCAAGAAATATGAACCTACCACGACGCTCGATCTCCCTCATTGGAGGCAAAGAATGGTAACCTTTACAACACAGAATTACTACCGCCAACCTGAACATTGTCACGCAAGTATAATTTACACCTGCAATGGGATGAACAATTTCTAAGACTACTACACAGACCTCCAATCAGTCTCCCCCCTTCCCATTACCTCTCCATCTCCTTAACCTTCCACCCCTTCATCCAACTCCCATCTAATCTCCACTTAATCCCCCTGAACGATTACTACTCCGTACAATGGATCACAAACTGGGTATGCTCACGACAAGGCCCTCTTGTGCTACTTTTCAGGCCTCTGCTAAAGGACTGGTCATTGGACCTGTACAATGTATGACTGAACCCCTCTCCAGAGGGGCGACTTCGCATGGAACCTGATATTAACGCTCATTACTACCCCCTCCCTCTTTACCCAACCCCAAGCGATTCCTCATTCTCACAAAGAGATCATCTCTATATGCACCTACTCCCCCTCACCCTCTTCCTAAGCCAGCCAACAAGGGAGAATGGGCCTTATAGCCATGACAACCACTAAATTGCCATACAATGGCTATCCTTTAAATACTAGCTGCCCCCGTAGAAGCATTTTCTGTGTGGATTCGCCCACTCTTTAAACTTGAAGACACACAAAGTTAACCTAATGTCTCCAGTTGAGACAAAACCCCCGGGTAAGCAGAGAATCCTGAAAGGGGATACTATTCCATAATGTTCATTGTTAATGATCTCTGTTGGAGCCTGCCACATGTCCCCCTATTGTTATATATAGGAAACGACTGAATAACCGGTCTCATTTAAATGCTCTCTTTGTTCTTTATAATGTTTACTTTTTTTTTGTATTTCGTTATGATTAATTTTATTTTTCCTAAGCAGCTAAACAGAAGAACCTTGGTGGACCTCTGGCGTGTGAGGCCAATCCCTACACCCCACCTGCTTTACGTCTCCTCCTTCATTGCTTTTTAGATGAGCATACACTCAGGTGAGTAAAGCCTGTCCACCTTTACGATCGGCTCTTGGAAACCCACTCACAGGCCGAATGGATTTCGGCCACACACAGCAGAGATCTAGACAAGTTCAGAAGCTACAGTAAGGTACACTTATTAACTGCTGAATGTTTAGCTAATATAGCAAAGTAATTCCTACAGTTGAGGCACCTCTCTTTCCACGACAGACATATATCTGATTTAGCTGTAGACAACTGTTATCAACCTTCACAACGCCAATGCTTACACACCACAAAATAAGCTGGTGCATTTCCCCAAGTGAACTCATTTGATATTCTGTTTTACAACTCTATACCATGTTAAAATCAAGTTCTCCCTCTGTTGAACCATAGTCTTTATGCTCAATGTTATAATCCACTGGCTCCTTCTCTTATCTTTAATATTCACATACCTCTGAGGACCAGAGGACTCTACATACCAACTAACTCCTTTAATACCGGCACCTTTCACCTCTATACACAACAGGAACCCATTTTTTCCCATTGACCCCTACCAGACCACGTAATACCTCATAAGGGGGGTCTTTGAACCCTTCCTTACCTCCAGAACACTTTCCCCCTTTTTTTTTCTCTCTCTCTCCTCCACCCTCAGTAGCCCCCCCCCCCCCATTTCCCTCCATACCCTCTCTACCCCTCCTCCACCTCTCCCTCTTTCTTTCTCACCCACACCTACTCTCCCTACTTTTTCTCCTCTTCCTCTGACCCCCTTCCCCACCCCCCACTTCCTCGGTCTCCGCCACCCTAATTGCTATCTCAGCCCCCTCCCCCTGGGATACCAATATCCTCACAACCCATCCTTTACCACACTTCGGTGTGTATTTAGATGAAAACCACAGACATTCTCACTTATTCAAAGCCTTACCCCCCCAAACATTATGTCACACACAAAACCTACCACTAAACATACCACGCTGAAAGTGACATCCCTAAATGCGAAAGGTCTCACTATCCCAGAGAAACGCAGCCACGTTCTCTCTCAGATGTAAAACTAAAAACCAACACCGTCTTCCTACAGGAAACACATTCCCGCACAGACAAGATTCCCAAGCTCACAAACTACTGGTTCCCAAATTCCTACCATTCTACTAATCCACAGGCAAAAACTAAAGGGGTTTCAATTCTGATCTCCAAAAACCTGAACTTGGAACTCACTGACTCGCTTATTGACAAGGAAGGCAGATACATCTTTTTAAAAGGCAGGATTCAAGGCCGACCTGTAACTCTGGCCAATCTCTACAGCCCTAACTCTGCACAATCTAGTTTCTTTAGACAGATCTCCCAACTCCTGACAGGTTTTTCTGCTGGACTAACCATACACGGGGGGGGACTTTAATGTTGCTCTATACCCACTATTAGACACCTCATCAGGCACCACATCGTTGCCCTACAGAACACTACGCCAAATTAAACTGCAATTTCAAGAGCTACTTTTACATGACACATGGCACATTCTCCATCCAAATGAAAAGGATTATACATTCTTTTCCGCCCCTCATAACAGATATTCCAAAATAGATTACCTCTTCCTTTCCCAGACGGACCTTCCTTTCCCACGCGACAATTGAACCAATGCTCCTATCTGACCATCACCCAATCACAATGACCTTCCCAATCACAGTTAACCTTCCCAGACCATCATATCGTTTCGAAGATATGGTGCTTAAACTCAACTGTAGTGATAACGATAATGGAGAAATAGCCCCGCTAACACAATGGGAGGCCCACAAATGCATCCTAAGGGGAAAATTTATTGCCCTAAAGACTTCACGGAAAAAGGCCCACCAAGCCAAAATCACAAACCTGATTCAAAAATGTTAGAGCTAGCTCACAAACAAACTCAAGCTCAACAGACATACCAGGACCTCACACAAACCAAAGAACTCCTACTTGCAGAGTTATTCCACAAAACAAAACGTAAATTTATTCTACAACAGAAATTATTCTATGAATTTGGGAACAAAAGCGGCAAATACCTAGCCAAAGCCATCCAAACGAACAAAGCTTGCACTAACATCCATGCTATCAACGATTCCCAAGGTAAGCCTAAAGTCACGGCCCCAGATATAGCTTCCCAATTTGAGGCATACTATTCCACTCTGTACAACCTCAACACGCAAGCAGACGGCCCCACTACAAACAACACTAGACGCTCCCTTATCAAGAGCTTCTTAAAAGAACACTGCCCTAAACCCATCGACAAAGAAGATGCCCGCCAATTAGAAAATCCCATTTTGGAAGACAAACTTGAAAATGCGATCAAACAATTAAAAGCAAGAAAAAGCCCCGGCCCAGACGGATTCACAGCCGCTTATTTTTTTTAACAGAAATTTTTTTATTAAACAAATCAGCATTACAGTACAAGAAATTAGTACAGTCATTGTGATAAGAATAACAACAATGAGATTTACTCTAAAACAATAACTACTGTTTATCAGGTGTTCCAGATGTGCACACAACAGAATTTTTTCACTTAACCATACTTCTCATGGCTCGTATCATCTTAAATTTCTTAGATAATATAAAGTAAATAACCCAGTATTCAATCAAGCCTATTAGGGGCGGCGGGGGGGGGGGGGGGAGACGGGGGGAGAAGAAAAAAGGGGGGGAGGGGAGGGAAGAGGAAGGAAGGCAGAGGGGGATAGGGAAAGGAAAGAAAAGGAAGGGGAAGAAGGGAAACGGGCATAAGAGGAATAGACTTGAGATGCAGGACGTCCTCTACTTTTTTCCACGTCTTACTTATGGGGTAGGGGGTTCAGGGTCCCCAGAAGCGTCTATCCAGGACGACCAAATTTTGTCAAACTTCCCTGGACATTGCCTACTTTCGTACGTCAGTCTATACAGGGGGAGTACCTTGTTCACCGACCTTATCCACTAGGCCAGGGTAGGAGGCTCCACCATTTTCCATCGCAGTAGAATTTACCGCCTAGCATAGTACAATGTGAAGGTTAGACACAATTTATCATATCTATCACCCTCGACATCCTCCAGATGACTGAGTAAAAGTATTTGGGGATCAACCGGTAAGTCTGAGCCTATGACATTCCCCAGTGTGGAGGCCACTGCTGACCAAAAGGGTCTTAGTTTGGGACAAGACCAGACCATGTGCCAGAAAGTACCCACTTCCTGACTGCATCTCTGACAGTTGGGATCTCTTTGGTGGTATATGCGTGCCAATCTTTGTGGGGTGAAATACGCTCTGTGTAGGAACTTGAATTGTATGAACCTATCCCTTGCAGCAATCATGGAAGGAATGTAAGAAACTAAACACTCCTTCCACTCTTCCTCATCTAAAGAGGGGATATCAACCCTCCACTTTTCCCAGGTTTTAGTTAATTTCGTATCATACTCCACCGTAAGGTATAGATATAGTGTTGAGAGAGGTTTCCCCATCACGCTTGAGGTCAGGAGCCTTTCAATGGAGTCCGGTTCCAGAGTGAGAGGGGCAAGGAACTGAACCTCAATGACGTGCTTCAGCTGCCAGTATCTGAATTGGAAGGAGGTTGGGATAGCAAAGGATTGCCTCAGTGCTTGGAAAGTCATAAGCCTGCCATCTTTAACTATATGTTTAATGTAAGGATTCCCTTTTTTGCCCAGAGAGAGGGGTCCGGTATAGTGTAAAAGTGGGAGAGCAGAGGGTTACCCCATAGGGGCATGTGGGGTGAAATGTAGTTGGGCTTCCTATAGATTTTCCTAGCCTCCTGTCATACCTTCACAGTGGTTCGCATCGGAGTTGTCATGGACAAACTGGCCCTAAGACCGCGAAACGGGAGATTGCTCAGGGCAGCAAAGGAATCCAGAATGGCTGCCTCCAGAGTGACCGCCGGATTCTGCGTGGGCTGGGAGAACCACCACCGAATCGTGACCAAAACAGCTGCCCAGTAGTAGATTTGAAAATTCGGTAACGCCAGTCCTCCCCCCCAAAAGTGGGAGATATAAGATCTGCTTGGCCACCCTAGGTGGCCTCCCAGCCCAGACAAAGTGTATCAACAGACTCTCCAGCCTTCGAAAAAAAATCTTAGGGATGGGTATGGGTGTGTTGCGGAAGAAGTATAGATATTTCGGGAGGTAAATCATTTTTAATAAATTGACTCTGCCAACAGGGGTCAGTGGAAGGGAACACCAAGCCGCACACCTAGCCGTAAGCTGTGCCATGAGTGGACGCAGATTGTTATCGATGTAGTCTTGGACTTTACCACTAATTTTTATCCCCAGGTATTTGAAGTCATCTACCCATTTTAGCTGTGGGTGAGGTATTCTAGGGGTCGAGGGATGAAGTGGGAAAAGAACCGACTTGTCCCAGTTAATGCGAATCCCCGAGTACCCACCAAATCGGTTAATCAGTTCGAGTGCAGTCTGCAAAGAGGACGACGCATCCGCTAAATAAAGCAGAGCGTCATCCGCGTATAGTGATAACTTCTCCTCAATGGACAGCCGCTTATTTTAAAACCTTCACAGAGCTACTTACTGGCCCCTTCCTCAAGGCCTTTAACTCCCTCTCTTTCTTCACGCTTCCCTTCCACAGACTTCTTAAAGCATACATTACAGTTATACTAAAAGAGCGGAAGGACACGACACTAGTTACTAACTATAGGCCAATTTCCCTACTATACGTCGACATAAAACTTTTTGCCAGAATCCTTGCCAATCGCTTGCTTCCTCTTCTACCATCTTTAATAGAAAAAGACCAAGTCGGCTTTATTCCAGGATGAGAAGCAAGAGATAACACTATCAAAGTCATAAATCTCCACCACTGGATGACAACCAACAAGCATAAAGGGTTCTTCCTGTCGTTGGACGTGGAGAAGGAGTTTGACAGATTGGCCTGGGACTACATGGGAGCAGTATTGAGACACTTACACACGAGCGGACTTTACGGCAGACTTTGCCCGGCGGACTTTTCAACGGACTTTACGACGGACTTTCTGAATGAACGGACATGCCTACACACATTCAACCAAAGTCCGTCGAATTCGTACGTGATGAAGTACGACCGGACTAAAATAAGGAAGTTCATAGCCAGTAGCCAATAGTTGCCCTAGCGTGGCTTTTTGTCCGTCGAACTAGCGTAGCGATGAGCGGACTTTTCGACCGGACTCGAGTCCGTCGGATAAATTTGAAACATGTTTCAAATCTAAGTCCCTCCAACTTTTGAGAAAACAAAGTCCGCTGGAGCCCACACACGATCAAATTGTCCGACGAAATCCCGTCCGCCGGGCAAAGTCTGCCGTAAAGTCCGCTCGTGTGTACGCGGCATTAGAACTTTAAAACCGTATGTTCAACTTAATCATGTCCCTATACATGACACCAACTGCTACAGTTCAGATTAATGGCCATCTGTCAAACGCCTTCTCCAAAACCAATGGGACGAGGCAAGGTTGCCCACTCTCCCTTATCCTTTTTGTACTAGCCCTAGAACCACTCTTAGTCCAGAGTCTAATGTCCTTCAATCGAAGCCTGTGGGTATAAAGGGTTAAACATATAAACCAAACATGTGTCCAGGCTGTCAACAGGACAAGCCCAAACGATCCAACATGGATCAAAAACTGGTTAAGCATTTTGGTTCCACATCTCTCGTGAAAAAATCGCATTTTTCTTGCAACTTTACAAGATAGCTCAAGGTTCACATGGTAGTATTACGTCTCCCAGCAGAACAAGGCGCATGTTACCCCTTCTGTCCAAAGGTTTATTTGCCAGGATCAAAACAGACGGTAGCGCTGTATGCCAAAAATTGAAAAATTAATAAAAGAAAAAAAAAGAGAAAAAAGGGGGAGGGGGGTAACAAAAGGGGGCAGAAAGTGAACATTAGGTGAGCTTTCCAAGTAGAACTTGCCGGTACATCTAATATATCCATTGATCATCATAACGACTTTCTGCATCAATGACCAAGTCAATCACCATCCTCTTCTCCACCTCTGTGACGTAGAGCCTGCTCATTTCGATCCAGCCAAAGAGCAGCATCCTGAGCAGATTCAAAGAAGTGGGTTTGACAATTGGCAGTAACTCTTAATTTAGCAGGGTACAGCATGGCGTAAGGAAGCTGCAATGATCTTAGACGCCTTTTCACATCTGAAAACTTGGCCCGGCGTCGCTGTACCTCCGCAGAAAAGTCCGGATAGAAGGATACTCGGACTCTATTCACCTGCACATTAGCTTTCTCCATGGCTTGTCTCAGCACTGCCTCCCTATCTCGGTAATGTAGAAGATGGGCCAGGATTGGTCTGGGGGGGGGCCTGGTTGTGGCGGATGGCCAGGTGTGCGATGAGCCCTCTCGATGGTGAAAAACGGGGAAAAGACCTCCTTTCCAAATATCTCCTGCAGCCATCCATCAATAAAGGTGGTAGGGTCTCTCCCCTCTGTTCTCTCCGGTAACCCCACGATGCGCACATTATTCCATCTCAGACGGTTTTCGATGTCATCTGCTCTGTTGTTAATGTCTTTAGCGAGCTGGTGTGCTGCATGGGCCTCCCGAGCAATTGGGGGTAGTTTATCTTCAACCTCGCTCACCCTGCTTTCTACTGCGGTCGTACGTTCCCGGATTTTTTGCAAATCCTGTCGCAGCAAGGAAACTTCTTCTCTCAATCCCCCAAACTGCTCCTTGAGAGTATTCACAGAGGCTGTGCAGACATGCACCGCTCTTAAAATCTCAGCCAAAGTTGGCTGCTCAGCGTCCTCAGTTTCTGTGTCTGTGTGCTGGGTATTAAAGTGCATGTCTGCATGATACTGCTCTCCATGTCCCTCACTCTCTCCTGCCTCATGACACTGTAGGCCCTGTGTAGCTGAGCCCTGTGGTACCATGCGGGGCTGAGCGGAGCTTCCTCTAGCCTCCTGATCCTGGGGGGCCCCCCATTTTTTGGGCATAATAAAGCATGTCCCGTTGTTGCTCCTTACCCTGTGTCTTCTGCAACTTCTTGTTGTGCTCCCCCTTAGAAGCCTCCGTTCCCCTCGGCGTGCGCTGTGCCTGGGCTGCGGCGGCGCCATCTTGGATTTCCGACTACATGAAATCCTCTTTTTTCTTTGTTTTTCCCCGGGTACAGAGGGCCAGTGGGTGGTCCGGGATGTTGCCCCGATCGGTAGCCAGCTGGAAAGCCGTTTCTTAGCTGCAGATCACTGCTGGGAGAGGATCGGTACACTGTATTGTGGAGGAGCTGTGAGACACACGTCTTCTCACATGCCTGTCTTGGCCACGCCCCCCCTAGAACCACTCTTAAACTGCCTCGGGAACAACGAAAATATTAAAGGCATACCCATAGCAGGCCGCACCTATAAGTTAGCAGCTTTTGCTGATGACATTCTACTTTCCCTTAGCGAGCCCCATATTTCAATCCCAAACTTACTGATAGACTTCAAACTCTTCCAACACCTCTCTGATTTCAAAATTAACTTCACCAAATCCCATGTCCTCAATGTCACCATCCCTCAAGAGACGGTTACACATTGTGAAACTAACTTCCCCTTCCAATGGCGACATGATGCAATTAAATACCTAGGAAATTACCTTACAGCGAACCTTTCAGATCTCTTCGCCAAAAATGATGTACCCAATCTCAAAACCATATCCGATGACCTCAAGAAATGGAACAAGCCACAGTTTTCTTGGTTAGGCCGCACGGCAATTGTTAAAATGAATATCCTTCCCCGTATTCTATGCATCCTACAAACTATCCCCATTAAACTTCCCCCATCCTTCTTCCTATCTTATAGGAGGATATGTACAGGATTTTTATGGAAGCAAAAACATCCGAGAATTGCAAATGACCTTCTTCAAAGATGAAGGGGGGCATTGGTTTTCCAGATCTCAAAAAATACTACTGGGCCTGCCATCTTACCAGAATTGTAGATTGGTCACTACACAACCAATGCAAAGACTGGGTCAGACTGGAAAACTCATTGTCTCCCTCACCACTACGATCAACACCCTGGTTGTCGCCTAAACATATCCCCCCACTCTCAGAGAACACCCTCTTATTGACCCGACACTCCACTGTTTCAGGGAAACTTGCCAAAAGCTACACATCTCGTCTGCTCTAGGATCCTTAACTCCTATAAGACTGAACCCTACCTTCCTCCCTGGTATGTCCGCACAATTCCTAACACATCAGTGGCAACACCCAGACATATTAGCACATCAATTTTTCTGCGATGGCTCTCTCCTAGATCGCCTTGCGCTAACGCCCACTCTCACCAACAACCCTCTCCCATTCTGGACCTACTTTCAAGTTTGCCTTCTTACAGGAGATCAATAGCGACTCCTCCATTACACGACCATTTACTCCATTTGAACACCTCTGCTCCCAATCCAACCCCCAACAACACTTAATCTCCAATATCTATACAATGCTATTTGCAGATATTTCACCCAAAGAAGGGAAAGCATACATGGGAAAGGGAAACACAATCATAATTATCAGCAGACCAATGGGAATGTATATTTACGATTGCCCATAAAGGCTCTCTAAACGTCTCCATTCAGGAAAACAACTATAAGACCCTAACACGCTGATACAGAACCCCAGCTATTTTAAACAAACTCAACCCTTCATATCCTAACAAATGCTGTAGATGTGATGGAGAACCAGACACATTGCTAGACATTATGTGGTCATGCCCGGTAATCACACCACAACTCCCTGACCCCTGCCCTACCCTTTATCCCTATGTCTTTCGCTATCCATCAAGACCCCATCTTAATACCTGTTGCTATTTGGGTCCTCGTAACAGAGCACCCGGCCAGCAACTTCACACTCCATATGGATTGAATTATCGTATAAACTCCCGTACTATCACTCTACAAATTGGAACCTCACTGGTCATAACACAAGATGAAAAATATGCCATTATACCTAGTAATATCTACTCTAAAGTTAATTTATTGTTTTTTCTTCTACTAGACGTAACACTTTTGCCTTATGTACGTTGAAATGTTTACATATATGATTTTTTGTAATAGCCAAATCTTTGACACGCTTTTCTTAACTACAACAACAACTGTTCCTTGATTCTTAAACGATTGTATGATGATACTGTTATCTTGATATAATATATTTTCAATAAAATTTCTTTTGGCGAAAAAAAAAAAAGATTTTGGCCAATCGGAAGGAGTGGATCAGGGGAATGCGAAAAAGGGGGTCATGATGACTCAGGAACAAAACCGTTTATAAAAAGGGCTTGTAACTGAAGGCATCATTTAATCCTGGTGGTTCACGAGCCGATAAATTGTGAATCCAGCGAGCTTCTCGCTGTAGTAACAACCTATCATTGTCACCTCCTCTCTCATTTACTGGTAGATATTCTAAAGCAAAAAAATGCATCTTTGATAGATCAAATCCGTGAAATAAACCCATGTGTCTACTAATGGGTGTCTCCATCTTGGACTTAAAGACTAGAGAAACATGGTCATGAATATGGTGAAAGAAGGGTCTCACTCGCGCACACACGAGTGGAATGTCCGACAGAAAAAATCCGTCGGAAGCTTTTCATCGTCTATTCCGATCATGTGTATGCCTCATCAGACTTTTTTTTTTTCGAAAATTCTGACGGACCTAGAAATGGAACATGTTCTAAATATTTCCGACGGAACCAATACCTATTGGGAAAACAGCTCGTCTGTATGCTGTTCCAATGGACCAAAAACGACGCATGCTCTGAAGCAAGTACGAGATGGAAGCTATTGGCTACTGGCTATTGTACTTCCTTTTTCTAGTCCCGTCGTATGTGCTGTATGTCATCCTGTTCTGGGCGGTCGGACTTTGGTTGGACTTTGGTTTAAACCGTGTGTAGGCAAGACCGCTTGAATGGAATTTCATCGGAGTTCCGTCCGAGAAACCTTTGGAGTTTATTCCGACGGCAAAACCGGTCGTGTGTACAGGGCATTAGTCTTTCCCACATAAAATGCTCCACAATCGCATATAATAATTAGGGGTGAACCGAACACCCCCACATTCGCACGAACGTTAGAACCCCATTGACGTCTATGGGACTCGAACGTTCGAAATCAAAAGTGCTCATTTTAAAGGTTAATTTGCTTGGTATTGTCCTAAAAAGGGTTTGGGGACCCGGGTCCTGCCCCAGGGGACATGTATCAATGCAAAAAAAACTTTTAAAAATGTCCGTTTTTTCGGGAGCAGTGATTTTAATGATGCTTAAAGTAAAAAAAAAAAAAAAGTGAAATATTCCTTTAAATATCATACCTGGGGGGTGTCTATAGTATGCCTGTAAAGTGGCGCGTGTTTCCCGTGCTTAGAACAGTCCCTGCACAAAATGTCATTTTTAAAGGAAAAAAAGTTACATAGTTACATAGTTAATAGGTGAGGTTGAAAAAAGACACAAGTCCATCAAGTCCAACCTATGTGTGTGATTATGTGTCAGTATTACATTGTATATCCCTGTATGTTGCGGTCATTCAGGTGCTTATCTAATAGTTTCTTGAAGCTATCAATGCTCCCCGCTGAGACCACCGCCTGTGGAAAGGAATTCCACATCCTTGCCGCTCTTACAGTAAAGAACCCTCTACGTAGTTTAAGGTTAAACCTCTTTTCTTCTAATTTTAATGAGTGGCCACGAGTTCAGGTCTTTTTGCAAGATTTCCACGTCCTGCGGAGAAGTTAATGCCCTGCTTAGCTTAGTATCGTCTGCAAATACAGAGATTGAACTGTTTATCCCATCCTCTAGATTGTTTATGAACAAATTAAATAGGATTGGTCCCAGCACAGAACCCTGGGGAACCCCACTACTCACCCCTGACCATTCTGAGTACTCCCCATTTATCACCACCCTCTGAACTCGCCCTTGTAGCCAGTTTTCAATCCATGTACTCACCCTATGGTCCATGCCAATGGACCTTATCTTGTACAGTAAACGTTAATGGGGAACTGTGTCAAATGCTTTTGCAAAATCCAGATACACCACGTCTACGGCCTTCCTTTATCTAGATGGCAACTCACCTCCTCATAGAAGGTTAGTAGATTGGTTTGGCAAGAACGATTTTTCATGAATCCATGCTGATTACTGCTAATGATACCGTTCTTATTACTAAAATCTTGTATATAGTCCCTTATCATCCCCTCCAAGAGTTTACATATTATTGATGTTAGGCTAACTGGTCTGTAATTCCCAGGGATGTATTTTGGGCCCTTTTTAAATATTGGTGCTACATTGGCTTTTCTCCAATCAGCTGGTACCATTCCAGTCAGTAGACTATCTCTAAAAATTAGGAACAACGGTCTGGCAATCACTTGACTGAGTTCCCTAAGTACCCTTGGATGCAAGCCATCTGGTCCCGGTGATTTATTAATGTTAAGTTTCTCAAGTCTAATTTTAATTCCGTCCTCTGTTAACCATGGAGGTGCTTCCTGTGTTGTGTCATGAGGATAGACACTGCAGTTTTGGTTACTGAAGCCCCCTGATTCACTCGTGAAGACTGAGGAGAAGAATAAATTCAATACCTTTGCCATCTCCCCATCCTTTGTAACCAGATGTCCTTCCTCATTCTTTATGGGGCCAATATGGTCTGTCCTCCCTTTTTTACTGTTTACATACTTAAAGAATTTCTTGGGATTTTTTTTTGCTCTCCTCCGCTATGTGTCTTTCATGTTCTATCTTAGCCGTCCTAATTCCACCCTTACATTTCCTGTTGCATTCTTTATAAAGTCTGAATGCTGAGGATGATCCCTCAACCTTGTATTTTTTGAAGGCCTTCTGCTTTGCTTTTATATGCATTTTTACATTGGAGTTAAGCCATCCAGGACTTTTGTTCGCTCTTTTAAATTTATTACCCAATGGGATACATTGGCTAATGCCCTTATTTAATATGCTCTTAAAGCAAACCCATCTCTCCTCCGTATTCTTTGTTCCTAATATTTTATCCCAGTTTATGCCTTTTAGCAAGGTTTGTAGTTTAGGGAAGTTGGCTCTTTTGAAATTCAGTGTCTTTGTATTCCCTTTATGTTTCCTATTTGTGTGATTTATACTGAAACTAATTGACCTGTGATCGCTGTTACCTAAATTGCCCCGTATTTCCACATCCGTGATCAGGTCTGTATTGTTGGTAATCAGTAGATCCAGTAATGTTTTATTTCTAGTTGGTGCGTCTACCATCTGACCCATAAAATTGTCCTGCAAGACATTAAGGAATTGGCGAGCCTTAAATGAATGCGCGGTTCCCTCCACCCAGTCTATGTCTGGATAATTAAAATCCCCCATTATGATAACACTTCCCATCCTTGCTGCTAATCCAATTTGTGATAGGAGATCCGTCTCCACTTCCTCCCTCAGGTTAGGGGGCCTATAGCATACTCCCAGTATTATTTTCCCCTTAGCTTCATCCCTTTGGAGCTCTACCCATAAGGATTCCACCTCCTCCCTAGCTCCCTTAGTGATGTCATCTCTCACATTCAATTGTACATTATTCTTGATATATAGGCATACCCCTCCCCCTTTTTTACCCTCCCTATCCTTTCGGTAAAGGGTATACCCTTGAATGTTTGCCAGCCAATCATGAGAGCTGTTGAACCAGGTCTCTGAAATTCCCACAAAATCCAAATCCTCCTCGTACAACAGTATCTCTAGTTCACCCATCTTGTCTGCCATGCTCCTGGCATTGGTGAACATGCCACATAGTTTAGACCGGTCGCATATTGTCCTCGTATTGGGTGTTTCGAGATTGCAACTAGGACTTGCTACTATACTGAGATTTCAAAAAAAATTATTCGGTTACATCAGCATCAGGTGCTTGGTAGCTGGTGGTGATCCAAGACTGATTCATTTTTATGAAGGTCAGTCGATCGACCGAATCGGTGGACAGACGCACCCTGTGATCGGTTACAAAGCCTCCAGCAGCACTGAATGTGCGTTCCGAAAGAACGCTGGATGCAGGACAGGCCAGTAGCTCAATTGCATACTGTGCAAGCTCTGGCCAGTGATCCATCCTCAAGACCCAGTAACCCAGAGGATTTTCGGTGGGAAAGGTGTCCAAGTCAGATCTTGCCCCTAGGTATTCCTGCACCATGTAAAACAGACGCTGGCAATGGTTGCTGGAACCAATCATACCTTGGGGCTGCGGACTAAAAAATTGTCTGAACGCATCAGTCAGACGGCCACCTTCTCCACCGCTCCTTCTTTGACTGACCGAAGCCTCAGCAACATGTTGTCCAGAAACAGGAGTTTGTAACCTCCCAGTCTCTGGGAACGTGTTGCACAGACCTTTCTGCAAGGCCTCCAGAAGATGTTTCATCCTCTGCTCCCTCTGCAATGGCAAGATAAGGTCCGCAACCTTACCCTTGTAACGTGGATCAAGGAGGGTTGCCAGCCAGTATTGGTCCTTCTCCTTCATACCATGAATAGGAGGATCCTTACGCAGGCTTTGCAGGATCAGGGAGGCCATGTAGCGTAGGTTTGCTGAGGCATTCGGTCCGGAGTCCTCTGGGTCACTAAGGACGACATGGTCCGCAGCCACCTCCTCCCAGCCACGTACAAGTCCATGTGTTTCTTGGGACTGATCCCTTAAAGATTGCTGCTAATGCTGAGTGCCAGGCTCCACCTCCATACTGACACAATCCTCCTCCTCCTCCTCCTCGTCCTCTTCCTGTGTGATCGGCGGGCACGCTGGAACACTGTCTGGATAAAGGGGGCCTTGAGAGCTAAGGAAGTCCTCCTCTTCCTGCTTCTGTTCTGCCTCAAGTGCCCTGTCCATTATTCCATGCAGCGTGTGCTCCAACAGGTGGACAAGGGGGACAGTGTCACTGATGCATGCACTGTCACTGCTCACCATCCTCGTGGCCTCCTCAAATGGTGACAGGACAGTGCATGCATCCCTAATCATGGCCCACTGGTGTGGGGAAAAAAAACAAGCTCCCCTGACCCTGTCCTGGTGCCATAGTCACACAGGTACTCATTGATGGCCCTCTGCTGCGTGTGCAGCCGCTCTAGAATGGCCAACGTTGAGTTCCACCTGGTGGGCATGTCACAGATTATGCGGTTCTTGGGCAGGTTAAACTCCTTTTGGAGGTCTGCCAGCCAAGCACTGGCATTATATGACCGGCAGAAATGCACACAGACTTTGCTGGCCTGCCTCAGGACATCCTGTAAGTCCGGGTACCTGCCCAAGAACTGCTGCACCACCAAGTTAAGGACGTGAGCCAAACAGGGCACATGGGTCATTTGTCCCTGTCGGAGGGCAGAGAGGAGGTTGGTGCCATTGTCGCAAACCACCATTCCTGCCTTAAGTAGGCGTGGCGTCAACCACCTCTGAACCTGCCCCTGCAGAGCTGACAGAACCTCTGCCCTAGTGTGGCTCCTGTCCCCCAAGCACACCAGCTCAAGCACCGCATGGCATCTTTTGGCCTGCATACTTGCGTAGCCCCTTGAACGGCTACGGAGCACTGCTGGTTCCGAGGACAAAGCACAGAAAGAGGCCATGGAGGAAGAAGAAGAGGAGGGGGTGGAGGAGAGAGGTGTGTCACAATCATTAGTAGTGGCATTTTGGAGGCGTAGGCGTGGTGGCGGAACAACCTCCAACACTACTGCACCTTGTCCTGCATTCTTCCCAGCTGCCAGCAGAATCACCCAATGCGCGGTGAAACTTAGGTAACATCCCTGTCCATGCCTGCTGGACTATAAGTCAGCGGTAATATGCACCTTACCGCTGACCGTCCTGTCCAGCGAGGCCAAGACATTGCCTTCCACATACCGGTAGAGAGCCGGAATCGCCTTCCCTGAGAAAAAGTGGAGTTTGGGTACCTGCCACTGAGGAACCGCACATTCCACAAACTCACGGAAGGGGGCAGAGTCTACCAACTGAAAAGGCAGCAGTTGAAGTGCTAACAATTTTGCCAAGCTAGCATTCAACTGCTGGGCATGTGGATGGCTGGGAGCGAACTTCTTTCGGCGGTGCAGCAGCTGGGGCAGGGAAATTTGCCTGGAACAATCTGACGTCGGTGTACCGAAAGCAGATTGCCCACAAGTACTTGGCTGTGACACACCTAATTCTACACCTTCATTCCTCTCAGTGCAGGTCTCAGAGTGGACTGAAGGTATAGTGGGGTTGGAGATCTCAGCTGATGAGGAGCACGGAGAGGTCCTCTTTGTTCTTTGGTGTGGGTCTTTTAGATACGCTTGCCAACGAACTGCATGGCAGGTCAACATATGTCTGGTCAAGCATGTGGTGCCCAAGCGGGTGATGTTTTGGCCACGCGACATACGCTTGAGACATATGTTGCAAATAGCAGTGGTGCGATCTGATGCACTCGTCTCAAAAAAGGCCCACACCAAAGAAATTTTGGAATAACGCGCAGAGAGAGCAGCGCCCTTCACATGCGGAGCTTTGGGGTGTGATGCAGTCAGTGTACTGCCTTTAGGCTGGCCCCTGGAGGGCATCCTGCCTCGTTGGTGATGTGCCTCCTCCTCCTCCTCTCTCCTATCAGGCACCCACGTTGAGTCAGTGACCTCATCATCCCCTCCCTCCTCATCACTGGAGCAAACCTGGCAGTATGCTGCAGCAGGGGGAGCATGACTGCCAGATTGCTGTCCTTCTTGGGCACCCCCTCTGTCCGTGCTCACGTTACTGCCTTCATCTAGCTCAGTATCATGATCAGAGCCTTCTAAACGTTGGGCATCCTCCTGGAGCATGTACCCAACACTGTGGTCAAACAGTTCGAGGGACTCCTCAGGAGGACATGGTGGGGCTAGGGAAGGAGTCACTGATGCCATTGAGCTGAGGGAAGAGGCCGTGTTGGTAGCTGCTTTGCCAGACAAAGTACCCTGAGCATGGATGAGAGAGGATGAGGAGGATGAGGACGGCTTGGTCATCCACTCGACCAAGTCTTCCGCATGTTGCGGCTCAACACGGCCAGCTGCTGAAAAAAAGGCCAAGCGTGTCCCACGGCCACATGCTGATGAGGATGCACCGTCTCCACAATCAGCACTGTTGCCTCTAGACACAGAGCCTGCTTGCCCTCTTTTATTGGCTTGTGACTGTCTGCCTCTCCTTGTTGGCCTTCCAGACATACTAATGGCCTGTAGCTGCACTAAGCTGGGATATATATATATATATATATATATATATATATATATATATATATATATATACTGATACTGCAGCTAGCAAAATCAACTGCCTGCCTGTAGTATGAGAACACCACCAACCTTCTACTGGTAGCTTTAGCTGAACACTGTGCAGAGCTCACAAAAAACTAACTTGTAGCTTATTTAGCTGCCTGCGGTAGTGTTGGGATCAGGAAAACACCACCAACCTTCTACAGGTAGCTTTAGCTGAACGCTGTGCAGAGCTTGCACTACACTAACTTGTAGTTTTAGCTGAACACCGTGCAGAGCTCGCAAAAAACTAACTTGTAGCTTATTTATCTGCCTGCGGTAGTGATAGGATCAGGAAAACACCACCAACCTTCTACAGGTAGGTTTAGCTGAACACTGTGCAGAGCTCGCAAAAAACTAACTTGTAGTTTTAGCTGAACACTGTGAGGAGGACGCACTACACTAACTTGTAGCTTTAGCTGAACACTGTTCAGAGGACACACTACACTAACTTGTAGCTTTAGCTGAACACTGTGCAGAAGTCGCACTACACTAACTTGTAGTTTTAGCTGAACACTATTCTGAGGACACACTACACTAACTTGTAGCTTTAGCTGAACACTGTGCAGAAGTCGCACTACACTAACTTGTAGTTTTAGCTGAACACTGTTCAGAGGACGCACTACACTAACTTGTAGTTTTAGCTGAACACCGTGCAGAGCTCGCGAAAAACTAACTTGTAGCTTATTTATCTGCCTGCGGTAGTGATAGGATCAGGAAAACACCACCAACCTTCTACAGGTAGGTTTAGCTGAACACTGTGCAGAGCTCGCAAAAAACTAACTTGTAGTTTTAGCTGAACACTGTGGGGAGGACGCACTACACTAACTTGTAGCTTTAGCTGAACACTGTTCAGAGGACACACTACACTAACTTGTAGCTTTAGCTGAACACTGTGCAGAAGTCGCACTACACTAACTTGTAGTTTTAGCTGAACACTATTCTGAGGACACACTACACTAACTTGTAGCTTTAGCTGAACACTGTGCAGAAGTCGCACTACACTAACTTGTAGTTTTAGCTGAACACTGTTCAGAGGACGCACTACACTAACTTGTAGCTTTAGCTGAACACTGTGCAGAGGTCGCACTACACTAACTTGTAGTTTTAGCTGAACACTGTTCAGAGGACGCACTACACTAACTTGTAGCTTTAGCTGAACACTGTGCAGAGGTCACACTACACTAACTTGTAGCTTTAGCTGAACACTGTGAGGAGGACGCACTACCCTAACTTGTAGCTTTAACTGAACACTGTGCAGAGGTCACACTAAACTAACTTGTAGCTTTAACTGAACACTGTGAGGAGGACGCACTACACTAACTGTAAATAGTCTAGCTGCCTGACTGTGGTACTAATAGGATCAAAAGAACACCAGCAATTTTCTTCAGGTAGCTGTAAATACTGTAACAAGACAAGCCTGCCTCTCAGTAGGAAGATAACAGGAACGGATCTAGCTAAACTGAATACAGTGTGTATATATATATATATATATATATATATATATATATATATACACACCTGGGATGCATATATATACACAATACACTGTAAGTGCAGCTAACTCACTGACTGTCCTGCCTAATCTAGCTTACTCAAATGAAATGACACTGTCTCTCTCTCTAAGCACGCCGGAACACACTACACAGGGCCGCCGTGCAGGCGGCCTTATATAGTGTGGGGCGTGTTCTAAACCCCCTGAGCCATAATTGGCCAAAGCGGGTCATAGTGCATGCTTGGCCAATCATCAGCCAGCAATGCACTGCGATGCCGCAGTGAATTATGGGCCGTGACGCGCCACACGAATTTGGCGCGAACGGCCCATATCGTTCGCAATTCGGCGAACGATCGAACAGCCGATGTTCGAGTCGAACATGGGTTCGACTCAAGCACGAAGCTCATCCCTAATAATAATGTAAAACAATCCTATCGATTGACAATTGGCCATAAATTTTGGTCTAAAGATATGTCCATCAGGTAATGTAATTTGCTAGGCTCCATAGCAATGTCGCAGTCCCGCTAAAAATCGATGAGAACCGCTATTACTAGTATAAAAAAAAAAAGCCATAAATCTATCCCCTATTTTGTAGATACTATAACTTTTGTGCATACCAATCAGTATATGCTTATTGCGATTTTTTTTACCAAAAATATGTAGAAGAATACATATTGGCCTAAAATGATGAAGACATTTTTTTTTGGGTATATTTATTATAGCAAAAGGTAAAAAATATTGTTATTTTGTTTATAGCGCAAAAAATAAAAATGGCAGAGGTGAACAAATACCACCAAAGGAAAGCTCTATTTGTCAGAAAAAAAAAGACATCAATTTTGTTTGAGTACAGCGCCGCATGACTGCGCAATTGTCAGTTAAAGAGACACAATGCGTATTGCAAAAAATGGCCCGGTCAGTATCGGGGCAAATCCATCCGTTTCTTAAGTAGTTAAGGTTGCCTACCCCTGCCTCATACTAATATACTGTATAACACCTATTAATAAAAAAATGCCAAGATCCATAGGTAACTTAGGTAACATAAGTAATAGACTATATTGTGTTATTGCATAATTAGCAACCATTAAGTCACTGTTAGTTCCACTATGCCGTGCCAACAGTGCACTGGTGTCCCAGACAGAGATTACGGGCTGAGCTTTCATACTGTTCATTTGAGAAAGTTATTCAGTTATAAATGTTTCTTATGGACTGACATTTTGCTTCTCAGCAGTTTAGTGCCTGGTCATTTTTCAGCTCCCTGTTGATAAGGATCATATATTACCATGTCTCCTAGTGTCATATCCTGGTCTTGGATGAACTGTTTACCATCCTAGGCTGCCAACAATTCCTCATTACTTTGTAACACAACTCCGGTACAAAATCAGGACAGATGGCCACTCGTGTGCTGAACAAACTTCAGTCTTACAACATCTCTGCTACACACAAAGCAGCGTTTGATGATGAAGAGAAACTTTTTTTAAACTGTAATCAGTTGAAGCACTTCCTAATACTTGCCAGAGTTTAGGTTAAAAGGCAAAACAAGTCTAGCATACACATACTCTTTAAGATACCATAACTTGTTGTAATTAGAATAAGTGTACAGATGACTTAAAGCAGTTGTATACCGCGTGAATTTTTTTTCCCCTGCAAGGTAAAGTCATAATGTGTTAGTATGCATCACATACTAGCACATTATGTGAAACTTAGCTTAAAACCAAGCTGTTCCAGCGCCGCAATGTCAGCGCAGCAGCCGCTTCCATTTTCACCCATCTTGCTTCCGGGTTCGCGGGCTCCGGCTTTGTGACTGGCCGGAGCCGCGATGACGTCACTCCCGCGCATGTGCACGGGTGGCCGTTCCTTTAGAGTGCATGCGTCAGTGATGTCACTGGCTGCATGTAATGTAAATATCTCCTATATGGTGCACGTTTGGGAGATATTTACACTACCTATAGGTAAGCCTTATTATAGGCTTACCTATAGGTAAAAGGCAATAAATTAAGTTTACTTCTCCTTTTATGCAATATTATGTTGTAAAGCGCTGCGTAAACTGTCGCCGCTATATAAATCCTGTATTATAATAATAATAATAGCAGACAAACAGCAGGCTGGCATGTACACTGAGGCCCAGCCAAAGGGGAGTCTAAGTCCAAAGATAGTGTCACTCACAGGCAGATGGGCATTTGACAAGAAACAACCCTGGAGTCTGGAGTCCCATGTATTGAGGAGATAAGGTCTGGTATAAGCTCCAAACATTGTCTTTCCCACAACTGGTACCACCGGCGAGTCCAGGAGATGTCCTCCCCCTGCCGGCAGTTGTGGGAAAGACATTGTTTGGCGCTTATACCAGACCTTATCTCCTCAATACATGGGTCTCCAGACTCCAGGGTTGTTTTTCCTCAATTGCCCATCTGCCTGTGAGCGACATTATCTTTGGACTTAGACTCCCCTTTGGCTGGGCCTCAGTGTACATGCCAGCCTGCTGTTTGTCTGGATTCCCGGACTTCAGCGTAGCTGGTGGGTGCGACTAGGGGATTCATTGCCCCCTCATTCTCGATGGCCCCCCTCTCTTCTTCCTGAAAGCTAAAATCTTTTTTAATCTTGATGGATGCTCAAATGTATTTGCTAAATGTTTATAATATACTGTACTCCCTGTGAAAACCCCTGATGAAGGAGACAACATTTCATCTCTGAAACTTCATTGTGTTAAGGAAGTTGTATCAATCCTCTTTGCCATTTCTCTGTACATTGCATTGCATCCTTGGTCATGTGTCATATATGTTTTTTATATTATGCCTTTTTTCAATAAATTTTATATATTTTTTCTATAATTTGATGTGGTAGTGCCTTTAAAGACCCACCTCTAGGAGGTTCCTCCTTTGCCATAGATGTGCACAAGAAATTCCCAGGCCAAGCTGTCCACCATTGAAGTGAATTGACAGCCTCCATATCAAGCTGTCTACCACAAATGTGAACAGGCTGTGTCCCAGTCAAGCTGTCCAGGGGCTCTTGTGCTTGCAGGGCCAAACACCAACAAAAGGGGAATTACTTCTACCACAGAAAACTGATGCTGGGGCTTTCTTCCTTCCACTGATCTCTGACACTGCGGCATTGTTTTTTCCCCAGTTTTTTTAAAACATTAGTCACAACAACCAATATTGTATCCAATGTAGCCATGCTCACATTTTGACTTAGTTAAATATACATCAAGGTTTTTTTAAAGTTGGGAGGTATGGTACAACATGGGGGAAACATTAAAGCGTTACTAAACCCAGGACCCTATATTCATATCTTTTCTCCCACAGTACACAGAATATGGAAATGCAATAATTTTACTAAATATAAACAGCTAAATACCTTTTCTCATCAGCAGTATATAGCAGTCTTGTGACTTCTATAAGTATAAAGTCGAGCATTGGTTAAAGCTTGTAGGAGGAGTTTTCATTCTCCTCTGACTGTCCTATGACTGTCCTGCATGACACCTGATCCACTGTGTGCTGATTGGCCTTGTGCCGATCACATGCACCCTCCAAAAGAAAAAAAACTCTCTTGCAATACACATCATCTGAGCATGTGCAGAGTGCCCCCAAGGCTCTGTACTATCAGGAGATGGATTGAGGATTGTGGAAGAAGGGAAGACCAGAGAAGACAGGATCAAACAGCCTTTTTCACAATGCGGAGAATTAACCCCTTAGGTTCCACAGTGGGTAAAACAAGCATGCTTTACTGCATATACAGACTGATTTTACTGTTGTGGGCAGTGCCAGCCCGTCCATTAGGGGCACCCGGGCGCCACCCGCTTTCTCCACTCCACCTCCATATATGGTAGTATGAATCTATCAATGGCCACCGTGGCCACCCCTTATTCATGTGTCCGGCCCCTATCAGGGCACCAGGTGAATGAATTACAGTGATGGGGTATTTTCTTTGAAGCACCTGATTAGAGCCAGAGGCTCTAAAATCAGGTGGGCTCGGGACAAAGAGGATGCGTTCCGATCCCACCCAGGTGTGTTGCAAGAGGGAATGAAAATTCGTTGTTGAAACACTGATCCTCAATCCGGCCAATCACAAGCGGGTGTGAGACTCATTTTCCGATTGACCGAAAAGAGAAAACTCCCGATTGGCTGCCGAGGAGGAGGGAGGAAACGGAAGCCACCTTGATGACCCGGAGAATGAGAGGCCGCAGGAGAACAGCAGGAGAACGGGAGGCCCCCGAGCAGAGGAAGCCATCACCGAGCAGGGGAAGCCGCCGGTGAAGGGGTAAGTGCCGACTGACCGACCCAGGGGGGTGGCATACTGTTTCCACCAGCCACCACTGGTTGTGGGTTTAGTAACACTCTAAATGCACCTCCACTCATCTGATTTGATTATATGAAAAATTATTTTCTTCAGCACTTTTTTCAAGAAACCTAAAAGACTATGGATGTTAAATGATTTACATAGTTTTAATAAACAGTAAGGATACGTTTTCCACTATTGCGACCCCAAAGTCGCGCGATTTAGAGTGCGACCTTGGTGCGACTTTAAGTTCAGCTTTGATCCAACTTTACACTCTCTGGATCAAAGTTGCATCAAAAGACGCATCAAAGTAATGCAGGAACCTTTTCAATGTCATTGATTTTCAAAGTCGCATAGATGGGAATGGGTGCCATTGAAATGGGCTGTGAGTTTATGTGTCCAAAGTCGCATGACAAGACACACTAGTGAAAACGAAGCCTCAAGCGGCTTCAAAACAAGCATTTAGCTACTTGTAAAAGAGCAAAGCAACAAGTTACAGGATCAGTGTATAGCAAAATTTGTTAAACATAAAACATATCATACTTGTGTATGGGAAGCCTGTAAACAGCCTGAAGGTAGACACTGTACGGCCACTAGCAGGGATAACAGGTGATCTGCTATGATGCCTCTATTCATTAAAAGCCGGAACCGCCAATTTGGAAGAAGCGTCTACAGCTGTCCTCCTTGTTCTTCTGGCACACAACATCAATAGAATGGGTGGACCACTACACGTTTCTGCCCCCCTCGTCAACGTGGTCCATAAAAGTGAGTGTTGCATTGCATTACAGCCTGTCAGAATGCACTGCAAAATCCAACATATCCCACTTTTATTTAGCCTGTTCGTATGAACTGAAGCCATAGTATATAAGGCAAATTGCCTTGTTCTTGCATTGGAACTGCTTTGAGCAATGTTGTCCAATGCTGGTTTGGTTGGTTTCTAAAGCCTCATACACACAATCGGATTTTCCGATGGGAAATGTGTGATGACAGGCTGTCGGCGGAAAAACCGACCATGTGTATGCTCCATCAGACAATTGTTGGCCAACTTTCCGTGGACAAATGTTGGATGGCAGGTTTATAAATTTTCCTCAGACAAATGTCTGTTGATAGATTTTCTGAGCGTGTGTACATAAGTCCGTCGGACAAAAGTCCAAAGTACAAACACGCATGCTCGGAAGCAAGGACGAACCAAAAGCAGTCTGTCTTGTAAACTAGCATTAGTAATAGAGAATTAACATTTGTGACGTGGCAAATTGATGAAATCTCCAAATGCAGCGCACAATTCTCTTCTTCTTTAATGGGATAATAATGAAGCTGCTTTGCTGCTGATACTGATGGAGTTATTGCAAACTAATTTTCAAAGGATTTTTTTTTTCTAGTGATATCAAGAATAATATTATTACACTTTTTTAAATTTTTATTTGGGCAAGTTACCACAACACAATTATCCCGTAGCTTTTAAGATGAAAGATACAACTATGTTGGTCCCTTGTCAATTTTACATTGTATTTTTTTAAATGTAACTGCCTACTCCCAACATGTCATTTGAAGTAAAATACATAGCCAAGTATTATTATCCACAATTTTTTTATTGTGCATTAAAAAAAGAAAACAAATAAAATTAGACATGCTATCTGCCAATAGAACTTAACCAAAAAATGCATTCTATGCATCCAAAAATATAGAAAATATACCAAATCAAATCATTATTCAACCAAAAAAATAATGTCAAAGCAATAACTCCCAGACCAATAATAAATAACACGTTATCTCCTCTGATTCCGCAACATGTCTGGTTAACAAACGGTCGTTCAGAAACTAACCGAAAAGCACGAAATGAAAAGTGCGAAATGAAAAGCGCTAAATGAAAAACGCAAAATGAAAGGCGCAAATCAACACTCATCAAACTTCTACTAACACAAAATTATCAGAAAGAGCCAAAAGGGGGCCGCTAAAGAGCTGAAAAAACACATAGTACGTCACTACGTTCATGATTGTTGGCCAACAATTGTGTGCTGTGTGTATGCAAGACAAGTTTGGGCCAACGCCCTTCGGACAAAATTCCACGGTTTTGTTGGCCAACAATCCGATCGTGTGTACGAGGCTTAACAATTTAGTTACACTTGCTGTTTGTTTACATTACAGGCAGGCAGACTGACAAGATTTTGTTGCAATAGAAAGCATAGACAAAAACTTTGATTTCTGTGTGTTTCTTGTGAAAACAAATTCTCCACTCCAAAATGCTTATAGCTACAAAGGTGAATAGGCATTTGTTTTCAAGTGCTTTTACTGCTTATTTAGAATGTGTAAACACTTCAGTGTGCATAGTCTGAACACAGGTAAACCTAGTCCTTTTAGTTAAAGATCAATATTAGTTTAGCCTGTTATATATATACAGTGGGGAAAATAATTATTTGATCCCCTTCAGATCTTGTAAGTTTGCCCACTAAAGGGATGAAGGGTCTATAGTTTTTTTTTTATCATAGTTGCATTTTAAATGATACAGACAGAATATCAACCAATAATCCAGAAAGAAACAAATGATTCAAATGTTATAAATTGAGTTGCAGTTCAGTGAGTAAAATAAGTATTTGATCCCCTACCAACCAACAATAATTCTGGCTCCCACAGACTGGCTACAATATGTGCTTGTGTGGTACACAGATTAGTCCTGTCAGTTTAAGAAGGTGCTACTAACGACAACTCATTATATGTATAAACGACACCTGTCCACAGAATCTCTTTCTTCTTTTCAAACCTCACAATCATGGTTAAGACCAAAGAGCTGTCAGAAGATGCCAGGGATAAGATTGTAGACCTGCACAAGGCTGGAATGGGCTACAAGACCATCTGTGCAAAGCTTGGTGAGAAGGAGACAACTGTTGGAGTGATTATTCGCAAATGGAAGAAATACAAATGGAGCTCCATGCAAGTTTTCACCTCATGGGGTAAGGATGATCATGAGAAAAGTGAGGGATCAGCCCAGAACTACACAGGAGGAGCCTGTGAATGATCTCAAGGCCGTTGGGACCACAGTTACCAAACAAACCATTAGTAACACAATACTCCTCCATGAATTGAAATCCTGCAGCGCCTGCAACGTCCTCTTCCAGAAGAAGGCACATGTACAGGCTTGTCTGAAGTTTGCCAATGAACATCTAAATGATTCAGAGAAGGATTGGGAGAAAGTGCTGTGGTCAAATGAGACCAAAATTAAGCTCTTTGGCATTAACTTGATTTTCCATGTTTGGAGGAAGAAAAATGCTATGACCACCATACCTACAGTCAAGCACAGAGGTGGAAACATTATGCTTTGGGGCTGTTTCTCTGCTAAAGCACAGGCTGACTTTGCCGCATTGAGGGCCAATGGATGGGGCTATGCATTGTAAAATCTTGGATGACAACCTTCTTCCGTCAGCCAGAACACTGAAGATGGGTCGTGGATTGGTCTTCCAGCATGACAATGACCCAAAACATACTGCCAAGGCAACAAAGGAGTGGCTCAAAAAGAAACAAAATTAAGGTCGAGGAGTGGCCTAGCGAGTCTCCAGACCTTAATCTTATAGAAAATGTATAGAGGGAGCTGAAATTTCACATTGCCAAGTAACAGCCAAGAAACTTTAAGGATTTAGAGAAGATCTGTAAAGAAGAGTGAACCAAAATCCCTCCTGAGATATGTTCAAACCTGTTAACCAACTACAAGAAACGTCTTACTTCTATGCTTGCCAACAAGAGTTTCCCCCCTAAGTACTAAGTCATGTTTTGCTTGGGGATCAAATACTTATTTTTCTCACTGAACTGCAACTCAATTTATAACATTTGTATCATGTTTTTTTTTCTGGATTTTTGGTTGATATTCTGTCTCTATCATTTAGAATACACCTATGACAAAAATTATAGACCCTTAATTTCCTTGTAAGTGGGCAAACTTACAAAATCTGCAGCGGATCAAATAATTATTTTACCCATTATGTGTGTGTGTATAAATACACATATATATATATATATATATATATATATATATATATACACATATACACAGTGCCTTGAAAAAGTATTCATACCCCTATAAATTTTCCACATTTTGTCATGTTACAACCAAAAATGTAAAAGGATTTTATTGGGATTTTATGCAATAGACCAGGGATATCCAATTAGTGGACCTCCAGCTGTTGCAGAACTACAAGTCCCATAAGGCATAGCAAGACTCTGACAGCCACAAGCATGACACCCAGAGGCAGAGCATGATGAGACTTGTAGTTTTGCAACAGCTGGAGGTCCACTAATTGCATATCCCTGCAATAGACCAACACAAAGTGACACATACAGTGGGGAAAATAGTTATTTGAACCCCTGCAGATTTTGTAAGTTTGCCCACTTACAAATAAATTAAGGGTCTGTAATTTTTATTATAGGTGTGTAGCACTCCAGAGTTTAGTCAGGGAGCTCCTTGCTAAGTCCTTTGTCAGGGATAGCTATTGTAGTTAATTGCTAGGGATCCTTTGATTTCTCCCTAAGTTTGGCCTGGTTGTACTTTCCTCTTCTATCACTAGGTGGCTGGGCACTTGGATGTATTAGATTGAGAAGGACAACTCAAGGTCAGGTTATGGGTATATGGGGTATCTCAGCCAATGGGCAGTGATTTTGTTGAATCCCTTGGCCTGCTGGGACAGCCTATATATTCAGGGGAAGGCAGGTGATTCAGGTTCTTGTGTGCCACCCGGACCGCCATCTGGGTGGATGTGCGTCATATGCCCCGGGCTGCTAAGCCAGAGATCGGGCCTAGCCAGAACACTGAAGATGGGTCATGGATGGGTCTTCCAGCATGACCCAAAACATACCACCAAGGCAACAAAGGAGTGACTCAAGAAGAAGCACATTAAGGTTATAGAGTGGCCTAGCCAGTCCCCAGACCTTAATCCTATAGAAAATTTGAAGAGGGAACTGAAGCTTTGCGTTGCCAAGAGACAGCCAAGAAACCTTAAGGCTTTAGAGAACATCTGTAAAGAAGAGTGGACCAAAATCTCCCCTGAGATGTGTGCAAACCTGGTAATCAACTACAAGAAACATCTTACCTCTGTGCTTGCCAACAAGGGTTTCTCCACCAAGTACTAAGTCATGTTTTGCTTGGGGATCAAATACTTATTTTACTCACTGTACTGCAACTTAATTTATACCGTTTGTTTTGTGTTTTTTTCTGGATTTTGGTTGATATTCTGTCTCTATCATTTAAAATACACCTATGAGAAAAACAATAGACCTTTCATTTCTTTGTAAGTGGGCAAATGTGCAAAATCTGCAGGGGATCAAATAATTATTTTACCCACTGTAATTGTGTGGAAGGAAAGTGGAAGGAAAACAATAAATGCTTTTCCAAATTTTTTACAAATAAATATGTGAAAAGTGTGGCGTGCATTTGTATTCAGCCCCCCCTGTGTCAATACTTTGTAGTCTGCAATTACAGCTGCAAGTCTTTTTGGGTATGTCTCTACCAGCTTTGCACATCTAGAGAGTGAAATTTTTGCCCATTACTCTTTGCAAAATAGCTCAAGCTCTGTCAGATTGGATAGAAAGCGTCTGTGAACAGCAATTTTCAAGTCTTGCCACAGATTCTCAATTGGATCTAGGTCTTGACTTTAACTGGGATATACATGAATACAGTATGCTTTGATCTAAACCATTCCATTGTAGCTCTGACTGTATGTTTAGGGTTGTTGTCCTGCTGGAAGTTGAACCTCTGCCCCAGTCTCAGGTCTTTTGCAGGCTCTAACAGGTTTTCTTCTAAGATTGCCCTGTATTTGACTCCATCCATCTTCCCATCAATTCTGACCAGCTTCCTTCCCTGTCCCTGCCAAAAAAAAGCATCCCCACAACATGATGCTGCCACCACCATGTTTCACAGTGAGGATGGTGTATTCAGGGTGATGTGCAGTGTTAGTTTTCCGCCACACATAGCAGTTTTCTTTTAGGCCAAAAAGTAAAATTTTGGTCTCATCTGACCAAAACACCTTCTTCCACATGTTTGCTGTGTCCACCGCATGGCTTCTCACAAACTGCAAACGGGACTTCTTATGACTTCTGGCACTCTTCCAAAAAGGCCAGATTTGTGGAGTGCATGACTAATAGTTGCCCTGTGGACAGATTCTCTCACCTGACCTGTGGATCTCTGCAGCTCCTCCAGAGTTACCATGGGCCTCTTAGCTGCTTCTCTGAATAATGCTCTCCTTGCCCAGCCTGTCTGTTTAGGTGGACGGCCATGTCTTGGTAGGTTTGCAGTTGTGCCATACTCTTTCCATTTTCGGATGATGGATTATTTTTAATTTTATTTATTTTTATTTTTTATTTTATTTTTATTTTATTTTATCTTATTTTTATTTAAAATTTATTTGTGTTGGCTTCCATTTTTTTATTTTTTTTTTATTATACATCTTGTTCTGAATTATTCCAATGAAATATTTTATGAATTAGTCCTATTTTTATATATTTTTATCTTTCATGTTTTACAATGTCTTTCACAATGTTTAAATTGTCAGTTGTTATTAAAGTTTGTTACAATTTGGCTATAACAGGAAGTGATGTGTGCTTGAGGGAAGTAGGTGTTTAACTACACCAGATGGTTCTCATTCATTTTATTGGCTAACTGGTTGTGAGAGGATGACCCTAAGCATATATAAATTCCAATCATGATACCGAAGTGATGTCCTTGATGACGCCCTGGAGGAGGGGTGAAACGCGTCAACGTAATTTCCGGTATACTGAACCAGTGAGGGGAGATCTTATCAGAAGCACCCATCCAGTAACATTGATTAATATTGTAAACACCCAGCACATTTTTGCAATTTTTTTCCATATTGTTTATTGTGTGACTTTTCAGCACTTTATTTTGTCATGTTCATGTATATGTATATGTTTGAAGCACCCAGCACTTTACACATTTTTTCATATTGCCTAGTGTGTTTTATAATTTACTATATTCCTTTTTTCCACTAAGCGCGAGTTATAGTTTGTTTTTTGTGATTTTTCTCTTCAGAGTGCACTCAGCAGCTATGGAAATTTTTACGTTTGTTAACAATAAGAAATTAGATGCGGATTAATTTTTTTCACAACACAGTATTAATTCAGATGTTAATCAGGATTCAAACAATTAAAAAGTGCCTTAGACAAAAAGGTCAAGACCTGGTGGGATGTGTTTACCTTAAAAAAATACATCAAAGATAACATTACCCCTAGGAGACTAAGGTGGGATGTTGCTCCCAATGATGGTCTGATTGACAAGGAGCTGGAGGATGAATGGTTCTCCTTTTTCAATCATACCGAGAAAAATTGGATATTGGATATTGGAATTATTAATAACTAGAAAAGAAAGAAAGTTAAAATTGCTGGAGGCCAATACCAATGCTTTAAAATACAAGTTAGGACCCTCTATCACCACAGGTGAATATAAAGAAAAAATTAAGCATTTACAAGACTGTGGAAAAACTAGATAAAGAAGTACAAAAGAAAAAAATGAAGAAATACATCAGAGATACTAATGATTATAAGTCAAACAAAGTCTACAGGTGGCAAGAGCTGACTGATGAACAGCCCAGTGCGTCCAGGGATCCTACGGAAGAAATGGACGTTGGGTCTGTTTACCCCCATATTCCTGTTAAATATGAAGGTCATAGGAGAGACTCTGTAAGGGGTGGATATGGTAGGGGGAGAGGCACTCCCCAAGCTTCCACCCCACAGTATGGAGTCCCCACACAGAATAGATTTGAACCATTAAGACATGATTAGTCTCAACAGGCTAATAGGGGGTCTTACAATACGAGAGGCTATGACCAAAGGGGAGGACGTGGTGGTCCGTCTTGGACCCCATATCATTATAATCAATACCCACTCAGAGGAAGAGGGGAGTATGCCAATCAAAACAACTACAGAGGGTATTTTCAGAGGAGAGGATATGGGGGACCCCCTCAGAGAGCCCGAGGAGGGCCCAATCCCAGAGGTCATGGGAGAGACCAATATTCCCAAGATGTGAGGGAGGAGGAATGGAGGCCATGGTACCCCATGGCACCTCCTCCACCACATCAGGAGACCTCAAGAAGAGAAGACTCAGAGGATGTCGAGGAGGGAAAAGGAAAAAGAAAAAGAGAAGCTTGAATACAGGAATTTTTAATTTAAGTGATGCTGTGTTCACCGAGGATGAGAATAAAGTTTTAGAACTAGGACCTACATTTGCTTTGGATAAAGATTTTAACAAGTTTGATGTGTTTATTGATTTCAAAAATGTATTAGAAAAATCAATATTAAAAAGTTTTATGCCAAAAACAAAGCAACAAGTAAACAAGTAATAGAGGAATTTGTGCATACTACTTTAAGGAATAATTCAATTTTCAACCCCAAAGTGACTAATAATCATTTTGTGGAAGTTTTTAAATCAGTTGTCGAACAAGATTTTAAGAAATTAAAAGTTCGTCCTAGTAGGCGGAAAAAAGATGTCGAAAGAGGTCTAGAATTATTAGAAAATAAGAAAAACATTGTTATCAGGTCGGCATATAAAGGGGGTGGGCTAGTGATCCTCAACAAAAGTGATTATTTAGATGAATTAAACAGATTGGTTTCTGATACAGCAACTTATGAGAAACTTAAAGGAAACCCCAGCAACAAATATAAGGCTAAATTAAAACTATTGATAAAGAGAGCACACCAAACAGGGATAACTAACAAAAAACAAACAAGATTTTTGGTCCTAGAGTCCGTGTCATATATCATTTGCCCAAAATTCATAAGGATCCACTGAAGCCACCGGGGAGACCCATAGTAAGTGGTGTGGATTCACTATTTTCTATGTTGGGTGAATATCTGGATCAATTTTTGCAACTTTTGGTCCAGAAATGCCCAGCGTATCTCAAGGATAGCAAAAATCTTATATCACTCATCGAACCTTTAGCGGTTGATGATAGTTGCATCCTTGCAAGTGTAGATGTTAATTCATTGTACACTAACATACAGCAACACCATGCACTTAAAGCGGTCAAGTGGGCTCTGGATGAGACCAACATCAAGCCCAAACAAAAAGATTTTTTATTGGAATCCTTGGAATTAGCAATGAGCCACAATTTCTTCTGGCATGAGAAGAAATATTACAGACAAAAAAGGGGAGTGGCCATGGGAGCAAAATATGCCCCATCGGTAGCAAATCTTTTCATGAATTGGTGGGAGTCTCATTTATGGAAAAAATATACCACATTTGAGTTTTTATAAGCAGTATATCGATGACATTTTTATTATTTGGGCAGGATCAAAAGAGTCTTCTTTTTAGTTTTTGAATCAAATTGCTACCAATCCATATGGTATCTCTTTTTCAGAAGTTTCTATCCAAAATTCAGTTAATTTCTTGGATCTGGTTATATTTAAGGAGAATGGCAAATTGTGCACTCGAACTTTCTTTAAAGAAGTAGATCGGAATGGATATATACCACTTGGCAGTTGTCATAATCCTAGATGGCTGAGCAGTATACCCAAAAGTCAGATGCTTAGAGTGAGGAGAAACTGTAAAAAGATTGAGGATTATGATATACAGTCCCAAATCATAGTAGATAGGCTTCAAGAAAAAGGGTACGATATCAGGAATCTGGAGAAAACCAAAGAAGACATAACAAATATTAATAGGTAATCTCTTTTCAAAATAAAATCCCATAAGAAAAACAATGATGGTGTTGCCGTTATAACAGGGTTCACTAGACAGCATAAACAATTTGAGAAGGTAATCAAAGAACATTGGCCATTGTTGCTTAAAGATAGAGACCTCACTAGTATCTTACCAGCCTCACCGCAGTTTATATACACCAAACTTCCTACATTGAGAACCAAACTGGCTCATAATGTTGTATATCCTCCTAAGAAAATGTGTACTTTTCTAGACCAGACAGGTTTTTTTAGCTGTGGGAAATTAGTTATTTGTCGGACTTCTAGACATAGGATTAGGAAGACAACACATTTCACTTAATTTTCTCAGAATAGAAATTATGAAATAAAAAAATTTATCACCGGTGGTACTACCCATGTAACCTACCTTTTGTCCTGCCCGCGTGGGCACCAATACGTAGGTAGAACCAGTAGAAAATTAGGTATTAGATTCAGAGAAAATGTAAACAGGATAAAAAAGGGTTTTAAACACCTTAGTTTATCTAACCATTTCAGGTTATTCTACAATAGTGATCTAAGGGATTTGAAGTTTTATGGAATTGATGGGGTTGAGGCACACTGGAGAGGCTCCAACATTAAGCAGGCCGTTTCACGGAATGAAACCCAGTGGATCCATAGGTTGGGCACTTTAAGCCCGTATGGCCTCAACATTGAACTTGATTTAAATTGTTTTCTATCTAATTGGTAGCTGATTTTATTTTATTTACATGTATTTTTATTTTTATTTTACATTTATTTTTATTTCATTATTTTTTATTTATTTTCATTTTATTTTATTTTTTATTTTTATTTTTATTTTCGTTTTCATATTCATTTTCATTTTCATTTTTATTTTATTTTTAATGTTATTTAATTTCAACTTTATTTTTATTTATATTTATATTTTTATTTGTAGTTTTATTTATTTTTATTTTAAGTTGGCTACCATTTTTTGATTTTTTGATTATACATATTGTTCTGAATTATTCCAATGAAATATTTTATGAATTAGTTTTTTTTATTATTTTTATATATTTTTATATTTCATGTTTTACAATGTCTTTCACAATGTTCAAATTGTCAGTTGTTATTAAAGTTTGTTACGATTTGGCTATAACAGGAAGTGTTGTGTGCTTGAGGGAAGTAGGTGTTTAACTACACCAGATGGTTCCCATTCATATCATTGGCTAATTGGTTGTGAGAGGACGACCCTAAGCATATTTTAATTCCATTCATGATACCGGAAGTGATGTCCTTGATGACGCCCTGGAGGAGGGGCGAAACACGTCGACGTAATTTCCAGTATACTGAACCAGTTCCGGTTTCCGTGGAACGTATGCTGCTAGTGCGAACACGGAAACACGTTGATGTCTGTTTTTACCTACTGTCTCGTGAGTGACACAAGTTAGCAGCGCAGTGTATTCTACAAACGGCAGTACTTCACATGAATGTTTTTTCTCTCTTTTCCTCAATATAACTGAAAATCCTGGATCCCCCTGAGAATACCTTTCGGAAATTTGGATCTTTATTACATGCCTTCCTGTATCTCTAAGCCTGTTTTACCCCTGGACTGCAAAGCTGAGGGTCCATGAACTTTGGTGAGTAGGGGCACAAGAGGGGAGACCATCTTATTATAAGCACCCATCCAGTAACCTTGATTAATATTGGAAACACCCAGCAAATTTTTGCAATTTTTTTCCATATTGTTTATTGTGTGACTTTTCAGCACTTTATTTTGTCATGTTCATGTATATATATATATATATATATATGTTTGAAGCACTCAGCACTTTACACATTTTTTCATATTGCCTAGTGTGTTATATTGTGTTATACTAGCACGTTATTCCGTTAGCGATGTTATCACTTATATACTTTCATGTTGGAATACTGCCCTGTGGCCCAGTCTCTGAAGGGAGGAGATTATGCTCTGCTTCAGTATTTCACAGTACATGTTGGCATTCATGGTTCCCTCAGTAAACTTTAGCTCCCCAGTGCCGGCAGCACTCATGCAGCCCCAGACCATGACACTCCCACCATCATGCTTGACTGTAGGCAAGACACACTTGTCTTTGTACTCCTCACCTGGTTGCCGCCACACACGCTTATCACCATCTGAACCAAATAAGTTTATCCTGGTCTCATCAAACCACAGGACATGGTTCCAGTAATCCATGTCATAGTCTGCTTGTCTTCAGCTGGCTTTCTTGTGCACCATCTTTAGAAGAGGCTTCCTTCTGGGACGACAGCCATGCAGACCAATTTGATGCACTGTGCGGAGTATGGTCTGAGCACTGACAGGCTGACCCCCCACCCCTTCAACCTCTGCAGCAATTCCGGCAGCACTCATACATCTATTTCCCAAAGACAATCTCTGGATATGACGCTGAGCACGTGCACTCAACTTCTTTGGTCCACCATGGCGAGGCCTGTTCTGAGTGGAACTTGTCCTGTTAAACTGCTGTATGGTCTTGGCCACCGTGCTGCAGCTCAGTTTCAGGGTCTTGGCAGGGTCTTATAGCCTAGGCCATCTTTATGTAGAGCAACAATTCTTTTTTTCAGATCCTTAGAGAGTTCTTTGCCATGAGGTGCCATGTTGAACTTCCAGTGACCAGTATGAGAGAGTGAGAGCATAATACCAAATTTAAAACACCTGCTCCCCATTGCACCTGAGACCTTGTAACACTAATGAGTCACATGACACCGGGGAGGGAAAGTGGCCAATTGGGTCCAAATATTTATATATGTGAGGAATGTACTCAATTTTGTGAGATACTGTGTGCATATATGTGTGTGTGTGTGTGTGTGTGTGTGTGCTAAACTCTTCACCTAAAACCCTGCATTACTTCACCACAATGCAGTATTTTTTAAAAGGCTGTAGATGTCAAAGCAGTTACACTGTGCTCTAGCAAGCTGTGTACCTGTCAGGTCTGGTAAGTTCTTGCATTTGCATGTACACTACAAGCAGGGTACTGTTCTGTGTCCTGAAAAAGTCTTTAATGAGGAGACAAGAAGAATAGCTAGAAGTACATTCTTTGTGTTTTCAATCACCTATGAAATATAAAGAAGTGAACACACCATTCAAAACACTAAACATTAAGCAGTGATTGTCCATAACTCTTCTTGACCCTACAAATAAACACAGCTTGTTGAAAGAAATACTAAAAGTTAGGAAAAAGAAAAATGTAGGGTGTTCTGAGATTGTTACAATTATATAATGTAACTTTTTAAAAATGATATTTTTTGTCACAAGCTGCACTAATCATTGGGATAGGGGGCGTGGCTGTGATGTGTGGCAAGTAACGCTGGAAGCCGCACCGTAGGAGGGGTGAATTGATTGCACGGTGAACCATCGAGGAAGGGGTGAGATCGGAAGTCTAAGCACTAACACACCTCGGGTCCGCCGTGACCATTAGTGTCATTTGTTCATCCACTGAGTTCTGAAGTTGCTGTGAGCTGCACTATATTTTCTGCTGTTTTCATTTCAATAGTTTTTATTGAAAATTTTCACAACATTGTAGTAAGTACATTGTATATCAATGACAATAAGTGAAATCAGAAATGTATGTATTAATTACTCAGCAGTTATTCATCAATATCACAAACAGAACAGAACAGAACAGAGATTTGGATCTGTCATGTGCGAGTTAGAGATTATCTGATGTTTTATAATTGTTTAGAACGTCGCCCTCGGGGACCCCATTGGGAACTGTTTGTCACCCGAGGGGGAGCTGCTCCTGTGGACAGGATCCAATAAGAGCAAATTCAATAGCATAAGTCAGCAGTAAGTATGAATGGTGATGACTAACATAACCCTAGGTGATTGTTGTGTGTCAAGATAGAGTAGCAAGTTTCCGTTACTTTAGAGGAATACCTCGGCCCCAGTCCAGGACTCCCACGGCCTCCACTTTGTCCATTCTTTATTCAAGCGGCCTGCACTGGAGGCCATCACTATTTCGAAATTGTAGTGAAGGTTTACCGTGTCAAGAGCATGTTCTATTGTTGGGGGTTTGTCAGACTTCCATGACCTCGCTATGCACAGTCTCGCTGCGAGTAAGATATGTGTCAGGACGTGTCTGTATTGTGGAAGAACAGAATCAATATTGAGGTTTAGTAGTGCCAGGTCAGGGGAGGGGAGTAGGGTTTGGTTTGTAATGTCTGTCAGTATGAGAAATATTTTTTGCCAGTAGTTCTTTAGCCGAGGACAGGACCAAAAAATGTGGAACAAATCTCCCTTGGCTGAGTTGCATCGCCAACATTGGTCGCTCGTAGGAGAGCTGAACTTAACTAGCTTCGAGGGTGTGAGATACCATCTGAGGGACAGTTTTTGGGTTATCTCCCAGAGTGAGGAGCATTTTGTGGCCGCGTAGGTGGACCTAAGTGCTCTTTGCCATTGGTGTTCAGTGTATGAATGTCCTAGGTCGCTTTCCCAGTGTACGTGGGGGGCTTTTTTAGTAAATTGTAGTTTGTGGTTTAGGATATTGTAAAAGAGAGAAATTCCTTTTAGTTTTGTGGAGGGTTTCGTGAGATAATCCCAGGCACTGGAGTGTAATGTGTAGAGAGGAAATTGGATGGCTTTAAGGCAGTGGGTGATGCGCATGTAGGTGAATAGTTCTGAAGGAGGCAGGTTGAATTCGCTTTGAAGACGGGAAAAGTGTTTCGGGCTGTCATTTTGAAGGATGTCCTGTATGGTATTGATGCCTTTTTTGGACCACTGACCTAGGTGTAGATCGGGTGATATATGTCGGAGAGTTTCTATCGGGATAGGTATGGAACGGGTGTCAGAGACAGCGCGACTGTTGTGTAGTATTTTTTTCCAAGCTGTGATTGTTGCTAACATTGTAGGCGGTAAAGCCGACGATAGTTTTGGGCACCAGGGTGTGCTCATCGCCCAAAATGTTAAATTTGGATGGATCAAGGTCGAGTTCTCGATGGAACTCCAGAGCTTGCTAGGGCTGGACTGGAACCACTCGTCCATTTGGGCCAAGATTGCCGCTGAGTAATAGTCCTCAAATTCGATTGTGCCCGAGCCCCCGGCCGATCTATGGTGTCTGAGTATAGCGTGTGCACATCTGGGCTTAGTTCCGTTCCAAATAGCTTTGTTAAACATAGTTTGTAGGGATTTGAAATATTGTTTAGGAATGGGGATGGGGATAGTTCTGAACAGATATAGTATTTGTGGTAAGTGGATCATCTTAAACGCTGCCAGTCTCCCGGACCAGGAGAGGTTGTGTTTAGTTAGGTTTAGTGTGTCACTTTTTAATTTGGCGAGGAGAGGTTTGAAATTTGCTGTGAAGAGTTGTTTGGTTGATTTAGTTAAATTAATTCCCAAGTAGGATATACTGTTGTCTGCCCAGGCAAAGGGGAATTGCGCCTGTAAAAGGTGTCTGGAGGTGGCGTCTATTTTAAAATCTAGAATGTGTGATTTAGTTACGTTTAGTTTGTAGTATGAGACTCGTCCAAACCACTCTAGCAGTTTTTGGGCTGCAGGGAGGGCGGAGTTAGGGTTGGTGAGTATCAGTATGACGTCGTCCGCGAAAAGACTAATCTTGTGTTGGATTTTGCCTATTGTTAGACCCGTAATGAGGGGGTTTGAGCGGACGTGTTCTGCTAAGGGTTCTATTAACATATTGAAAATCAGTGGGGATAATGGGCAGCCTTGACGAGTGCCATTCGTTATGTGAAAAGGACGTGATAACATGTCTGCAGAGTAGACCTGTGCTGATGGGGTGGTATAAAGTGCCATTATGGCGTCATATATGAAATCTCTAAACCCAAACTTGGTCAATACTTCTCGTAGGTAGGACCAGTGGACCCTATCGAACGCCTTCTCTGCGTCCAAAGATAGGAGCAGAGAAGGCGTTCCACTAGACTCAATATGGTGTATCAGATTTATCATCCGTCTTGTGGCGTCAGGAGCCTGTCTATCTCTGATGAACCCCGATTGGTCTTTGTGGATGAGATCCGGCATTACCGTCATCAGGCGTCTGGCAATTGTTTTGGCATATATTTTAACGTCAAGGTTCAACAGAGATATTGGACGGAAGTTTGGAGGGGAGGTTGGATCTTTTCCCGGTTTCGGGATGGTAATAATAATAGCATTGAGAGATTCATTTGCGAGCTTGGAAGAGGAGGCAGCAATATTGAAGTATTCTGTCATATGAGGAATTAGGTGGCTGGAAAAGTGCTTGTAATATTCTCCCGTGAACCCATCAGGTCCGGGAGCTTTGTTCAGAGGTAGGGAAGAAATTGTGTTTAGGATTTCCTGGTCTGTGAACGGTTTGCTTAGAGAAGCCAATTGGGAGTCTGTCAGGGTCGGGAGCTTAATTCGGTGGAGAAAGTCAATAATGTCAGCAGAGGACGGTTGGTAGGTGTCGGCATCATGTTTGATGTTGTATAAGTTACTATAATATTCGCTAAATGCATTCGCTATGTCTTGGGGGTTAGTCAGTTTAACATTAGAGCGGGGGTGAAATAAGTGGGTTATTCTGGACTTGATTTTAAGTCCCTTGAGGCGCTGGGCCAATCTCTTGCCCGCTTTGTTGGACGTGGAGTAATTGTTGGCTTTGAGTTTGCGTTGGAGTTGTTCGTAGGAATATAGAAGTAGGGAGCGTAGGTCGCGTCTGAGGGTCAGAAGCTGGGCTAGAAGTGTCGGGTTTGGTTTGGTCTTGTGTTGGGATTCAAGAGTTGCAATTTGGGATGTAAGGGTGTCTATTTGCTGCGTCCTCTTTCTCTTGCATATTGCACTTAATTTCATAATCGTACCTCTTAGAACCGCTTTATGTGCGTTCCACACCGTGACGGGGTCCCCCACTGAACCTTTGTTTAAATCAAAATATTCCTGCAGTTGTTTTTTGATATCTTGGGAGTAGGTTGGGTGTTGCAGAATGTAATTGTTCGCCCGCCATAGGAACGTATTCCGCTGGGGTGCAGTGTCGTTGATGGAGATGGTGATTGGAGCATGGTCTGACCACGTCACGGTGTGGATTACAGATGCACCAATGTTTTGTAGTAGCCACTTGTCCGTGAGGAACATATCAATCCTAGAATACGATTTGTGATGTGGAGAAAAATAAGTATAGTTCTTTTCAGACCCATGGTGGCACCTCCACACGTCAAAGACCTCCTGTGACGTGAGGAATTGCCCCAGGGGCGACTCCCTTCTTTTTGCAGCTGAAGTAGAGTCCATGTGTATGTCTGCGACTAAGTTGAAGTCTCCACAAATGATCAAGTGCCCTTGTCGTGCTTCTCGTGCTTTGAGGAAAACTCTTCTAAGGAAACACATCTGGCGGGTATTGGGGGCATATATATTCATCAAGGTGTAGGTGATCTTGTTGAGGGTGAATATTAAAATTAGATATCGGCCATTGGGGTCAGCGATCTCCTGTAGCAAATGGAAGTCTAGACCATTTTTTATGGCAATGAGGACTCCCCGTTTTTTGGAGTTGTATGTGGCGTGAAAGATTTGGGGATATTTGCTATTGGAGCATAGATCCGTAGCTGTCGGAAGCAAATGTGTTTCTTGGACACATATGATGTCGCTGTTCAGTTTGGCTGCTGTGTGCCATAGCGAGTGGCGCTTTGCCGGATGGTTGAGGCCCTTGGCATTGAGGGACAAGATATTGCATGGCATGGTATTTTGTGGAGAGTGGTGGAGATGCAGAGAAATAGATAGCACTTACAGTTAGTTGATTCAAGGGTGTGAGCGTAGGTGTTTCCGCTACGGGGGAGGGAGAGATCCTGTTGTGCGTCGTCGTGGAGTAGATGTCCTGGATTTGAGGCCGTGGAAGATGGCTGGGGGGAAACAACAAGTCAGCAGGTCAAACGATAAAAATGTGAGGTTGCTACCTCAAGACAACAATCAAAAAAGAGACTGAGAGAAAAAAGGAAAAAAAACTGTAGCAGAACTTCTGTTATGCTATAAATGAGTGGTACAAAGATTGTGGCGGCGTGGGTAACAAGAAGCTACGTATAGCTATGCCGCAGGTGGGGGAAACCAGTTTGTAGGTAATGGAACCGAAGAGAAAGATTCATACAAGGTAGCAAGGGAGAAATGTGGTGGTGGTTGTGACCCAACAGGTTCAGGCGTTAGTTTGGGGTTGGTGCGCTCTTGAAGCCTGGTTGGTGCGCCTGTGAGGGGGTGTGCGTTGTGGCAGAGGTGATATTCCTTCTACTGGGGGTTCAAGAATGATACCCCAATCATGGAGTAGACGCAGTCCTTTCATGAGGTCGCTGACGACGTGAGTGGTACCATTTTTTGCGATAAGCAGAGTCGCGGGATATCGCCATTTGTACTGAATTTTGTGGTTAAACAGGCCTTTGGTGATGGGGTTCAACTTTCTTCTCTGTTGTAGGGTGTATTTGGACAGGTCAGGGACGCAGTTGATGACATTTGGAGGGCTTCACAGAACAGCTGTATTTATACTGAGATTAAATTACTCGCAGGTTGGCTCTATTTACTACCGTATTTTTCAGACCATAAGGCGCACTTAAAATCCTTTCATTTTCTCAAAAATTGACAGTGCGCCTTAAAATGCAGTGCGTCTAATGTATGAATTAATTTCTGTTTGTGCTTTCTGACCTAGAACCGATTTTATGTGGTACATGGCAAAAATCTGGATTCCGTCATACGGTCTGGGTAATGGGCCTTTGGATCTGGCTTCTGACATCATCTTTTCCTTGATATGAAAAAAATGGATTCTCATGAGAACATCTCTTGGAACTGATGCTGCTAGGTGTGAAGGCTTTGCAATCCTATGGATTCTGTCAATGATGATATCTCTGGGAGCTGCATCTGGTATGATAGTATGTATGAGATCTTTGGCGTATTTCGGAAGATCTCCCGGGGGAACTGTTTCAGGGACCCCACTCAACTTGACGTTGTTACGTCGCGAACGGTCTTCCAAATCGGCCAGTTTGGCCCGGACCCATTCTTGTTCCCCTTTAATGTCATCAACTGCGTCAATTATGTCGTTAACTGTGGTGGAGCAGTCTGTCATGCCCTGCTCTATGGTAGATATTCTATTGCCCATATAGTGCATGTCTGTGGAGATTTTTGTGAACATGGATGTCAGGTCTGTCATCAGAGAGGTTTGTAGGGACATGAGCATCTCTTTGAGAGTGGTGTCAATAACTGGGAGGCCAGATGTGGGGAAGGATGCCATTGAATTATGCAGTGCCTGATTAGATATGAATGGAGTGAAGGCCTGGGCCTGTGTTGTCATCATAGCAGGAGGAGGCTGCTGGTGCGGTGCATCCATCCGCATCCGAGCTTTGGCTGGGCTGGAGGTAAGAGGGTCAGAGCCTGGGTCTTGTGTGGGGGATAAGGGCAGAGGAGCAGTGCCCATTTATGTGAGGATAGCGTCTGGGAGGTCAGTGTATGCCTCTCTTTGCTCCGTCAGGCCGCCGGCGCCATCTTGGATCACACTGACCTTGTCCTGAGGGAACATGAAGGTGGTGAGCTTTCTGATGCCGTGATCGCCCATCCGCTTGCGGGACATCGTCGGTCGGCACCCGGGGAAGTTGTGTGGCGCGTTTGGGGTGTTTTCTTGGAGTCTGTCGGGTCCTATGCGCTCCGGTGTTCTCCCTTGCTGAGGAGCTGTGTGTTCAGATGGCCATCTTCAGCGCCGGCTAGCCACGCCCCCCCCTGCTGTTTTGAATCTTTTAAAATGTGAGTGATTTTCTAAAAGATTGTAGTGGTTTTAATAAATTTGCTGTGCTGGTTTACACTATTGGAGCACTTCATTATTTTTCATGTGGACCGATTCTATTATACACTGTGGGATATCGAATTTAACTGATTACCCTGGAGTGTGGTAAACAAGCGATTTTTGACGTGCTTGAGAGTGCTGGCAATAGGAATCGGTGAGTGTGTTTCTATTGGGAGTGGATTGACGCATCACGGTGGTGAGGTGGAAGACACGCGGAGATCACTAATTTATCAAGATTCCAGTTTTCTATTGAGTTTTTTGTCACTTTTTTTTAATCACATTTTTTGTCACATTATTTTGGACTGATTTTTGTTCACATTATATATGGACTATTGTAGTACACCAAAGGTACTTTTCACATTGAACACTTGGTGAAAATATCTGGATATATATTTGTATAGATTTGGTGTGTAATTTACTGTGAATATCATTGGGTTCACTTGTGTATGTTTGTAGCAGAGCACACTCTGCGACACACAGTAGATTTCAAAGTATACTTTAATTGTGTGTTAGCAACATTTTGCACTGGGAGGGTGAGAGTGCCTCTTATTTCTTCTTGTATATCTGTAAAAGGGATCGTTTGGGTGTACAGATATGTGAGAATATTATTTGTGCGTATTTTTTAAAGGGGAAGCTCTATATATAGGAGAATATATGAGACTATTCACTTAATCACATTTATATTGATTTACACATCATTTGGTGGCGCAGTGGAGGTATTTTTTGATTGAAGGGCGGTGTAGCATTCAGGATACCTATATTTTTAATCATTGGGATAACTCTATTTAACTGTTTACTCCACTGTATTACTTCATATAAACTGTCCAAGATGTATCCAGATGCATCGCCTCTTTGTTGACGACAATGTGGATCTGTGGGCAACTTATTACACGTCCTATGGGAATGTAAATCCATACACAACTTCTGGAAGGAGATTTTAGCTCTAATATCACAAGTGACAGGTGTGCTCATTTCCTCCAACACCTTGAGTCTTATGCCGTGTACACACGAGCGGACTTTTCAACCGGACTGGTCCGATGGACCGAGTCCGGTGGACAATTCGACCTTGTGTGGGCTTCATCGGACCTGCAGCGGACTTTTTCTGTCGAAAATCTGACGGACTTTAGATTTGGAACATGTTTCAAATCTTTACGTTGGAACTCCGCTGGACCCAGTTCCTATCGAAAAGTCAGCTCGTCTGTATGCTAGTCCGACGAACGAAAACCGGCGCTAGGGCAGCTATTGGCTACTGGCTATCAACTTCCTTATTTTTGTGCGGTCGTAAGTCATCACGTACGAATCAGTCGGACTTTGGTGTGATCGTGTGTAGGCAAGTCCGTTTGTTTGGAAAGTCCGTCGGAAGTCCGCCAAAAGTCAGTCGGATAGACCGTCGGACCAGTCCGGTCGAAATTGTGTGTACGCGGCATTACTATGGATATTATCCCTGTTCAATATAGAACTGTAGTTCCCCATATTCTAACTGCTGCTAGATTAGCTATAGCCAATGCTTGCCAATCTACTAAATCTTTTAACATCACGGATGACATGCGTAGAGTTAACACTCATTATATGTATGAAAGGTCTTATGCCCCGTACACACGGTCGGATTTTCCAATGGAAAATGTCCGATCGGAGCGTGTTGTCGGAAATTTCGACCGTGTGTGGGCTCCATCGGACATTTTCCATCAGATTTTCTGACACACAAAGTTTGAGAGCAGGCTATAAAATTTTCCGACAACAAAATCCGTTGTCGGAAATTCCGATCGTGTGTACACAAATCCCACGGACAAAGTGCCACGCATGCTCAGAATAAATAAAGAGATGAAAGCTATTGGCCACTGCCCCCTTTATAGTCCCGACGTACGTGTTTTACGTCACCGCGTTTAGAACGATAGGATTTTCCGACAACTTTGTGTGACCATGTGTATGCAAGACAAGTTTGAGCCAACATCCGTCGGAAAAAATCCTAGGATTTTGTTGTCGGAATGTCCGAACAAAGTCCGACCGTGTGTACGGGGCATTAGCCTTTTCTAGCTAATAAAAATATGGTCTGTTGGGATCAAATATTTCAGCTAGTAGATTTATTAGGGATGGTATCTAAGTGATGGTGCTGGTAAGTAATTTTGTATTGGTCACGTTGACATATTGTTTTTCCTTTCTATTCTTTTATTTGATTTTGTTTACTTACAGTGCCTTGAAAAAGTATTCATACCTCTTGAAATTTTTCACATTTTGTCATGTTACAACCAAAAACGTAAACGTATTTTATTGGGATTTTTTTGTGATAGACCAACACAAAGTGGTACATAAATAAGAAGTGGAAGGAAAATGATAAATGGTTTTCAAATTCTTTACAAATAAATATGTGAAAAGTGTGGCGCACATTTGTATTCAGCCCCCCCGAGTCAATACTTTGTAGAACCACCTTTTGCTGCAATTACAGCTGCAGGTCTTTTTGGGGATGTCACTACCAGCTTTGCACATCTAGAGAGTGACATTTTTGCCCATTCTTCTTTGCAAAATAGCTCAAGCTCTGTCAGATTGGATGGAGAGTGTCTGTGAACAGCAATTTTTAAGTCTTGCCACATATTCCCAATTGGATTTAGGTCTGGACTTTGACTGGGCCATTCTAACACATGAATATGCTTTGATCTAAACCATTCCATTGTAGCTCTGGCTGTATGTTTAGGGCCATTGTCCTGCTGGAAGGTGAACCTCTGCCCTAGTCTCCAGTCTTTTCCAGACTCTTACAGGTTTTCTTCTAAGATCGCCCTGTATCTGGCTCCATCCATCTTCCCATCAACTCTGACCAGCTTCCCTGTCCCTGCTGAATAAAAGCATCCCCATAACATGATGCTGCCACCACCATGTTTTACAGTGGGGATGGTGTATTTGGGGTGATATGCAGTGCTAGTTTTCCGCTACTCATAGCGTTTTTCTTTTAGGCCAAAAAGCTCAATTTTGGTCTCTTCTGAACAGAGCACCTTCTTCCACATGTTTGTTGTGTCTCCTACATGGCTTCTCACAAACTGCAAACAGGACTTCTTATGGCTTTCTTTCAACAATGGCTTTCTTCTTGCTACTCTTCCATTAAGGCCAGATTTGTGGAGTGCACGTCTAATAGTTGTCCTGTGGACAGATTCTTCCACCTAACCTGTGGATCACAGCAGCACCTTCAGAATTACCATTGTCCTCTTGACTCCTTCTCTGATGATGGCTCTCCTTGCCCAGCCTGTCAGTTTAGTTGGAGGGCCATGTCTTGGTAGGTTTGCAGCTGTGCCATACTCTTTCCATTTTCTGATGAAGGATTGAACAGTGCTTTGTGAGATGTTCAAAGCTTGGGATATTTTTTTTATAAGCTAACCCTGCTTTAATCTTCTCCACAACTTTATCTCTAACCTGTCTGGTGTGGTCCTTGGCATTAATGATGCTGTTTGTTCATGATGCTGTTTGTTCAATAAGGTTCTCTAACAAAACTTGGAGGGCTTCACAGAACAGCTGTATTTATACTGAGATTAAATTACTCGCAGGTTGGCTCTATTTACTACCGTATTTTTCAGACCATAAGGCGCACTTAAAATCCTTTCATTTTCTCAAAAATCGACAGTGCGCCTTAAAATGCAGTGCGTCTAATGTATGAATTAATTTCTGTTTGTGCTTTCTGACCTAGAACCGATTTTATGTGGTACATGGCAAAAATCTGTCAAAATGTTTTAGCACGGCCTTGGTAAGCTACGAAGCTGCACTGCTTGATGGATTGAGCATTACGGCCATCGTAGTCAGGAGCCTCGCTGAGTAATACGATTTGTGCTTAAACATTAAGGTGTGTGCATTCCGCTGCCCCAAAAATGGCTCCTGTTAAGAGACATGCTTACAAAGCGTATTTCAAACTCAACGCTATCAGTCATGCAGTACAACATGGTAATAGAGAAACTGCGAGAGAATTCAACATTAATGAATCAATGGTACGGAAGTGGAGGAAGCAAGAAGACGCCCTGCGCCAGGTAAAGAAGACCAAACTGAGTTTCCGAGGGAACAAAGCGAGATGGCCACAGTTGGAGGACAAAATTGAACAGTGGGTTATTGAACAGAGAACCGCAGGTAGAAGTGTCTCTACTGTCTCTATTCGACTCAAAGCAACAGCGATAGCACGCGACATGGAGATCAACGACTTTCAAGGAGGCCCTTCTTGGTGCTTCCGATTTATGAAAAGGCGTAATCTCTCCATCCGCACAAGAACTACTATCTCGCAGCAACTGCCAAAGGATTACGAAGAAAAGCTGGCCATTTTCCGCACCTACTGCACAAATAAGATCAATGAAAAGAAGATCCGGCCAGAACACATCACCAACATGGACGAGGTCCCCCTTACCTTTGATATCCCTGTAAACTGTACTGTTAAGAAAACAGGGACCAGTACGGTTTCTACACGCACCACAGGAAACGAGAAGTCATCCTTCACTGTAGTTCTCGGTTGCCAGGCTAATGGCCAGAAACTACCACCCATGGTCATTTTCAAGAGGAAGACTTTGCCAAAAGAAAAGTTTCCGGTTGGCATCATTATCAAGGCTAACCCAAAGGGCTGGATGGACGAGGAGAAGATGAGTGAGTGGCTGAGAGAGATTTACGTCAAAAGACCAGATGGCTTTTTCCACAAATCTCCGTCCCTATTAATCTGTGACTCCATGCGCGCCCATCTGACCGATACTGTCAAAGCCCAAGTGAAGAAAACTAATTCGGAGCTTGCCATCATTCCAGGTGGATTAACCAAAGAACTCCAGCTGCTAGATATTGGTATCAACAGGTCGTTTAAAGTTAAATTGCGAGCTGCGTGGGAGCATTGGATGACAGAAGGCGAACACACATTCACCAAGACAGGGAGGCAACGCCGGGCGAGTTACACCACTATCTGCCAGTGGATCGTGGATGCCTGGGCAAAGGTATCAGTCTCCAGTGTCATCCGAGCTTTCAGGAAGGCCGGAATCATCACTGAACAGCTAAGTAACAGCAAAGAGACTGACTCGGAAAATGATGAGAGGGATCCGGGCATGCTTGATGCCGAAATCGCCCAGCTGTTAAACTCAGACACTGAAGATGAAGAATTTGATGGATTTGTGGTAGAAGAATAAACTGAATAAGTGAGTGTATTGTTTTGTATTTTATGTGTTACAACTGAACAATGTTGAGAGTTATTGTGAAAGAGCTGAATAAAGTTTGACTTATCAGAGTTTTGTTTCATTTGTTTCATTTAATGCGCCTTATAACCTGGTGCGCTTTATGTATGAAAAAAAACCCGTTAGCAGTCGATCATTGATATTGCGCCTTATAACCCGGTGCGCCTTATGGTCCGAAAAATACGGTAATTAGGTGACTTCTAGTGGAATTGGTTTCACTAGATTTTAGTTAGGGTATCAGAGTAAAGGGGGCTGAATACAAATGCACACCACACAATATTTATTTTTAAACAATTTTGAAAACAATGTATTGTTTTCCTTCCACTTCACAATGATATGTCATTTTGTATTGGTCTATCACATAAAATCCCAATAAAATACATTTATGTTTTTGGTTGTTACATAACAAAATGAGGAAAATGTCAAGGGTTATGAATACTTTTTCAAGGCTCTGTAAACTGGGCAGACTTTAATGCCTTGTACACACAAGCGGAATTTCCGTCAGAAAAAACTTGGATGGTTTTTCCGACGGAATTCCGCTCAAGCTTGCCTTACATACACACGGTCACACAAAAGTTCTCTGAACTTTGGACCGCCAATAACGCGGTGACGTACATCTCTACGACGAGCCGAGAAAATGAAGTTCAATGCTTCTTAGCATGCGCCGAATTGTTTCCGAGCATGCGTCGTTTTTTGCGTGTCGAAATTGCATATAGACAAACGGAATTTCCGATAGGAACTTTTTCCGACGGGAAATAGAGAACCTGCCCTCAATCTTTTGCTGGCAGGAATTCTGCCAGCAAAAGTACGATGGAGCATACACATGGTCGGAATTTCTGACCAAAAGCTCACATCCGACTTTTGCTGGCGGAATTTCTGATCGTGTGTATGGGGCATTAGAGAAGAACACGTCACTAGTAGTGTGTTTATATATATATGCATTTACTTTTTTATCTGATGCAGGTAAAAATCTTATTTGACGTATGCTTCTTAAAGTGCAGTGTAAAAAAAAAGGCTGGATTGCTTTATTGTCCCTTTGGCTACAATGGTCTATGATTGTTTGTATCTGCCTTTATTTTTCTTCAATAAAAACTATTTAAAAGAAAAATTAGCTTTTTAAAAATGTTTGTGGCACACCTTTAAGGCTGCATTCACACCTGAGCGTTTCAGCACATAAAACTCTCGTAAAACACCCGAAAAAACACCTGAAAAACGCCCAACAAGCAAAATCCCATTCATTTCAATGGCACCTGTTCACATCTGAGCGTTTTGTCACCTAAAGCAAAACATCTGAAAAACACCCTAAGCTCCAAAAAGAGCATGAGCATTTTTGGAGCAGATTACACGTGTTTTTCTGCCTTTTACATTGGTGACCAGAACAAAAACACGGTAAAAGCGCTGCAAAATCGCGGTAAAATCATGCGATGAAACGGTCAGGTGTGAATGCAGCCTAAGTTTTGGCTTTGATAAGTATGCGGGTACAGCTCCTACCTAAATCTGGTGTCACCGTAGAAATCCTGTATCATAGTGAAACAACTGCAAATAAGACAAAATGTTATTCAATTGTGTCTGCAAGCTGAAAAGAGAAATGGTTACTGAAAACAGATAAACAAGTTTAGTTATTAAAAAGTGGAAGCACAGTATTAGCATTAGAATGTCAACATATGTGATAGCAGCACACTTTCTCCTATCTAGTGAAGCTAAATAGTCCTAAATTTGTCTGTTGGTGAGCTTACAATTTTGCACTGGGACGCAGAACAATAGTGTACCAACGTGCTATCTCTTTAGGATATTACATACTGAAGGAAGGAAGATCTCTTCTCACTGGTTACTTTATCCAACAGACCTATCTTTAAGCAATTGTATATTTTTATCCTCTGTATTTAAAGGCTAAGTTCACCTTTTGTACCTGTGATCAGTGGAGTGCTAATCAGCGCCCTCATTCTTCATTGGGAACTACAAACCATCTGCCATAAAGGAAGATGGGACTTGTAGTTCGATCATTTACAGATTGCTGTAATTCAGGGGTGAACAACCCTTGGTTTGAGGGCCATGTGTAGCCCACGGAGCCCTCTGATGTGGCCCGCGTCCTCCTGCTCTGGGATGGCGGGTCGGCAAGCCCAGATTGCGAGTTCCCAACCCGCCATCCTGGAGCATCAGTGTTCTGAATAGAGTTGGCGCTAGAGGAAGCCAGGCTGCGGAGGGAGCAGAGCCGCATGAGCCGATGCTTCCTGTATAGCGTCGGCTTCTGTCACAGGCGGAATGATACCCGTTGCACTCCATCTGGGACAGCAAGAGCCGGCAAAGCCTGTAGCCAGGGAGATTCCTGAATGGAAGATTATTAAAGGCCAGTGTAAATTTTAAAATCGCAGTGTATACATGGGTATATCTCTTCTTCCCAGTGGTTACTGGGCTGCTTTCAAACTGATCCAAAGGTGCTGCGCAGTGCACCTGCAGGTTACCTGCACTGAGCAATAGACTTCTATTATTACCTGCAGGTTTGGTGCGCTTTCAGAGAGTGCACCACACCATCAGGATATAATGGAAGTCTATAGCAAGGTGCAGTAGTAGTAACAAGTATAGGCACAACAACTCAGGAATCATAAATTTCCCAATGCAAGTCTGTTGTAAAATAAGTGTTCTATAATAGAACTAATTAGTCCATATAGCATATGCAGGCTAAAAAGTCTATGTAATTGCGCTGGAGGAAGTTGAAAAACTGACCAAAAAATGCAAGCAGGGCTGCCATCATAGTAGGACAGAAACCATATTCCAAGGGCTGTGAAAGAAACACAAGTGGAGAGGCGCCTCTGGGTGCAATAGTTTTGACAAACAGCTTTAATCTCATAATAAATACACTCACATTTAGGTGGAAGTGACAGGCATGGTATACAAATGTCATGATGACGCTCCCAAGTTCCGTGCCATGTACATCCTTGCTGATCGCAGCTAAGGGCAGTGACTCTTCTGACAGGTGTACTCTCCGGCTCCGGAAGGCTGCCTCAGAGTGAGGCTTGAAGTGCACGGTGTGGCTGGCTCAGATGGGTGAGGTCATCAAACATGGACGCGTTTCGCGAGCGTGCGCACTTGGATGTGTTTACAAGTCACGCTTGCCACAGACCTATGGCAAGGTGCAGCTAACCTGCAGGTGCACTGAGCTGCACCCATGGTGTGGGTAAACCGCAGTACATCAGTGTGAAAGCAGCCTTAGACCCCTTTCACGCAATTGATCCGATCAGGTCCGCCTGTCCGTTTTTCAGGTGGATCCAATCAGACCCTCCATTCACCTCTATGGATCGGCAGATGTAAACGGACATGTGTCTGTTTACACCCGCCTAACTTCAATCTAATAAGCAAAAAAATACAGATCATATTCCGCCCCCTTCCATCTGGGCTGATCAGATTGGAGGGCCCATAGAGTAGAGCGAGCTGTGTCCATGTCTGCACTGCATATGCAGAGAGGACACGGACCTGTCGTCTGCCTGCTCCACTCATTGTGGCCTGCAACTGGTTATCAGGTCGCTTAAGTGGCCCTTGCTCCTCAAAAGGTTGGGGACCCCTGCTGTAAATGAATTTTTAGAATGTGGCTATGGCGAATAGAATCCCTGCTGTCACGGGGTGGGGGAGGCTTGGGGGCTGAACATGTTACATTTTGCACCCTAAATACGGATGTAAAATGTCACATATTCGGAAGGCGAATCTATATTTTAATTGGCAGTCTCTCTTTGACTATGCATACTAGCTTCTGTGAGATAAATAGCTAGCTGAAGATATTGTAAAACCATATTGCAGCAAAATAAAATCATTTTAGAAATCTGAGAAACAGTCACAGTAGCACAAGCAACTTACTCGTGAAGACCATGTGGCACTTACAATGTAGGCATTTAGGCAGACTGAGGAACAGATGTAATCGGCCCCAGCTTCTCTGAGCTGAACAAACAGGAATCTGACTAAAAGAATCCCACATGATATATACGTCTCTACCCTCTTCACTACCTTCTTCCAAAAGGCTCCCTCACCAATTTACTTCTTCCCAAACTGTGCTGCAGAACATTTCTCTCTCTGATGTCACACAATACAGGTTGTACATGTGTCTCTTTTTTAGTAACTATCCCTTATATGTAAATTGCGGTGGCCACTTGGGGATAGTCTGAAATCCATTGCTGGAAAGCTACTAGAAACAGATTGGCCTCTAGTGGCAGAAAACAGTCTGTGTGAAATGATAAATAATCTGCCACATAACAGGTGCATATGTCTGCTTTGCAAAATAAACAGTTCTGCTGTAGAACAACACAATAGGTAGCAAAGTCACTGTTTCTAAAGTGGTCACATTTTGAAAAAGCCCCTTGGAGATTTTAGTGTTTTTGCTTCCTGTTGCACTTAATGGAGTACAAATAAAAAATTCACACACAGTGGGACCCCTTCACAATGGTCACAGACCCAAAAACTCAAGTGTAGCGGTGCCCCCCGTGGGGTCGCTGTGTGTACTAGCATCCACACATTTCACCCTGCTGGTCAGACATCCATTTTGCCACACTTTCCCAGAAAATGAACAGTCTCTTGCTTGTTTTTGTTGTTTTTATTAGGGGATTAAACTTGGATGGGGAAAGGGGACATGGGATACCCAGATAATGAATACTTCTTAATGAAATCAATGTTGGTTGAGTCTAGATTTGACAATCTCTTCCTCTGCACTTCTCCTCCAGCACACTACTTGAGATCACTTGCTTCACTTCACTGTCCAAATCTAGGTTCCTGTCTCCATTAGCACATGGGTAGGTCTCATTCTTAACCACTTCAATACCAGGCACTTAGACTCCTTCCCGCCTAGGCCAATTTTCAGCTTTCAGCGCTGTCGCAATTTGAATGACAATTGCGCGCGGTCATGCTACATTGTACCCAAACAAACAACACTACAGTCTCTCCCTCTGGCTCCACATCCAACTCCTGGCATGTCTCTCCCAGAGCTTCACACTGTGCTCCTCACTCACCGACCCCGGCATGGATCCCTCCTGAATGACTTGCCTGGCAGTGCTCCCAACTGTCCTCTTTCCTGCTCCTGTTCCAAGACACCTCTCAATGACTGTGTAGAGAGAGGCTCCCTCCCAAGCTCCAGGCCTGAGTTCACCCCCCCAGAAAGGGGGTTCCCTCAGATCACGACAGTCTAACACTCCATCATTCAGATCTTCCACCCGACAACTGCTCCCACAGCAGGCTGACCATGGGTATATATAGGAGGCCTGTCCCCTGCCAATCCTAGTTGGGGATTGGTCAAGGCTCCCACATACACCCCATGTCACTCCAGCTGTCTGCCCAGCCTCTTTTCCAGAACCTTCTGAAAACAGAGGAGGCGCCCAAGAGCTGAAGCACATGTCAGTCACCTGCTGCTACACTAAACCCCTCCCCTGCCCCCAGATCAAAACAAACAGGCTTAGCTCACAGCATAGGCCTGCTAAAATTTACCTGTGCTGACAGTACAAAACAAACCCGCTACTGTAGCACCTACCTAAGGTAGAGGGTGCTACACAAGTATCCAGCATCTTCCAAAAACTGAAATATTAGTTTTGAGTGGACTGATCATTCAATAAAAAGAAAGACAGTAGGCAATAATACCTAGTTTCTCAGCATTTATGGGATCAATGTTAACACTGTACAAGATCTGATGAACTGCATTGTTAAGAAAGGGGATCCATATAATATATAATATATAATTGAATCATTTTGACAAAACATTACTTTTTGAACAGTCTGTACACAAAGCATACTATGGTCTGGGGTTTAGTTAACATAATCAAAGAGGTCTGGCATGACTACTTGCAAAATAGGAAAGTAAAGATTGTATAAGTGTAAAGCCCAACTCCAGGATATTAGCAACCCTCCCTCCCACTCCCTCTAACGAACCACTTGTATGAAAAAAAAGCCACCCAAATGTCAATTTTACTTATCTGTAGCCACTGCTATGTGATGATCATTCTCTCTTTTATTCTTTACTTCCTGTGGTACTTATTTTGTTGACCACATCACTGCCTGTTCAATGAGGACATCTCCTACTGGTGGAGGTGACACAGTGGCTTGGTCCTCTCTCATAGGCTCCAGAAGCAAAACAATTCACAGGGCCAGTAAGGGGACCAGTGCCCAAGAAGATAACAAACAGGGAAAGATGTCTCATCCTCAATGTAGGAAATTGACTTGGCTCATAGAAGTAACATAACTTTGATACATTACACTGTATAATGGCTTGGGAAGAGGTGTTTGAAATTAAGAATGAGTAGTAAGGTAATTGATTAACAATGCACTAAATATAAAAAAAAATAAATTTCATTTTTGCCTGGAGTTGGGCCTTTATTATACATTGATGATATGCTGGCATTTAAATAAAAAGAGAAAATAAAATAATGCCTTGACTTTTAGCAGTGTAACCAATGGTGTTGATTTAGTAAAGCAGTAGAGGCTGTGTAACCTCTTGTTGTCCACGTAATGCATATGTGCGGTGGCAAAGAGGGTGAACTTTAATGCCCACCCGATGCACATGTTTTTATGGTAAGAGCTGTCATAAAGATGTGACTACTGTGACAGACAATTACAATAGTCACATGATCGAGAAGTCCATCCTGTCCTCGGCATATGGATCCACTTAAAGGAACACCAGTGCTGGGCGGGAAGGATTTATTTGCTAAGTGTATGTTGACTTGACACAGTGAATGTTAGCAAATAAGGTAAATCTGTGTTTGCTTTGAATACCCAATCACCTCTGAGGGAAATGAGAAAAAGAACAGAATTTTGTCTGGTACATGATTTGGTATTCTGTTATCATACACAGGGCATTTTTTCAGTGGGAACGCGGGGGGATCTGGCACCTCTTGGACTGACTGTATGTAATGGCAAGGGGTGTGGTGGTGTGCTGCAGGGTATTGATGCTCACTGCTGGGGATCTATTTTTGCAAGGGGGGTCTATTGTTGCTGGGGAGGTCTATTGTTGCTGGTGGGGGACCTATTGTTGCTTGGGGGGTCTTATGTTGCTGGGGGGGTCAGTTGTTGCTGAAAGAGATCTACTGTTGGGGGAGGGGATCTATTGTTGATGGCAGCTAGACAGACTATTAATGCTGGCTGTGCGGAGATGCTGCTGGGAGTCTATTGTTGCTGGCGGGGAAATTTTGTTGTGGTTGGTCCATTGTTGTTGGGGGGATCAATTGTTGCTGGCTGCAGAGGATCTATTTTACTGTTTTTCTTGATATCATTACCAAATTCCATACAAATTACTCAGCACCTCAAAATGATACTTGGTTCTATATTGTCTAAAAGGGACAGTACTGGGAGGTGGGTAGGGGGCAGAGAAAAGGGCTGACTCGGAAAGGGGGAGTTCCTGCACCTATTGTCTGAGAAAAAAAGCCCTGATCATACATAACACAGGTTTGCTGTTTTTAATAACAACATTCACCTTGCAATTTGAACAGCCTTAAAATCAACCCCAAAGATTCTGTATCACCTATGCCCGCTGTACTTGGGAGAAAAAAACAATAGAAACCCAGGAACAGTGTGAAAATTGTCCTTTTAGCTCACGTATTTAATCATGGATTCTTTTCACATTTATCACAGAGTTTTAGATTTTTAGGCTTGCAGCCATTACAATTTTCCCATTACCGCACAATGTTATTTTTAGATTTAGGAAATGTTTGCAATAAACAACCCTAATAAAAATGACCAAATCCTCTGCTAGATTATGTCTATGTCTCACAATAATATTTGTGTAATTTATTTTTCAAGCAAGAACATTTACACACTAAAAAATGCATTTTACATTTTTACATGTGTAGCGCTACCCCCGTAGGAGCCAGCGGTGAATGAAACATCTCCCACCCTGCACAGCCAGGCACACAACATTTTCCACCACACGCTGGAGACAGGAATCCATCCTTGCAGCTTTTTTTGTTTTTTTGTGTTTTATTAGGGGAATTGAACTTATTGAACTTGGATAGGGTTATATTATGGGATGCCTACTTGATCAAACTCAAGCCCGTCCCCCCCCCCCCCCCTCAAGTTTAGGGCATGTGACCTGGTATGGTTCAGGAGAAGGGGTGGCGCTTGCTCGTCCCCAATCCACATATTTTGTATGGTCACTTTGAATTGTGGAAGAGTCTTGTATTAATATTGGCTATGTGTAAAGAATTTCTTTTGGTGTTCCACCACAGAGCTAATGTTGTTATACAGGTTTCGCAACCATGACACCGCTGAATTCAAAGTAGCAATTCCTTTTTGGACAAAACTAAGGCAACCCTATAGACACTGCCCATCAGAGAATTGATGGCCAGATCTGGTAGATATTCAGGCAGTACTTGATACCGGTGTGCTGAGCTTTTCAAATGTTCTACCCAATCTAAGAACATGAGAACATTTGCACCAATACATTTTGGAATTAGCAACAAGATGGCTCCCATTGGCACCAATACTACTCCTCCAGATGCATATTCCAAAGTAGAGGGTCGTTTCATCTTCTTGCTGACTATGTCACAATGTAGCAGGTACTAGCTCAGAAATCAGGGTAACCCAAGATAATTACACTGACAGTTTTCTAGAAAGAATTCTGCATCCAATAGAGTACATATACAAATTTCAGGACAGTAAGGTAGTTCAACAAGATTAACAGATTCAGCTATCAAATCTTTGGTTCTGGGAATCACAAAAGCTTGCTTCCCTGAAGTCTTTAAAATATTCAGTTCACACACTGTGTTTTCCTGCACATGAGAATCCAACAATGGAACCTGCAGTTCCTTTTTCCATCCTGCTTGAAGAGGTAAGAAGGAATACAGCCCCAACTGTCCCTGCATATACAGGTTTCTACCCTTTTCTGCAAAATCGTCTGCAAAATCGGCCTGTTCCTACCAGATGGGTTTCTGTACCTAATCTGTACTTCCCACTGTAGTGCCCATGGTGACACATATTGTGCTATATAGCCCATCTGAATGTCACAAAATTGCTGCCCAAATCTTGTGAGAGGTCTGTGTGAAAACTGGACACAGGCTCTCCCAAGATGGCACCCAGAACCCATGGCAGAGGATACATCCTGTGCTGGGCTCCCCCTAGTGCCGGCAGTAAACAGCATTTATATGACCACTCTATTTACACTGCCAGAAAGGGAAGTGGTTTAGAGATTGCAGGACTGCTGTGTCACTTCCCAACACCACTGATCTGATGGAGCAATACAATCACTTCTCGCCAACAGTAGAGAATCCCGTTCCACTTCTATACAGTCTGAGCCACCACATTGTGCCAGCATTTTTCACATACCTTACCCCTTTTGTACTCTTTTTTTACACTTATCATCAAGTTTCTGTACGTCTACTTACTTTTTTTTCTCTCCTTTAATCATACTGTGTTCAGTTATGTTTTATTCTCTTTCCATTTTTTCTTCAGAACATTTCCAGGATGTATCCCTTTGATATAAGGTTGATATAAATGATTGTACTCAGCTGTCTATGTTTGCTAGTTAATTGTGAGACAAATGCTTAGATAGGTCTGTTTTCCTTGGACGGAGGCTTATTTTCCTACCATGGGACACTGCCTGATACATATATCAAAGGGTTGGTTTTGTGTTTATAATCTCTTGTGGTGCTAGTTTTTGTACATTTGCTTTTGAATTAAAATGGTTTCTGGTGTAGGCTTTATCTAAGGTCCCGTTCCTTTTTGTTCATTTTGAAGTCTTTTCATATTTTATTTTTGCAGAGCAAGAATTTTTTTTTTCTAGCTAATCACACATGATTGAACAGGCCCTTTTCATGTACAGTATATGAATACAGTATATACTATAAGCCGGTAAATTGATTGAATGTTTGCAAACATCTAAACTTACATTTTCCTGATAAATTGGCAGGAGAAAAAAAAACATTACTGTTGTACAAATGAGCCCTAATTTATATATCACAATGTATAGTTTCCTAGATTAAATAATTCTTGGCATACTTGCGTAGTTCTTCTCTCATGGCATGCCTGGTCTCTGAAGTAATGGTATAAAAAGTGAAATGATATACAGTATACCTTTGTCCTCAGCCTCAAATGCTGAATAAAGAACACAAATGTGTGGTCTCTGAACATGTGGAATATCCATTCATAAACGTAAAGATAAAGGTCAGTGAATTTTTAGTTAACTTTAGTTTAGGTTTAATTTTGAGTTTAGGTTAATTTAAGTTATTATTTCAGTGTTTACCATAAAGTCATTTTTTGTGACTTTTAATTTATACAAGCTTGCTCTACCATATTTGGTTGTAATTAGCCATTTAAGTCCTAGATGCTGTTTTAAAATGATGCTAAAATAACAGCGATTCGTCCCACCACCATTTTAAAATGGTACTCAGCGGTACCCAGACTCAGTGACTCTGGAGAGTCCCTGCTGCAGTCACTGCTGAATTCCCTGGCTGTTAGCCCCAAACTCAGCACTAAGTCCAGGAGCTGTATTGATTAGCTCATGGGTTTGCAATCCTGTCAAGAGCCCTTACTAGCAAGACACTGCATTACAATGTTTCCACATTTACAGAGAAAGGGATGTGATACCACGGGTCAGGCTGAAGCCTGCAGCTAGGGCAGAGCTGGTTCAGCTCTGAAATGCCTCCACCCTCAGCAATGGCATCCCTGGGGGGGGCAGAGGGGGCCCCCCCAACATTATGCTGTGCCCCACCATGTGCCCCCCAATTTAAAAAAAAAATTTGTCTTTTTGTTTGCATTCGTAGTGGATGTGCCACATCTTACTCAGGCCGCCACTGGAGTAACACAGTCTCTATTGAGAGGGAGAGCTTCCCCAGTCAGCTCCTGCGGGTGATTCCTCCCCCCTCCCTCTGCTCGCTGGCACTGCATAATGCAATCACTCACACAACCACAGCCGCCCGATCTGCTCCTTCCCCTGCATCCTCATTGGCAGGGAGAAGAGCGAGTTGCGGGAAGGACTCCACCAGGACTCTCAGTTACTGAAAAAACAGACTGATTTCTCCCGTCCTTAGGACAGGAGAAACAGCCTGTAAATTCCAAGAGATGCCAGACCAGCGCTGTCAATAGCAGGGGCAGGACAGGAGGCTGGGGAACCCCACAGTGGCAGAACACCAGGGCCCGGTGGCAAGACAACCTTTGCAACCCTGATAGTTCTCCCACTGCTTTGGACCCTTATATTTTCTTGGTATGCTGGTGACATATATCTCTTGTTTTCTGCCACCCTGGGGGGCCCCAATACAGGGAGCTCACTGCAGAACATGTGAAAGGGCCCGTTGTGGGATCGTAGTAAAGGGCCCCGAGATATATATATAATTGCATTTTATAGTTGCCCCCCTACTTTTGTCCCTGTCCCCCCATGTGCCCCCCTAAATATTAAGGCTGGAGACGCCACTGACCCTCAGTAACAGATCACTGTAAAAGGTAACATGATCTAGGCTCAGACACCTATTCAACAATAATTTTGTTGAAGGTGCCCAAGGTCTTGACCAGTTTACAGCCCAAAAAGCTCCATGTGTAAGGAACAAATATGGCTGCCATATTTACAAGGTATTTATTAATATATAATTACAAATTATACATAGGAAAATGGCTTTTTAAGACAATCCTACAAACTGATAATATATATCTTGTTCTATTTTATATAAGTAATTATTAACTGTACATGCTTTTTTAAATATATTACAAAAAAGAAGGGTGTAAAAACCCTCAAGAAAGGGTAATTTTATATATTCCTCCATACAACTGTAGCACCCTCTAGTGTGTGCTACTAGAAGTGAGAGTAGCTAAAAGCATATTACTGACCATGAATAAACCTGAGTCACTGAATTGGGTCAGGGTTACTAAAGGCCAGAGCTGGATGACTCACCCTGGCAACCCTCTGGTGCCTCCCCCTGGTATCTAGAAGGTTGGAGAACCTTCTAGAACTAAAGGGTGGGGGCTAGGAGGGCCTGCCTTGAATATTTATGGACTCTCAGCCAATCCCCAGCAGTCGGCTGGCAGGGAACTGGGACCCCTATAAATAGACCTGAGACCTGAGCCATGCCAGCAGGGGGAGTTGGGTGGAAGATGGAGAAGCAGTGCTGAGGAGAGGCTTTCGTGGCCCTTGAGGGACCCCTTACTGGGGGGGTTAGCTCGGGCTGGGAGCTAAGGAAATCTGGCCTGGAAGGATCCTAACACAGGAGGCAGTGGAAGGATTCATGCTGGAGAGGCAGCAGGAAGGAGCAAGGAGAGACACTGAGTGGATCAGCACAGTGAAGGACACGACACAGGGAAAGACTGTCAGATGTTACCGTGCTTATTTGAAGACCACATTGTGCCAAGTCTTCATCTAACCTTGTCCTGGGAGGTCTCCATGTGTGTGTGCCAGTTGGGCAGAACTGGGGTAGAAAGTCAGTCGGGAGGACTGGGAGGAAGATCAGCCAGGCGTGGTTGGTGGCAGCATTTCTGCAAGCAAGTGAAGCTGGGATCAGTGGCCACAGGGATGCATAAGGAAAGATGTCATGATGTTCACTCAAATTGTGCTACTTTTGTCAAGGGAGAGTCTCTGCCTGTAATGGGCCTTTGCTGAACTAGCTAAATCTGTTAGTTCCAACAGGAGTGAGCAGCAGGTGCTGTGTGTTGGAAATCAAGTTTGTGCAGGTGGAAGGAAGAAGAGTATGTAGCATCCTGTAGCTTAGGCAGGGAGCTCCTCACAAATTTACTTGCCAGGAGTGGTTATCCTGGTTGATTGGCAGAGATCCATTGATTTCTCCCTAAGTTTAGCCTTATTGCACTTTTCTGTTTTACCACTAGGTGGCTGGGTACTTGGTGGTACTAGATATGAGAAGGGCAACCCAAGGTCAGGTTATGGGTATATGGGGTATCTCAGCCAATGGGCAGGGGTTTTCTTGAATACCTTGGCCTGTTGGGAGCACCTATATATTTGGGTGGAGTCAGGTGATCTGTGTTCTGTGCCACCTGGACGGCTGTCCGGGTGGACATGTGTCTTACACCCTGGCCTGTTACCCCGGAGATTGCGTCTATCCTGGGGGCATCTGGCTGCCAGGCTGTGTGAGGGTCTATCCAGAAGTAAAAGGGCAGAGCAGGGTTGGGATTGCAGCTTGCAGTCCAACCAGAAAGGAACGGTTCTGTCGGCCAGAAAACCTGTTGTGGTCAGAGGTAGAAGGGAAGCTGTCGCCACTAAGGGACCAGCCACCTTTACCAGGGACCACAGTGAGTAACTGAAGCAATTACCGGAGCAGTATTCTAACCGAACGGGCACGGTGGAGAATCGGGAAACTTCAGGCGGTGATCAAGTCAGGCACCCAGCCAGCGAAGGTGACGCTTGCAGAGCAGTAAGAAATATAAGTGTAAAAAAGTGTGGCGCTATAAATTTAAAGAAGATTCATAGTGACATATGTGACATATCTCGGATCAAACACAAATAAAATAAATAAACCATTCAGTTACATGTGATATGAAGAACCAAATATCACCTATATAATATACAAAAGGTGTAAACCAATGTATGTGGAAAATTATCCAATATCAATACATGTTAAGAATGATATACTGTGTATACACTATACCATATACTGAAAAGCATATATAAATATATAAATCGAAACAATTGACAAGGCATGTGAAGAGTGATAACAGATTACAAAATATAAAGTCCAAAAAAGATGAATTGGTGCCACTGGGAGCCAGCAAGTTGAAGTCCACCAACAGTGTAAATAAGAAAAAGAAGTGAATAAGCCACTACCTAGGGTCATAGGGGGCTTTCCAGATGCAAATGACTTGGAACGGCATATGCCAGCCAAGTCAAAACTATGAGACCAGCGGGTCGCTCAAGTGTAATATTTTAGATGCCCATGTTGGATTGAAGTTGTATGTAGAGGCTATGCAGAAGTAACCAGAATTCCCGGGAAAGGCAACGATCGGGAAAAGCTGTCACCTGAAGATCTAAAGGCTTACCAGAGGTTGTTGACCTGGAAAGACTTATGTCAACCAAGTCAAATAGGCATAATTACCAACTGTTGGGAAAGATATTCCCCTTTAGCATGTCCTCAAACTACTTCAACTTAGGGCAACTGCTGGGCGTCCACAGTGAATCTCAACAGTCATAGGATTGATATCTCAATGGAAGGCCACAAACGGGTATTCGAATGCCATGTGAGGAATAGATGAAAAAAACTCACACAGTGTAATAACGTAGGTACTGGTTTATTAAAAGTATTAAAGACAAACTCACATTTTCGTAGATCATCAACAGTATAAAAAATCAAGTAGCGGTAATGATGAGGGGTCCACCCAACATGTTTCTGCTAAAAAGCCGTCATCTGGGGTGTGGACCCCCCCACCTTACCGCTATATAAAGGATTAATGACCCCCTATGGAAGTGACATGATACCGGAAGTGGAAGAGAAATACATCACTTCCAGTCTGTCTATCTAAAAAACAAATAACCAAATTAGTCCATAGCAATCTGAAAATTAATTAGTATGCCTTTGGTAAATAGTTGATATATATATAACTATGTTATATGTAGAACACATAAACCAGCTATTAATATACAAGGGGCGGAACCACGCCTCGTTTGAGTGTCATACACACTGTCTGTATTACAGAGAACCAAGTCTCGTTTTCATTCAGCGCGGTGACGTCATCACGCATCCCGCAACGAATGGCGTCACAGCGCTCCAGCTTTATAGAGGCTGTCTGTTCCAGAAAAAACCAAGCCTCTTGTTCGATTTGCGCGGTGACGCCGTACGCGATCATGCGGCGGCGCCGCCACAGCGCTCCCAAACAGGGCAAACCAAGCCTCCATTTGAGTACGGTCACATGACCCCCTAAGAGGACAGTACAGCAGTGGTGGGCAGAGCCAACACCGTCATCCAATGCGACGCCGCCAAACAATGCAGCAGCGCCACAATGTCACCCACGGGGCTAGATGAACATCACAGTCAGAATAGCCGTATTCCGAATGGATGAAGCAATTAATCATCCACTGGAATCAATCACAAGGGGCAAAAAGTTCAAATGGGGCTGGGAGGCATTTGTAAATAATAATGCGACCGTATATTATGTGCATTCCAGATGGCAGATATGCACATAAAAATATACGGAGGCATTAAATCTTAAATCTGTAAAATAAATTTAGATAAATAAATATAGTTAAATATATATATAATGCAATCATATAAATAACATGTTTACATAAGAAATATAGACTGAATTTAGGTAAGCGGGCTAATAAGCCAGACCTAAATATCTCAACTACGGCTACCAATGGGGGTCACCATTACAAAATCATTATTACATAAACATTATCATGACAATAAAAGTTAACCTAATAAACTACCAAGATTGGTTATATTATAAGTTAGGTATACCCTGATCTATTTCTTTTAAAATCATAAAAAAGGAAAAAACTTAAAAATTAAATTTTTTAAAAACAAAAAATAATTTTCCTATTATCCCTGATTGATGAATGAATTGATATCCCACTCCACGTTCATACCCAGTGGAAAGTGGGTCTGCAATTCATAAATCCAAAACATCTCAAGACGGGAGACGCCCCTCAAGTTGGCTCCTACCCTCCACGGGGCAATGTATTTATCAATCATTAGAAATTGCGTTCCTGCAGGGTTCCGATCATGGAACTCCCTATAGTGTCGGGGGACTGTGTGTTTGGTACTGCCGGCCTTAATCAAATTAATATGTTCTGACACCCTCGTTGTAAACGACCTAATAGTCCGGCCCACATATTGTTTGCCACACGGACAGGTTAGGAGGTATACCACCGTGGTAGTGGCACAGCTGCAGAAATGCTTAATTTGATAAGTATGGCTTGTCACAGTCGATTGAAAATCATGACTGGTTATTCTACCACAAGTATTAAATTGGCATACTAAGCATCTTTTACAGGGGTGAAAGCCAGTCCAGTTGTGAAAAAAAGACGGCTTATTAGGGGGGTTAATAATATTTGGTACCAATTTGTTTCGAAGGGGGGGTACCCCTCTAAAGATCACCTTAGGTATTTCAGGTAGTAGAGGGCCTAAGATCTTATCTGTTTTTAAAACGTCCCAATGATGTTCAAAGATGCGTTTAATTTGTTTGTACTGGGTGGAAAAAGACGTAAGGAAGGACCATTTAAAGCCGTCGTTCTCTCGTCGAGGTTTATCCTCCAACAATAAAGAGCGGTCGACATCACAGGTATTGGCTATTTCCCTATCCACATCCCTAGGATCATAGCCCTTTTCCAAAAATCTCTCTGTAAGGGTATTAGCCTGAATTTTGAATGTTTCTAGTTCTGTACAATTCCTGCGCAATTGCAGGAACGCAATTTCTAATAATTGATAAATACATTGCCCCGTGGAGGGGAGGAGCCAACTTGAGGGGCGTCTCCCATCTTGAGACGTTTTGGATTTATGAATTGCAGACCCACATTCCACTGGTCATGAACGTGGAGTGGGATATCAATTCATTCATCAATCAGGGATAATAGGAAAATAATTTTTTGTTTTTAAAAAATTTAATTTTTACATTTTTTCCTTTTTTATGATTTTAAAAGAAATAGACCAGGGTATACCTAACTTATAATATAACCAATCTTGGTAGTTTATTAGGTTAACCATTATTATCATGATAATGTGTAAGCTCTAACGAGCAGGGCCCTCTGATTCCTCCTGTATTAAATTGCATTGTGCTTGTACTGTCTGCCCTAATGCTGTAAAGCGCTGCGTAAACTGTTGGCGCTATATAAATCCTGTATAATAATAATATTATAATAATGCAGTAATGATTTTGTAATGGTGACCCCCATTGGTAGCCGTAGTTGAGATATTTAGGTCTGGCTTATTAGCCCGCTTACCTAAATTCAGTCCATATTTCTTATGTAAACATGTTATTTATATGATTGCATTATATATATATTTAACTATATTTATTTATCTAAATTTATTTTACAGATTTAAGATCTAATGCCTCCGTATATTTTTATGTGCATATCTGCCATCTGGAATGCACATAATATACGGTCGCATTATTATTTACCCTGTTTGGGAGTGCTGTGGCGCCGCCGCGTGATCGTGTACGGCGTCACCGTGCAAATCGAACAAGAGGCTTGGTTCTTTCTGGAACAGACAGCCTCTATAAAGCTGGAGCGCTGTGACGCCGTCGCGGGATGAGCGATGACGTCACCGCGCTGAATGAAAACGAGGCTTGGTTCTGTGTAATACAGACAGCCTTCATGTGTATGACACTCAAACGAGGCGTGGTTCCGCCCCTTGTGTACTAATAGCTGGTTTATGTGTTCTACATATAACATAGCTATATATGTATCAACTATTTACTAAAGGCATACTAATTAATTTTCAGATTGCAATGGACTAATTTGGTTATTTGGTTTTTAGATAGACAGACCGGAAGTGATGTATTTCTCTTCCACTTCCGGTATCATGTCACTTCCATAGGGGGTCATTAATCCTTTGTATAGCGGTGAGGTGGGGGGGGTCCACACCCCAGATGACGGCTTTTTAGCAGAAACATGTTGGGTGGACCCCTCATCATTACCGCTACTTGATTTTTGATACTGTTGATGATCTACGAAAATGTGAGTTTGTTTTTAATATTTTTAATAAACCAGTACCTACGGTATTACGCTATGTGAGTTTTTTTCATCTATTCCTCACATGGCATTCGAATACCCGTTTGTGGCCTTCCATTGAGATATCAATCCTATAACTGTTGAGATTCACTGTGGACGCCCAGCAGTTGCCCTAAGTTGAAGTAGTTTGAGGACACGCTAACGGGGAATATCTTTCCGACCAGTTGGTCATTATGCCTTGGCTTATTATGCCTTGCATTTGACTTGGTTGACATAAGTCTTTCCAGGTCAACAACCTCTGGTAAGCCTTTAGATCTTCAGGTGACGGCTTTTCCCTATCATTGTTGCCTTTCCCGGGAATTCTGGTTACTTCTACATAGCCTCTTCATACAACTTTAATCCAACATGGGCATCTAAAATATTACACTTGAGCGACCCGCTAGTCTCATAGCCTGTTTTGACTTGACCGGCATATGCCGTTCCAAGTCATTTGCATCTGGTAAGCCCCCTATGACCCTAGGTGGTGGCTTCTTCACTTCTTTTTCTTATTTACACTGTTGGTGGACTTCAACTTGCTGGCTCCCAGTGGCACCAATTCATCTTTTTTGGACTTTATATTATGTAATCTGTTATCACTCTTCACGTGCCTTGTCACTTGTTTCGATTTATATATTTATATATGCTTTTCAGTATATGGTATAGTGTATACACAGTATATCATTCTTAACACGTATTGATATTGGATAATTTTCCACATACATTGGTTTACACCTTTTGTATATTATATAGGTGATAGTTGGTTCTTCATATCACATGTACCTGAATGGTTTATTTATTTTATGTTTGATCCGAGATATGTCACATATGTCACTATGAATCCTTTTTAAATTTATAACGCCACACTTTTTTACACTTATATTTCTTACTACCTGGGTCTAGAGGTGTGTTGGCAGCTGTTTATTCACGTTACGCAGCGCTGTTTTATTCATATAGTTTTTTGGACGCTGTTAGTTCCAACAGGCGTGAGCAGCAGGTGCTGTGCGTTGGAAACCAAGTTTGTGCACGTGGAAGGAAGAAGAGTATGTAGCACCCTGTAGCTTTGGCAGGGAGTTCCTCACAAATTTACTTGCCAGGAGTGGTTATCTTGGTTGATTGATAGAGATCCATTGATTTCTCCCTAAGTTTGGCCTTATTGCACTTTTCTGTTTTACCAATAGGTGGCTGGGTACTTGGTGGTACTAGATATGAGAAGGGCAACCCAAGGTCAGGTTATGGGTATATGGGGTATCTCAGCCAATGGGCAGGGGTTTTCTTGAATCCCTTGGCCTATTGGGAGCACCTATATATTTGGGTGGAGTCAGGTGATCTGTGTTCTGTGCCAAATGGATGGCTGTCTGGATGGACATGTGTCTTACACCCTGGGATGTTACCCCGGAGATTGCGTCTATCCTGGGGGCATCTGGCTGCCAGGCTGTGTGAGGGTCTATCCAGAAGTAAGAGGGCGGGACAGGGTTGGAATTGCAGCTTGCAGTCCAACCAGAAAGGAACGGTTCTGCCGGCCGGAAAACCTGTCGTGGTCAGAGGTAGAAGGGAAGCTGTCGCCACTAAGGGACCAACCACCTTTACCAGAGACCACAGTGAGTAACTGAAGCAAGTACCGGAGCAGTATTCTCACCGAACGGGCACGGTGGAGAATCTGGAAACTTCAGGCAGTGATCAGGGACCCAGCCAGCGGAGGTGAAGCTTGCAGAGCAGCCTTGTGTATCAAGCCAGGGACCGAGCCAGTAAGCCTGAGTGACACTTGAGAAGTATCTGGAGTGCCAAGCTTGGGACCCGGCAGGGACGTGTGGGTGATGCTTGAGGGAGGTACCACCGCAAAGATTTAAGGAGCTCAAGGGATTCAGAGTCAGTGAATCAGAGGGTCTTGTGAGAGACCGGGAGCTCAGTGTTGAAGAACTACAAGAGGCAGTTGTAGTGAAGCTGAAGGAACTGTTACGTTTAAGTTGGGAACTGTTAACCACTTCAATACTGGGCACTTTCGCCCCCTTCCTTCCCAGACCAATTTTTCTTAGTTTCTGTTATAAAATTTTGCAAATAAGTAATTTCTCTTGATACATTTTGACCAAAAATGATGCTGCTACATTTCTTTGGTAAAAATAACCCAAATCAGTGTTTATTTGGTGTTGGCAGTGATGGGGGACAGACAGATATTTTATTGGGACACTGAAATGTGTATAGGGACAGGGGTATATCAGTGGTGCTTGGTGTACTTTGTAGGGAGGAAGATCAGCCAGGCGTGGTTGGTGGCAGCATTTCTGCAAGCAAGTGAAGCTGGGATCAGTGGCCACAGGGATGCATAAGGAAAGATGTCATGATGTTCACTCAAATTGTGCTACTTTTGTCAAGGGATTGAGAGTCTCTGCCTGCAATGGGCCTTTGCTGAACTAGCTAAATCTGTTAGTTCCAACAGGCGTGAGCAGCAGGTGCTGTGCGTTGGAAACCAAGTTTGTGCAGGTGGAAGGAAGAAGAGTATGTAGCACCCTGTAGCTTAGGCAGGGAGCTCCTCACAAATTTACTTGCCAGGAGTGGTTATCTTGGTTGATTGATAGAGATCCATTGATTTCTCCCTAAGTTTGGCCTTATTGCACTTTTCTGTTTTACCAATAGGTGGCTGGGTACTTGGTGGTACTAGATATGAGAAGGGCAACCCAAGGTCAGGTTATGGGTATATGAGGTATCTCAGCCAATGGGCAGGGGTTTTCTTGAATCCCTTGGCCTATTGGGAGCACCTATATATTTGGGTGGAGTCAGGTGATCTGTGTTCTGTGCCAAATGGATGGCTGTCTGGATGGACATGTGTCTTACACCCTGGGATGTTGCCCCGGAGATTGCGTCTATCCTGGGGGCATCTGGCTGCCAGGCTGTGTGAGGGTCTATCCAGAAGTAAGAGGGCGGCACAGGGTTGGGATTGCAGCTTGCAGTCCAACCAGAAAGGAACGGTTCTGCTGGCCGGAAAACCTGTCGTGGTCAGAGGTAGAAGGGAAGCTGTCGCCACTAAGGGACCAACCACCCTTACCAGGGACCACAGTGAGTAACTGAAGCAAGTACCGGAGCAGTATTCTCACCGAACGGGCACGGTGGAGAATCTGGAAACTTCAGGCAGTGATCAGGGACCCAGCCAGCGGAGGTGACGCTTGCAGAGCAGCCTTGTGTGTCAAGCCAGGGACCGAGCCAGTAAGCAGGGGTGACACTTGAGAAGTATCTGGAGTGCCAAGTTTGGGACCCAGCAGGGGACGTGTGGGTGACGCTTGAGGGAGATACCACCGCAAAGATTTAAGGAGCTCAAGGGATTCAGAGTCAGTGAATCAGAGGGTCTTGTGAGAGACTGGGAGCTCAGTGTTGAAGAACTGCAAGAGGCAGTTGTAGTGAAGCTGAAGGAACTGTTACGTTTGAGTTGGAAACTGTTAACCACTTCAATACTGGGACCTTTCACCCCCTTCCTTCCCAGACCAATTTTCAGCTTTCAGCACTGTGACACTTTGAATGACAATTGCGCGGTCATGTAACACTATACCCAAATGAAATTTTTATCATTTTTTTCACACAAATAGAGCTTTTTTTGGTGGTATTTAATCACCGATGGGGTTTTATTTTTTACGCTACAAATAAAAAAAGACCGAAAATTTTCCAGAAAAAATGCATTTTTCTAAGTTTCTGTTATAAAATTTTGCAAATAAGTAATTTCTCTTGATACATTTTGACCAAAAATGATGCTTCTACATTTCTTTGGTAAAAATAACCCAAATCATTGTTTATTTGGTGTTGGCAGTGATGGGGGGACAGACAGATATTTTATTGGGTCACTGAAATGTGTATAGGGACAGGGGTATATCAGTGGTGCTTGATGTACTTTGTGGGATGATCTGTAACAGCTCTCTGTGTAAAATCATCCTCACACAGAGAGCTGTCACAGATCTGCAGATTCCCCCTCTTAGCCCCCCCCCCCCCCCACACCGAGCTCTCACTGAGCTTGGCGGGGATACCTGTCACAGAGACACGCGTCCCTGTTTACATTCTGACGGCTGTGATTGGACACAGCCGTCAGGTGATCGGGAGGGCCAATGACAGCGCCCATATCCCGATCTCTGCTCAGCTGGATCCTGTGATTAGAATGATCGCAGGATCGAGCCACAGCACGCCTCATGGCCGCGCTGCGAGCACTCATTCTGAGGGACGTTCCTGAACGTCCACTCAAAATGAGGAAAGGCCCACCGGCCGTTTATGTGCAGTGGCCGGGTGGGAAGTAGTTAAAGACTGTTGCCATAGGAGACAGTATTCCTGCATGTGCAGATATGGTGCCTTGCTGGGGCCTTTCCCTGCACGGCTGTCCTCCTATTGAAGTCTCGGAGTCTGCCAATTGAATCTAGAACTACTTAACGGTGTCCTGGCCCTAACCCTCTTTCCTCCAAAAATACAAAAAGGACTGTTAAGAGAAATAAAACCTCTTTTCCAAGAAGTGTCTGGCGTCCAGTGACTTTCACCATCTTTGCACCCACTATGCCTCACAACCCACTACATATTGAAGGATGTCAGCTATCTTTCGCCTTAGAGGTCATCATTAGACTGGAAGAGGCTAAAGACTTTTGTAAATAGAGAGGAAGTTGTCTCTGGTTCTGTGTTTGAACATTTTCAAGTTGGGCATCCCATAATTCCCCAACCCTATCCATGTTATCATCCCCTAATATGATATCATAGACATGCTCTCCCTTCTTCTTTAGCTTTAGCCACTACTAGGTGTATGAATCACACTTCTATACAGCCTGCGGCCACATTCTCCTTCTCAGCCTGATTGCCTCTAGCCCTGACCACTGCCTTAGATAATGGTCTCTCTTTCTGATTTTTGCCAGCGATGACCACTGCCTTGGATAACAGAATCTTTGTCTAATCGCTTTCAGTCTTGACATACTGCTTTGGATACCAGATTTTCTCTCTGAACACTACTGTACCTGCCTTGACCACTGCTTTAGATAGCAGGCTCTCTTTCTGAATGCTGCCAGCCCTGACAAACTAGCTTTAGGTAACATACTTTCTGTACACTACCTGCTTTGATTCTGTACCAGATCCCATACATACTTTCATAAAATGATTGAAAAATCAATTGCATTTGCTCTTAATGTGATCCAGTGGGGTGAGGGGATGATGGTATTTGTCCCATTGGCCATTGCTAATATAATATTTTGGACTTGTGGTCCTGAGTAAAAATATTTCACAATTCAGACATTGATAAGAGCAGGACCTGTAGGCCATGACAGATGGGGGGCATTATATAACTATCTTTTTCACTTTTAAACTTTTGATCACATTATCTAGCAGAGGGGAGTCTTCCAGCACTGACTTCCTTTGATATCTTCTGACCAAATGGCAGGGACTGTAAAGAAATCTGATGCTGGAATATATAAAAAAGGGCTGTCGCAATAAACCACGTCAATTAAGAACACTCCCCTTTCACCATGCCCAACAATTATGGCAGCGTCATAGCACACTTTGCTCAGTTCATTTTCTTTTTTCCTCAGGAACTTGTTTCAACCATAAAATGTCCAGTTTCATACTTGTGCTTCCAGGCCAATGGTTTCATTCTTGCCTGCTTAGACTTTTTAAAGTCAAAGCAGTACTGAAGCCCTGCCAGCTATTACGACCTGGCAAATGCATTGTTCCCACTATCCTGCTAATAGTGAAAAATACTTTAATTTGCTTCTATGCACTCTAAGATCAAGCTCATAGAATGTGGCAATAAGTTTGCTGCAGCACCTATTCAAAGTTCATCACCTTTATATATATTTGCCATAAACTTCAGCCAGGACCATCTTTAAGGCAGGGCAAACGGGGCACCTGCCCAGGGCCCTGTCATTGTTGAGGGGCCCAACATCCTCACAATCGCTCCCTGTCACATAGTGCAGCTGCAGGGAAAGTAAAACAGTAGGCGGTGGTGCCCTTGCCTGGCAGCAGAACTGGGCGAGTGGAGAGACATACTAATGAGCAGTGGCAGGGGTCAAAGGAGTGAGAGAGGATCGCAGCGAGGAAGCAATGACAGTCCTGAGGCAGCATGGATAAGGAATGCCGGTGATTTATGATCTGAATGAGAACATGTGCATGGCTGTTTGAGCCGTTAATTTGTTACCGCTCTTCGTCTTTACCTCTCTGCTTTTTAACAACATTACCAGCACTGCCTGTATATAACACTGGTCGGCATGGATGAGCGGGCAGCTGGTATGTTGTGTTATTTACAATCTGAATTAGCTCATTTGCCCTGGCCTGCTGAGTTGAACTTTCACTTCTTTAGCAGCTAAATGATCACTGATCTCTGCTTGCTATGATTATTATTATTATTATACAATATTTATATAGCGCCAACAGTTTACGTAGCGCTTTACAACTTGAGGGTAAACAGTACAAATACAATACAATTTGATACAGTAGGAATCAAAGGGCCCTGCTCCTTAGAGCTTACAATCTAAGAGGGAAGGTCAAGAGATACAAAAGGTAATAACTATGGGTGATGTGCTGATTGAGAAGATAAATGTACAGTTGTTAGGTGGGGGCCAGATAGGCTTCTCTGAAGAGATGAGTTTTCAGGGATCGTCTGAAAGTGGATAAAGTAGGAGAAAATCGGACGGATTGGGGTAGAGCATTCCAGAGGATGGGGGAGGCTCTGGAGAAGTCCTGAAGGTGAGCATGGGATGAGGTGACAAGGGAGTTTGAGAGCAGGAGGTCTTGGGAGGAGCGAAGAGAACGATTAGGTTGGTATTTTGTGACTAGGTTAGAGATGTAGCTGGGGGCCAGGTTGTGGATGGCTTTGTAAGTTATAGTTAGTATCTTGAATTTAATTCGGTGACTGAGTGGCAGCCAATGGAGAGATTGGCAGAGGGGTGTGGCAGACGCTGAGCGGTTTGTGTGGTGGATGAGCCTGGCAGCAGCGTTCATGATGGACTGAAGTGGGGATAGCCTATTTAGAGGTAAACCAATGAGGAGGGAGTTGCAGTAATCGAGGCGGGAGATGACCAGGGAGTGGATTAGAAGCTTTGTGGTATCATTGGTTAGGAAGGGGCGTATCTTGGAGATGTTGCGAAGACTGAGGCGGCAAGCTTTGGATAGTGATAGAATGTGGGGTCGAAAGGTTAGTTCAGAGTCCAGGATTACACCTAGGACCTTGGCGTGGGGAGATGGGTTGATAGTTGAGCCGTTGATCTTGACAGGGAAATCAGGGGAAGTGGCACCTGAGGGAGGAAATATCATGATCTCAGTTTTGGATAGGTTGAGTTTGAGAAAGTGATGTGACATCCAGGCTGATATGTCTGCTAGTAAGTTGGTAATGTGTGAGGAGACAGATGGAGAGAGCTGGGGGGTGGAGAGATAGATTTGGGTGTCATCAGCGTAGAGATGATATTTAAAGCCGTGGGAGGCAATCAACTGACCCAAGGAGGTGGTGTAGATTGAGAAAAGGAGAGGTCCAAGAACAGAACCTTGGGGGACCCCAATGGAAAAAGGAAGAGGAGAGGAGGAAGTAGAGTTGTAAGTGACACTGAAGGAGCGGTGGGATAGATAGAATGAGAACCAGCGAAGAGTACAGTCACGGAGACAGACATTGACAGTACTGTTTTTGAATGTAATCCTGGTCGGCTTCATTAATCCCATTTTTTCTGCCCGAATTCTGCTGCAATGCAAAACAACACTTTTAATCTGGCAATGGGACTGCTTTGCATTTGTAGCATAATCTTATCTTTAATCTAGAAAACAATCAGAGAGCAGTAATGATGTGCAGTAACCTCTAGCAACCGCTCAGTCAGCAGTAATGTTGTGCAGTAACCTCTGGCAACCAATCAATGTGCAGCAAGGATGTGCAGTAACCTCTAGCGACCAATCAGTAAGCAGTAATAATGTGCTGTAACCTCTAGCAATCAAGCAATGAGCTGTAATGATGTGCAGTAACCTCTAGCAACCAATCAGTGAGCGGCAATGATGTGCAGTAACCTCTAGCAACCAATCAATGTGCAGCAAGGATGTGCAGTAACCTCTAGCGACCAAACAGTGAGCAGTAATAATGTGCTGTAACCTCTAGCAACCAGTCAGTAAGTGGTAATGATATACTGTAACCTCTGACAACCAATTGCAATTGCTGTCTGATCTGCTGCAGTAAACTGATTTTGAGTCTACCTGCTATTTATTGTATGTCTCAGAGCAGGTGGAGAGAGAAATTGCATAGTGGGGGTTGGAGGGTGGTGGTGTTGGACCAGGGGGGCCCCAGGAAAATGTTTGCCCAGGGTCCAATCAATATTAAAGCCCTGACTTCAGCTACCTGGATACAATAGACACTCTAGAGGGTGATAATTCCTGAGGGGTTTCCTAAAAACTTCTGCATGAAGAACACTATCTATAAAGGAACAACAGTGCCCTAAGGCATAGCTTTATACTTTGAAGCTGTTACATACCATGTTCACTACAATCTCTCCTATGACAAAAAATCTGTCACTGACATCCATTACAGTAATCAGATATGAACGTGTTTTCTGTTTGATGTCTCATGCAAATGCTGTTGTAAGCAGAGCACACATTTTCATTTTCTGAATGAAGATATTTCTTTTTACCTTGTAGCGCTACCCCCATAGGAGCCACTAAGTAGTTTGCCCTGATCCTTTTCCCAATAGTTTCCTCACAGCACAACACACAGTTCAATCACTTTTCAGGCTCATTAACCATTCTAGGGGTATGCTTTTTTTGATGCTTTATTGTAGAACTTGGATATGTAGTGGGTAATGATAGGATACTCCAGAACCCTTAGCAACAATTTAAGGACACTGAGCTTCCTCTTATAGAACTATGAGCCAAGCCCTTGTAGAAGTAAAGAGTGGACTAGCCTTTGAAAAAGCAACTTAAGGAGAGCATCTTCTCCTGTGGACAGTCCAAGCAAAGTCCTTTCACTGGGATATAAACAGACTCAGGACACAGGACACAATGTCCCATTTTAATCAGCTAACTCCAACACATGAGGGATGGCAAACTGCACTCAGTCTGTAGGATCTCTCACCAGTCTGCACTAACCAATGTCCTTTGGAAATATTGGTTGCCTCCTTCCGATATCCTTACAACACTTCCACCTTGTGATACCAGACTAGAACCTCAGACAAAAGTCCCTCAGTCAGCTTTCAGTACCTCTCAGCAAATCAGGCCTCCAGGTTGCTCACCTGAGACCTTGACATCCCACAGGTACATGGCAGAATGGCCTAGAGGGTTAGCAGACCCCCTAGGCTGTGATCTCCTCCTCAGGGAACAAGACCAGGCTGCTCTCTGGCTCAGAGTACTTATACAACCTCCTAGTCACCATGTAGGCACCTTGCCCCCAGGGATTGGTCAGGACTGTATGAATATTCAGCTGTTGATTAGAATTTTCCTTCCCACAAACTTCCAGAACATTTTTAGACCAGCCAGGGGGAAGAAGCCAGTTCTGCAGCCACTGAATCTTAGAACAGACCAGAAAAATCAACACAGTCTGTTTACAGTGACATAAAAACGGAATTTGCCTGACAACAAACTGCAGCTCCACTAGATACAGTGAATGCAAACTTAAATTTACCTAATCCTAACACCTATCTAGAAGGGTGATGCAACTATATGATTATTTTCCATAAAGAATCATGGTTCACACCCTTGTTGAGATCTGTTCCAGAGGACTTTTCATATTCCCTCCAGGGATGTTCCTTTAAACACACGAACTTTGAACTGTGAAATCCATAGACTCCATTTTCTGACCCCTCTTCCTAGTGCTACACTTATTTTGTTTTTTGACATGTTTTTTGACATTTTTACACTTGCTGGTTGTGTTAGCTGCTATTTTATTCCCCTTTTTGGTAGCGCAGAATTATTGTGTGTATATCATCATTAAAAAATGATCGTTTTTCTTATAGTATCTTGGAGCTACTAAATAAAAAGATTGTACTTTACAGGGCCGGACCTAACCTGTCTGATGTTGGGGTACAGTAAAAACTGTCAGAGGGCAGAGGATGGCAGGACAGCAGGGCAGTTTACAGGGTGTCAGCAGGGCAGTGGATAGAATCAGCAGTTTGTAGAGCAGTGTACAGAGGTTATTGGTTTTTAGGACAGCGTACAAGGGTCAGCAGGGCAGAAGACAGGAGGGAGCAGGGCAGTGTACAGGGAGTCAGCAGGGCAAAGGATTGAAGGTCAGCAGGGGACAAGCTGAGGACAGGGGTAAGCAGGGTGGAGGACTATTAGATCGCAGAAAAAAATGCTGAACCAGACAAGTAGCCAATAATATCTTTGAACTATGGAAAATACTGTGTGTGTGACTATATGCCACACAGCACAGCCAGCTTCCTGACCTCCACTAAATTGGCATCACAGCTTGGTCAAGAACATGCCCACAGATTGCTGATTGGACAATGAAGGCATAGTAATGCCTTCATTCTCACTCCTACTGTCAGCATGTGCCTCGCTCCTTGATCTAGCACATGTGCACAGCTGCAGAGGCTGATTGGCCCTAAGTAATGCTACCTCCTTCTCTCAGTCTGAATGCTGTTGTACAGGGGATTGCAACCGGATGATATCAAGAAAAAATCAGGTATATAAAATAGTTGCATTTACAAATGCATATAATTGTTTTTAAAAGTAGAACTCCAGTAGAATCAAATATTGTCTAAATACAAGAGGCAGGAGCTTTCTGTAATCAAAATCAGTCACAGCTGCTCTTCCTGCTTGCGCAGGATGACTGGTCTTGTACCTCTCCTGTAGATTTCTGCAGGCAGCCTGTAGTGGGTAAAAATGCTAGGCTCCATCCACAGCTCTGCCATCTGCATAGGCTATTTGCAGCACAGTGATGAAGTCACCAATATCAAGAATCTTGGTTTGTAAAGACACTGGATGCACGCAAAGTGGATTTAAACCCTTTGTGGCTATTAAGGAATAGTGATGAGTAAACCAGGCAAAAGTTGCTTCACTGAACATTCGTCAAACACATAAAACACATAAGAAAATCTGCAAACCCCAAACATAGCACCTGAACGGTTTTGCCGCCCCACCCCCAAAAATAGAGCACCAGCCGCCACTGCTAAATACTGTTTATTCAACTTGATCTGCTCAAGCTGGTTAATGTAGTGGGGGTTATATGTGTAACACCCTCCTAGATAGGTGCTAGGATTAGGTAAATCTAGTTATGGCTTGTGACAGACCTAGCCGGGACAGAGGCTTTTGGAGGGGACTGAATGCTAGCCTCTTGCCTACCGATTATGGACCCTGGCATTTGGGGGAACTGTGCTCTTTGTGAGCTGTATGCCTGGGGACCCTTGAGGTGGCGTTACTTTAGATTCAGGTCCATGTTCACCAAGACACAAAGACTCTGGGGACCCTGGATATGCCATATTACAAATAGTGATTCATACTGTTGGGACACATACTTTTAGATGCTAATGTCATCAACTCCAGCCACCTGTCTGTTGTCTTCTATAATGTAAATGAGTCTAGTGTAGCTTCTCTTTCAGCTATTGTTTTCTGGGCTAATTAACCCTGCAATTGTATGAAGGAGTTCTGTGTTGAGATGTATGATAATGTGTATTTTATAGTCGGTGAGCTAGGAGACGTGAAGTCTGTCTCTGAGTCACCTAGGCTGTCTAAAGGATTAGATAATTAGCTCATGTTAATTAGGTTTCTGGCGAGAGGTAGAATTTCCATCCTGCTGTATGTATTTGTGTGAGATCTCAAAATAAAAAGTAATTCCTGTTTGACCCTCAACACAGAGCCTCGTCTCGTACTTGGGGGGGAGAATTATTTGTATGGGTTTCTTGTTCGGCTGGTTGGAGTGTTCGGTAGCTGCCTTTGTGTTCAAGAATGGAATGTCCTAAACGACTTTAACCCCTTTTATACTCAGGGTGTCGTTACAACTGGGGGCAAGCAGCAGGATCATTCCCACAGCCTAGAAGGACAGCTACAAGAGGACACAGGCCAATGGAAGCACAGTATGAATGGCTAAAGCGCTCTACCCTCAAGAACTTACTGGAGAACCAGGGCCGACCCGCCAACAACCTAAGAAGAGGGACATTATCACAGAACTAGTCGAAATGGATATAGCTGAAAGACCCAACATAACCGAAAGGCCCAGTGTAACAGACAGGACACCCAAAGAGGCAAGTTTTGATCGGGCTGTTAACATAAGACTGACACATTATGGTCCTAAACCTACAGTGGAAATCATAGACCTAGTTATAGTGGCTGCGGAGGCAAATTGGTGACAGCAAAGAGATGCTGCAGCAACAGAAGTCACAGCAGCACCAACTGGAAGGAGAGGAGAGGTACAGATACCAGCCACCATGGAAGAGGAATTCAGAAGGAGGTTGTGAGAGATGCAGATACAGCATAGAGGACCAGTATCAGAGCAGGTCCTGCTGGGATAGTCTGATTCTATCCGCTGCTAACTCTGGAAGAAAGCGCTAGCTCTCGAGCAGCAACACCAGGGAAAAGTTCTCCCCTCCATCCATGTAAGGTACTGGTCGCAGTATTAAGTACGAATGCTGTTATTGGGGGAACAACCGAAGCAGGAGTGGACAGCTGCGTTAAGCAGGCTGATCTGGGCAGAGATGCGTTTGGACGAGAGCTACAGAGCCCTCCAGTGGTATGTAGCCCAAGAGTGCCCGTGGTCAGCGGAAGACAGCCCCACAGAAGGCTTTGACTATGATGGCCTGGAATTGATGTATTGAAGGCTGTCCAGGGACCCTGTTTTTGGGAGTGATCGGAAGTGGCGTTTGGAGAAAATAATGGAGCACAGAGAGCAAAGACTGAATGTCTCAGAAGGGCACTGGGGACAGGAAGATTTGGAGCTTCTGGCTGTTCAGGAATGGGAGCTGGAGATCGCCTACAGACAGCTGCTAGACTCTGCTCAGCAGCAGGGTGGGGCTCCCTTTGCCTGGGACTATCAGGAAATACCAGTTGACAACTCTGAAATCCTGGCTGAAGAATCGGCAGTGGAAAATCTGAAGATTGCCATATCCAAAGCTGAAGAGCTGACAACAAGGCAGAGTTCTGCTAACCTCTGCCCAGCCCTGATAGCATCTTCTGGGTTCCACGGACATGAGATTGTGAACTTCTATCCCCAGACACCAGTTGCAGAGATGGGATTTGATAGACTTTTCTGCTGAAAAAGAACAACCTGATGAGCCTCCAGCAGAAGAGCTGGTATCAGGGCCAAATTTCAGTGTGCTCTGCCCAGCACCAACAGCAGTATCTGTGGAGTTGCAAGGAACGTCCCCAGCTGAGGCGCTGGTCACCGGACAGAGGGTCCAAGACCTCTGCCCCACACCTGTGGCACTTCCGGAGGCTCATGGTGAGAAGGTGGCAATCACTTCCCAGCAGCCAGATGAGGGAACGGTAAAGGAAGCAGCCAGCTCACCTCCCCAATGGCAGATGCACAGTTTGGGAGGGAAGAAATTCAGCCTCCTGCCCCAACAGTTAGCCGAAGCGGATGATGTGGAGTCCCCAGCAGAAGTGCTGGCAAGAGGGCAGAGTGCTACCAAACTCTGCCCAGCAATGGCAACAACTGTGGAGTTCCAGGGAGCTGGGGCAGTTGGCTCATCTCTCCAGCCACAGATTACAGAATGTATGGACTTAATGGACTGTTCAGAGGATGTTATAGATTATGCATCACCTGCTCAAGTACTGGCAGCAGGACAGAGTACTGCAGACCCCTGCTCTACACCCGTGGCACTTTCGGAGGCCTGAGGTGAGAAGGTGATGGTTCCTCTCTCCCAGTGGATTTCAGAGATGCAGGGAGGAGAAGCAGCCATTTTCCTTCCCCAACAAGGGTTCGTGCACCTGGCAGACAATACCAATGAAAGGGAGTTCCAACAGCAGACGGCGCCCCAGAATGATGACACCAACCCAGCTGAAGTGCTGGCAACCGGGCAGCGTTCTACCAACCTCTGTCCAGCACCGGCAACAACTACAGAGTTCCAGGGAGCTGGGGCAGTCGGCCTCCCTCCCCAACAGTTAGCCAGAGCAGATAGTGTGGGATTTCCAGCAGAAGGGCTGGCAACAGGGCAGAGTGCTGCTGGCCTCTGCCCTCAACTAACAGAGGACGAATTTCCTGTAAAGGTGGATGGGGCTTCAGTCCCCACCTGTATACCCCAGGGATGCTGGGCAGTCAGCCCAGATCCCCAACAGCATGACGGAGTGAGCCCAGTCACCCTGTCTTCTCTCCAGGGGCTGAAAGGACTCCAGGGAGAAGGGCCAGTACAGGCCTCTCCCCAGCAGCAGATATGTTCTCTGAGAGAGGCAGAGGTTGGCTGGGTAAGTAACACTCTGGAACAAATTGTTTGGGGTACTGTGTGGATACCAGCATTAGAGGACTGGAACTACTGACTAACGTCGGAGTCAACCCGTCTGGGGTCTCCTCCTGTGTTAGTCTCCTGCCAAAAGGGGAGAAATGTGACAGACCTAGCCGGGACAGGGGCTTTTGGAGGGGACTGAATGCTAGCCTCTTGCCTACCGATTATGGGCCCTGGCATTTGGGGGAACGGTGCTCTTTGTGAGCTGTATGCCTGCGGTCAATTGAGGTGGCGTTACTTTAGATTCAGGTCCATGTCCCCCAAGACACAAAGACTCTGGGGACCCTGGATATGCCATATTACAAATAGTGACTGATTCATACTGTTGGGACACATACAGTTAGATGCTAACGTCATCAACTCCAGCCACCTGTCTGTTGTCTTCTATAATGTAAATGAGTCTAGTGTGGCTTCTCTTTCAGCCATTGTTGTCTGAGCTAATTAACCCTGCAATTGTATAAGGGAGTTCTGTGTTGAGATGTATGATAATGTGTATTGTATAGTCGGTGAGCTAGGAGACGTGAAGTCTGTCCTAAAGGTCATGTCTCTGAGTCACCTAGGCTGTCTAAAGGATTAGATAATTAGCTTATGTTAATTAGGTTTCTGGTGAGAGGTTGTATTTTCATCCTGCTCTATATATTTGTGTGAGATCTCAAAATAAAAAGTCATTCCTGTTTGACCCTGAACACAGAGCCTCGTCTCGTACTTGGGGGGAGAATTATTCGTATGGGTTTCTTGTTCGGCTGGTTGGAGTGTTCGGTAGCTGCCTTTGTGTTCAGGAATGGAATGTCCTAAACGACTTTAACCCCTTTCATACTCGGGGTGTCGTTACATGGCTCACTGTATCCAGTGGAGCTGCAGTTTGTCGTTAGTAAAATTTAGTTTTGGCTCACTGTATCCAGTATGGCTGTGTTGATTATTCTGGTCTGTTCAGTGTTTCACCTGTTGCAGGTTTGATTGCTTTCCCTGCTTTCTGGAGAACTGTGGGTTGTTCTGGAACATAAGTGTGGAGCAAGGCAAATGGCCAGCATGAATATTTAAACAGCCCTGGACAATCCCTGGGAGGGTGGCCTAGATAGCTGTTGGGAGTCTGTAAAAATACACTGAGACACAGAGAATCCCGGTCTTTTTCCTTGTAAGGAGATCGCTTGTCCCCTTAGTCCATTCTGCCATGTACCTGTGGGGTGTCGAGGCCTCAGGTGGGTGACCTCGCTCCTTCTTCTAGCACATGTGCACAGCTGCTGAAAACTGCAGAAAGCTGACTGAGGGATTGGCATCTGAGGATCTAGTTTGGTATCACAGCGAGAAAGTGTTGCACCAATATTGGAAGGAGGCAACCCGTTTTCCAAAGAGTTTTGTAAGTACAGACTGGTGAAAAAGATCCTAGGGACTTTGAACTGAGGCCCTATCCTCCTGGGTCAGAGTCAGCTGTGTGCGTGTAAAGGGGACAAAGTGTCCGGTATCCAGAGCAGCTTAGTCTATTTAATTCCCAGTGAACGGACTTTGCTTGGGCTGTTTACCAGAGGAAGATTACAATACTCAAACTAGCTACAGGCTCATAGTTCTATAGAAGATAAGTGTCCTCCCATTCGTACATAGTTTTCGGAGTATCCCACTCAATTCCCTAACCCCATCCAAGTTACCCGAAAATAAAAACACCAAAAAGAAAACCCCTGGACTGATCGTTAAGCCAAAGAGTGACTATGACCGTGTGCCTGGATGTGGGTAAACTGTTGGGAAAATAAACCCTGGGCATCTTTTTATCGGCTCCTATGGGGTAGTGCTATATATGAAAGATGTCAGCTCTAAATCTGATCATATTGTCACTAACCTGTACATTTTGAAGAAAGATGACATTGTGGTCCATACAAATCCCCATTTTCCCCAGTTGAGCTTGGGGTTCCACAGACTTAATTATCATCAGTATCACCCTCAAAATTTTGAGAGGGACCTCACATAAAAAACAAAAAAAATGCATGTGCTTTCCCACAAAATTCCATACTAGATCCCATAGGCATGGGCAGGGGTGTGCCAGGTGTGCCTGGTCACACCCTAATCACCAAGGTTGCCAACATGCAGTGTCTGTAAAATGCCCAAAGCTATATTTGCTGCATGTCTCTGCTGCCTCCTTAGCCAATGGGAACTACACTGTACCAGCCCCCTTCCCCAGCGTGCCTTATTTGACTTTACAACATGAGATGCCAACAGCTGGAATGGGCAGGAGAGGCAGAAGAAAAAACAGCTTGCAGTGTGGCACTGAGTTCAGCTTACCAGGAGAAGGTAAGCTGGGCTGAGCACATTGTAGTCAGTACACATACATACACACGCATGCATGTGTGCTTAAGCTTTGGGTGCACACCCTAATGCAATAGGCTACGCACACCTATGCTAAATCCTTATTTGAAGATGCAGACTGGCTGGCCAGGAAAATAAGCCTGGAATCCTTCCTCCTTCCTGAACCATACAAAGCTACAGACCAAAATTGGGAAATGCCTTTCTAAGTGGGTCCTCCTGAGAAGGCACCTTTTCCTTACATTGATGGGGACAAGGGTCTAATCCCCACAGGGCCTGATCCCTACATCCCTGTCCCTGGCTTATCAGAATCTGGAAGCCACCTTTAAAATAAAGGAGCCCCAAGATATCTAACCCTTCCCCCTGTATTAATGAGTAAGGAGTACAATGTACCCCATTTTACTCATTCACTAAAAAATGGAAATAGGAAATAACAAACACACCATATTTAAAAAAAACAAGGCAAAAGTCCCACAATGTAAATCCAACATCAGTCATGTTGTCCAGTAATGTAGATCTATTGTCAATCACAATGAGTGATGCCCAGACATCCTGCAGACACAAACACAACCACCCCGGTCCTCTGCCACCGATACTCCCGAAATGACAGTTCCTGGTCAGCTGATGAATGTCAACAAATAATAACCATATTTAGTAATATCATCACCCCGGATGACCGCTGGCTTGTTTACACTTTAAAACACGCCACTGAGTGTTCGGAAGCTGATGTTTAGTGGCGATAATAATGAATGGCTGCTGACTTTTTAAAGACCCCATTGTTTATATAATTTGACCTCAATTTGGCACTGTGACATATAGATCTTATTTTTTGTATGATTTCTTTGCTACATCACCCAGGTACCTTGCAGTGTAGGAATACTAACATACACTAAACCCTTCATCTGTTTGTAAATATTTTATTCTATCTTTTCATGTGACAATGGTGGAGAAATGACACTTTGCTACAATGTAAAGTAGTGAGTATACAGCTTGTATAACAGTGTAAATGTTGCTGTCCCCTCAAAATACCTCAACACAAAGCCATTAATGTCTAAACCGCTGGCAACCAAAGTGAGTACACCCCTAAGTGAAAATGTCCAAATTGGGCCCAAAGTGTCAATATTTTGTGTGGTCACCATTATTTTTCAGCACTGCCTTAACCCTCTTGGGCATGGAGTTCACCAGAGCTTCACAGGTTACCACTGGAGTCCTCTTCCACTCCTCCATGACAACATCACGGAGCTGGTGGATGTTAGAGACCTTGCACTCCTCCACCTTCCTTTTGAAGATGCCCCACAGATGGTCAATAGGGTTTAAGTATGGAGAAATGCTTGGCCAGTCCATCACCTTTACCCTCAGCTTCTTTAGCAAGGCAGTGGTCGTCTTGGAGGTGTGTTTGGGGTCGTTGCCATATTGGAATACTGCCCTGCGGCCCAGTCTCAGAAGGGAGGGGATCATACTCTGCTTCATTATGTCGCTGTACATGTTGACATTCATGGTTCCCTCAGTGAACTGTAGCTCCCCAGTGCAGGCAGCACTCATGCAGCCCAGACCATGACACTCTTACCATGCTTGACTGTAGGCAAGACACACTTGTCTTTGTACTCCTCACCTGGTTGCCGCCACACACGCTTGACACCATCTGAACCAAATAAGTTTATCTTGGTCTCATCAGACCAGTGGACATGATTCTAGTAATCCATGTCCTTAGTCTGCTTGTCTTCAGCAAACTTTTTGTGGGCATCATCTTTAGAAGAGGCTTCCTTCTGGGATGACAGCCATGCAGACCAATTTTATTCAGTGTGCGGCGTATGGTCTGAGCACTGACAGGCTGACCCTCCACCCCTTCAACCTCTGCAGCAATGCTAGTAGCACTCTATTTCCCAAAGACAACCTCTGGATATGACGCTAAGCAAGTGCATTCAACTTCTTTGGTCGACCATGGCGAGGCCTGTTCTGAGTGGAACCTGTCCTGTTAAACCACTGTATGGTCTTGGCCACTGTGCTGCAGCTTAGTTTCAGGGTTTTGGTAATCTCCTTATAGCGTGGGCTATCTTTATGTAGAGTAGGGATGAGCTTTGTGTTCGAGTCGAACCCATGTTCGACTCGAACATCGGCTGTTCGATCGTTCGCCGAATTGCGAACGTTATGGGCCGTTCGCGCTAAATTCGTGTGGCGCGTCACGGCCCATAATTCACTGCGGCATCGCAGTGCATTGCTGGCTGATGATTGGCCAAGCATGCACTATGACCCGCATGCTTGGCCAATCACAGCGCCGTCAGTAGAGAGAGCTGTAATTGGCCAAAGCCAGGGTGGCTTTGGCCAATTATGGCTCAGGGGATTTAGTACACACCCCACACTATATAAGGCCGCCTGCACGGCGGCCCTGTGTAGTGTGTGTTCCGGTGTGCTGAGAGATAGAGAGAGAGAGAGACAGTGTCATTTGATTTGAGTTAGATAGATTAGGCAGAACAGTCAGTCAGTTAGCTGCACTTACAGTGTATTGTGTATATATATGCATCCCAGGTGTTGCATATATATATATACACTGTATTCAGTTTAGCTAGATCCGTTCCTGTTATCTTCTATCTAGACTATTTACATTTAATGCAGTGCGTCCTGCTCACAGTGTTCAGCTAGATCCGTTCCTGTTATCTTCTAGACTATTTACATTTAGTGCAGTGCGTCCTGCTCACAGTGTTCAGCTAGATCCGTTCCTGTTATCTTCTAGACTATTTACATTTAGTGCAGTGCGTCCTGCTCACAGTGTTCAGCTAGATCCGTTCCTGTTAAATTCCTACTGACAGGCAGGCTTGTCTGGTTACAGTATATAAAGCTACCTGAAGAAAATTACAGGTGTTCTATTTGATCCTATTAGTACCACGGTCAGGCAGCTAGACTATTTACATTTAGTACAGTGCGTCCTGCTCACAGTGTTCAGCTAGATCCGTTCCTGTTATCTTCCTACTGACAGGCAGGCTTGTCTGGTTACAGTATATAAAGCTACCTGAAGAAAATTACAGGTGTTCTATTTGATCCTATTAGTACCACGGTCAGGCAGCTAGACTATTTACATTTAGTACAGTGCGTCCTGCTCACAGTGTACAGCTAGATCCGTTCCTGTTATCTTCCTACTGACAGGCAGGCTTGTCTGGTTACAGTATATAAAGCTACCTGAAGAAAATTACAGGTGTTCTATTTGATCCTATTAGTACCACGGTCAGGCAGCTAGACTATTTACATTTAGTACAGTGCGTCCTGCTCACAGTGTTCAGCTAGATCCGTTCCTGTTATCTTCCTACTGACAGGCAGGCTTGTCTGGTTACAGTATATAAAGCTACCTGAAGAAAATTACAGGTGTTCTATTTGATCCTATTAGTACCACGGTCAGGCAGCTAGACTATTTACATTTAGTACAGTGCGTCCTGCTCACAGTGTTCAGCTAGATCCGTTCCTGTTATCTTCCTACTGACAGGCAGGCTTGTCTGGTTACAGTATATAAAGCTACCTGAAGAAAATTACAGGTGTTCTATTTGATCCTATTAGTACCACGGTCAGGCAGCTAGACTATTTACATTTAGTACAGTGCGTCCTGCTCACAGTGTTCAGCTAGATCCGTTCCTGTTATCTTCCTACTGACAGGCAGGCTTGTCTGGTTACAGTATATAAAGCTACTTGAAGAAAATTACAGGTGTTCTATCCCAGCTTAGTGCAGCTACAGGCCATTAGTATGTCTGGAAGGCCAAGAAGGAGAGGCAGACAGTCACAAGCCAATAAGAGAGGGCAAGCAGGCTCTGTGTCTAGTGCTGGTCGTGGAGACGGTGCATCCTCATCAGCACGTGGCCATGGGACACGCTTGGCCTTTTTTTCGGCAGCTGGCCGTGTTGAGCCGCAACATGCGGAAGACTTGGTCGAGTGGATGACCAAGCCGTCCTCATCCTCCTCATCCTCTCTCACCCATGCCCAGGGTGCTTTGTCTGGCAAAGCAGCGGCCTCTTCCCTCAGCTCAATGTCATCAGTGACTCCTTCCCTAGCTCCACCATGTCCTCATGAGGATTCCCTCGAACTGTTTGACCACAGTGTTGGGTACATGCTCCAGGAGGATGCCCAGCGTTTGGAAGGCTCTGATGACGATACTGAGCTCGATGAAGGCAGTAACATGAGCACGGACAGAGGGGGTGCCCAAGAAGGACAGCAATCTGGCAGTCATGCTCCCCCTGCTGCAGCATACTGCCAGGTTTGCTCCAGTGATGAGGAGGGAGGGGATGATGAGGTCACTGACTCAACGTGGGTGCCTGATAGGAGAGAGGAGGAGGAGGAGGAGGAGGAGGAGGAGGAGGAGGAGGAGGAGGAGGAGGCGGCGGCACATCACCAACGAGGCAGGATGCCCTCCAGGGGCCAGCCTAAGGGCAGCACATTGACTGCATCACACCCCAAAGCTCCACATGTGCAGGGCGCTGCAGTCTCTGCGCGTTATTCAAAAAGTTCTTTGGTGTGGGCCTTTTTTGAGACGAGTGCATCAGATCGCACCGCTGCTATTTGCAACATATGTCTCAAGCGTATCTCGCGTGGCCAAAACATCTCCCGCTTGGGTACCACATGCTTGACCAGACATATGTTGACCTGCCATGCAGTTCGTTGGCAAGCGTATCTAAAAGACCCACACCAAAGAACAAAGAGGATCTCTCCTTGCTCCTCATCAGCTGAGATTTCCAACCCCACTAGACCTTCAGTCCTCTCTGAGACCTGCAGTGAGAGGAATGAAGGTGTAGAATTAAGTGTGTCACAGCCAAGTACTTGTGGGCAATCTGCTTTTGGTACACCGACGTCAGATTGTACCAGGCAAATTTCCCTGCCCCAGCTGCTGCACCACCGAAAGAAGTTTGCTCCCAGCCATCCACATGCCCAGCGGTTGAATGCTAGCTTGGCAAAATTGCTAGCACTTCAACTGCTGCCTTTTCAGTTGGTAGACTCTGCCCCCTTCCGTGAGTTTGTGGAATATGCGGTTCCTCAGTGGCAGGTACCCAAACGCCACTTTTTCTCACGGAAGGCGATTCCGGCTCTCTACCGGCATGTGGAAGGCAATGTCCATGCCTCGCTGGACAGGGCGGTCAGCGGTAAGGTGCATATTACTGCTGACTCATGGTCCAGCAGGCATGGACAGGGACGTTACCTAAGTTTCACGGCGCATTGGGTGACTCTGCTGGCAGCTGGGAAGGATGCAGGACAAGGTGCAGTAGTGTTGGAGGTTGTTCCGCCACCACGCCTCCAAAATGCTGATTGTGACACACCTCTCTCCTCCACCCCCTCCTCTTCTTCTTCCTCCATGGCCTCTTCCTCGGAACCAGCGGTGCTCCGTAGGCGTTCAAGGGGCTACGCAAGTACGCAGGCCAAAAGATGCCATGCGGTGCTTGAGCTGGTGTGCTTGGGGGACAGGAGCCACACTGGGGCAGAGGTTTTGTCAGCTCTGCAGGGGCAGGTTCAGAGGTGGTTGACGCCACGCCAACTTAAGGCAGGAATGGTGGTTTGCGACAATGGCACCAACCTCCTCTCTGCCCTCCGACAGGGACAAATGACCCATGTGCCCTGTTTGGCTCACGTCCTTAACTTGGTGGTGCAGCGGTTCTTGGGCAGGTACCCGGGCTTACAGGATGTCCTGAGGCAGGCCAGGAAAGTCTGTGTGCATTTCCGCCGGTCATATAATGCCAGTGCTCGGCTGACGGACCTCCAAAAGGAGTTTAACCTGCCCAAGAACCGCCTAATCTGTGACATGCCCACCAGGTGGAACTCAACGTTGGCCATGCTGCAGCGGCTGCACACGCAGCAGAGGGCCATCAATGAGTACCTGTGCGACTATGGCACCAGGACAGGGTCAGGGGAGCTTGGTTTTTTTTCCCCACGCCAGTGGGCCATGATCAGGGATGCATGCACTGTCCTGTCACCATTCGAGGAGGCCACGAGGATGGTGAGCAGTGACAGTGCATGCATCAGTGACACTGTCCCCCTTGTCCACCTGTTGGAGCACACGCTGCGTGGAATAATGGACAGGGCACTTGAGGCAGAACAGAGGCAGGAAGAGGAGGACTTCCTTAGCTCTCAAGGCCCCCTTTATCCAGACAGTGTTCCTGCGTGCCCGCCGATCACACAGGAAGAGGACGAGGAGGAAGAGGAGGAGGAGGAAGATTGTGTCAGTATGGAGGTGGAGCCTGGCACTCAGCATCAGCAGCAGTCTTTAAGGGATCAGTCCCAAGAAACACATGGACTTGTACGTGGCTGGGAGGAGGTGGCTGCGGACCATGTCGTTCTTAGTGACCCAGAGGACTCCGGACCGAATGCCTCAGCAAACCTACGCTGCATGGCCTCCCTGATCCTGCAAAGCCTGCGTAAGGATCCTCATATTCGTGGTATCAAGGAGAAGGACCAATACTGGCTGGCAACCCTCCTTGATCCACGTTACAAGGGTAAGGTTGCGGACCTTATCTTGCCATCGCAGAGGGAGCAGAGGATGAAACATCTTCGGGAGGCCTTGCAGAAAGGTCTGTGCAACGCGTTCCCAGAGACTGGGAGGTTACAAACTCCTGTTTCTGGACAACGTGTTGCTGAGGCTTCGGTCAGTCAAAGAAGGAGCGGTGGAGAAGGTGGCCGTCTGACCGATGCGTTCAGACAATTTTTTGGTCCGCAGCCCCAAGGTATGATCGGTTCCAGCAACCATCGCCAGCGTCTGTTTTACATGGTGCAGGAATACCTAGGGGCAAGATCAGACTTGGACACCTTTCCCACCGAAAATCCTCTGGGTTACTGGGTCTTGAGGATGGATCACTGGCCAGAGCTTGCACAGTATGCAATTGAGCTACTGGCCTGTCCTGCATCCAGCGTTCTTTCGGAACGCACATTCAGTGCTGCTGGAGGCGTGGTAACCGATCACAGGGTGCGTCTGTCCACCGACTCGGTCGATCGGCTGACCTTCATAAAAATGAATGAGTCTTGGATCACCACCAGCTACCAAGCACCTGATGCTGATGTAACCGAATAATTTTTTTTGAAATCTCAGATCCCTTCAAAGACTGCCTATGCTGATGCTGAGTGACTATCCCTGAGTAATTATCCTCTTCCTCCTCAATCATCACGCTGATAGCTTGTAAGAACATTTTTGGTTCTGGGCGCCACCACCAGTGCCTAAGGCACAATTTTTCAGCCCCTGTTTAACAGGGGCGTGTAATTACAATTTTTGATGTAATACTTTGCAGCAGGGCTCGTTCCTGCATTCCAACTAGAGTGTCTGTGAGGGGTTGCAGTATTGTGGCACCAGCACCAGTGCCTAAGGCCCAATTTTTCTGCCCCTGTCTAACAGGGGCGTGTAATTACAATTTTTGATGCAATACTTTGCAGCAGGGCTCGTTCCTGGGTTCCAACTAGAGTGTCTGTGAGGGGTTGCAGTGTTGTGGCACCAGCACCAGTGCCTAAGGCCCAATTTTTCTGCCCCTGTCTAACAGGGGCGTGTAATTACAATTTTTGATGCAATACTTTGCAGCAGGGCTCGTTCCTGCGTTCCAACTAGAGTGTCTGTGAGGGGTTGCAGTGTTGTGGCACCAGCACCAGTGCCTAAGGCCCAATTTTTCTGCCCCTGTCTAACAGGGGCGTGTAATTACAATTTTTGATGCAATACTTTGCAGCAGGGCTCGTTCCTGCGTTCCAACTAGAGTGTCTGTGAGGGGTTGCAGTGTTGTGGCACCAGCACCAGTGCCTAAGGCCCAATTTTTCTGCCCCTGTCTAACAGGGGCGTGTAATTACAATTTTTGAAGCAATACTTTGCAGCAGGGCTCGTTCCTGCATTCCAACTAGAGTGTCTGTGAGGGGTTGCAGTGTTGTGGCACCAGCACCAGTGCCTAAGGCCTAATTTTTCAGCTCCTGTTCAACAGGGGCATGTAATTACAATTCTTGATCTAATATTTCACAGCAGGGCCCTGTGAGGGCTTACAGTGTTGTGGCCACAGCAACACCTAAGGCCCAAATTTCTGCTGAGTATATAGGGCAGGACCCTACTTTCAAACATCTAACTTACAAACGACTCCTACTTGCAAACGGAAGGAGACAACAGGAAGTGAGATGAAATCTACCCCTAGGAAGGGAAATTCTTTCCTGTAAGAGTTAATATGGGAAAACAATTTCTCCTTTCCACTGATGCTTTCCAATCCTTGTTCCACAAAAAAACCCAAATTTTCAAAAAACATTTTTCATTGGGACAAAAAAGTGAGGTGAAATCTTCTGAAGAGGAGGAAAGACAGCAAAACAAATGTCACAGGGGTGATAACCCTTCCCTATGTTTTCCAAAAAGCTTAGAAAAGATTTTTTGGCTGGAGCTAAACACGTTAAAAATGTTCAAAATTACAAACAGATTCTACTTAACAACAAACCTACAGTCCCTGTCTTGTTTGCACCGCCTGTATACTGCTGTTCAGAGTATATAGGGCCTGGTGGCCCCACACCTTTCCTTATTTTAATTTGGGTGCGGGGTTCCCCTTAATATCCATACAAGACCCAAAGGGCCTGGTAATGGACTGGGGGGTACCCATGCCGTTTGTCTCACTGATTTTCATCCATATTGCCATGACCCGACATGACATTAAACCCGCAAGCAGTTTTAAATGAGATTTTTTCCTTTAAAAATGACATTTGGTGCAGGGACTGTTCTAAACATGGGAAACACGCGTCACTTTACAGGCATACTATAGACACCCCCCAGGTACGATATTTAAAGGAATATTTCACTTTTTTTTTTTTTTACTTTAAGCATCATTAAAATCACTGCTCCCGAAAAAACGGCCGTTTTTAAAAGTTTTTTTTGCATTGATACATGTCCCCTGGGGTAGGACCCGGGTCCCCAAACCCTTTTTAGGACAATACCATGCAAATTAGCCTTTAAAATGAGCACTTTTGATTTCGAACGTTCGAGTCCCATAGACGTCAATGGGGTTCTAACGTTCGTGCGAACTTTCGGTCCGTTCGCGGGTTCTGGTGCGAACCGAACCGGGGGGTGTTCGGCTCATCCCTAATGTAGAGCAACTATTCTTTTTTTCAGATCCTCAGAAAGTTCTTTACCATGAGGTGCCATGTTGAACTTCCAGTGACCAGTATGAGAGAGTGACAACACCAAATTTAACACACCTGCTCCCCATTCAAACCTGAGACCTTGTAACACTAACGAGTCACCTCACACCAGTGAGGGAAAATGGCTAATTGGGCCCAATTTGGACACTTTCACTTAGGGCTGTACTCACTTTTGTTACTAGCGGTTTAGACATTAATGGCTGTGTGTTGAGTTATTTTGAGGGGACAGCAAATATACACTGTTATAAAAGCTTTACACTCACTCACTACATTACATTGTAGCAAAGTGTAATTTCTTCAGTGTTGTCACGTGAAAAAATAGAACAAATGTGAGGGATGTACTCACTAATGTGAGATACTGTATGTTTATGTTAGAAAATAAATGATATCCAGAAAAGGAGCTGCATAGGTGTATTAAAGTCTTGTTTTTTTTTTTAAGATCATCTCTACTTGAAAACAAGTTTTGGGATCAAAGTATCAGACAGAAATATTGTTTTCACAGTAAAAAGTATGTTTTCGTCTTCAGCCTGCTACGCTAAAAACCTTGAGTCAGCAAGTATACAGCAACTTGGCAATGGCAGTCTGTTACAAAAAGAAACAACGAACGGAGATATAGAATGTGGTAACTTATTCTCTTGTGTTCAAAGTTTAGATTATTCAGGTCTAGCTGCATTTTTAATGGCTGTATTCTTTTTCTAACAAAGAAAATACTTAAATGGAAATAAGACACATATCTTGCGCATATCCAATAGAACAGTGTTTCTCAACCGGGGTTCCGCAAGAAGTCCCCAGGGGTTCCACCGCGATTCAACATTGTGGCGGAGGTATATCCGCCCAATGTTGTTTTTAGTGTTCCCAATGCGCGCTGACAGTGAGAACAGTCAGCACGCATTGATACCCGATGCCCTCTCTGTAGTTCCGGCTCAGAGAACTCAGAGGGCAGAGTCAGGAGAAAGGCAGAGAGCAGGAGTTCTAAATTCAGCGGGGAGCCAAGCATGGAGAGCGGGGAGCCAAGCTTGGAGCTGAGCATGGAGAGCGAGGAGCCGAGCACGGAGAACGGGGAGCCGAGCATGGAGCCGAGCATGGACAGCGGTGAGCTGAGATTGGAGAATGGGGAGCCGAGGGTGGAGGCAGGGAGCCATGGGAGTCCAGAATGAAGACTGGAGGCAGGGAGCACCAGATCAAAAGGTGAGATCCGTCTCAATGGTAGCAGTAATGCACACTGTGGAGGGGGGGGGGGGGGGGGGGGGCAGAGAAAAGGAGCACATGGCTAGATTAGAAGCTGAGTTCCTGTGTACATCAGGGGTGAATGCAGACTGCTGGGGGAGGGAAGAGCAGAGAACAGGAGATGAGATCCTTTGTATAACAGCACTGATTGCAGACTGTGGGGGGAGGGAGCAGAGAGTTGAGGCACACAGCTGGATCAGGCTGAATGTAACAGGAGGTGAGATTATAATAGCTTTATGTTATGCCATAATTGTACATAATGCTATTATGATTCAGTCTCATCCAGCCACAGGCCCCTGCAGTCTGCATTCAGTCACTACCATACACAGGATCTCGCCTCCTGCAAGATTCAGCCATGTGCTCCTACTGTCAGCACTCCTCCTGGTACCACCCTCACAGTTTCAGAGGAGCTGCAACTATAGAGGAGGCAAATCGTAGTAAAAAACGCAATGGGCGGGGTCCTGATGACCAGTATCGTTGGTAAATTCAGGTAACAGGTTACCGGCTCACCTAATAGGGTGGTGTTCCTTGTCAGAACAGGAGAAGTAGTCAAAATAAAAGGGGAGTGGGAATAGGACCCAAGATGTCCTTACCTTCAGTGAAGGAAAAGGAACAAACTGCGGTTTAACCTGATATAACTTTATTAGAACAATTAGTAGAAAAACATTTTAATCATTGAAAGAAAAGCATAAACAATAGGAGATTGCATAAGGTAAAAACTGACAACGTTGTCACTTAAAAACGCATGCCCATGAGCTCAGCCATATCCCAGTCATCCACACGTGTCAATCATCTCAAGTCATTAAGTGTGACTTAATATATAATGCTTACATGTGTTTAGGCGAGGTGAGTTCCGGGAAACCTTGGTAGCACAAGTCGGTACCCATATTGTGCTTAACCATGGACCTCCAGACTCCCTATATGCCTATAGAGCTGCTGCATTAAGTATTTACAATGTTGAAGAATGCATTGGTTATCTCAGACAAATAAATGCAATTCTGGCTAGAAAGTATTCCTGATAGTTAGTGAACAGGACAGGTTTGATTTCTGGATGTAGCACTGTCAATCATAGAGATAATATATATAAAAAAAAAAATGCAGCACGCTGTGATGCAAGCATGCGACTTGAGTCAAGGAGAAACAATAGATCCACAACAAGCCTATTAGTCATTCAGCACCATGTTTCCATGAAACATTAAAGATAGCACCACATATAGTTTGGATAGGAAAATATAGTCAGCTGAGTCAAAACACAGAGCCTCCAAAAAAAAAAAAAAAAAATGTAAAATGTTCAGGCTGTGATTGCTTGCTGGATATACCAGTTGAAAAGAGACTCACTGTTAAGATGGTATTAGATTGGTCCTCATTTGCAGCGACAAGGTGGTGAATCCAGAGTCCTTTGCAGGGGTCCAGAGGTGTGCAGGATGCAAATCTCTGTATTCCTAGTCCTAGTGACACGCACAGGATGTTATCCACTCAAAACCAGCATGGGGTTGCCTGGCCATTTACTTCCAGTTTTCGGTTGTTTGTGGATTTCCAGTTTGCGGAGATAGGATGAGGGCTAAAGAGTGATGAAAATCCCAAGTTGGCTATTGGCAGAGGGCATGTGTAGGCACACACACCGACATGTTTCACCCACTTGTGACGTGGGTTTCTTCAGGGCTAATCATGCTATTATGATTCAGTCTCATCCAGCCACAGGCTCCTGCAGTCTGCATTCAGTCACTACCATACACGGGATCTCGCCTCCTGCAAGATTCAGCCATGTGCCCCTACTGTCAGCACTCCTCCTGGTACCACCCTCACAGTTTCAGAGGAGCTGCAACTATAGAGGAGGCACCAGGTATCAATGCACATTGACAGTACTCGCTGTCAGTGCACATTGAAATCAACATTGGTATCATGTGCATATTTTTTCTGCACAGAAATATGCAACATGTATGCATTTTTCTGCAGAGAAAAATACTCAAATGATACCAACATTGTGGTGTGCACAGGGCACATAGAAATCAGTTATTTTCTTTATGTCCTAGCAGAGACCTACGTTAGGAAAATGCATATCTCTGCACATGACGTGGACAAGACCAAAGTATTCTATGCAGGTCAAATCTGCACCAACTTCCATCAATTCTTTTGCATGAATTTTGTGAACAAGTCCCAACTGTTCCCGTAGTCTGCTATCCTATTTATCAATCACAATATTTGGGAGTTTTGTTCAAGTTCAGTAAGGCCTCGTTCACAGCATATGTGCAAAGAATGGAAAATATGTGCAAATTTGACTTGCTTAAAATATTTTGCGCTTGTTCTAACGCAGGTCTCTGCAGGGACATAAAGAAAACAATTGATTTCTATGTGCACTGTTCACACTATAGTGTTGGTGTTCAAATTTTTATTCCATTATTTAAAGCTATTTCTACAATAAACATGGTTATATCTACAGCTTGCTGATCAGATCCGATGTTCTGAGAGCTGTAGATCTGAATTTCATTTTTAGGGGTTCACCGAGATCTCAGACTTTTTGCCAAGGGTTCCTCCACGGTAAAAAGGTTGAGAAACATTTTATTTAACACATACAGTAAAAGTCCACACATTCATTTAAGCAGCATAGCATCATACTGTACTTTTCAAGTGAAAGGTTTTAAATATACCTAGAGACTAAGCAATTACTGGGATTATAAGACGCTTTTTAAAATTTTATTATAAAATGACTTTTCAAATCTATACATTTTTTGCAATGCTGACAAGTTTTCAAATATTTAAGCAAATGTAAGTTGAACACAAATGCAGGTACAAAGCAACAGATCATAGGTTACAATGCACAAATATTAAGTATGTAGCACCCTGTCTTAACCAGGGTTGTAGTTAGTCCAGTCTGTCCAGGTAGTAAAGGCAAACCCAATATATTGTCACCCAATATGGTTGGTAACTAGGCAAGCACACAATTGATTATTAATGGTAATAACACAATTTAGCATACAAAGTGATTAACAGTAGGGGCTAGACATAAGATGACATTTGGCATCCAGATCAGCAACCGGATCAGCATAAACAGTAGCAAGGCTACCTCAAATGCAGCAGTGAGCAGTAGTAAAGTTTAATCTAGTTAGTGCTGGAATTATACTAACCAGGGCGCATTAATGGCAGTGATGCTAGTCCTAGTCCGACTGGGTATGCATTGTCCAAATTAAAAGGAGGCTGATAGCGAAGGGAGCAGGAGAACAAAGGGGGCTTGCAGGATAATTATTACGGAAAAGAGCAGTCCTTTGAGATGTTCTTCTGCTGGCTATTGTTGGGGCCTTCTAAGAGGGTCTTTGCACCTAACAACAGTCCCAGTTGACCTGCATGCAGGTATAACATAGTCTCAACACAGGTGCAAGGTAGATGTGGTTCAGATGAAGTATAGGGTTGGTATGGGTGCAGTCAAAGTTTGGAATAACTGCAGTATGGGTGCGGTATAGAATAGGTAAACTTGGTGTCCTGCTCTCAGTGGCTCAGTTCCTGCTAGCAGTATCAGCAATGGGTGAATAGCCTTCTCACCAGTCCCTGTGATGCTGCGGTGACCTTTTGCAGTAAATGGAGAGGCGCCCTTGGTCTCCCCCCAAAGCTTCCAGTGAACAGTGGTGGGAAGCAGAGTGCGAGTTGTCCCATTATATGGCTGTCTTCTTAAACTACAACTCCCAGGGTTATCAGCACTCTGCATAGAAGTCTATGGGATTGCTTGGCTTTAGCTCTTAGCCCGCTGGCTGAAGGAAAATGGTGCAGTACAACATCAATATCTCAATAGAGGGAGAGAAGAAAAATAAGGTGATGTCTCTTTCTCCATATTCTCCACTCCTCAACCTCATTTACATACACACAGCCCTGACTTTACACTCCTCCTTCAGAGGTAGCATAAAGAGGGATTGAGATATGCCAAAACAGTGCTCCCCAAAATTTGCTCAGTTTTTTACCTTTAAAAATATTGTAGTGTCATAATACCACCTGTGTTAAAAATTACCTTATATCCTACCAACTACATTGCTATCAGTGAACCACAGGGGAGAATATAAACCAATATATTGCCTGCCTGAAAGGGGAAAGGAATAATGAATAATGGCTGAATAAATGAGTGCAACATACCATCATTGCACTGGGATAATACCTACCACTAATGTGGAAGAAAGAAATCCAAAGAGATGGACATCAGTGGATCCTTTAAAACCCACATCTAATTATATGTGTGTGTGTGTGTAAATACATCTTTGAGGGAATGTAGTTGCTTTTTTGACTAATGTATTGTTTTTTAAAGTGATTGTCAAGTCTTGTTTAACAAAAAAAAATAACAAACATGTTATACTTACCTCCTCTGTGCAGTTGGTTTTGCACAGAGCAGCCTGGATCCTCCTCTTCTCAGCTCTTTCCCTCTTTGCTGCTCCTGGCCCCTCCCTCCATCGAGTGCCTCCACAGCCAGCAGCTTCCTATGGGGGCACTGGAGCCAAGTCACAGCTCCCTATGTCCATTCAGACATGGAGCCCTGACCCAGCCCCACCCCCTCTCTCCCCTAATTGGCTGACTGACTTTGCTGGAGAGAAATGGGGCTCAGGTAAGTAATTAGGGGGGTGCTGGGATGGCTGCTACATACAGAAGGTTTTTTATCTTAATGCATAGAATGCATTAAAGCGGAGTTCCACCCAAAAATGGAACTTCCTCTTTAAGTGATGGTGACCCTCTGATATGCCACATCTGGCATGTCATTTTTTTTGGGGGGGGGAGCGGATACCCTCTTTTTAGAGGCATCCAGCTCCCACTTCCTCCCGGGGCTCCGCGGTGCCTGAAGGAAGTTCACCTCTCCCCCTTCCCTCCCTGCAATCTTCTGGGACACGTCACAGGTCCCAGAAGACTGCCCTGACATTCGCAGCACGCATTGCGGCTCATTCATGCGCAGTGCGTGCCCAGCTGTGAAGCCACAGCCGGGCGCCCACAGTAAGAATGCCGGCGCAATGGAGAGGAGGGGGAGAGGAGCGGGGCTTCGTACACCCGCATCGCTGGACCGTGGGAAAGGTGAGTATCTGGTTATTAAAAGTCAGCAGCTACACTTTTTGTAGCTGCTGACTTTTAATTTTTTTTTTTTGGCGGAACTTCGCTTTTAGATAAAAACCTGCTGCCTTTACAAATCCTTTAATTGTAGTAATTTTGTATGCAGTATTTGTAAAGTCTCCTGAAGAAGCCATAGTCTGGCGAAACATGTTGAGCTGAAGTTACTGCATCCTTACTGTAGCTACATGGATGTTCCATGATGGTTTTATATGAAATGTCTATCATTTTAAAATGTTTATAATATCATTTGGATATTTGTATACTAATTTGTGTCGGCACCTTTAAAATCCCACCCTCTCCTTGTATACATGTTTTGAATTAATTTATATACACCATTACCTTGCTCACTCTTGCCTGCAGTTCCTCTCTGGGTTGAAGATCTAGTGGAATCCCTGGTACTTTCATGTATAGAGCACAAATGTACAGCCCCCCATCCTCCAACAATGAAGTGCTAAATGCCACAGCAGCCAGTCTCCATCCCAGACAGGGGCAAGGCGCAGACATCATGGCTCTGTCCTGAGTGGCTCTGTCACGAGTGATGCGCAGTTTCACCAACGCAGTTATCAATTCTGATCATGTCTTCTCTGCTCTTTTACAGGTGATTGTCTCCTATCCATCTGTACATCCTTACTGAACTGACTTTGCTGACTTTGCTGTTACATATTTTTGGTAATTGTCTCCTATCCATCTGTACATCCCTACTGAACTGATTTTGCTGACTTTGCTGTTACAAATTTTTGGTAATTGTCTCCTATCCATCTCTACATCCCTACTGAACTGACTTTGCTGACTTTGCTGTTACATATTTTTGGTAATTGTCTCCTATCCATCTGTACATCCCTACTGAACTGACTTTGCTGACTTTGCTGTGACATATTTTTGGTAATTGTCTCCTATCCATCTGTACATCCCTCCTGAACTGACTTTGCTGACTTTGCTGTGACATATTTTTGGTAATTGTCTCCTATCCATCTGTACATCCCTACTGAACTGACTTTGCATGACTTTGCTGTTACATATTTTTGGTAATTGTCTCCTATCCATCTGTACATCCCTACTGAACTGACTTTGCTGACTTTGCTGTTACATATTTTTGGTAATTGTCTCCTATCCATCCGTACATCCCTACTGAACTGACTTTGCTGACTTTGCTGTTACATATTTTTGGTAATTGTCTCCTGCTGCCATATCTTTAAACTTCCATATTTACTGCTAGCTCTATAACAAACACACTGCAATAGCAATATTACTGGTGATTGATTCTCAACTCCATGTGGTTTGAGTGATCAAGAGAGGTAATTAGCTTTATGACCCTAGCCTATGTCTGTAGCTGGTCTGGTCTGGCACTAGCCATCTCCTCCCCATATTCAGGTGTCTCACATCGGACCCAATAATGACCAACTGAGAAATGCATTACAGCTTAGTCTCCCTATAAATTTATGGCAGCTTATGGGGTGGCGCAGACAGGGGCAAGGCGCAGCCATCATGGCTCTGTCACGAGTGATATGCCGTTTCACCGATGCAGTTTAACGAAAGCAGGATAACTAAAGCTGCATGAACAACAACAAGAACTCCGCTCCACTCTGCAAGATGACAAGCAAACCAGCTTTGACATTTATTTTATATTAGGTTAGTTTCCCACTCTCTATCCACTAACATGCTCCTTATTCTCTTCCTTCTCACATTGGTGTCTTCTATCCTCAAATTATCTTTACTCTACCCCTCCTCTCTTCCCTGCAGCATGCACATATCACCCTCACTCCTACCCTCTCCCTACTATGGCACCCATCATCTCCTGCATTTGCTGCACCCACATGCTGACATAAACACCAGGGCCACTAGACACGTGCGCTCATGCACATCCCACTCCCACCTTGCCTTCCTCGCCCTCCTCCTTCTCCTAGTCTCAGGTGACATTTCTCCTAATCCTGGTCCGCCATTTTCCAAATGCAAGCCACATATCTAATACCTCTCCCCCTCTGGCAACCACCGCAATCCACTCAGTTTAATTTCTATCCCCCAGCTTCCTCAAAGCACCCCACCAATCTCATGAGCCCTTTGGAACGCCCGCTCCATCTGTAACAAGCTAACATTTGTACATGACCTCTTCATCTCTCATGGCTTGAACATACTCGCCATAACAGAAACCTGGCTTCAAAATTTTGACTCAGCTTCTCCTTCTGCCCTCTCCCATGGTGGTCTCCATTGGACTCACTCCCTCAGACCTAACAGACAGAAAGGAGGTAGAGTTGGCTTCCTTCTATCCCCACAAAGCACCTTCCAAGTCCTTTCTGTCCCTCCCTCTCTATCCCTCTCTTCTTTCGAGATGCACTGTATTCGTCTGTTTTCTCCCATTTCTCTGAGGATTGCAGCAATTTATAGGCCTCCAGGACCGGTATCGCGCTTTCTTGATGACTTTGCTGCCTGGCTACCCTACTTTCTCTCATCTGAAATACCCACCATTATTCTTGGTGACTTTAACATTCCTGTCAATGTTAACAGCCCAACTACAGCTAAACTTCTCAACTTAACCTCATCTTTTGACCTAACCCAATGGACACATACTTCCACTCACTCCAATAGTAATACCCTTGACCTTGTATTCTCCCATCTCTGCAACCCTGGCAACCTCACCAACACCCCCTTTCCTCTATCTGATCACAACCTCATTACTTTCACTGTATCCTTGCCTCCAACCACCCATCCCTCCAAGCAGCAAACAATTACTTGTAGAAACCTTCGCCACTTTAACCCTTCTCTTCTCTATTCTGCTACTGACCACCTATATGACATAATCTTTCCCCTGTCCTGTCCTGACCTGGCCACCTCTGTCTACAACAGTTCACTCTCATTATCACTAGATGCACTTGCTCCTCTTACCACGCGCAGAATCAGGCCCCGACCGTTACAACCCTGGCAAACTGACAACACTAGAAATCTCAAGAGACGTTGCTCTTGAACGACTGTGGCGTAAAACCAAATGCCTGCAAGACTTCACCCTATATAAATCTGCCCTTCTAAAATACAATTCATGCCTCCATGCTGCCAAACAAGCCTACTTTGTCTCTCTTATTAATTCCTTGTCATTCAGTCCCCGTCGGCTCTTCTCAACCTTTAACTCTCTGCTTCGTCCACCACCCCCTCTACCCACTAACTCACTCACTGCCCAAGAGATTGCCAATCACTTCAAAGACAAGATCGATGCAATTCATGAGGACATCTCCACTGTGCGTATGTCTTCCCCACCCAACATACCTTGCCTAGCAGCACATTCAACACTCTCCTCTTTTGAATTGGCTACTACGGAAGAGGTTACAAAAATTTTCTCGGATGCCCACCTAACCAATTGTCCCTTGGATCCTGTTCCCTCACAACTACTACGGTCACCCTCTTCTTCTATCCTATGCTCCCCCACCCACATCTTCAATCTCTCCCTCTCTAGTGGCATCTTCCCCTCCCCTCTAAAACATGCGCAGATCACTCCCAACTTAACCTCATCTTTTGACCTAACCCAATGGACACATACTTCCACTCACTCCAATAGTAATACCCTTGACCTTGTATTCTCCCATCTCTGCAACCCTGGCAACCTCACCAACACCCCCTTTCCTCTATCTGATCACAACCTCATTACTTTCACTGTATCCTTGCCTCCAACCACCCATCCCTTCTTTTGAATTGGCTACTACGGAAGAGGTTACAAAAATTTTCTTGGATGCCCACCTAACCAATTGTCCCTTGGATCCTGTTCCCTCACAACTACTACGGTCACCCTCTTCTTCTATCCTATGCTCCCCCACCCACATCTTCAATCTCTCCCTCTCTAGTGGCATCTTCCCCTCCCCTCTAAAACATGCGCAGATCACTCCCATTCTTAAAAAGCCCTCACTGGACCCTACCGACCTGAACAACTTAAGACCCATCTCATTGCTCCCATTCACCTCTAAACTTCTAGAACGCTTAGTCTACAACCATCTTAGCTCCTACCTCAATGAAAATAACCTTCTTGACCCCTTACAGTCTGGCTATCGCTCGCAGCACTCCCGGAAACTGCCTTACTAAAACTCACTAACGATTTACTAACTGCTAAAACCAACAGCCAGTACTCCATACTCCTACTACTTGACCTCTCTGCGGCCTTTGATACTGTTGACCACCCGCTCCTTCTCAATTAACTATATTGCCTTGGCCTCCAAGATTCTGCTCTATCCTGGTTCTCTGCCTATTTATCACAGCGCTCCTTCAGTGTCACCTACAACTCTGTCTCCTCCTCTACATTGCCCCTTTCTGTGGGGGTCCCCCAAGGCTCGGTTCTTGGACCCCTTTTCTTCTCTATCTATACCTCCTCCCTTGGTCACTTAATAACTGCCCACGGCTTCCAATACCACTTATATGCTGATGACACCCAAATCTATTTGTCTACTCCTCACCTCACTCCTTCAGTCTCCTCTCGCATTACTAACTTACTACATATCGACATATCGGCATGGATGTCGCACCACTTCCTTAAACTAAATCTCTCTAAAAGAGAGATTTACGTGGCCTTACACTCAGATGGTCACATTTTGGGTCCTGAACTAAATTCCAGGAGATTACTTTCACATTTTAGCACTTATATAATATAATAATCACACATCACCTATGTTATGCTAGAAACTTAAACTGTTCTGAATGTTTTTATCATTCAGACAGAAAATAGATATAGTAAAGAAAGAGCTCCATATGGAAATACTGTAGGCCTTTTTAGTACAAAGTGGAAAATATTGTTTTACCTGATGGTTTAGTATATAAAACTATTTCACTCAGAGCTCATTAGAACATCCTTACATCTCAAAAAATACTTAGAAGAGTATAATTATAGAAATGTCTGTACTTGTGCATGCTGAAATTCAGTGTTACATTACTAAATTGAGGCATTTTGATTGGTTCTCTATTTCTTCCCAGGATACTTTTTTGACATGTTATTGGAAAGTCGCTAAAATCCCAGGGACCCATCACAAGAGATAAAGGGGTTTCCTGTGACATTCAGTGATGTTATTTCTGCTGGTAATGGCAGAAATGCTGCACTTCATGCTAGGGCATAGTTCCATTACCTGTAGATGGGATGAAATGTAGGTCATAGATGCAGCAATTCAGAGCTTCAATTAACTGTTCCCTCTGGACCAGAATCTACTCTTTAAGAGTGAAAAAAATATGATTTTTTTTCTGAGCAGCATGAGAATTCGACTGTGCCATTACAAGTATGGATATTTTTCATAATGTGCTGCCATGTGAACTGCTATCATGATGGAAGGGTCAATACTATGTTTTACAGCATCCAAGACTGAACACTGATCAGTGTGTATGCTGGGGAAGGATCAGCAGAAGGCCAAAGGGACAAATCGTGCAAGCCTGAAATTAGCATTTGTAAATTTAGAGGAACCAGAAAGTCCTAAATTGACTTACCCCTGGAGAAGCCGCTGATGTAGGAGTGCCCTGATTCTGGATGACAAGTACCTTCTGGCAACATCACACCCTCTGACACACCAAGGCTATAGAAAGAATGTTTCTTTGGGCAACACGCCCAATAAAATAACTGTAAAAGCAGCAACAGTGTAAGGTCACAAACTAAGACAAGTTCACGCATCACAATACCAAGGCTAAGAAGAACAGTGGAGAATAACATGGGCAAAATATCTGATAATGCTTATGCACACGATGGGTGATGGGTTAACATCTTTCAAGCTTAAAGTGGTTCTAAAGGTTGGAGGTTTTTTTACCTTCATTAATTTTTTGCATGACGGTAAAAAATCTTCAGCATACAGATCCCCCCTGCAGCCTCCCTAATACTTACCCAAGCCAGATCTCGATCCATCAAGAGTGGCTGCTGTTCCAGGTCTCTGCCTCCTCATTAGCTGAGAGACAGCAGCAGAAGCCATTGGCTCCCACTACTGTCAATCACAGCCAGTGAAGAGGGATCAGGGGCAGAGTTGAGGCCTGTTACTTTTACAGTGCTTAGGAGTCCTCACCCCCAGGGCCAGATTACCAAATAGGCAGAGTAGGAACCAGCCTATAGGCCCTATGCCGATTAAGGACCCTGCAACAACGAATAAAAATAATATTGATTTGATCTTAAAAGAAAATTGCAGTGAAGTGTTCTTAAATTGTTTACAAGAAATAGAAAAAATAAATAAAGCCAACAAAATTAAAACGAAACTTAAAGACTCTACAGAGAAAATATTGTATAAATGTAATGTACCCAATAAGAATAGAAAGTGTATAAATCATAGAAATCAGGTTCATATTACAATTGTCTATTAAAAGCTCATCTTCTTTCAGCTGTCGGTTTCTAAAGTTTGGTGCAACCTATGTATATGTAATGTACAGTAATGATGGTCATCTCTATTGTACAATGTGCACACCACTTAGTTCAGTGTTGTTCCACTAGAGCCCGCGCACGAGAAACCTGCATAAACCCGTGAGGGGGCCCCAAGGTTTTGACTGCCTAGGGCCCTTTACAGAGTTTAATCCAGCACTGCTAAAAGACACCTGATCTCTCCATAAAGAGTACCTATCACTGCCCAAAGCTATCACAGGGGATCTTGTTCACATTTAATAAAGTTAAATGCAATAAAGTTAAATGAAAAAAAAAGTGTAAACATTTTTTTAATAAAATAAAAAAATGTTAAAGTACACCATCCCTCTGTGTTTATGCACAAATGCAAACACACAAAAAGTTCCAGCACGCATATGTAAAAAGTGATTGCGCCACACATGTAAGGTGAACACCATACGTCAGAGTGAAAGCAATAATTCTAGCAACATAGCACATGTTTGACTCTGACTCTAAACTGATAACCTGTAAAGGCTTTTAAAGCGTCGCCTATGAACAATTTTAGATACTGTCATTTGTCGGCATTTCCCAATGCCCAATTTTAAATCTTGATAGGTTTGGTATGTATTTAATTGACAAAACATCATCTTTTATATTTTACCACAAATGCAGGTATTATATTGTGTTTGTGTGTACTGAAATTCATATAGGTGTAAAGTTTGCATTTGTCAAATGGTTGCGCAAATATTGTGCAAGATAAAAATTGCAACAGCCACCATTTTTTCTACAGGGCCTCTGCTTCCAGAAAATATATAACGTTTGAGAGTTGTAAGTATTTTTTTTGCAAATAAATGATTTTAAAATGTATATAAAAAATGTTGTAATTGCCCTGGGTGGCAAGCGGTTATATAACATGCCTGTAGGGGTGCCTCAAACCTGCCTGTATAGTTGCACACCTGTAGGATGTACTAATGCAAAACTGACATTTGGACATATATGGTCAATGATGTCAGCCAAAAATAAAAACAACATTACAAAATAAAACAACATGGATTAGCATTAGCCAGCACCTGGGGCTTTTCAACTCTGGAGAGCAACATTCAGTTTATACTTGGTTGGATACAACCTGGTGCGGGGAAAACGCTTGTGCTACAAAATAAAACAAACAATTAAAATGACATAAGGGTCCCCTCAACCCCCAAAGTGCCTGATATGGTTTGTAAGAAGGAGCCCACCAAAAAAATGATATGGGGTCTCCCCAAAGGTCATACTGGGCCCTTACCCAAGCATGCCTCCTGGCTACCCAGAAAAGGGGGTGGCAGTGAGCTCGCAGCCCCCCTCCTGAACCATACAAGGCCACATGGTCAGGGTACCTGCTGTTATTGAGGTCAAGAACTGCATCGCCACATCCCTGGCCCAGTGCATATTAGGATGTGCAGAGGGGGACTTATCAGTTATCTGGTTAGCCATTCACAAGAAAAAAAAAACAGTAAATAAGCACACACTGTGACAAAGTCCTTTAGTTAGAAAAAAAAAGAGTCCGTCAGTGTGAAAGTTTGGGGGGAACCCAACACCATTTTTTTTTTTTTTTAGAAGATGTTTTAAATGTGACTGTTGCAATTTTAGGCCAGGTGGGCCGAAATATGATCTTTTTTCTTATTTCTGTTTTTGTACTCTTTTTTTTGTAAACTTGATAAAAATATTGAAACAAAAATTATAACCGGTCTCCTATCTAGGATAAGAGTGTCATATGAATTTTGGGGACCCCACTTTTTTTTAAATCAAATTCATTGTTTTTTTGCACAGCGTTATTGGCTGCCTTCATACTAGCAATCAATTACGATATGCAGGCTAGCCGCCAGGTTCTAGCAATCAATTACATTATTGGTTGCTAGGATGTGGGTGGCCACCAGTGTCCTAGCAAACAACAAGCTGAAAGTTGTCATTGTGGCAGTGATACCACCACTAAATGAATTACTTCCAGCTGCAGCAACCAGATGATTAATGGATGGGTGAACTGACCCTTTTGGCAAACTACAAACATATAAAGTGCTGGTCTTACTGTACATGGTCGCAAACTCAATTCCCATGTTTAGTTTGCATTGAAGAGAAATTTGTATTTGTGTGTGTGGGGATGGTGGGGTGTGGTTGTACAGAAGAGAATGTTGTGCGTGGGTGGAAATAATATGACTGTTGCTGATACAGATTTTGTTTCTATATGACTGTTGTTAATGGCAAAAGGTTATATAGTTTAGGCGTGATTCACTTTTATAATGCCGTTTGGAAGTTGCAGCCGTTTTCAAGGATTTTAATTGTATTAGAATATAAAAGTACAAATTTCAAATTAAAAGAGTTATCATATGTGTTGATATGAGTAGTTATAGATGCTGGACATAGTGTATGACCCTTTGATGCTGTCAGGTGCTGCATTTGTGGTTTCATATAACTAGTGATTAGTAATTTGCTCAGGTACCCCATGTACCCAGTAGCCCTCTGGCTACAACAGGTCAGGTTCAACCCCATCCTCTGAGTCCCTCCAGGTTCTCTGCTGCTGGAGTAAAAAGATAGTATACCTGTTCTTGATTTTCAGTAGCTTTAAAATCACAAAAATATTATTGCATTCAGGTGAGGGTTTGAGGTTTATGCATGTAAAAAAGTGTTCGGTATGTTAAAGCTTGAATATTATCAAGAACAAAATTGGAGTTTAAAGGTGCAAACAATCAATGAGAACTGATATTACAAAAATATATAGTTTTTATTAAAGAGACATCATTTAGAAAAAGAAAAACAATTTAATATATAAAAAAGAGCACAATAAAGCTCAGTGGTCACAATACAAAAGAATGGTTGCCTCTACATGTTTCACTACAATCGTGGCTTCTTCTGTAGCTTTTGTAGGACCTTAATACATTACCACCCTTTGAAAGATCACGTTCCAAGGAATCCTCAGAGCCCATCAAGAGCTCCAATGAGGTGTCTGTGTGCCAAAAATGAGGGGGGAACAATAACCCTGTAATCACACCCTGTTATAGTGAGAAGTTTAACGAATTTATGGACTGATACAAATATCCTTCCCAAGACGCAAACTTCATGTGCTGGCAGCAAACTTCAAAGAGACTGTACCATCTGAGCACTTTCTTCTCTGAGAGTACCAATGTTCCTTAATTTGGTATCAATGGTATCAAACTCAACCTTTAACCCTGGGAACATCAAAATGGTTGGTCTATCTTAAAGGGATTAACCCTTTTTGGCTTGGTTTAATAATCTTACAGGTAACAGGGTGATCGGCCATACTGAAAATAACCTATGTTAAAGCTTACCTCCAACTAAAACTTTTCTTCTAGTCCTTAAAGGAAAAAGGAAGTGTTGGAATCACTGACAGTGGTTTATCGCTGTCTGTGTCTCAGTTTGGGAGATCTCACTTCATTTTTTGTCTGTTTGGCAGGTATCCATCAAAATCCAGGGGAAGGTCTAATGAATGCTATGAAAAAGACATATTTTCAAAGACATTAGGGTGAAAGGCAAAGGTGAAAAGTTGCATCTGAACCCCTTTTACATGAGGTTAATTTAAATTTCCATAAGGGAGTACTCAGAAAACTTGTCCCCACTTGTGGACACTCTTCTCCTGTGAATGCTTCAGTGCTCCTCAGTCCTACTGGACACATTCCAGTACCACCTACTTTACAAAGCAGCAGATGTGCATGGTGATTTGCCATTTTTTTAGAGTAAGGATGGCTTAAAACTCATAAAGGTTCATGTCTTTTCTACCTGGATCTTCAAAATGAACATCATCAAGATCAAGTTTTGCTGGAAAAGGAAAGTTGGGACTTCGCTGCATTTATTGCCCAAGAAGACTTGCTCTGTTTCAAGAGTGTACCCTATGAAATAACTTCAGCACCAAGATGTTTTCAAAGACTGGTGTTTTCAATGTCCAATAACATACCTGATGTACAGTGCTATCTGGATGATATAATTGTATTTGTCAGGATATTCACTAAAATTGTCTAAATTACATTGAATCAGCGGGACTGAAACTCAGCTGTCAAGTCAGTGAGTACCTTACACCTAATAACTGTCACATATGGAATGTCAGTCATCTTGCGCTTGTTATGCAGGACTTTTCAGAGTTTTTTTACTAAAGACATTTTCTTATTCCTACAATCCTACTTATAACGACCAAAGCAGTGACTAGGAACCTAAACCGCCTAGACATATTCAAGGAATCAAAAAGCCTCCTGTTTGGACCAAGGATTCTGTGATGTAATTAAAATACATAGTATTATTCTTAGACACAATTCTTTACATTGCTGTTGTCTATATTTTTAATATTGAGGAAAAATACTCTTATAAAATATTAGGGGAATATGTCATGGTAATATGTCTGGCCTGTAGATATAACTATATACCGTTTTTACACCTATAATACTTTCTATACCCTGTAAAAGTTGGTTCCGACTCAAGTTGCTGTTTTTTGGATGCTTGAAGTTGCTAATAAAATATTCTGTAATTACTCTATTATACGCTATCTACGCTACAACTATGAACAGAATATGTAGTAATGGACATTGTGTGGACATATAGAAGATAATTACTCTGCTTCCCAGGCTACTGGACTCAACCGTCAAGGCTACTGGGAGCTACAGTATAACAAAGCTTGAGTAAAGCCACATGGCCACACAAAGCTTCTAAGACACTAGTTGGGGACTAGGGATGAGCCGAACACTCCCCTGGTTCGGTTCGCACCAGAACCTGCGAACGGACCGAAAATTTGCACGAATGTTAGAACCCTATTGAAGTCTATGGGACTCGAACGTTCAAAATCAAAAGTGCTAATTTTAAAGGCTAATTTGCATGGTATTGTCCTAAAAAGGGTTTGGGGACCCGGGTCCTGCCCCAGGGGACATGTATCAATGCAAAAAAAAAGTTTAAAAATGTCCGTTTTTTCGGGAGCAGTGATTTTAATGATGCTTAAAGTGAAAAAAAAGTGAAATATTCCTTTAAATATCATACCTGGGGGGTGTCTATAGTATGCCTGTAAAGTGGCGCGTGTTTCCTGTGCTTAGAACAGTCCCTGCACAAAATGACATTTTTAAAGTAATAAAAGCCATTTAAAACTGCTTACGGCTTTAATGTAAAGTCCGGTCCCGGTAATATGGATGAAAATCAGTGGGACAAACGGCATGGGTACCCCCCCCCCCCCAGTCCATTACCAGGCCCTTTGGGTCTTGTATGGATATTAAGGGGAAAATTAAATTATACAGTATACAGGCGGTGCAAACAAGACAGGGACTGTAGGTTTGTTGTTAAGTAGAATCTGTTTGTAATTTTGAACTGGTACATTTTAAAGCTTTTTGGAAAACATAGGGAAGGGTTATCACCCCTGTGACATTTGTTTTGCTGTCTGTGCACCTCTTCAGAAGATTTTACCTCACTTTCTGTCCCAATGACAAATGTTTTTTGACAATTTGGGGTTTTTAGTGAAACAAGGATTGGTGATAAAGCATCAGTGGAGAGGAGACACGTTTTTCCCATATTAACTCTTACACGAGAGAATTTCCCTTCCTAGAGGTAGATTTCATCTCACTTCCTGTTGTCTCCTTCTGTTTGCAAGTAGGAGTCATTTGTAAGTTGGATGTTTGAAAGTAGGGGCCTGCCCTATATACTCTGCAGAAATTGGGGCCTTAGGTGTTGGTGTTGCCACAACACTGTAAGCCCTCACAGTTACTCTTGGTGGGCGCAGGAACTGTGAAATATTAGATCAAGAATTGTAATTACATGCCCCTGTTGAACAGGGTCAGAAAAATTGGACCTTTGGTGGTGGTGGTGCTGGGGCCACAACACTGTAAGTCCTCACAGTTACTCTTAGTGGGCGCAGAAACTGGCCCTGCTGTGAAATATTAGATCAAGAATTGTAATTACATGCACCTTTTGAACAGGGGCAGAAAAATTGGGCCTTTGGTGGTGGTGGTGCTGGTGCCACAACACTGTAAGTCCTCACAGTTACTCTTGGTGGGCGCAGAAACAGACCCTGCTGTGAAATATTAGATCAAGAATTGTAAATACATGTCCCTGTTGAACAGGGGCAGAGAAATTGGGCCTTAGGCACTGGTGCCACAACACTGCAACCCCTCATAGATACTCTAGTTGGAGTGCAGGAACAAGCCCTGCTGCAAAGTATTGCATCCAAAATTGTAATTACACGCCCCTGTTAAACAGGGGCTGAAAAATTGGGCCTTAGGCACTGGTGCTGGTGCCACAACACTACAACCCCTCACAAATACTCTAGTTGAGTGTAGCAACGAACCCTCCTTGCAAAATATTGCATCAAAAATTGTAATTACACGCCCCTGTTAAACAGGGGCTGAAAAATTGGGCCTTAGCCAATGGTGGCGGCGCCCAGAACCAAAAATATTCTTACAAGCTATCAGCATGATCATTGAGGAGGAAGAGGATAGTCACTCAGAATAACAGGGTAGTCACTCAGCATCAGCATAGGCAGTCTTGAAGGGATCTGACATTTCAAAAAAAATTATTCGGTTACATCAGCATCAGGTGCTTGGTAGCTGGTAGTGATCCAAGACTGATTCATTTTTATGAAGGTCAGTCGATCGACCGAGTCGGTGGACAGGCGCACCCTGTGATCGGTTACAAAACCTCCAGCAGCACTGAATGTGCGTTCCGAAAGATTGCACATTCAGTGCTGCTGGAGGTTTTGTAACCGATCACGGGGTGCGCCTGTCCACCGACTGGATGCAGGACAGGCCAGTAGCTCAATTGCATACTGTGCAAGCTCTGGTCAGTGATCTATCCTCAAGACCCAGTAACCCAGAGGATTTTCGGTGGGAAAGGTGTCCAAGTCAGATCTTACCCCTAGGTATTCCTGCACCATGTAAAACAGACGCTGGCGATGGTTGCTGGAACCGATCATACCTTGGGGCTGCGGACTAAAAAATTGTCTGAACGCATCGATCAGACAGCCACCTTCTCCACCGTTCCTTCTTTGACTGACCGAAGCCTCAGCAACACGTTGTCCAGGAACAGGAGTTTGTAACCTCCCAGTCTCTGGGAACGCATTGCACAGACCTTTATGCAAGGCCTCCTGAAGATGTTTCATCCTCTGCTCCCTCTGCGACAGCAAGATAAGGTCCGCAACCTTTCCCTTGTAACGTGGATCAAGGAGGGTTGCCAGCTAGTATTGATCCCTCTCCTTGATACCACGAATACGAGGATCCTTCCGCAGGCTATGCAGGATCAGGGAGGCCATGCAGTGTAGGTTTGCTGAGGCATTCGGTCCGAAGTCCTCTGGGTCACTAAGGACGACATGATCCGCAGCCACCTCCTCCCAGCCACGTACAAGTCCATGGATTTCTTGGAACTGTAAATGATCCCTTAAAGACTGCTGCTGATGCTGAGTGCCAGGCTTCACCTCTATGCTGACACAATCCTCCTCTTCCTCCTCCTCCTCGTCCTCTTCCTTTGTGATCAGCAGGCACGCAGGAACACTGTCTGGATAAAGGGAGCCTTGAGAGCTAAGGAAGTCCTTCTCTTCCTGCCTCTGTTCTGCCTCAAGTGCCCTGTCCATTATTCCATGCAGCGTGTGCTCCAACAGGTGGACAAGGAGGACAGTGTTACTGATGCATGCACTGTCACTGCTCACCATCTTTGTGGCCTCCTCAAATGGTGACAGGACAATGCATGCATCCCTGATCATGGCCCACTGGCATGGGGAAAAAAAAACAAGCTCCCCTGACCCTGTCCTGGTGTCATAGTCGCACAGGTACTCATTGATGGCCCTCTGCTGCATGTGCAGCCGCTGCAGCATGGCCAACGTAGAGTTCCACCTGGTGGGCATGTCACAGATTAAGCGGTTCTTGGGCAGGTTAAATTCCTTTTGGAGGTCAGCCAACCGAGCACTGGCATTATATGACCTGCGGAAATGCACACAGACTTTCTTGGCCTGCCTCAGGACATCTTGTGAGCCCGGGTACCTTCCCAAGAACCGCTGCACCACCAAGTTAAGGACATGAGCCAAACAGGGCACATGGGTCAGTTGTCCCTGTCGGAGGGCGGAGAGGAGGTTGGTGCCATTGTCGCAAACTACCGTACCTGCCTTAAGCTGGCGTGGCGTCAACCACCTCTGAACCTGCCCCTGCAGAGCTGACAGAATCTCTGCCCCAGTGTGGCTCCTGTCCCCCAAGCATACCAGCTCAAGCACCGCATGGCATCTTTTGGCCTGTGTGCTTGCATAGCCCCTTGAACGCTTACGGAGCACCGCTGGTTCCGAAGTCAAATCAGCACAGGAAGAGGCCATGGAGGAAGAAGAAGAGGAGGGGGTGGAGGAGAGAGGTGTGGCAGAATCACCACTAGTAGTATTTTGTAGGCGTGGTGGCAGAACAACCTCCAACACTACTGCACCCTGTCCTGCATCCTTCCCAGCTGCCAGAAGAGTCACCCGGCTCTCTACCGTCATGTGGAAGGCAATGTCTTGGCCTCGCTGGACAGGGCGGTCTGACTCATGGTCCAGCGGGCATAATGTCCTGGTAATGTCCTTGTCCATGCCTGCTGGACCATGAGTCACCGGTAATATGCACCTTACCACTGACTGCCCTGTCCAGCGAGGCCAAGACTTTGCCTTCCAGATGCCTGTAGAGAGCCGGAATCACCTTCCGTGAGAAAAAGTGGCATTTGGGAACCTGCCACTGAGGAACCGCACATTCCACAAACTCACGGAAGGGGGCAGAGTCTACCAAATGAAAAGGCAGCAGTTGAAGTGCTGGAAATTTAGACAGCCTAGCATTCAACCGCTGGGCATGTGAATGGCTGGGGGCAAACTTCTTTCGGCGTTGAAGCAGCTGGGGCAGGGAAATTTGCCTGGTACAATCTGATGTCGGTGTACCGATAGCAGATTGCCCCCAAGTACTTGGCTGTGACACACCTTATTCTACACCTTCATTCCTCTCAGTGCAATTCTCAGAGAGGACTGAAGGTATAGTGGGGTTGGAGATCCCAGCTGATGAGGAGCAAGGAGAGGTCCTCTTTTTTCTTTGGTGTTAGTCTTTTAGGTATGCTTGCCAACGAACTGCATGGCAGGTCAACATATGTCTGGTCAAGCAGGTGGTGCCCAAGCGGGAGATGTTTTGGCCACGAGAGATATGCTTGAGACATATGTTGCAAATAGCAGTGGAGGGATCTGATGCACTCATCTCAAAAAAGGCCCACACCAAAGAACTTTTGGAATAGCGCGCAGAGACAGCAGCGCCCTGCACATGCGGAGCTCTGCGGTGCAATGCAGTCGGTGTGCTGCCCTTAAGCTGGCCCCTGGTGGGCATCCTGCCTCGTTGGTTATGTGCCTCCTCCTCCTCTCTCCTATCAGGCACCCACATGGAGTCAGTGACCTCATCATCCCCTCCCTCCTCATCACTGGAGCAAAGCTGGCAGTATGCTGCAGCTGGGGGAACATGACTGCCAGATTGCTGTCCTTCTTGGGCACCCCCTCTCTCTGGGCTCACGTTACTGCCTTCCTCTAGCTGGGTACCATCATCGGAGCCTTCAAAACGCTGGGCATCCTCCTGGAGCATGTACCCAACATTGTGGTCAAACAGTTCGGTGGACTCCTCAGGAGGACATGGCGGGGCTAGGGAAGGAGTGACTGATGCCATCGAGCCGAGGGAAGAGGCCGCGTTGGCAGCTGCTTTGCCAGACAAAGTACCCTGAGCCTGGGTGAGAGAGGATGAGGAGGATGAGGACGGCTTGGTCATCCACTCTACCAAGTCTTCTGCATGTTGCGGCTCAACACGGCCAGCTGCCAAAAAAAAGGACAAGCGTGTCCCACGGCCACGTGCTGATGAGGATGCACCGTCTCCACGACCAGCACTGTTGCCTCTAGACACAGAGCCTGCTTGCCCTCTTTTATTGGCTTGTAACTGTCTGCCTCTCCTTGTTGGCCTTCCAGACATACTAATGGCCTGTAGTGAGATGTAGCTGCACAAAGCTGGGATGGTTATATATACTGATACTGCAGCTAGCAGAATCAACTGCCTGCCTGTAATATTATTAGTATTAGAACACCAGCAATTGTCTTCAGGTAGCTTTAGGTGCACACTGTGCAGAGGACGCAGTACACTAACTGTAAATACTGTAGCTGCCTGCCTGTGGTATTAATAAGAGCAGAAGAACACCACCAATTTTATTCAGGTAGCTTTAGGTGCACACTGTGTAGAGGACACAGTACACTAACCATAAATACTGTAGCTGCCTGCCTGTGGTATTAATATAGGAATAGAAGAACACCAATTTTCTTCAGGTAGCTTTAGGTGCACACTGTGCAGGGGACACAGTACACTAACTGTAAATACTGTAGCTGCCTGCCTGTGGTATTAATAAAGGATCAGAAGAACACCACCAATTTCATTCAGGTAGCTTTAGGTGCACACTGTGCAGAGGACACAGTACACTAACTGTAAATACCCTAGCTGCCTGCCTATGGTATTAATAGGAGCAGAACAACAGCAATTGTCTCCAGGTAGCTTTAGGTGCACACTGTGCAGAGGATGCACTACACTAACTGTAAATACTGTAGCTGCCTGCCTGTGGTATTAATAGGATCAGAAGAACACCACTAATTTTCTTCAGGTAGCTTTAGGTGCACACTATGTAGAGGACGCACTACACTAACTGTAAATGGTGTAGCTGCCTGCCTGTGGTATTAATAGGATCAGAAGAACACCACTAATTTTCTTCAGGTAGCTTTAGGTGCATACTGTGAAGAGGACACAGTACACTAACTGTAAATACTGTAGCTGCTTGCCTGTGGTATTAATAGGAGCAGAACAACAGCAATTGTCTCCAGGTAGCTTTAGGTGCACACTGTGCAGAGGACGCACTACACTAACTGTAAATACTGTAGCTGCCTGCCTGTGGTATTAATAGGATCAGAAGAACACCACTAATTTTCTTCAGGTAGCTTTAGGCGCACACTGTGCAGAGGACACAGTACACTAACTGTAAATACTGTAGCTGCCTGCCTGTGGTATTAATAGGATCAGAAGAACACCACTAATTTTCTTCAGGTAGCTTTAGGTGCACACTGTGCAGGGGACGCACTACACTAAATTGTAAATACTGCAGCTGCCTGCGGTACTGTACTAAGAGGATCAGAAGAACACCACTAATTTTCTTCAGGTAGCTTTAGGTGCATGCTGTGCAGAGGACACACTACACTAACTTGTAAATACTACAGCTGCCTGCGGTACAGTACTAATAGGATCAGAAGAACACCACAAATTTTCTTCAGGTAGCTTTAGGTGCACACTGTGCAGAGAACGCACTACACTAACTTGTAAATACTGCAGCTGCCTGCGGTACTGTACTAATAGGATCAGAAGAACACCACTAATTTTCTTCAGGTAGCTTTGGGTGCACACTGTGCAGAGAACGCACTACACTAACTTGTAAATACTGCAGCTGCCTGCAGTACTGTACTAATAGGATCAAAAGAACACCACTAATTTTGTTTAGGTAGCTTTAGGTGCACACTGTGCAGAGGACGCACTAAACTAACTTGTAAATACTGCAGCTGCCTGCGGTACTGTACTAATAGGATCAGAAGAACGGCACTAATTTTCTTCAGGTAGCTTTAGATGCACACTGTGCAGAGAACGCACTACACTAACTTGTAAATACTGCAGCTGCCTGCGGTACTGTACTAATAGGATCAGAAGAACACCACTAATTTTCTTCAGGTAGCTTTAGGTGCACACTGTGCAGAGGACGCACTACACGAACTTGTAAATACTGTAGGTGCCTGTGGTACTGTACTAATAGGATCAGAAGAACACCACTCATTTTCTTCAGGTAGCTTTAGGTGCACACTGTGCAGAGGACGCACTACACTAACCTGAAAATACTGCAGCTGCCTGCAGGACTGTACTAATAGGATCAGAAGAACACCACTAATTTTCTTCAGGTAGCTTTAGGTGCACACTGTGCAAAGGGCGCACTACACTAACTGTAAATACTGTAGCTAATAGGACTAATAGGATCAGAAGAACACCAGCAATTTTCTTCAGGTAGCTGTAAATACTGTAAAAACACCTAGGATGTATATATATACACAATACACTGTAAGTGCAGCTAACTGACTCGCCTGCCTACTCTATCTAACTTAAATCAAATGACACCGTCTCTCTGTCTATCTATCTCTCTCTCAATGCCGGAACACACTACACAGGGCCGCCGTGCAGGCGGCCTTATATAGTGTGGGGCGTGTACTAAACCCCCTGAGCCATAATTGGCCAAAGCCTCCTTGGATTTGGCCAATTACGGCTCTCTGTATACAGAGCGCTGTGATTGGCAAAGCATGTGGGTCATAATGCATGCTTGGCCAATCATCAGCCAGCAATGCACTGCGATGCCGCAGTGAATTATGGGCCGTGAGCGCCACTCGAATTTGGCGCGAACGGCCCATATCGTTCGTAATTCGGCGACAACCGAACAGGCGATGTTCGAGTCGAACATGTGTTCGATTCGAACACGAAGCTCATCCCTATTGGGGACCACTGTTGTAATGAAAAATAAAATATTTCACAGCTTGACGTAATAACAGAGTAATCTTACTGCATAGTACTGCCGGGTTGGCTTAAAGGTTCAAGTACTGTGTCTGACATTCATCGCAAACCAATACATCCTGTGGCAGAGGATCGTACGAGTTTTATTCCAAACAAGTCGTTGGCAGAGACTTTTGTTCGTGCTGTGTACTGGCTGCTAGGTTAGTGAGAGAAACCTATCCAGGCGGGCAAAGATTGAATCCCACAAGGGGAGTGCATTCAACTATAAGTGCTCAATTTCCAAGATTGTTCTAAAAGAATACTAATCAAAGGTATTTGAGCTTCCCTGCAACTTTCCTTCTGCCTCTTTCCTGCTACTTCCATTATTACTTGTTCAATAAAGCATTGGAAAATTTACTCAAGTGTTTGGTGTCTACATCGTCCAGAGGTAAACTCAACGGGACCCCTAGACCCAGTGCCGGTGAAACAGAGGTATCAGGAGTGAAGGTAACAGCCCGCTTTAAACCAGCAGCTCCACCGAGAGTTAGTGCTACACATTCTTTATTTTTTAGCTCTGTATTTTATGTTATGAATAAATTATATGGAGGGTGGAGGTGTTTTGTAGTACGATATATATTGTTGCTGGTTATTTTTGCTTATAATTGGTGTAACGCTTGGTAAAGGAACACAATTTTTATGTGTTTGAAGCATTAGGTATGGTTAGTGGGAGGTGTTTTGTAGTACCACACTTTTATGTTTCATTTAGATTATGACATTTGAAAACTAAAGCGGCACTTTATTTCTTATTATAATTCATAAAAGAGACTGAAATATCCAAAGGCATGCTGTAAACTGTTATAGTCTGCTATTAATCCTACACGATGCATACCTTTGCCTAAAATGTCACAAACAAAGCATTTTATTTTAATAATATATGCATTATTATAAGCTTAGGTACAGGCAACAAAGAAATGTGAAGGCAAGTGTTAATCATGAAGGAAATAGATCCCGCTCTACATAGCTAAACCCACTTGACTGATTTAATCTGCTGCTAGTGACAGAAATTGAAACATAGCAATGAAAACTGTCAGATCTGCTTGAATTCTTTTTTGGCAGCTGGCATTATTCATGTGACATCGCAAAGTCTAATCCTCGTTTGTATTTGGATGATGTTTGGTTATGCATATAATATGATGTGATAATACATCATTCTACATTTTCCACTAGAAAAACTTGAGTTTCTGCCATTTATAGTGATCCCTGTATCAGCACAGAACAGCTAGTTCTAGAATCCATAAATCTAGACTAAAAGTGTGATTATACAAAGTACTAATAGCGTTCTTACATTTTGGTGCCCCAGATGGCGTATGAGTGGACTGGCTGATCAGCAGACCCACTGCTTACTCTAAATAGATTGATCATTAGTAGCTGTGTTCTAGCATCCCTGATGACCTGCTAGCAGCTAGGAGACCTCCCTTTGGGACCAGGTACCTTATGCAGGCACAAAGTCATGCCATAGTCCCCCATGTAAAAGAAAAACTGTCTACTAAGGACAGGTTGAGTGATCCAGGTCCTGCCTCGTTTGATAGGAAGTATTTATCTCTGAGGTTTCTTATCTTTCCATTTCTATCTTCTATACTACAACTGCAGAGAGAAGATAAGTAAGAGTAGAGTAAGAAAATCTTAGTTCCTCCTTGCATAACAGGTAGTATTAGAGATTGGGTTAGGGTTAGGAAGACATGCTATGTTATGGTAAATATATATGTAGCGGTATGTTACCACTAGTTACTAACATCCACCGTATCACCCTGCTGCCCAACTTTCATATGTCACGTCTGAGACAATGAACAGTCATTTGCTTTTGCTTTGTTTTGTTTTTGTTTATTGGGGGGATATAACTTGGTTGGGGAAAGGGTATATGGGATGCCCATAGATCAAATTACTTTGCCATCATATTTGTAAATTATAACTTTGATTGAGCCTTGAAGAAATGATGCACATATATAACATCTACAGTCTCTTCCCTGCATCACCATGCATATTATTGCTCCTCCTCTGCGTAACTCCTGCAGACTATTGCTCCCAGGAATCATTCCCTCCTGCACAAACTTATTCTGTAGCACATTATGTTTCCTGTCACATCCTTTTCTATATGCAAAGGATCCCACTCTGAATAGTCTCTAATGCTGACTTTGATTAGTTGCTGCTACTAGGCCAGAGGCCTGCAGTACCTCTCCCCGGAGGCCTAATAGTTTAATAGCATGTGCTGAACGGTGGACTACTGTTCCCAGCTATCCCAGCTTGCAAATCCTGCGCCCTCGGGCCACATCGATTTGACACTATTCCCCATAGTCTCTCTTCTGCTCCAGCACTCCTCATCAATGACCGTGTAATGATGAGGACTTCATCCATGACCGTGTAAGGATGAAGTTCCCTCACAGACTCCCTGGTATATCTCCACATCCAGCAGTCCACTGTGGTACACTCACCGAAATTTCCCTGCCCCGAGTCTATGGAGAAGAACTTAACTGGACCATACGTTCCGACAGCTTCTCCTGCCCCTCTGCTCCAGGAACTCCTCATCAATGACCGTGTAATGATGAGGACTTCACCCTTGACCGTGTAAGGGTGAAGCTCCCTCACAGCTCTCCCGGGCCTCCTTCCCGGATCAGCGCACCCCCCCCCCCCCAGATGGGGGTGCCCTCCTGCTGCTGTCTAGTACTCCATTCTCCACTTCTCCCAGCTGGCAACTCCTCCCAGTGGCCTGTTACCTCAGCTTATATGGGAGGCCTGTCCCCTGCCAATTCCATTTGGGGATTGGTCAGGGCTCCTCACATGAGCTGCCTGCCACTCCATTTCTAGGCCCTGCCCCTCTTCCAGAACATTCTCCCTGGAAGCAGGGGAGGTGCCTCAGAACCAAAGTACAGGTGGTCACACCCACTGCTACACTAACCACTCCCTGCCCCAGATCAAACAGGCCTAGCTTGCAGTATAGGCCTGCTTAAATTTACCTGTACTGACAGAACCTACCAACAATCCTCACTCTAGCACCTACCTATGGTAGAGGGTGCTACATATATATAGTTTTTAGTAGTGTGATGCTTACCTCCACAGGTGAATTAGACAGGTTCTCCCAAAGTAGTACAGAGGCTGCCAGTCACACAAGCACAGTCCCACACACAACGACAATTTTAGGCTGAGTCTAGGGGATGTCTTTTTAGTACTTATTGCTGAAGAACTTTAGCAAGAGAGAGGTTCAGGGTCACAGCATACTCCAAAAATGATCAGTAGCAACAATAGGAGGACAAACTTCTCTCTAATCTTCCAATATTTGGGTTGTCTGGAGGTAATAGGGAATGGCCAGTATACTTTATCTAGAACCCTTCAACAGCAATCCATATAGCCAAATCTGTCACTTAGTTCCCTTCTGGCACTTGCACAACTACTAGTACCCAGCAAGGTCTTCATTCACAGTGTCCCAGGAGCTGTCTGCCACCTAGCATCCACAGGTAGATAATTAGCGGAGGAGATAACAAGATCCTTTTCCAGACCAGCACTTCAGTACAGTTCCTTCCAGAAAATGTAATTCTCTGGCAATCTTCTCCAGGCCCTTAACCCAACAGCTGCCGATGCCCAGACTGCAGTTTCTTACCTTAGTGTAGCAGCCTCCAGGGGCTGCAGCCCCAAGAGAACTGGAACTGTACCTAAAGGGAAAAGAACACTTTGGAAAGGCTTCCTAAACATTTATCACCGCCCCAGCAACCTTCTGGATGATTCTTTTCAGGGATTGGCTGGAGCATCATAAATATTTACTGATCATTTGAATCTCCCTGCCCTGTACCCTTTAAACTTCTTTCAGAGGCAGTCAAATGTAATAAAACTTTCAGCCTAGAAAACCCTGAACAGACCTAAACAATCAATCCCTGCTCCACTCACTATAATGGAGCCAACTAAATTTAAACTAGCAGCCTAACTAGAGGAGGGCCATACATCAAGTCAATAGATGGGTTGGTAAAGGTTTATTTGTTTAGAATATTATTTCATTTTTATATTTCTATATTGCAAAAACAAAATGTTGACCCTATATGGATTTTTTATTGACAGCATATAGAAAATGCCCTTCAGAAGTAGGAACCAGGAGCATTAGCTCACAGTAGAAACCTAGCTACCATAACAGGTATGGGAGTTGGAGGAGATCTCCCCACCAGGCTTACAAACAATAAAGATTCAGATCTTACTCAAAATACAGAATAGAAAAGTTGTCTGCTTGTTGCCAACAGTATCAGGCAAAATCTGTATACATGTCAAAAGAAATGCTTTCTGACTTAGAAAGAAAAGTCACATCACCTATAGGTGTTAAGCAGTGATTACTGTCTATGGCCAGCCTTAATGTTCATATAGATATATACGCAGCTATTCAAACCACCAAATTTAGATGCAGTGGCTGTACAGTGAACCATTAATCTCTATGGTGACTACATGCTTCAGTACACATGAATGGATTTGAAAATGCAGAATGTGTATAAGCAGTGTAAGGTATGAATTTGTGCTGTTTTCAGCAGCATTAACATATGAGACCCATTTATAGAGATTGCCAAAGTTATAACGTTTTCTTTTGCCAGACTGAACCCCATTTTACTGCTTGGTTTTCCAGATGTTCATGCAAGTTTGGCACTAAACGTTGCAATGTCAACATACAGTGTAACACAACAATACAAATGGTTTAAAAATGCAAATAAAAATTGGCACAATGTGAAAAAAATGCAAAATGAATTCCATCTGGGATAATTTGAATTTTGCAATAATTAATTAAAACAAGCCAGTCCTGACCTTTCTAGCTGTACTGTGAGGTAGTTAATTCACAAAGATAAAACCTAAAAAGCACCCAGTTTTTGTTTACAAAAGAAGGCTAGGAGGCTTACAACATTCTGTAGGAATAGAACAATAGGGAAAAAGCAAAGATTTTGGTGCCATAATAGCTATAGCTACAGGGGTGTGTAGGGGGCTGTTTTAAGGTGCTATAAAGTGGTTCTAAGGGCTGAGGGTTATTTAACCTTCATGCATTATATGCATAAAGGTAAAAAACCTCCAATGTGCAGCTCCCCCTGAAGCCCCCCTAATACGTACCTAAGCCTGGTCCTGATCCAGTCATGTGCACGAGAGCCAAGGCTCTCCCGGGTCTCTCATTTCTCATTGGCTGAGATGCAGGAGCTATTGGCTCCCGCTACTGGTAATCACAGCCAGTGAGGAGGAAGTGGGGGTGGGGGTGGGGCTGAGCCACACTCTTTGTGTCTTAAAGACACAGAGAGCGGGGCTCAGGAGCGGAAAGCACAAGTGCCCCCATAACAAGCGTCACTTGACACAGAGGAGGGACCCAGTGCGCCGTCGGGGGACCTGAGAAGAGGAGGATCAGGGTTGCTCAGTGCAAAACCATTGCATACAGCAGGTAAGTCAGGTAAGTATACAATGTTTATTTAAAAAAAAATATTAAATTTGCTTTTACAAACCCTTTTACTGCTTGTTTATAATATATAAGTCTACTTTAGTGTACATAGTCTGGTCACAGGTTCACTTTACTAAATGTTTTATCAGAAACTGCCCCTTTCACTGTCAGAACTAATAATCAATACAAAGCAATTTGTTTTGACCATTTTTATTGAGACTACTATTGAGACCTATCTCCCCATGACCTGTTTTCCAACAATGGCATTTTTTTATTTGCCTCATTACTGTTTTTTGTCTACCAGTTTATAGATATACTGTTCGTGCATTTGGAAAACTGAAGTGAAGACCCCCTTAAAGCGAAATTTCCACTTTTGCAGTCACATTTAAGAAAACCCTACTATGTTTGTTATATGTTCCAGCATTCATACAGTATATCTAAAACAAATTTTAAAAATATTTCTTACCTATTAGATTTTTCCTAAGGAAAAAGTGTCATGGCTGAGTCTAAACATTTCGGGATAGTCTGACAGTGTCTTTGTCCCCATGCAACTATCCCTCATACAACATACAGTGCAGGGGGGGTGGTTTCTAAATTTTTAACTACAGTTTACAGCTGATAATGCAGAACTAAAAACACAGTACAGACAGGGTTAATTATGTTAAACATTACTTCACAGTAATGTACTTTATTGCAGTGCTTCACAGTGCTTCACTTCTCTGAAACATTACAAGCAGGGAGAGCATGTAAGGATTTTAAGCAAGTGAAAAGTACATAAAACGGTACCCTGCAATTTTAAAAGGGTGTTTGTGCATAGGACATCAGTGCCATTTGGAGGGGGATATAAAATGGCACTGGTGGCAAACGGTTGCTGACTGGTAAAATAAGAAAAGAAAAAGGGATTGAGGTCCTCCAAAATTCATAAATTCATATGATTTTTAAAGGGTACCCCACTCAAAATATAATGGGGCATCGGGTCCCCCAAATTCCAAAGTATCTTGCCATGTTGATGAGGACAGGGACTTCTTCCCCACAGCCCTGGCCCAGTGATTGTGAAGGTCTGCAGGCAGGGGGCTTTTTGGAATCTGGAAGCCCCCTTCAAAAATAAGGGGTCTCCCAGATAACCTCCCCCCCCCACATGAATGGCTAAGGTAAAATTTAATAAAGCTCTAATACATTTGAATAATAAAGACACCACACGCTTTAACAAGTTCTTTATTTAAAAAAAAATACACCACAATGTAAATCCATCCTCAGTCATGACATCTGGTGACATTCACGATGAATGACGCCCACTGACTACTTACCAACAAGGGAAAAAAACATGCTGACCCTCCAACGTGCCCGATCACCATGACTGCTAGTCGCAAATGATAACTGCTGGGCCTCACAGTTTAAAGTAAACTTAGAAATGGGGCATCCTGGGTGATATCATTGACTAAATATCATCCCTCAGGGCAATGCCCAGACCCTCTATGCCAAGGGTGCTCAGCCCATGGCCTATGGGCCATGTGTGGCCTGTGGAGTTCTCTGATGTGGCCCGCAACCTTAAACCAGTGAGGTGCATACCCGGCAACCCATTGCCCACGATCTGGGCTTGCCAATCCACCATCCCAGAGCATCAGAGTACATGAGCACTGGCAGTTGAGGGAGTAGGTGGCTGCGGAGGAAGCAGGAGCTGCATAAACTGATAATTCTTCTGTAGCCCCAGCTTCTGCCCCATTCAGAGTGATACCAAGTGCACTCCGCCTCTAATCCTTTCTATTGTCTGGAGAGCAATGCCAGCAGCAGAAAGAGGAAATTAAGGTCAGTGTATTAAACAATATGTACACTGGGCATAATAGCTTTTGCAATTGGCATATTAGTACCTAAAAAAGGGTTACTATTATCTGCATTATATCATAGCTGCACTATAGACTTCTATTAGAACCTGTGGGTTTGGTGCCCTTTCTAAAAGCACACCAAAACTTGAATGCAGGAGTTTTGGTGCACTTTCAGAAAGTTCACTAAACCCACAAGATGTAATAGTGGGTAAACATCCAATAGGGATTGGTTCCATTGGATTGGTTCCATAGAAAATGATAATTCTGATTGTTGTTTAAAATCTTCAATATGCAGTATGCACCCAGGACATCACACAAACCATCAATCACTTTGTTGCAGATCATGCCCGTGACGACACTAACCCACTAATGAAATGGGAAGCCCTCAAATGCGTCATTAGGGGTAAACTTATCCAACACGGCTCCAGATTAAAACGTGCGCGAACAGCAGACATCACACGCCTTCTGTCCCTAATAGCCACCCTAGACGAGGACCATAAACGATCCCCCGAGGAAAAAACTCACCTAGAACTCACCAATGCTAGGAGAGACCTCTTGCAAATCTTTTCACAACGCTCACTGGTAGCGAGAGATAAAGGGCAATTTGTCCACTACTCACAAGCAAATCAGTGTGGCAGACATCTTGCGCAGACTCTGCAACCCAGACAGGCCCGGAGGGCTATCCCCTGTATTAACTCACCCAATAAAGGTAAAATAATAAATAATTCTTCCATAGTAGAAGAATTCCGTCAATACTATGACACATTATACAATCTCAAGCCCCAGACACCGTCACCCAACACCCAAACAGACTCTCTGATTCAAACACTGTCCTCATACATTCAGGAAACTGCACTCCCAACCATCCCTGAAGCAGAAGACTTGGAATCCCCCTTGACCGACTCCGAATTCCAACTTGCCATTAAAAATTTAAAGAATGGTAAAAGCCCAGGTCCAGATGGGTTCTCCTCACGCTTCTACAAGACGTTTTCACCTTTGTTATCCCCCCTGATGGCCAAAGCATTCAACGCCATAGATGAGAACTTATCTCCCTCCCATACTTTATTACAAGCCCAAATAGTAGTCATCCCAAAACCAGGCAAGGATACCTCTCTATGTTCTAATTATAGGCCGATATCCCTACTAAATATAGACCTTAAACTGTATGCTAAGATCCTAGCGAACCGTATCTCACCTCTTTTGCCAAATCTAATACATAGAGATCAAGTGGGTTTTGTCCCTGGACGTGAAGCTAGGGACAATACCACCAAAACTATCCACCTAGTGACATATGCCCATCGTAACCACATACCGACCTGCCTTCTCTCCTGTGACGCGGAGAAGGCTTTTGATAGGGTCAGTTGGCCCTTTCTTCAGGCTACTCTCTCCCAAATAGGACTAAGACCTAGAATGCTAACCCACATCATGTCACTATATTCTAAGCCCTCAGCCACAATTTTAGTTAATGGAACTCAATCAGAGAAACTCACTATTTCCAATGGCACGAGACAAGGCTGTCCCCTCTCCCCTCTCCTATTTGCCTTAGTAATCGAACATCTAGCCCAAGCTATTAGAGCTAATCCGGATATACGAGGAATACAGACCCCGTCCTCACAATGTAAACTTTCCCTTTATGCAGACGACTTGCTCCTCTATGTGACCAATCCCCATATTAGTATACCATCCATACTTGCCGAGATCAACCGATTCGGTGGTCTCAGTAATTATAAACTGAATCTCTCTAAAACAGAAGCACTGAACATATCCCTACCTCAGCCGACCCTTTCCTCTCTTAAGGCCAACTTCTCATTCCAATGGCAATCAAAATCTATCTCATACCTAGGTACGGCCATCCCAAGCCGTGCCTCGGAAATATATGCCCTAAATTACCGTCCACTTCTTACGAAAATTAGACGCCTCACTGAAAGCCGAGGGGACTTGCCATTATCATGGTTTGGTCGCATGAACGTATTGAAAATGGACATACTCCCTAAATTATTATACTTATTTCAAGCCCTCCCAATTGCCTTGCCAGCTGCCTTCTTCCGTACTCTTCGTTCCATGGCCATACGATTCGTGTGGAGGGGAAACCATCCCAGACTGAAACACAAACTTTTATGTACCCCCATTTCCAAAGGTGGGACAAGCCTCCCAGATTTTGAACTCTACCACACAGCAGCAGTGGTCTCCCGTTTACTGGAGTGGTTCCCTCGCCCACTACGTAAAGCTTCCACTTTGGTGGAACAGGACCTATCTTCAATTGACCTCCGGGCTTTACCATGGGGTTATGAACGGACTCATAGATCTCTTACTAGTTTGTCTCCACTGACCAGAGATGCACTATTAATCTGGTACCGCAGAAAAGAAAGATACTCACTTTCCACTGAGCCAAGTCCCCTTACCCCTCTATTTGACAACCCAGCTCTCCCAGAAGGCAGTTCTATACAAATCATAGACGATCACAACAGAGCCACTTGGCCCACAGCACGACAATTTATCAACAACACACTTGGTACTTTCACGTCAAGATTAAGCATCACATCATCCAACGTAACATGGTTAACACGTCTACATCTGACAGCCTACTGTAAGAAATTACATGATTCCAAACAAATTCACAGACCCTTGACTGGCTTTGAACAACTATGCACATTCTCAGAAACCCCCCGTCACACCCTTTCATTGATCTACAAACTGATTATAGAACACACACATGATACCTTACCCAACTACACCAAAGCATGGTCAGAGGAACTCGGGAGGGAAATAACCGAAGCCGAATGGGGTAAAGCTTTTATTTTCACCCACAAATCAGCCATTTCGTGCTACACCAAGGAAAAAAATTACAAGGTTTTATCCAGATGGTATCGAATGCCAACGAATCTCAGGATCATGTTTCCATCAACCACCGATATATGTTGGAGATGTAACTCTGCGAAGGGTACGTATGGACACATCTGGTGGGAATGCGATGTGATAGGTCCGTTCTGGACCCAAATCTTCCAAATCTATACAGAAATCTATGATAAACCACTCACCCCCTCTCCTTTCATCGCTCTACTATCAATACTACCGGGTAAAATTAAGTCACAAAAACACAACCTCTTAAAATTTTTTCTCAGCAGCGGTAGACAATTAATTGCTAGACACTGGAAATCCACTACTCCCCCATCTCTTTTAGAGTGGGTAAGTGAAATAAATAACACCATGCTTATGGAGGAAATGCAAGCCAGAGCCATAGACAAATATGCAAAATTTTCCTATATCTGGAGCATATGGAGGCATTACTCCACTTCAGATAAGCTAAAAAGCAGACTCACAGCTATGAAGGCACCTAGCCAAGTTACAAATTCTACTAGTTCCACACAAACAACCTAATAATAAAGGCCCCGACTTGGGGTGAGGCTCGCTGTTCCCCTCCCTTCCCCCCTCCCCCCCCCCCCACCTACCTTGCCAGTCTTCCTCCCCGTTCCTCCCCCCACCTCTCTTCTTTCCTCTACCTGTCATTCCAACACTTTTCTTTACTCTTATACTACTCTTTTGGGCTATCTATAGTCATGATTTTATTTTTTGCCTATTGTATTCTGCTCTTTAACATCAATCCCCTCACAACCTCCAGCAGATTGGTTGAACACCAACGTTTATACGCTGATGGTATTCAGATTACTTGTCTATTTATTCAGAGTTCCTAGACACCTGGGCGCAGCATGATCCCATAGGGGCGTCCAGATCTCGGGAATTTTAGTCAACATGACTAACAGCAAAAGTTCCGAAAGCTGTTGAGATAATACACTATGTTTATATTGAAGACAGAACGCATAATAATGTATTGATCTACCCATGTATGTTTCTTTATTACTAAATCAGATTGCCCGATGTCGAGCATCTGATCTTGTTTATGTTTTCATTTTCCGTTTGGAAAACTATTTTATATACAATAAAAACTTATTGAACCTAAAATCTTCAATATGCTATTCAAAATAGAAAATTCTCAATTACGAACTGTTTCATTTCATTGTGGCCTTTGACCAATTATGTCACTGAAGTGGCCCTCACTCTTTAAAAGGTTGAGCACTCCTGTTCTATGCCCTTTGTTTGACAATCTAAGACACAGTTCTTATGTTGTCTCATTTTAAGGAATGCCATGCTTTAGGCCCCTTTCACACTGGGGCAGGAGGTGCGTCGGCAGTAAAGCGCTGCTATTATTATCGGCGCTTTACCGTCGTTTTAGTGGCAGTATTCGGCCACTAGCGGGGCAGTTTTATCCCCCTAGCGGCCGAGAAAGGGTTAAAAACCACCGCAAAGCGCCTCTGCAGAGGCGCTTTGCCATTGGTATTGCCGCGCTGCCCCATTGATTTCAGTGGGCAGGAGCGGTGTATACACCACTCCTTCACCGCTCCGAAGATGCTGCTAGCAGGACTTTTTTTCCCATCCTGCTAGCGCACCGCTCCAGTGTGAAAGCCCTCGGGGCTCGAGACATAGCAGCGGCTGTTTCGGGACAGTTTGCAGGGGCTATTTTTAGCGCAATGGCGCCTGCAAACCACCCCAGTGTGAAAGGGGTCTTATAGAGGTAGTAAGATACATGGTCCTCACCTGACCTTCTAGCCCTCACCCAGCTCCTACTTAAGTGGATAATGTAAGAAATATTTCATTGGTATAGAAACAGTATTAAAGTATGTAATCATTCTGGTGGTGGGGGGGGGGGGGGGTTGTCTTGTTTTTGGGGGCATAGAGGCATCATAAATGTTTCACCATCTGTGAGCAGCCCTACTGTCTCCCATATTCAGTTTATATCTATATTTCTTTGACTGAATAACAGTTTTATTGCTTGTTACTTTTGTTTCCTCTCATCTTTCCTTTTTACTCACTGCAACACCTCCTTTTGAAGAATGATTAAGTCAGGGGAAATAGTGGCACCAATATAAAATGACACATTATTATTTTAAGAAGCACAATCATAAACCGTTTTTTTGGCTAGAAGGGAAGGGATTGTCTCATCCAGCAACTCATACTACAGGTAGCTCCTATAGGTATTCTAGCACTAATGTCATGCAGAGGATATTTTTGTACTAAAGCCGCCAAAGCAGTAGTAGCATATTCCATGGTTCAGCTAAGCATTCCTTTAACTGGGGACAAACCTTTTTGTATTGTATGTGAGTGATGTGATAAGCACTTCCCTTCATAGTATCCAAATTAGCTACTTGGCATGCAAATCTCCGAGGACACGCATCTACCGCAACATAGAATGAATCTTTTATATCAGCGTCATTACACATCTTGAAACCTTAGTAGGAAATAATTGTAGGAGTTGTGTGTAACTACACTACAGCCTTGGTATCATATTATAAATGCTACATGTAAAATTAACGCCTGGTCTCACCATGCTGGGAATCAAACCTATTTTTAGTCATCAGAGTCAGATATCATGTATGTTTATTTAAGTTGTGACCCAATTTTTTTTTCTTCCTCGTTTCCATATTTAGGTTCTCTGAGTGATGTTTACCTGCTAACGGAGTAATCAGATTTTTTGCCCTGTCATCCCTTTCCAACTGAGAAGTGATATAATTATAGAGGTTTTTGCGTTCTACAGTGAAAGTACTTAGTATTGGGAGAGCTTTTTCTCATTCTCTGACAACTGCACAGAATGCTATGTGGGTTCAAAATCAGCATCTTAAAGTGATGTCAGTTTATTATACAAAAACAATCTTTTCACCACAAATTTCCTTAGTTTAGGTGTTAGGGCTTAAAGTAGAACTCCAGGCAAAAACCAAAAAAAAATTAATTGCCCCAGCAAATATTGTTACAATATGTAAAAAATGTGAGTAAATATGGCACCAGCCTGGAGAAGAATGAGAAAATGTGAAACTGTCTCTTTAAGTGGATCCCTCACCTCAAAGCAAAAAAATTTAAAGAAAAGTAAGGCGCTACCACACAACCTAACCTTTACAAATAAATATACCATCAAGCAAAAAAACTCAATCCAATTTGTGTGACATAATAAGAAAAGATGAAAAAATGTAGCATATTAACAATGCAAAGTTCATAACAGGCAGTCCTTATGTATAGCGCCAACCACTGTGCCTTCTATTAAGAAAGTGCTCCAATGATTTCTTCCATTCATGCTCCACCACTGTGTATACAGAATGCACCCATACCAGCCATATATGATAAATGTGCCTTTGATAACTTAGGGTACCGCCCGTTCTAAAATGGCAGATGAGAAGATCCATACACGTGATGCCTTATGGAGATATACCACCCAATGGCCTCTCAGATTCCTTTACTCATGGCTGCGCGACCGCCACCTTTGAAGTCACTTCCGGCTGGGTTTGGTTAGCACCTTTGGTTGTTGGAATGCACGCCGGCTCATCCAAGCAGCCTGCAGGATAATTATAAACCAGGCTGTTTATGTTGGTGCTGACCTGAGCACCTTAAAATGTAAGTGCACAATTGTTTTTACTTCTTTTACCTTTTAATAAAAACTGAATTACACTTGTAGCACTGCTCCCACACACAGCACTGCTGGAATATCTGTACATGGGTCTCCCACTGATTATCCTGCAGCCAGTTACACGGTATTCTCACACAGCCAGGTGCACATACTCTTCCGCTCGTTATCTCCAATGACCAGTCTAGGGGATTTGTTTTTAGGTTTTATTTGGAGAACTTGGATAGGAGAAGGGAATTAGTATGATTCTCCAAAGTAACTATTCACAGGTGAGGACAACTCTCTCTCTCTGTAGAACTGTGATCTGCTAAACCATACAGCTTCTGTATGGAAGAATAAGTCTCTATGTAGCAGAAGAGACTCTGTGGACTTTGTCAGGGGACTTAAAGCAGAGTTCCACCCAAAAGTGGAACTTCCGCTTTAAGCACTCCTCGCCTCCTTACATGCCGCATTTGGCATGTCATTTTTTTTTGGGGGGGGGGCGGGTACCTCGTTTTGACAGGTACCCAGCTCCTATTTCCTGCTCTGGTCGCCTCGCCGCCTAGACGACTCCTCCTCTCCCCCTAGGTGGCTCCTCCTCTCCCCCTCCCTCTCTGCAATCTTCTGGGACACGTCACTTGTCCCAGAAGATTGCCTGGCCACTAGGAGTGCGCACCTGGCTGTGAAGCCGCAAGCTGTCACAGCCGGATGCTGTCGCTGTGGGGAGGCAGGGGAGAGGAGCATAGGACAGGTGAGTGTCAGTTTATTAAAAGTCAGCAGCTACACTTTTTGTAGCTGCTAACTTTAGTATACTTGAAAACGAGTGGAACTCCGCTATAGGTCTTCAAGACACTAGCCAGTGTCTCCTTTAGCTCACACCCCCAGTATACTGACTTCTAGAACCAGAGGGGGAATTGTAGCAACACACACTCAGTCTCAAGGATCCCTTCAGGATCTGTACTCACAAAATGTCCAGGGACAGCTGATGGCCTCTTTTCAACTTCCAAGTGACACTCTATACCAGTGACATAAGACCAGATCCATAGACTTGCTCCCTCAGTCAGCTTGCAAGAGAACCCTGGGTTGTAGCTTTCAGGCTTCAGGCCCTCAGGTCTGGCACCTGAGGCTGCACGGCTGCCTTTGCTGGGGAGAGGTATCCACTTCCTCCCCACCTGAACCTCTCTCCTTAGAGGTGGGCTGGACTGGAACCTTGAGCCCATGTGCTCCTCAGACATAAATACAGGTACCCAGCATTCCTTGGTGCACATACCCTTCTAACTGGCCAGAGCTGTATCTGCATTCATGTTCTCATCTGCTAGGTTTCCTCCCACTGTCCAGTATCACACCCAGAGCTCACTGAACAGACCTCACTAATCAATCACTGCTCTCTGTTAAGCAGACAGCAGATTCATTTGCCTGTCTGCTTCTCTGTAAAGCAGAACAGCCAAAAACTATATAACTCTCTAGCACCTACTTAGGAGGGTGCTACACACAATTCTGGAATTTTACATCTTTTCTGGGCCTCGGCTGCTGGGTAGAGAGTAAAGGAATCTGAGAGGCCATTGGCTGGTATATCTATATAAGGCATCAGGTATGTAGATCTTCTCATCTGCCATTTCAGAATGGGTGATACCCCAAGTTATCAAAGGCACATTTTATACAATGCTGTGAAAAAGTATTTGCCCCCTTTCTAATTTTTTTTCTTTTAAAAATGGCCGTTTTTTTTGGGAGCAGTGATTTTTTTAATGCTTATAGTGAAACAATAAAAAACCCTGCGCCAAATTTTAAAAAAATTTGCGTAGGGCCCTCCAAAATCCATACCAGACCCTTATCCAAGCAAGCAACCTGGCAGGCCGCAGGAAAAGAGGGGGGGAGAGCGTCCCCCCTCCTGAACCATACCAGGCCACATGCCCTCAACATGGGGAGGGTGCTTTGGGGTAGCCTCATCCCCACAACCCTTCCTGGTGGTTGTGGGGGTCTGCGGGCGGGGGGCTTATCGGAATCTGGAAGCCCCCTTTAACAATGGGACCCCCAGATCCTGGCCTCCCCCCTGTGTGAATTGGTAATGGGGTACAAATGTACCCCTACCATTTCACAAAAAAAGTGTCAAAATGGTAAAAAAGACAAGAGACAGCTTGGGACAAGTCCTTTATTAAAAAAACCAAAAATGTCCCACGATGTCCATTCATCTTCTTCTATCACTCCTGGCGGACCGAAAAAGAAAAGAAAAAAGCTGCAACCGACCCGCCTCCATGGGAGGCTCCCACCGTCTGACGCATCTTCGCTGTCACAGCTCTTATATAACTGATGGAGGGGTCACCCCGTGATGTAACGGGGTGACCCTGCCCCCTCTGACGCCACGGGGCTTCCCCATGGTTGCCCCATGGCGTCAGAGGGGGGCGGGGTCACCCGTTTACATCACTGGGTGGCCCCGCCCTCAGTTATATAAGAGCTTTCACAGCAAAGACACGTCAGACGGTGGGAGCCTCCCATGGAAGTGGGTCGGTTGCTGCTTTTTTTTTTTTTCAGTCCGTCGGGCGACGTGAACTTACACTGTGGGACATTTTTATTTTTTTATTTTTTAATAAAGGACTTGTCTCAAGCTGTCTCTTGTCTTTTTTACCATTTTGACACTTTTTTTGTGAAATGGTAGGGGTACATTTGTACCCTGTTACCAATTCTCAGAGGGGGAGTCCAATAAGCCCCCTGCCCGCAGACCCCCACATTTACTGGGCAAGGGTTGTGGGCCCTTGTCCCCATCAACATGGGGACAAGGTGCTTTGGGGGGCTGCCCCAAAGCACCCTCCCCATGTTGAGGGCATGTGGTCTGGTACGGTTCAGGAGGGGGGGCGCTCTCTCGTCCCCCCTCTTTTCCTGCAGCCTGCCAGGTTGCGTGCTCGGATAAGGGTCTGGTATGGATTTTGGGGGGCCCCAGGCCATTTTTTTTTTTATTTGGTGCAGGGTTCACCTTAATTTCCATATCAGACCCAAAGGGCCTGGTAATGGACTGGAGGGGGGGATCCTATGCTCTTTTTTCAATGAGTTTTAAATATATTGCCAAGACCCGTCAATTCATTACAGCCGCGATCAGTTTTAAATGACAATTTTTCCTTTAGAAATGTAATTTTGCTGTGGTACTGTTCTAAACATGGGAAAAATGCGCCACTTTGCAGGCATACTATAGACACCCCCCAGGCACGATATTTAAAGTAATATTTCGTTTTCATTGTTTCACTTTAAGCATTAAAAAAATCACTGCTCCTGAAAAAACGGACGTTTTTAAAAAAATGTTTGCATTGATACATGTCCCCTGGGACAGGACCTCGGTCCTCAAACACTTTTTATGACAATAACTTGAATATAAGGCTTTGAAACTCTTCCTAGACCTAGACCAATACATGTTTGTTTCTAATCTGTTCTTGATTTTTTTATTAGATTGTGGCATGATGTGTGGCTTTTTGTGATCTGTTAGCGTGCTTCACTTTGTCAGACAGCTTCTATATATGTGGTCTGGCAGTAATCAGGCCTGGGTGTGGCAAGTGAAATTTAACTCAGCTTTCCAAAAAATTGTGATTAATCACAGTTCATTCATGATTCAGCATGGGAGGGGGCAATTACTTTTTTACATAGGGCCAGGCAGGTTTGAACAGATTTTTTCCCTTAATAAATTAAATAACAATTTAAAAACTGCATCTTGGATTAACTCGGGTTATCTTTGTGTAATATTAAAATTTGTTTGATGATCTGACTCAGTGTAACCTTAAAGCAGACCATGCAATAAAAATAGAAGGTCCACACTTGGAGAAAATCTTAAAAAATACTTAAGATTCATTCACAAAATCTGCTGCATTGCAACACAGCGGCTGGTGTGTAGTGCAGCCCAGCCAGACCAGTGCACTGTCCACTTTTTTTCACTTGCATTTTTATTAGAAACGATAAGAAACATAGACACTAACATAGTGCAAGAAGAATGTACGATATTCAAAAGGAGTTTCTCTCTGCAAATATTGAACATAAAGCAATGATGTAATGATAAAGAAAATAACCAAGCAACATTAAATTGTGGGGTGAAAAAATATCCAAGCCATACTTAAGATTGCAATACGCTTCATGTCCAAAGAGAGGACTCTTCAGCTGGGAACCACAGAACTGAAGACAATGTCATTGTCCATGGGATCAGTAAGGGGTACCATTCTTGCCTGTGGGCAAAGGACCAATTCCAAGGCAGAGAGGATTAGAAGAAAGAGATGAAAAAATAAAAGGAAAGAGAGGGGAGAGAGAGAGAGAAAAGAAAAAAAAAGAAAAAAAGGGGCATGGAAGGGGTTTGGAGGCTACCCCTGTCTTGGAGGCTACATAAATATTAACGCACCGTTATGGATTATAATTCCAGGAAGCACGTAGGTGGTTATGTTGATGGAAAGTAATCTAACCAGAAATTTATCGTGGGCATCAGTTAAGATTACCATCAATTCCTCATTCACTAGAGAGCCGTGTACCCGACTTTTCACTTTGTCGAAGTTGAGAATCAGTGTCTTCCATGCTTTTGCAATTGTATGTTTCGTGGCAGCACTCCTTTTTTTTTTTTTTTAAACAAAATTTATTAAAATGTCACACAGTGACATATCTTAGAGTCTATTGGCATGTGGTGACCAGCATTGGAAAAAAGTACTGCATGCAGTACTTTTTACAGAGCACAACGGCTGCACAGTGCACGCCACCACAATGCAGTGGTGTAAACCAACCACACCTAAGACAAAGTATTTTGCCTTGTCTTGCAGTGGGTGTTCAGCGGGACTGTGCTGGAATAGCCACCCAACGCAGTACCACTGCACCTGCTGTAAATAGACCCTTACCCTAAACCCACGATTCTAGGGGCCTCTCCTAGGTGAAGTGACGTCAGGGAGTCATCCTGGGAAAGTTGAGTAACCCAAATCCCAAGTGAACACGCTCCTGTTCAGTGCAGTAGCATCCTTTTGCGACAAATAGGATCCTTCCCAAGATCCCTTTGTGATGCCCAGTCACATCAGCCACAGGAAGCATGAGGCAAAATGTTTAAATGTTAATGTTAAATGTACTTTTTTGCAAAGTGTTTTCCTTTTTTTTGTTTTATAATGTAGTGTTTTGTGAACAGGTTGTTGGGGCAGCCACATATGTGAATCCTGCATATTAGTACAAGGTTTGCTTTAAGTGGTATAGATGGTCACGTTTAGCAGTACAGGTGGAACTGAGATAGCTATTAATTTTGGACACTTTGTCCTATGGAGTATCTATAGTAGATGAAAACTACCTTCTGTATGAAATAAACCAGGATTGTCCATACCTTTGCTTCCCTTTTTTGCATTATTTTATGTGTGATTTAAACTTCTTCCTGGCTAATTAGTTTTATTCAAAATGAAGCAAACATAACACATTTGATGATACCTTTGTGGCCTGAAGGTTGAATGGCACCATTGGAGGTTGTTGTATGGTGGTTTATAAAGATTTTTCACCAAGGCCCTACAACTTTTTTCAAAACCTTGATCTAACTCTAAATCTGACTCAGATTATTTTAAAAAACGATAACAAAATTCACCTCTATCATATACCATAAGCAGACAATACAATATAAAATATCACAGACCTGCACAAAATCGCTCCTGATCTTTCAGGAAGATGAAAAGATAGCATGAAATTGTATATGTAAAAGAGATTATTAAGGATTTTGTTCTTAACCTATGAACATGGCATAGAAATGACTGCTAGTCTACCTGTATTAAATTATAGTGGGAATCAGATTGCTGGAAACTACAACATTATTATTATTTTCTAAAACGACAGAGAACAAAATCTGCAAAAATTACCCTCTTGAAGTCCCCACTAGTAAACATCTTAAACAAGGAACTTATAATGAGGTTTGCAGATGAATGCATATAGAGGGATTTATTTTGTGAAAGCACTTTCAAATACTGGAAAAAATGTCTCTAGACATAATCAACAGATGAGAGGTTATTTAGTATTTTAAATTAAATAAATGTGTGGCGTGCCATGATTGTAACATAAAGCTGATTGCTGTTTAAGGATATGGAATTGTTGCATACTGAGTAAAGTTAAATTCAGTTCGTTGTGGCTCTGATCCAATTGCTAACTTAACCCAGTATTTCAGGGTCAGCATTCACATATTCTGGGCAAAATTATATAACAAAATCTTCATTATTTTGTGATTTACATTAGAAACATGCAGGGTTAACTGCTGCTCTTCAAGTTTTATTTAGCAGGGCCTTTTTTTACATGTAATAATTAGCCCACCCTCTTCTCATATTCCATCTAACAGATTTTCTGGCTTCTTTCCATGTTGCTTGCTTCCGGACTTAGCAAAGCTGCAAAATAAGATCAATGAGCTCTGAACTGCCACATCAGACTTGAGACATCCATATGGTGTATATGCAGGCCTGGGGAGAAGGGTAATCGTAAGTGGGGCTGGAAACCCATTTCTGAGCGGAACTTGGGCAAGGCAGGAAAAAGTGGAAGAGCTACTGTGTGATCGTGACATTACAGTATGTGGTAATGTATGTATGTAGTTCCTTTTTGTAACCGTGTAATATGGAAAGAGCACACTGAAATAGCAGAACCCCTCAATATCATCAATAGATATTCTCCTATCAGCATTGAAATTCTTTGCTGTAACCCCCAGCCAAGCGTTCGGCTCATGGTTGTGTTGTGGTCCCATTGACTTCAATGGGTGAATTTGACCAGTAGTGTCACCTGTCAAACTCAATTGCTGTACCATCACATCACTCATGCTTCAGCAATATGGGTTGTTTGGAGGTGGACGGTTGGGAATAGGTGCGGTAAAAATATATTAGGAGGCTGGCCGGACATTTTGCGTATGTATGAAAATATTATTTAAAAAAAAAATATATATATATATAGATATATCAATATATATAGATATATCTATATATATATATATATATATATATATAGATATATATAGATATATTTATATGTATATATATCTATATCTATATATAGAGAGATATATATAGATATACAGTGGGGACGGAAAGTATTCAGACCCCCTTAAATTTTTCACTCTTTGTTATATTGCAGCTATTTGCTAAAATCATTTAAGTTCATTTTTTTCCTCATTAATGTACACACAGCACTCCATATTGACAGAAAAACAGAGAATTGTTGACATTTTTGCAGATTTATTAAAAAAGAAAAACTGAAATATCACATGGTCCTAAGTATTCAGACCCTTTGCTGTGGCACTCATATATTTAACTCAGGTGCTGTCCATTTCTTCTGATCATCCTTGAGATGGTTCTACACCTTCATTTGAGTCCAGCTGTGTTTTATTATACTGATTGGACTTGATTAGGAAAGCCACACACCTATCTATATAAGACCTTACAACTCACAGTGCATGTCAGAGCAAATGAGAATCATGAGGTCAAAGGAACTGCCTGAAGAGCTCAGAGACAGAATTGTGGCAAGGCACAGATCTGGCCAAGGTTACAAAAAAATTTCTGCTGCACTTAAGGTTCCTAAGAGCACAGTGGCCTCTATAATCCTTAAATGGAAGATGTTTGGGATGACCAGAACCCTTCCTAGAGCTGGCCGTCCGGCCAAACTGAGCTATCGGGGGGAGAAGAGGCTTGGTGAGAGAGGTAAAGAAGAACCCAAAGATCACTGTGGCTGAGCTCCAGAGATGCAGTCGGGAGATGGGAGAAAGTTGTAGAAAGTCAATCATCACTGCAGTCCTCCACCAGTTGGGGCTTTATGGCAGAGTGGCCCGACGGAAGCCTCTCCTCAGTGCAAGACACATGAAAGCCCGCATGGAGTTTGCTAAAAAACACCTGAAGGACTCCAAGATGGTGAGAAATAAAATTCTTTGGTTTGATGAGACCAAGATAGAACTTTTTGGCCTTAATTCTAAGCGGTATGTGTGGAGAAACCCAGGCACTGCTCATCACCTGTACAATGCAGTCCCAACAGTGAAGCATGGTGGTGGCAGCATCATGCTATGTGGGTGTTTTTCAGCTGCAGGGACAGGACGACTGGTTGCAATCGAGGGAAAGATGAATGCGGCCAAGTACACTGATATCCTGGACGAAAACCTTCTCCAGAGTGCTCAGGACCTCAGACTGGGCCAAAGGTTTACCTTCCAACAAGACAATGACCCTAAGCACACAGCTAAAATAACAAAGGAGTGGCTTCACAACAACTCCGTGACTGTTCTTGAATGGCCCAGCCAGAGCCCTGACTTAAACCCAATTGAGCATCTCTGGAGAGACCTAAAAATGGCTGTCCACCAATGTTTACCATCCAACCTGACAGAACTGGAGAGGATCTGCAAGGAGGAATGACAGAGGATCCCCAAATTCAGGTGTGAAAAACTTGTTGCATCTTTCCCAAAAAGACTCATGGCTGTATTAGATCAAAAGGGTGCTTCTACTAAATACTGAGCAAAGGGTCTGAACACTTAGGACTATGTGATATTTCAGTTTTTCTTTTTTAATAAATCTGCAAAAAAGTCAACAATTCTGTGTTTTTCTGTTAATATGGGGTGCTGTGTGTACATTAATGAGGAAAAAAATGAACTTAAATGATTTTAGCAAATGGCTGCAATATAACAAAGAGTGAAAAATGTAAGGGGGTCTGAATACTTTCCGTCCTCACTGTATATATATATATATATATATATATATCTATAAATATAGATATATAGATATATATATCTATATATGTATATATATATCTATATATGTATCCAGGAGCTGCCTATTATGCCTGCAATTCAGGGACAGTGTACAGCGTTAATTAATGTGGGGTTGTCTCCTTCTAGTGTTGGCTTGGACTCTATGTGTTCTTTCAGACTAAACTTAGAGCAAAGCATCGTGGGCTGTGTTCAGAATGCTGAGGTTTCAATTTCCAGCGGGACTGACCTGAACTATCACTACCAGAATGGTGAGGAAACAAAAAGACTCCTTGCAGAGGATATAAAAGGACTGGTTGAGGCCTACATCGCTCTATTGGGACACTGGCTTGGATTCTGTCAGCAGGACCTCTGTGTCAGTGTGAGCTACTACTGATTTGTGGCCTGCATAGCGGGGAGTCGTACAGCTGCATCCAGAGGGATCTCTGTGGACAGCATTGTTTCCCCACTACAGCGTACCGGAGACTGTTCCACATCTTCCAGCGTCAGGTAGGCCGAGTAGACCGAGTAGGCCGTGGCGTGTTGTGACAGGGTCAGACACCATTCCCAGAGCCAGGAATCAGGGGGAGTTCCTGAAAGAGCCTTCATCACCATCCCCTGCATCGCTGCCAGCGGCTTCTGTAACCAGTGTGGTGAGCGGACATTTGCCCATATAGATTCATTAGAACACTGCATATAGACATCATCTACTTAATCCAGCTTTCTGGTACTTGTGCTGCCACTGAAGTCAGTCTTTACACCCTATGAACACTGTATGCAGACATCTATATCCTATTCACATCTTTATTACCAGCATTCCTATTGGATACAATACTATTAAAGCTGTATGGGAAAAGTTTAAAGTGAAATACAAAAACCTCACATATCAGCCAAGTTTGCTATACCCTACAATCTTATTCATATTGCTGTAAGGCTAGCTGAAGATTACCGGATTCCAAGGAGTAACATTTCAACCTTTATATCCTCTCTTTATTTGCTCAAGTGACTAAGGTTATTTAGCTCAAAAAGGTCTGCTTTCATTTCATTCTCTGGAACTCTATTTAAAGGAGCGAGACAATTTAGATACATTATTTTGCATAGTGTTCTGTTGTGTTGTATTGATGTTAATGGCCTGTGGGTTGAGGATATAGAGGTGAGTGAATCTGACATAGAAAATAAAGTGTCAGTTCCCTACACTTCTGCTGACCTGTTCACATAGGTCTTTGTGATTGTATAAGGTTTTGAATAAATTTGGATCATAGTAAGTATTTTGCACTTCTTTATTACTGCAAGGTTTAAGTTACCAATTAGCCTTTTACTAGTGATATATTGTTCAGATAAAAATACCTTTATGTTCTACAGTGTAATGTTTTGCACTCTCACTGTCCCCTTTACTACAGTAAACAAGCTTAAACTGTTTCATTGATATTGTGCAAGTCTCTAATTATTGGTAACAGTTGGTGAAAAATGAAAGAACCCAGGGTGTCAGAGGTGATGGAGGATTTGCAGAGTCGGGGCAACCAGTGGGGTACAGATTCTGTCAGTGGCCCTTACGAGGGTAGCGCTATAGATATATATATTTTTATATATATATATATATATATATATATATATATATATATATATATATATATACACAAACACATGAATGAGGTATGTGTGGAAGGGGTTCTATTGGGTTCACCAGAAGGTGGGTCTGCACTGGGGTCGATATGCACACACATAGTTTAGGAGCAAAGTCAGTTAATTGTGTTATATAATTTATTTTATGTTTTTCATTTTAGAATCCAGGGTATCTTTTTATAGTACTGTAACCTGTCATTCATGAAAGACATTACTAATGTTAGTTATGTTTCATGTGACAGCAGGTAGTTAACAAGTCTGATGAGGCATCTAAAAATAATGCTGCCTAGATAAAGGATTCCAAACAACTAGCAGTGGCTCTGACAGGTAGGAATATGTATCACATACAAACTAAAGGCGCTCATAGACATGATATACATGTCTGCTGATCTACCTATATATATGATGCCTGAAAGACAGCTGATCGTATGAATTTATATAGGAACTTAAAACAGATGAAGGAAATACTATTTGTCAGATTTTATAGTTGCAACATTAGGGCTTGCTGTAATTTATTTATCATTTAAGCTTGGGTGGCTTCTGAATTGAATCGATAATCTTGATGCGTCTGAAATAATATTTTAGTGATGTTGTGCAAGAACCTGTATATAGTTATATATTTCATCTACACTACTAGCTGGAATCAGGACCACATATAGGATTATTGTTTTCAAATAATTTTATCTATGGATATGATTTGGGCCTGATAGTCTGGAAGTCGCACATAGGATGGTTGCACATCTCTGGTATGGTCTGTTCAAAGATACACTTCTGATATAGCAGTCTGACTATCAGGTACTAATTGCGTTGCCATTTTTAGTCTAGCACTTGTTCGTTCTAAGCTCTGGAAGTCCAGTGCTATAATATTCAGCTTTCAGTGCTAAAAACAAGTTAGAAATCCGCAACTTCCTATTCAGGTCCTAAGTATGTGTTTCTATATATATGGAATAAATGTATGTAATTATGTTTTTACAGATCATTAAACTTCTTAAACATCCACCACTGTATTCTATTCAACCCCGTGCTTCACTTAAAGTCCCACCCCCCCTTTTTTTTTGCTCTCAACTTTTCAGGTCCTAAGCTATGTCCAAAAGGCGCATTCCTAATAGAAATGCGCATAGTTTCTGGCGCTAGGCTATTTAAGGAATGTCCTGAGTGTTTCCTGCATCTGACTTCTGTTGACGACCCGGCTTGCTGCTGATTTGATCCTGGATTCTACTTGTACCTCTGCCTACCTATTCCTGACTTTGGCTCCATTCCCGACCATACTTCTGCTTCTGTACCTTGCTGCCTGCCTGCTACTGTCCTCGGCTACCACTGTGACCTTCCTCCTGCTACCGACTTGGCTTCATACCACTTCTGGGTGACTGCTTCGGCTGTCCTTCATAACCGCTCCAGTCTTCGCAGTGTGTTCCTGCCAAAAGCCTGCTGAGAGCTTCAAAAAGCCAAGCTTCCACAACCTGTAGTATTATTATTATTATACAGGATTTATATAGTGCCAACAGTTTACGAAGTGCTTTAAAATATAAAAGGGAGCCAATACAGTTATAATACAATAAAATACAAGAGGATTAAGAGGGCCCTGCTCAGAAGAGCTTACAATATAATAGGGTGGGAGAGGTGGTACAAAAGGTTGTAACTGTGGGGAATGAGGTGATGGAAGTGATAAAAGTTTAGTTGGAAGTGTGATAGGCTTCCCTGAAGAGATGAGTTTTCAGGGATCTCCTGAAGGTAGCAATAGTAGGGGATAGCCAGACAGGTTGAGTTAGCGAGTTCCAGAGGATGGGAGAGGCTCTGGAGAAGACCTGGAGATGAGCATGGGAGGAGGAGATGAGGGAGCTTGAGAGTAGGAGGTCTTGGGAGGAGCAGAGATGATGGCTTGGGTGATATTTGGAGACAAGCTTGGTGATGTAGCTCGGGGTAGAGTTGTGAATGGCTTTGTATGTTGTGGTTAGTATTTGGAATTTAATTCCCTGGGCGATTGGGAGCAAGTGTAGGGACTGGAGGAAAGGGTTGGCGGACGCTGAATGGTGGGTAAGGTGGATAAGCCTGGCAGCAACATTCATGATAGACTGAAGAGGGAATAACCTATGGAGAGGCAGGCCAATGAGAAGGGAGTTGCAATAGTCAAGGCGAGAGATAACAAGGGAGTGAATGAGGAGCTTAGTGGTTTCATTTGTTAAAAAGGGGCGAATTTTAGAAATGTTACAGAGGTGAATTCTACAAACTTTTGACAACGATTGGATTTGGGGCTGAAAGGACAAGTCAGAGTCTAAGATTACACCTAGTACCCTGGTGTGAGGGGAGGGAATGATGGTTGCATTGTTGATTTTGATGGAAAAGTCATGGAGGGGGGCACAGGCGGGGGGGGGGGATATTAATAGATCAGTTTTAGAGAGATTTAGTTTAAGGAAGTGGTGCGACATCCATGATATGTCACTTAGTAAGTTAGTAATGCGAGAGGAGACTGAAGGAGTGAGGTGAGGAGTAGACAGATAGATTTGGGTGTCATCGGCGTATAAGTGGTATTGGAAGCTGTGGGCGGTTATCAAGTGACCAAGAGAGAAGGTGTAGATAGAGAAGAGAACGGGACCAAGAACAGAGCCTTGGGCAACCCCCACAGAAAGGGGCAATGGAGAGGAGGAGACAGTGTTGTAGGTAACACTGAAGGAGTGCTGTGAGCACTGTGATAGGCAGGCAGAGAACCAGGATAAAGCAGAATCTTGGAGGCCAAGGGAATGGAGTTTATTGAGAAGGAGTGGGTGGTCAACAGTATCAAAGGCCGCAGAGAGGTCAAGTAGTAGGAGTATGGAGTAGTGTGAATTGGTTTTAGCAGTTAGTAAATCGTTAGTGAGTTTTAGTAAGGCAGTTTCCATGGAGTGCTGCGAGCGAAAGCCAGACTGTAAGGGGTCAAGAAGGTTATTTTCACTGAGGTAGGAGCTAAAATGGTTATAGACCAATCGTTCTAGAAGTTTAGAGGTGAACGGGAGCAATGAGATGGGTCTTAAAGTGGAGTTCCACTCCTAAAATTATTTTAGCATTTTTCAGCTGCATTAAAAACAATTAATAAAATTTGGAAAAAAAATATTTTTTTTTACTCACCTCTTAATGCCTGTTGCTAGGGGGTCCCTCGCAATCTGCCTCCTTACTCACCTCGGCTCCTTACGTCACTTCCCTGGGCACCGGAGGGAAGATCACCTGTCCCTCCTCCCTCTAGGCAATCATCTGGGACAAGTCACAGGTCCCAGATGATTGCGCGGCCAGTCGCAGCGCAGCTCGTGCATGCGCAGTGGGTGCCCAGCCGTGAAGCCACAGCCGGGCGCCCACAGTTACAATGCCGGCGCCGCCGAGCGGAGGGGGAGACGAGTGGGGCTTCGAACCCCCGCATCGCTGGGCCCTGGGACAGGTAAGTGTCCGATTATTAAAAGTCAGCAGCTGCAGTATTTGTAGCTGCTGACTTTTATTTTTTTTTTTAAAGTGGAACTCCACTTTAAGTTGTTCAGGTCGGTAGGGTCCAGTGAGAGCTTTTTAAGTATGGGAGTGATCTGCGCATGTTTGAAAGGGGAGGGTAAGGTGCCACTAAAGAGGGGGAGATTGAAGATGTGAGTGAGGGAGCATAGGATAGAAGAAGAGGGTGACTGTAGTAGTTGCGAGGGAACAGGATCCAGGGGACAATTGGTTAGGTGGGTATCTGAGAAAAGTTTTGTAACCTCTTCAGTAGTAGCCAGTTCAAAAGAGGAGAGTGTTGAATGTGCTGTTAGGCAAGGCAAATGTTGGGTGGGGAAGATGTACGCACAGTGGAGGAGTCCTCACGAATTGCATCAATCTTGTCTTTGAAGTAATCGGCAATCTCTTGGGCAGTGAGTGAGTTAATGGGTAGAGGGAGTGGGGGACGAAGCAGAGAGTTAAAGGTTGAGAAGAGTTGACGGGGACTGGATGACAAGGTATTAATAAGAGAGACAAAGTAGGCTTGTTTGGTAGCATGGAGGTAGGAATTGTATTTTAGAAGGGCAGATTTATATAGGGTGAAATCATAGGGTGCAGTACATGCGAAGTGCCCTTTTAACCTCAGCTGGTCCAGCATGTATCACATCTGTTCCTGGCCTGATGTTCTGCCTGACATCTTAAGCCTGCATCTCCTACAGCAAGTTCTATTATCAACACCTGTTGGCACTCGTGTTCCTCTGTCCCTTGGCACCATCTGTTCTACCTTCAGTGGGGCCCAGGCTGTAGATACAAGAGAGGCCAACCTCGTAAATTCAGTCTCCTACCAGGTACGTGATATTAGATCATTGAACCTAAATAAGTTGCCAGCCATTACGTTATATGTCATAAAGTGCATACTTTCCTTTTGCAGTTTGTCTCACACCTTTTTCACAGTAATTTGTATTCTATTTTTTTGCTACTTATAAAGGCTTAAAGCAATCGATGTGTTATATAAATTACCAAAAATTACTTTGCAAGGTCCAAATGGATCTACAGCTTTTTCCCAGGAACAAGCATGTTGTTTTTTTTATTTTCATTTACTTTCCATTTTCAAATAATGTTTTTGGCTGTCTGTCCAGTTTAAGTATCTCAGTAGGCCACAAGATTTTTATAGCACAATATAAAAAGCATTTTTCAAAGTTTAAACATGGTATAAAAACAGTTTTTTACTATTGGTTTATTTTTATTTTGATAAAAACAAGCAAGTACATTAATTCTGCCACCGACTTTCACAGATGGCATTTTATGCTGTCATTGCTATATAGAAAATAATGTATCATATAAGAAATGTATTTCTTTAAGGATCCTGAATGAGGGTATGGTCCCTAAAGTTTAAAAACCTAAATATGTTCACAGCTACCAGCAGGATGGAAAAAGGATGGAAAAATGTCCTTATTAAAGGAAAAGCTCTGAAAGTAACCAGCCTTCAGAGGATCCCCTCGTGGTGAGGTTGGAACTTATGGGAAGTGCTCTCCAAGTGCAATCGCTAGGATAGAGTCTTTGGTGGCACCTGAAAGCTAAACAGACTAAAGTGGGTTCCAGTTATAAGGCAAGTACTGTACATGCTTAAAGTGGGGTCGAGAGATATATCAGTAGCTAGGGGCTCGCACAGCGCAAGCAAGGTCAGGGCAAGGAATACTAGCAACTACAGTCAATCTTAAGAAAAGCCCCCATGAACTAATAAACTCTAAATTGTGCAACTCAAGAGAGGCACAAATTGCCCTTTAAACAGCTGTATCATTCTGGATGTATGCCTTTGCCTGCTGATGAACATGTTTGACAACATCTCTGTGGCTGGACAGGATCCAGAGCTTGGTTCCTGTTTCAATCCAGCACTGTGCCTGTCTGCAGCAGTGCTGCTCTCTTTCCGTTGCCTCACATGACACAGAGGCAGCAACAGGAGCCATTGGTTATTTCTGCTGTCAATCAAATCCTGTGAAGAGGTAGAGAGGGGGTGGAACCGAGCCACACTGTGTGTGTCTATGTATGCAAACAGCATGGCTTGGGACCACGCCTGCAGGAGTGCCCCCATTGCAAGAGGCTTGCTATGGGGGCACTCAGGGAAGAGGAGGTATGGACAGCACTGGTGGGGAACCCCAGATGAGGAGGTTCAGGGCCGCTCTATTGCAATAACATTGCACAGAGCAGGTAAGTATAGCATGTTTGTTCTTTTAATTAAAAAACATTAATGCCTTTACAACCTCTTTAATGTAGTTAATAAAAAAGAATCTGGAGGCTTTGACTCTGGCAATCAATTTTACACTCTATAGGCAGGATAGTTTCCTGTTTAGTCTATTTTGCCATATTGCCTTTGAAATGGCTTACGTTAAACTCTGTATACGTTCTTTCAGCACTCTTATCTGTAGGTAAAATTCTTAAAATAAAGAGTGTTAAAAAAAAACAGAATCTGGAGTGTGGAAGCGCCTAATTGAAACTGGAGAGCAGTATAATGGTGGAGGTGCACCAAAGGAAACAAAGGAAGAGGATAACATCAGGAAGATTAGTCTGTGAAGTTCAATTTACAGCCAATCCAAATGGCTGACTACAGCACGGATGTCAGTCAGCTGCCAAGCTGAATGTAAGTACCAGAGCACGTAAGGTACTGACAAGTGCATATTGCATAGAAGCAAACTAATTTGTATAAATCAGAATACACGTAGGTTTCATCAATTTACTTAATTTTGGCAGTTCTTAGCAGTCTCCTTCATACTGCATTGCAAGCCATTCCATTATTTCATGTGCCTGTGCATGGTTTACAAAAGCTGGTCAGAAAAGCCTATGCTGTCAGACACAGCCCCTATATAAAAACATTGCAGGTGACAGTGGGTGTTATTTTCTTAGTGTATTTAAGGCCTTGAATGTTGCTATCTTCACTCTTTCAAACCAAGGCTATCAGGTGTTAGGATGGGCTGGTTTACTTTTATGTGGCCAAGAGCCAGAATTAGGAAGCAAAACTGGAAATTATAAGGAAAAAGAAAAAGTATTTAAAGTTCTGCTTGACATATCTGTGGTTCAACAAGCTCCGAACAATGATAACTCCATATTCTAAAGATTTTCCAAAACATTGAATTATCCCAGTGCATTTTTTAAAAGCTAAAAAAATGCTAGAAAAAAATGCTTGTTGAAAAATGCCGATAAAGTTTTTGTGCAGCTTGTACCTGTAGTAGCATTTTAGTAGCTTTTAGAAGCTTTTAGAAGCATTAGTATTTTATTAGTGTTTTTACAGTACATGAAGAAAAAAAGCTAAAAAAAAGCTGTTAGGAGCATTTTAGTAGCGTTTTAGTAGCGTTTAGAAGCGTTTAGGAGCGTTCAGCATTATTTCTCCTGGAAAAACACTCCAGAAAACTCTACAAAAAAAATGTTTTCCTGCTCCTAGACGCTGTAGCTTAAAATATGCTAATAGCCTAATGCAGTGTACATTAACACTAGGGATGAGCCGAACACCCCCTGGTTCAGTTCGCACCAGAACATGCGAACAGACAAAAAAATTTGTGCGAACACTGTTAGGCCCATTTCACATGATCAGACCGTTCAGGTCCGCCTGTCAGTTTTGACGGCGGACCTGAACGGGCGCTCCATGTTAGTTTATGGAGCTTCGGATGTCAGCGGAGACATGTCCGCTGACATCCGACTCTGTCCGATCCGCTAAAAGCAGACGGATGGCCCTACGTCCAGGTCTGTCGCTGGCGGTTCGGGTGAGATCTGATGAAAACGGACATGCTGTCTGTTTTCATCCGATCCCTCCATAGGCGTCAGCGACGCCTGACAAGCCCCTCCCCGCTCATTGAGCAGAGAGGGACCTGTCATCCGCCGGCTCAGCGGAGATCAACGGCGGACCAAGGCGGGCTCTGTAGAAATGGAGTCGGCCTCGTGTGAAAGGGGCCTTAAAGTCTATGAGACACGAACACAAAAAATCAAAAGTGCAAATTTTAAAGGCTTATATGCATGTTGTTGCCATAATAAGTGTTTGGGGACCCAGGTCCTACCCCAGGGGACATGTATCAATGCAAAAAAAGTTTTAAAAACGCCTGTTTTTTCAGGAGCAGTGATTTTAATAATGTTTAAAGTGAAACAATAAAAATGAAATATTCCTTTAAATATCGTGCCTGGGGTGTCTCCTTAGTCAGCCTGTAAAGTAGCACATCTTTCCCATGCTTATAACAGTACCACAGCAAAATTACATTTCTAAAGGAAATAATGTCATTTAAAACTGCTCGCAGCTGTAATGTATTGTCGGAAACCCAGGAATATAGATAAAAATCATTGAAAAAAACTGCGCCAAATATAAAAAAAATGGCGTGGATGTCCCCCCCAAAATCCATACCAGGCCTTTCAGGTCTGTTATGGATAATAACTGTAACCCCACACCAAAATTTTTAAAAAAATGACGTGGAGGTATCAGGAACCATGAATCAGACCGAGACAGAAGTATAGATAAATCACACTTGTTATTAATAATAATAATAAGGTAAACAGAGTAAGCATAGTCAAAACAAGCCAGAGTTCAGTAACCGGATCGGGTAGTCAGCCAGAGAGCCAGAGATAAACGTAGTAGTACAGCAAGCAGGATCAGGAGCCAGAAGGAACGTCAGACGAGCAAGTCTTCAACAGGACCACAGGAGAAAGTCTCTGTGATGTTGACAAAGGCGAAGGCAGAGATCAAGTGAGCTGGACGACTTTAAATAGGCAGGACTGACGAGCAGAATCAACAACAGCTGGGTAACTGTGGAGAGAGATGGGAGCTGGGAATTAGCCGACAGCTGAGCGGCCAGCTCAGAGAAGGAAGGACTGAGCCCAGCCCTGACAGGAGGTCCCCCAGGCCCCCAGGCACTTTATACTCTGAACAGCAGTATATATACTATACGGCCTGCCCTACATACTTTGCAGAAAAATTGGGCCTTAGTTGTTGGTGGTGCCAGAACACTGTAACCCCTCACAGATACTCTTGTTGGGCGCAGGAATGGGCCCTGCTTAACTATTATTTCAAACATTGTAATTACATGCCCCTGTTAAACAGGGGCAGAAAAATTGAGCCTTTGGTTTTGGTGGTGCCAGAACACTGTAAGCCCTCACAGTTACTCTTGTTGGGTGCAGGAATGGGCCCTGCTGTGAAGTATTATATCAAATTTTGCAATTGTATGCCCCTGTTGAACAGGGGCAGAAAAATTGGGCCTTGGTTGGTGGTGGTGGTGGTGCCCTAAACCAAAAATATTGTTGGAAGCTAGCATCATCAGGATTGAGGAGGAATAGGATAGTCAGCATGGGCAGTCTTCAAGGCATCCCAGATCCATAGCAAATTCAATCAGTTACATCAGCATCAGGTGCTGGATAACTGCTGATCCAAGATTGATTATTTTTTATGAATGTGAGCCTATCAACGGAGTCTGTGGACAGGTGCACTCTTTGATCTGTTACAAACCCTCCAGCAGCACTGAATGAGCATTCAGAAAGCACGCTGGATGCAGGCTAGGCCATTAGCTTGATTGCATATTGAGCAAGTTCTGGCCAGTGGTCCATCCTCAAGACCCAGTAACCCAATGGATGCTCTGTTGGAAAGGTCTCCAAGTCTGCTCTTGCCCTTAGATATTCCTGCACTATATAATGGTAGCGGTTGCACAGGCAGGGATTGCATTGGCAACTATCATTTTGGATAAAATATTCATATCGGATTATATATTAAGCTTCGGCTCAGCACTATCTAAAAAACGATTCTCTATCCCTTCACACGTAATCTATGCTGCCTTCAAATTCCACCTTTAACTGCAACTGCTTTGTTGTTTTAAACATGCCTAAATTGTAATCTATGCTGCCTTCAAATTCCACCATTAACTGCAACTGCTTCATTGTTTTAAGCATGCTTAAATGGTAATCTATGTTGCCTTCTAATTATTTACCTCTGTCCATATCACTGTAATGTTTGTTTTTGTTTTCTTATTGTCTATACCTAAATTATGAGCTGGTTTTATCTTTATAGCCATGATCCCCTGCTCTCTTGCTGTATCTTGTAGTCTGTCTTTGGTGTGATAAGTTCGTTCTATCAGCCATGTGTTCCTCCTATGCAATCCTGTCTGATTAATTGGCAATGATACCCCCACCCAACTCAGTATAAATGTAGTCCTTCTCTAGGGGATGCCCAGGCAGGGATTGCATTGGCAACTATCATTTTGGATAAAGTATTCATATTGGATTAAGTATTACACTTCGGCTCAGCACTACAACAAATGCACAAATTGAAAATCTACAACAGAGTACTAAAACACACTAAACAGACTACAGGTGTCCTGATTCACCATAGAACATCTCTCATCCAGTCTGCTTCTCAATCTCATCACTCTGTATCATGCACTCCCTACTTTTCCTTCTCACAGTTGCATCCTCTCTCCTTAAACTTTCTCTCCTTCACTCCTCTTCTCCATCCCACAGCTTATATATATCACCCTCACTCCTGTCTTCACTGTATTACTGCACTCATCAGCTCCTGCTAATTTTGAATCCACATACCAATAAAACCTCCAGGACACTGAGAAGTGTCCCCCCACATAAGTCACACTCCCATATCACCTCTCTCACCCTTCTGCTACTCCTAATGTCTGGAGATATTTCTCCAAATCCTGGACCGCCATCATTTACCTTTGGCCAACATACCCAGCACCCCTTATCCTCTGCCAGAAGCCGCAATCTACACAATCTAATTTCTATTCCTGTTCTGCCTAGAACCAGCCTTCCCTTTTCTGGAGTTGGACTTTAACCTAAAATATACAATTTAAGTTTTTTCTTACCTCTTTTTTCGCCTAGACAAGAATGACATCATCCTGCTCCTGCAGCCTCCTGAGATATCCACAGCAGATATCGCAAGAGACATCAGAGGCATAAACACAAGACTAGAGGAGGACCTTACAGTGGGTCATCATGCAAGAACCTAGAAGAGACAGCTAGCTCCTGATGATGCAGGAGAGGAAAATGGCAGCAGAGCACATGGTGTGCAGTAGAGGAGCAGCAGATCCCTACAGAACAATGCTGGATTTGCTGGGTGGATGAGTATGTACTAACCTGTGCTGCTTATTGAACCCTGAGCTAAAACTAGCTATAGAATTCCAGACCAGAAGGGACAGGGTTAGCTAGAGTAACAGGAGCTCAGCTGAGAATAAACTCTATTGCAATAAACAAGTTCACCTACAATATACATCAAGGTGACCACGCACACTGGGGGTGATTTACTAAAACAGGAGATGGCAAAATCTGGTTCAGCTCTGCACAGAAATTAATCAGCTTCCAGTTTTGTTTTTTGTCAAAGATTAATTAAATAGGCTGAAGTTAGAAGCTGATTTGCTACCATGCACAGCTGCATCGGATTTTGCATTTGCTAGTTTTATTAAATCAACCTCAATGTATAACAGACTGAACTATCTGGTAAAGTGCATTTGAGATAAGAACTTCTGTCACCAGTCTTTAAATATATACATATATAGCACACACTCAGAAGCTATGGGCAACAATAGTAAACTATTAAACACTTGCCTAATAATCCCCGCTTCTGGTCTGGATTAGCAACAGCTCTTCTATGGGGATATGTGTGCTCCTGTCTCTCTCTCTATTCTTCCTCCATCTGGGGGTTTCAACCCAGTTGCCAAGGACATAAGGTGATGTACATAACTCCATGACATTAGGCAGCACGGCCACCTACAAATACAGGCAGTAGAGGGTAGTGGATCCCTACAAACTCCTAGTACTTTTTCTTGTAATGCCCTGTACACACGGTCGGACATTGATCGGACATTCCGACAACAAGATCCATGGATTTTTTCTGACGGATGTTGGCTCAAACTTGTCTTGCATACACATGGTCGCACAAATTTGTCAGAAAATCCGATCGTTCTGAATGCAGTGACGTAAAACACGTACGTCGAGACTATAAATGGGGCAGTAGCCAATAGCTTTCGTCTCTTAATTTATCCTGAGCATGCGTGGCACTTTGTGCGTCAGATTTGTGTACACACGATCGGAATTTCCGACAACGGATTTTGTTGTCAGAAAATTTTATAGCAAACTCTCAAACTTTGTGTGTTGGAAATTCCTATGGAAAATGTGTGATGGAGCCTACACACGGTCGAAATCTCCGACAACAAGGTCCTATCACACATTTTCCATCGGAAAATCCTATCGTGTGTACAGGGCATAAGTCTTTTTTGAGGTGCATAATGGGAATGTGAAGAGTAAGGTTTCATATTGTGTCCAAGTGTGAAGCAGATCTTTGGCCTCACTCAAAGCTTTATTTTCAAATCTAGGGGATTCAGAAATGTATACCAAGCAGTACAGCAGGGATATTTATTTTCTTTGATTGATTAAGGCTGGGTTCCCACTAGTGCGAATGCAGGTTTCCTCGCATACAATTCGCACAGCAGGAGATTGTGACCGGCTCTCTATTGAGCCAGTTCACATATCACCGCAGCAGCTTTGGTGCAATTTGCATAGGGGCCCTGTGCGTCTTTTGGTCTGTTTCAGGTCTGAATTCAGCCAAAAAATTCAGGCTGAAATCAGACCTGAAACTGTGAACGAGGCTTGCTCACCAATTTTCCTAAGTCTATAGAGCCATGACTTTGAGAGCAGACCTGTTTAGTCCAAACAGAAATGTGTCTGTTTATCACCAAAATAAGAATGTGAGCATAGCACTGTGTGTATACAGAACTGCATAACACTTTTTTGATGTGTGCCTGTGCTCCTTTAAAACCCCCACTTAGATTTGCTGCACCATCAAGTAAGCAACCAATAAGTTCATCAACATTCAAGGAGAACTGTTCGAAATGCCCTTTCGGAATACCAAACAGGCTTTCTCCAGCTTTCTCCACTTGTGCTAACATTGATTAAAGAGAAAAGCCTGTACTGCAGTTTAACATATCACATAATTATGCTGCATCGCTCTTACACTGCAACATCCTGTTTACTGTCCGTTTCCACATTGATATCAGTACTTTCTTTATCATCCTTGCTTATTTGTTGTTTTGCCATGTTTACCATGATGAAGACCAAGTGACTGACTAAAGTTTTCCTTAACAATGTTACCAGGCTACCTCTCCATTTTCGCTATTAGCATGATGTGCCTTTCCTATACCACTCAGGGTGCTCACTTGTGGAGATTGATACCATATTGGCTTAGAAGCAAAACAAGCTCAAGAAAGTTATTATGGTTTATAGCAGGATTGTCTTAAGTATGAGCAGCTTCATAATTCCCTCTGTAAGCAAGGTCTAGTTTGGCAATGCATAGAATTTCAACTAGTTTATCATTAGTTAGAGCTTTAATATGTACTCTGATTTTTATCATTGCTCACACTTGGATTACAATTAAATTAAGCAAGACCTCCTGCACTAAAATGTGAATGATGTAGTTTCCCCCCTTAATTCCAAAAACATCTACATTCAGTGCCCAGTTTGGCCCTGCTCACTAACTCCAGGTTAGTAGCTCCTTCAACCTTCTAAGCATTTCCTCCCTCAACAGAGCTGTGCCCTCCATAATGGTGCAGTCCATACCTACTGTAGAGCCAGTAATTGACCGATAAGTAAGCCCCTGAAATAATTTTTAAGGATGCTCTATCTTCATCTAACTTTGTAATTTGAAACAATATGCATCATGACAGCTAGGTCCTTCCCAGGCCTTTCCAGCAATCTGTCCATTCAATCCGCAATGTGTTAAATCTGAGTACCCAGGAAACAATATACTGTTTGGTGATCACAGTCTTTGTGACAGATTATCCTATCTACCCTTCTAATAATGGATTACCCTACCACCGGTAACTGTCTATGTTTGCCTACACCTACTCCATACAGGTGCAGTTAGTCCCTGGCAGCTAGGAGGTATTCTGCCTCAGTATTTCTACTTCTGAACTGATATCCCCAATATCATGTAATTGGGCATATTTATTGGGTTGTATCAACTAAAGACTGGCCTCTTTAGCAGTTTTTCATCTACCCCATCTTCTAACTGCAACCCATCTACCAACCCCTAGATCCTGTGCCTCCAAGTCTCCCCTCTCCTCTGTACTCGCCCCAGGCAGCACCTGATAGATAAGGTCCAGGCTCCTTTCCAGGTTGCTAATTCCCCTCAGTGTTGCCAATTTAATTTTTAGATTCTGGGCTTTCAAATGCACAACTTGCTCATGTCTTACCTTACACAACAGTATTCACCCTTGAATGGTTGTTCAAGGAAAAAATACATATAGCAGGCTATGCACTGGATTGCATTACCACTCATGGGGGACATGTCTACCACTGAGTTAATGGGGATACTCAAATTTATTTATTCAAGCACTGTCAATTTATAGAGTTACATACCCTGTTTCCCCGAAAATAAGACCTAGCGTGATTGTCGGTGATGGCTGCAATATAAGCCCTACCGCCCAAATTAGCCCCAGTTAAAGTCCTTGTAGGTCTTATTTTCAGGGTAGGGCTTATTTTCGGGGAAACAAGGAAGGGCTTATTTGGGGGGTAGGGCTTATATAGCAGCCATCACCGACAATCACGCTAGGTCTTATTTTCTGGGAAACAGGGTAGTTAGGTTGCAAAAAGACACAAGCCCATCTAGTTCAGCCAATACAAAATCCTATACCCACAGTTCCTCTGAAAAAAGCCCTATATAAAGCATGATCCAATGTGCACCAGCAGAGGAAAAATAACTTCCTTCCTTATCTCCCAGAAGGCAGTTGGATATTCCCTGGATCAAAAACCCCTGGTGTAACTTATAAATGGTGTTACCTATAACTCAGGTACCTATATACAGTACGGTATGTTAAAATTTTCATTATGGTGCTTCTTTTTTAATTGCTAAACAGTCCAAATATCTTTTTTGTCAGCAAATTAGTTAGATAAGGCTTGGCTATTTACACAGTGCCATGTGTCTATTTGTGGATGCTCCAATCTTACTGTCCGCAGAAAACCCCTTCCAAGTAGTGAGTGACTCCAAAATAAATGACACCATTCTTAGTGTGCCACAGGAAATTATTTTTTATTTTTAGTCAGTCAGTTATTGGAAATACTGTAGGCCTTTCTGGTTCACTAACTAAAGAAAATGGCTGACCAAATACGCAAAACACAAGTGATATCAGTTCAGAAGTGAGTTACTGTCCCCAAACAAATTATGCCATGCTTACTGTACTGAATGTCAGTTAGTCAGTTATTGAGAATACTATAGGTTTTTCAGGTTCATTATTGAAGAAGATGACCGCAAAAAACACACAAATCCCAGCATTACCAACCCAGAAGTGAGTGATTGACCCACAATAAAATACAGTTGCAATAAAAAGTATGTGAACCCTTTTGGAATGATATGGATTTCTGCAAAAATTGGTCATAAAATGTGATCTGATCTTCATTTAAGTCACAGCAATAGACAATCACAGTCTGCTTAAACTAATAACACGCAAAAAATTAAATGTTACCATGTTTTTATTAAATGAACACACCATGTAAACATTCACAGTGCAGGTAGAAAAAGTATGTGAACCCCTAGACTAATGAGATCTCCAAGAGCTAATTGGAGTGAGGTGTCAGCCAACTGGAGTCCAGTCAATGAGATGAGATTGGAGGTGTTGGTTACAGCTGCCCTGCCCTATAAAAAACACACACCAATTCTGGGTTTGCTTTTCACAAGAAGCATTGCTTGATGTGAATGATGCCTCGCACAAAAGAGCTCTCAGAAGACCTACGATTAAGAATTGTTAACTTGCATAAAGCTGGAAAGGGTTATAAAAGTATCTCCAAAAGCCTTGCTGTTCATCAGTCCATGGTAAGACAAATTGTCTATAAATGGAGAAAGTTCAGCACTGCTGCTACTCTCCCTAGGAGTAGGTGTCCTGTAAAGATGACTGCAAGTGCACAATGCAGACTGCTCAATGAGGTGAAGAAGGATCTTAGAGTGTCAGCTAAAGACTTACAAAAGTCTCTGGCATATGCTAACATCCCTGTTAGCGAATCTACAATACGAAAAAAAAAAAACAAGAATGGATTTAATGGGAGGATACCACAGAGGAAGCCACTGCTGCCCAAAAAAACATTGCTGCAAGTTTACAGTTTGCACAAGAGCACCTGGACGTTTCACAGCAGTACTGGCAAAATATTCTGTGGACAGATTAAACCAAAGTTGAGTTGTTTGGAAGAAACACACAACGCTTTGTGTGGAGAAAAAGAGGCACAGCACACCAACATCAAAACCTCATTCCAACTGTGAAGTATGGTGGTGGGGGCATCATGGTTTGGGGCTGCTTTGCTGCATCAGGGCCTGGACGGATTGCTATCATCGAAGGAAAAATGAATTCCCAAGTTTATCAAGACATTTTGCAGGAGAACTTAAGGCCATCTGTCCACCAGCTGAAGCTCAACAGAAGATGGGTGTTGGAACAGGACAACAGCCCAAAGCATAGAAGTAAATCAATGACAGAATGGCTTAAACAGAAGAAAATACGCCTTCTGGAGTGGCCCAGTCAGAGTCCTGACCTCAACCCGATTGAGATGCTGTGGCATGACCTCAAGAAAGCGATTCACACCAGACATCCCAAGAATATTGCTGAACTGAAACAGTTCTGTAAAGAGGAATGGTCAAGAATTACTCCTGACCGTTGTGCATGTTTGATCTGCAACTACAGTAAACGTTTGGTTGAAGTTATTGCTGTCAAAGGAGGTTCAACCAGTTATTAAATCCAAGGGTTCACATACTTTTTCCACCTGCACTGTGAATGTTTACATGGTATGTTCAATAAAAACATGGTAACATTTAATTATTTGTGTGTTATTAGTTTAAGCAGACTGTGATTGTCTATTGTTGTGACTTAGATGAAGATCAGATCACATTTTATGACCAATTTGTGCAGGAATCCATATCATTCCAAAAGGGTTCACATACTTTTTATTGCAACTGTATATCATTCTTATTGTGCTCCAGGATAAAGTTTGTAAATTTTTAGCTAGTTGATTATTAGTATTACTTAGGCTTTTCTGCTTTACTTACTAGAGAAGATGCCTGCCTGCTGACATGCCGCATGTCTCTTCTTTCCTGGACACAAAAAGCCAGCCAGCTTAGCAGTATTGTTTCCAGCAGTTCTCAGCATGTGCCTGTGAAGGCTGGCTTTTATTCTGGTGATGGAGGGTCCTGGTGGAGGTCAGGTGGTCCAATGCAGGGACATTGGGGCATTGGTCATTACTTCTAGGTAGTTAGGACCAGTCTTGCTGTGTCTGGCTAGCCAGACACAGCAAACACAGCAGAAGAGGGATTGTGTGCCGAAGCAGGCGGCCGCCATCAATTAGGTTACACATAACACTTGCTGAAGTTTCTGTGCACAGTGCTTATTGATGGAAATTATGCCACCAGAGGATATTTTGGTCAGCCAGACCAAGCCTGCAAATAGCTTTTCAGCCTGCTCTGAGATATTACAAAACAGAGCATCTGATTTGTGCATGTTTAATTTTAAAGAAGACATTTGCCAAAGCTTATTAATAGAGGAGATGATTTGGGAATGAGACTTTGGGGTTGCTTACAAAAACAGTATATCATCTGCAAACGGGTTATCATTTGTATATTGCACAATCACTGGGATCCTAACTGGCTGACGCGTTTAGAAGGATATACCCTTTAAATACTCTGATCCCAGTGAGGTCCCCCTAACTTATGGAGCCTGCCGAGTCCAGGATTATATTTTATGCTGCTTCAATCTAAATAAATGCTATGGGATAATGCATTAGGCTGATACGCCCTCTTTTGTTTGTTTTTTGTAGTGGCTACAGGACATCCCCAGTCCTAGAGGATAGCAAGGCTTGAAGTGCTATTCCTGTTAAGTGGAATCTGAATCAATACTTGATCCAGGTTATCACACTTATGCACAGGGAATTTCCTTTTCGTTTTCCCTAAGCTTGGTGGTTGGTTACTCCTGAGTGTTTCTTGAAGATGCTTCCAGAGAATTGAGTAGAAGGGAATATTTATCTGACCTCAGCCAATCCCTGGGAGGGGCACCCAAAAGGTGGCTGAGGGAAAAGGTAAATATTTGTAAAGCTTGCTTTGTAAAGTGTCTTTTCCTCCTGGGGCTGCTGCCCCTGGGATGCAGCCTGGGCATTGAAGAGCTAATGTTAGACCTCCGCATGTGCTTGGCTGAGGGCCTGCAAAAAATATGGATTGAAAGATATTTGCTGGAGGGCATCACCTGTGGAAGCTGGGCTAAAGAAGGATCCTTTTATCACAGAAGAGTGTTGCATGGAAGCTGGTGGATGGTAGCTGTCCGTAGACATTGTGAGTAAGACCCTTGCTTAAGACTGCAGGTGTACATGTGCCTATGGGGTTGAATGCCAAAAGTTGTTGCCAGGACAGGGACCACTCATGAAGAGTCTCAGATTAACTGTCTGTTCCTTTCTTTTTCTAAAAAAAGCAGGCTGTTGCAAGAGGATTTGTGTTTGGGAGACTTTTCCTGTTTCTGTTTGGTGTTTTGAAGTATCCTGCACCCTCATCCCTCTTTCCTGTTGCTTGCTGCAATAAATCTGCAAAAAGACAAACCCTAGACTGAGCCTGTTTGTGTGTCAGTGTGCTTGCGACTGGTGTTGGGCCTGGCAGCCTCCAGAAATGGTGAGAGAGACCTGGGTCATGTTAAGCAGCACTTCTGGTGGTGGGGGGGGGGGGGGACACTACACACGATTTATTAGAAAGATCTTTTTGGACCATATATGCATGGACAACAGCTATCTGTCATAAGAACACATTTTAGTACTGCTGCTTTTCTGTTTTTCTTCTTTGAATGTGTTTTTCACTTCGGTTCAATCCATCCTCTCCCTTGAGATCTCATTTTTGTAGTTCAGTTTAACTATAACATGCAGCTGTAATTATAGTCCCATCTTGAACTATGCAGTGAAGAATGACATACCATCCCAACTGACCTCAGGTCACACACAGTTCATGGAAATCATCACATTTAAGAACTGGAAATAATGGTTTCCAAAGTTCCTAATGATGTTTGCTGAAGCAAGGACATTATGTGTATTTCCTATGAATCTGTTTTTTTGTTATTGTTGGAAAGTATGTCAGACAAAAGTATGCGTTGCTACCATGTGTCTCAGATATAACTGTAATATCTGCATCACTGGTGGATGGTATGAATGATGCAATTTAAGGGAGTCTCTCAGGAAAGAAACATGTTCTAAGGCCTCATTTACACTTTTGTTTTTTGTTGGGGGGGGGGGGCAGATAGAATGCGCCATTGAGCAAAGGTTTTATCACCCCCAACCACTCTTCCTTACGGTGAAAAGCAAACAAAGCACATCCCTCTATAGCAGGAGTTAGCAACCTATAGACCAAGATCTCCCAGTAGATCGCGGACAGGTGACTGGTAGATCGTGGTCTGGGCTTGCTGATCCTCCATCCCAGAGTGCAGATTGCAATGCAGAGGGACTACTTTTAAAGTTGAAGCTGTAGTAGGGAGCAAGAGCCACATAAGCCAATAGTGGTCTCCTAGCAGTAGGAAAGAAGAGATCTTCAGGTCATTGTGAAGCAATACATTGGACATAATAGTATAGGGCTGCTTTCACATTGGCGTGCTGCGGTTTACCCACACCACGGGTGCAGTGCAATGTACCTGCAGTCTACCTGCAGCTTTCCTGCGGGTTTTCTGCATTTAGCCAAAGACTTCTATTATATCCTAAGGGTTGGATGCGTTTTCTGAATGCAGGAGTTTTGGTGTGTTTTGAGAAGGTGCACCACACCTGCAAGATATAATATAGGTCTAAGGTAAAGCGCAGCTTGACCCAGCAAAGTCACAAATGCACTGTGCTGCACCCGCAGTGCAGGTAAACTGCAGCACATCGGTGTGAAAGCAGCCTTATAGGGGGCTCAAAACAGTAAGGGTTCATTTACATTTGCATTTTGGGGGGTGGTAAAACCCCATAGTTAAGACATATTTTTACCACCTCCACCCCAACCTCACCCCCTTTAGCTGCAGTGGCCAGGGTTGTACATATGTCACAGCTGCAGCAAGAATTATACACCCTGTCATGGTTGGTGGGTGTAGCACCTGCCAAGCATGAGTGAATGAGGTCAGGCTGCAAGTGCCCTGCAACCTTATGTAGTACAGCAAACAAGGGGTTAAAGCAGGCAGCATTGCATTGCTTTCTCACTACCTGCATTAACCTCTGGGACCCCACAGAAACTTGCAGAGTGGTCCTATATACTTGAAAGTCGTGATTGGCAGCATGTGCAGCATGTATTCACCTCAGCAGTAAATGACCCCTAAGGGCTCATTTACACTTGCTTCGGCTTCAACACACATTAAAGCGCCTACCGCTTCAACAAGCTTTTATAATGTGTTTTTGATGCTTCAGTGGTGCTTCGATAAAGCTTTAGTGATGCTGCAGTGAGGCTTCAATGATGCTTTGGTGAAGCTTTGCTGATGCTACGGTGATGCTCTTTTGAAGCTTTGTTGAAGCTTGGCAGGTGCATTGTGTGTGTTATAGATATCTCATACCTGCAATTTCAACAAAACAAAGCGAAGCTAAAGCTGAATTAAAGCCTCTCAAAAGCTTTAGGTGCTTCAAGCGAGCTTTGCCATAGACTTCTATGGGGGCTTTAAAGTTGCTTTAAAGCACCACTAAAGCTACATGGGGTATAATTTTTGAAGCAAAGCAAAGCAAACGCAAGGTGTAAACTGGACTGTAAGCTAACCATTTTATTTAGTGACAGGGACTTTGACTGGCGTTAAGAGAGCTTTAACAAAGCCTTTCCAAAGCCTTGTTTTGAAGCAAGTGTAAACTAGCCCCAAGGGTGCTTCTGCGGAATGCCACTAAAGGCGTGCAGCAGGCCCTGCTGCTCCTCTGTAAAGCGATCCGAGTGTGTTTGACAGCTGGTGAGGAGGCTTTTCCTGAATCCAAGATAAAAAAAAGGTGACAGGGGAGAGATGTCAAGCACACAGCCTATGATTGACAGCCTTGGCTCTGTTCCTGTGTGTTGTGGGAAGGGGTGTGTGTCCCTTCCCTCCAATCAGCTGTCAGAGCTCTCCTCACTGAGCTCTGCAGTGTGTCTATTCAGTTCTCTGCCCCCTTTTTTGTAACAGCTCAGACAAGTTTCATAAATTCTGGAGAATTTATTGTAGAGAAGAGAAAACTGCAGATAAACAGGTACAATATGTGTAGGAGCATATGTTTCAACTCTGTGTTTTACAAGAGGCAAGTCATTTCATTGGGTATATGTAAGGGTTTACAAACACTTTAAGATATATACCTAGTGCTGGTGATTGCAGCTTGCTGTCTGATTTGTTATCTAATTTACCTACAACTCAATGATACAAAAACTGTTTAACTGTGTCCTGAACTCTGTGTGTGTAGCTCCTTTAACTTACAGCTCTTTAACCACTTCCATACCGGGCATTTTGACCCCCTTCCTGCCCAGGCCAATTTTCAGCTTTCAGCGCTGTCACACTTTAAATGAGAATTGTGCGGTCATGCAACGTTGTACCCAAATTAATTTTGATCATTTTTTTCCCCCACAAATAGAGCTTTCTTTTGGTGGTATTTGATCACCTCTGCGGTTTTTATTTTTTGCGCTATAAACAAAAAAAGAGCGACCATTTTGAAAAAAAAAAACACAATATTTATTACTTTTTGCTACGATAAATATCTCAATTTTTTTCAAAACAATTTTTTTCCTCAGTTTAGGCCGATATATATTCTTCTACATATTTTTGGTAAAACAAAAATCACAATAAGCGTATATAGATTGGATTGCGCAAAAGTTATAGCGTCTTCAAAATAGGGGATAGATTTATGGCATTTTTATTTTGTATTTTTTTTTACTAGTAATGGCGACGATCTGCGGTTTTTATCGTAACTGCAATATTGCGGCGTCACATCGAACACTTTTGACACTATTTTGGGACCATTGACATTTATACAACGATCTGTGCTATAAAATGCATTCATTACTGTATAAATGTCACTGGCAGGGAAGGGGTTAACACTAAGGGGTGATCAAGGGGTTAACTGTGTGTCCTAGGGTGGTGATTCTAACTGTAGGGGGAGGGGATTCACTAGGGGAGGAGACCGATCGGTGTTCCTCTGTAATGGGAACACACGGATCTCCTCACCTGACAGGATGTGGATCTGTGTGTTTACATACACAAATCCACGGTCCTGCTCGGTTAACGGGAAATTGCGGGTGCCCGGCGGACATCGGGCACGTGCATTGGGGTCCCGAGTGATGCGGCTGGAGCGGCGCGCGCGCACTCTCCACAATGCAGGGAATCCCAGGACGTCATATGATGCCTGTCCTCACCTGACAGGGCATGGATCTGTGTGTTTACACACACAAATCCACGGTCCTGCTCGGTTAACGGGACATCGCACCCGCTGGGCACGCGCATCGGGGTCCCGAGTGATGCGGCGGGAGCAGTGCACGTGCACTCTCCACAATGCAAGGAATCCCAGGACGTCATATGATGCCCGCCCGGAGGTATGAAGGGTTCCTGCGGGCGTCATTTGACAATAGAGCGGTAGAGAAGTGGTTAATTAGGAAAATTGCCTAAGGCCTCACGTCTGCCTAATTTGCCTGACGTATTACCCCAGTTTTGAGGGACAGGAAACTGTTTTCACTGCGAATTTCTAAAGCAGCTGTTCAGTGGTTTAGTTGTGATGTCTTCATATAGTTCAGATGTGGATTTTCAGAGCCGGTGGCCACCGGTGTCTTTAAAGATAGCTGGTTGTTAACGAGGAGGCCGGGAAGCCAGCCTCTGCGTCCTTAGCAACTGATGATTCCCCGCTGACAGCAGAATGTAAACCAAAGAATTGCCTGCAATGAAAAATAAAAAAATTAGAGTGTGGGGTCCCCAATCCATACCAGGCCCTTCGGGTCTGGTATGAATTTTAAAGGGATCCCCATGCCAGAAAAAAAAATCCATACCAGACCCTTATTCGATCATGCAACCTGGCAGGCCAGGCAAGGGGAAGACGAGCGAGCACCCCCTCCTGAACCATACTAGGCCACATTGGGGGGTGTTTTGGGGCAGGGGGGCCGTGCCCTCCCCCCAAAGTGCCTTGTCTCCATGTTGATGGGGGCAAGGGCCTCTTGCCCACAACCCTGGCCGGTGATAGTGGAGGTCTGCGGGCAGGGGGCTTATCGGTATTTGGAAGCCCCCTTTAACAAGCAGGCCCCCAGATCCTGCCCCCTATGATAATGAGTATGGGATACATTGTACCCCTACTTATTCACCAAAAAAAGTGTCAAAAAGAAATAAAAACAGGGACAGTTTTTGACAAATCATTTATTCAAAAAAAACAAAAACAATATCCCCAGTGTAGATCCAGTGTCAAACACGATGTACGCCACAGCTGCCGACCCAAAAAAAAAAAAAACAGGTCCGCACCCATCACTGGCTCCCGCCATCTGCCAGCCCTCACCGTCTGCCAGCTCCACCATCTGACAGTTCTTAAATTGCTAAGGGGCAGCGGCGGCGTTCATCGTGATTGATGCTGGATCTACACTGGGAGACATTGTTTTTGTTTCTTGTTTTTTTTAAATAAAGGATTTGTTTGTGTTTTCATTTCTTTTTGACACTATTTTTGGTGAATGAGTAGGGGTACAATGTACCCCTACTCATTCACATGAGGGGGCACCAGGATCTGGGGGCCCCCTTGTTAAAGGGAGCTTAACAGATTCCGATAAGCCCCCCCCCAGCAAACTCCTACAACCACCGTCCAGGGTTATGGGGAAGAGGCCCTTGTCCCCCGACCCGCCAGGTGGTATGCTCAGATAAGGGTCTGGTATGGATTTTTGGGAGGGACCCCCACACCATTTAAAAAAAAAATTGGCATGGTGTTCCCATCAAAATCCACACCAGACCACATGCTAGCTTACAACTGATGAGTCATCGGTTGTTAAGGGTGTGGTAGCTGGCTTCCCGCTTCTTAACAACCAGCTATTGTTAAAGATGCTGTTGGCCGTCAGCTCTAAACATTTTATTTCTACAGTAAATTTTTTAATACTTTAATTATTTTTCCCATTATGGCCGTGAGTGGGACCTCGTGTCTAAGTTTTGCCTAAGGCCTCACAAAGCCTAGAGCCGCCTCTGCTTGGATACCAACTTAATAGCCCTGCCCACATGTTATACCTAGAAATTACTAGATCCAAGAGTCAGGCAACCTCTGAACAGGAAAGAGTTGCTATGGCAGCTACCCTTTAAATAGGTCGTTCTCAGCAGTAATAGAGGTGAATGGAATAAGCAGTTTTCCGCTCAAAATTGAATTAATTTTGTCAAAGCAGTTGTTATGAACTTTTGATCACCTCCTGTGCTCTAATTGATATGAAGATCCCTCCTGTATAACCTGGTTTTGAAATCTGCAGCTTATGTTAGTAAAATGTTACCATTTAAAAGCACTTGTCTTTAGACAGATAAAGTTGTTGAGCTCTTTTATATATAGATCAAATAAACTCAAAAGTTCAAAGGAACTCAGTTGGAATGTTGCTAAAATAATTCTATTTATTTAATGTGCACATACCTTCATAGTTTTAAACACATGTCAAAGTTCTTGTATTAAATATATGGGGCCCTCAAGCATTCTAATGTTAACACTAAATGGATTGTGAATAGATTTTTGATTTCTCTTTTAAAATATTTTATTGTTTTAGGGTTAAACATAGTTCAGGTTTACAAAGAAAGACAATAACATTATTGTATATATAAGGTAATAGGCAATAGTAATACTTCACTCAAGTGATTGTGATATGAAAAGAGTGATTACAGTAAACAAGAATAATACAAATTAAAGATAAGGTTTAGGAGGTAAGGGGATGGAATAAATTTATTAAGAAGTGTGCGAGAGAGTCAGGTTCAGGAAAGTAAATATAACAGAGAAAAGGGATTAAGATATTTGGGGGAGAATCAATAGATATTTCCAGGGCCAAGTTCCTGCAATATGGCTTGGCTTTATCTGGAGATAAAGAAACGTTCCCAACTATCTTTAATTATTCACACTTCAAGAAAGTCAAGTAGTAAATAAAGAAGGTAGTAACTGCACAATGTTGGAAGTAAGGGGATAAGGAGGTGGGACATGGGGGAATTTCCAGAGAAGACCACCAGTTGAAGGTAGTATGTATAGCATATAGTAATGTTATAGGTTGTCTATAAAATGTCTTGTGAAATAATGAGTTATCGAATCCTGGAAGTAGAAAGTATTCAAACCATGGTCTCCATAAGGCTTCGTATTTCGATAAATTGTCAAGTAAGATTGTTTTGGTTTTTGCGTGGATCATGGACTGAGTTATTCTTTTCTTAAATGACAAAATACAGAGTGAGTCAGATTTCCATGCTTCGCTATGGTCTGTTTAGCTGCTATGGTTATGAAGAGTACGAGTTTGAACTGGCGGTGGGATAAGATATTTGGTTTGTCATTTGGGAGTGCTTTGGTTGGATCAGGAAGCAAAGGTACATTAAACATAGTGGAAAGTATTTTAAATACCTCCAACCAAAAGGATTCAACTATTTTGCATTCCTACCAGATGTGCATGTGTGTTCCTAGTGCTGAACATCCTCGGAAGCAGTGGAAAGGATATTGAGGAGAAAACTTGGAGATTCTGGCAGGGACTAGGTACCATCTAGTGAGTGCTTTGTAATTAGTTTCGAGAGCTATGATATTAGGTGATGCTGATTTGGTATTTTTCCATATTTGGATCCAGTTTATTTGTTCTGGTTGTAATTGAAGGTCTTTTTCCCATTGTTTGGTATAAGTCAGTGGGGATGAAGAATTGTGTGAGACTAGTTGGATATATAGATCTGAAATGAGTCCTCTTCTATGAGGATCAGTGTTGCAAGCTTGTTCAAATACAGTAAAACTAGGAGATGTCGTGTCTGAAGGTGCGTTAATAGACAGAAAATTTTTGATTTGTAGATATCTGAACATTTCTGAGGTTGGGAGATTACAGGTTTCACAGAGAGTTAGAAATGGTGTGATGACCCAGATTTATAGAAGTGATAGGCCCTCGTCAATCCTGATTTTGACCAAGCTAGGAAAGAGGTTGGGGAGGACCAGGCCGGGTAGAATGATGGTTAATGTAAGAAAGAGAGAAGAGTATTGTGTGTAGATTGGAGGCCAAATCGAGTTTTCCATCTATCCCAGATGGAAAGGCTATGTTTGGTAATTGGGTTAGTAATCCCCTGAAGTTGTGATGGAGAAAGCCATAAAAGATTTGCAGTGGAAAGAGGATCACAGTCAACTGATTCTAATGCCACCCATAGTAGAGTTTCAGATGTAGCATGGTATTTAGGTAATTGTGACAATTGGGCTGCATAATAGTACTTGGTAAAGTCTGGTACATTCAGACCCCCTCAAATTTTGAGGGAATACAAGGTAGGTTTAGGTAGTCGAGGTTTGGTATTGCCCCACATGAATTGCAAAGTTTTTCGTTGTAGGATACGTAAGAAATGTGATGGGATAGAGATAGGAAGGACTCTGAATAGATATAAAATTTTTGGAAGGATAGACATTTTTATCGCTGCAATCTTACCCATCTATGCCAAAGGTAAATTTGACCAGTTGGAGAGGAGTTTGGTAAGTTGTGATAGCATTGATGGGTAGTTTGTAGCATAAAGGTCCATTGGGTTAGCCGTGAAGTTAATTCCCAAGTAGGATATAGAGATTGGTGACCATGTAAATGGTAAGGAATTAATTAATTGGGTGTGAAGGTCATGAGGTAGTGAAATATTTAGTGCTTTTGATTTGTGTAGATTTACTGAGAGGCCCGATATTTATAGAGGATATCAAGAAGAGTTGGTGCTGATATTATAGGAGATGTTAGAAATATTAGGACATCTTCCGCAAACATACATCATTTATGATGGTAGCCACTAAGTTCTAAACCTTTAATGTTTGGGTTGAATCTGATAAGTTGGGCTAGTTGTTCTATTGCTAAAGCAAAAAGAAGAGGGGAAAGGGGGCAACCTTGTCTAGTTCCTCTTTCTATATTAAAATAATCAGATTTAAATCCTGAGTAAGAAATATGTGCTTTCGGATGTTGATATAATGTAGTGATCCATCTAAGGAAATGTGGTGCAAATCCCCATCGGTTAAGAATGGAATGTAGATAAGGCCATGATAAGGAGTCAAATGCCTTTTGTATGTCTAATGAAAGGAAACATGTAGGGATACGGCATGAATGAGCTATATGGGCTAGGATTGTAGCTCGGCGGATATTGTCATCTGCTTGTCTTAAGGGAATAAATCCAGTTTGATCTTTATATATTAGGGAACCAATTATAGGATTGAGTCTGGAAGAGAGAATCTTGGCTAGAATTTTGATGTTGATGTTAAGGATGGATATTGGTCTGTAATTAGTCCAAGAAGTGTCCGTCGTCTGTATTGGGTTTAGGAATCATGGAGATGGAGGCAGTAAGTGATTCCATACGGAAATAGTGATCACTGAGAAGAAGGTTGAAGGCATCAACCATGAGGGGTGATGATAATGAAGTAAATCGTTTGTAGTAAGTGGCCGATAGACCATCGATACCAGGGAGTTTGCATAGTTTAAGTGATTTAATGGCAGTTTGTATTTCTATCTCAGTAATAGGGTTCTCTAGTGATTCTTTTCAGTTTGAGAGAGTGAAGGAAGGTGAAGTGTAGATAAGAGATTGGTTAGATGTGATTGGTTGAATATTTTAGGCTCTTTGTATAGTTCTGTTAGTTTTTTTCTTAAATTCGTTAAGGATTTTCAGTGGGTTGCTAGTATAGATATCTTTAGCAAGTTTTAGACGGATAGGTTTCGGGGTGTAATTCGTCTTTGGCAATGCTAAAGCCAGGAATGTACAGGTGATACCCAAAAAATTAGAATATCGTGCAAAAGTTCATTTATTTCATTAATGCAACTTAAAAGGTGAAACTAATATATGAGATAGACTCATTACATGCAAACAAGATAGTTCAAGCCATGATTTGTCATAATTGTGATGATTATGGCTTACAGCTCATGAAAACCCCAAATCCACAATCTCAGAAAATTAGACTATTACATGCAATCAATAAAACAAGGATTGTACATAGAACAATATCAGACCTCTGAAAAGTATAAGCATGCATATGTACTCAGTACTTGGTTTGGGCCCGTTTTGCAGCAATTACTGCCTCAATGCGGTGTGGGCATGGAAGCTATCAGCCTGTGGCACTGCTGAGGTGTTGTGGAAGACCAGGATGCTTCAATAGCGGCCTTCAGCTCTTCTGCATTGCTCGGTCTCATGTCTCTCATCTTTCTCTTGACAATGTCCCATAGATTCTCTATGGGGTTCAGGTCAGGCGAGTTTGCTGGCCAATCAAGCACAGTAATCCCACGGTCATTGAACCACGTTTCCTTGCTTTTGGCAGTATGGGCAGGTGCTAAGTCCTGCTGGAAAATGAAGTCAGCATGCCCATAGAGCTCGTCTGTGGAAGGAAGCATGAAGTGCTCCAAAATCTCCTAGTAGACGGCTGCATTGACCCTGGACTTAATGAAGCACAGTGGACCAACACCAGCAGATGACATGGCTCCCCAAATCAACACAGGCTGTGGAAACTTCACACTGGACTTCAAGCATCTTGCAGGGTATGCCTCTCCATTCTTCCTCCATACTCTGGGTCCTTGGTTTCCAAATGAGATGTAAAATTTGCTCTCATCAGAAAAGAGGACTTTGGACCACTGAGCAACAGACCAGGTCTGTTTTTCTTTAGCCCAGGTAAGACGCTTCTGACGTTGTTTGTTGTTCAGGAGTGGCTTGACAGGAGCAATACGACATTTGAAGCCCATGTCCAGGATGCGTCTGTGTGTGGTGGCTCTTGATGCACAGACTCCAGCCTCAGTCCACTCCTTGTGAAAGTCCCCAACACTTTTGAATGGCCTTTTCCTGACAATCCTCTCCATCCCCGCTGCTTGTGCACCTTTTTCTTCCACACTTTTACCTTCCACATAACTTTCTATTAATGTGCTTTGATACAGTACTTTGGGAACATCCAACTTCTTTTGCAATTACCTTTTGAGGCTTTCCCTCCTTATGGAGGGTGTCAATGATAGTTTTCTGCATAACTGTCAGGTCAGCAGTCTTTCCCATGATTGTGATTCCTACTGAACCAGACTGAGAGACCATTTAAAGGCTCAGGAACCATTTGCAGGTGTTATGGCTTAATTAGCTGATTATAGTGGGACACTTTGAGCCTAGAATATTGCACCTTTTCACAATATTCTAATTTTCTGAGATTGTGGATTTGGGGTTTTCATGAGCTGTAAGCCATAATCATCACAATTATGACAAATCACAGCTTGAACTATCTTGCTTTGCATGCAATGAGTCTATCTCATATATTAGTTTCACCTTTTAAGTTGCATTAGTGAAATAAACAAACTTTTGCACAATATTCAAATTTTTCGAGTATCACCTGTATTTGGTTTATTAGCTTGCATGTAAAAAGTGTGCTTAGTTTTACGTAAAGTTTTCTCAGCTGATTCTGTTAGAAAAAGATCAAGTTCTATGCGTGATTTATCATAATTTAGTTTATTATGTGGGGATGGTGAGGCTTGAAAAGTTTCAGAAGCTTTGTAAAATGCTTCTTCTAGGCGTTTATGAAGTTGTTGTTTTTGCTTACTTATATGAAACGCTTGACTGATACAGACCCCTCTAACATAGGATTTGAGAGCTTCCCATTGGGTCAAAGGGTCCGTATCTGAGGCCTTGTTGTGAGTAAGGTAATCTTTTATAGCTTTTTCCAGGTTTAATCTAAATGTAGAATTCGCCAAGAGACTGTCATTAATGTACCATGTTTTATGGTTGGGTTTCGGAACCAATGAGGAAAGAGCTGCCATGACTGAATTATGGTCTGGCCAGGTACAAGGTATAATATTGGAGTTCAAAATGAATGCAGAGGTGCTAACTGGAACGAAAAGATGATCTATATGGGAAAATTGTTTATGAGGATGAGAGTAATGTGTGTATTGTCTTTTTGCAGGGTTATGTTCTCGCCAGGTATCAAGTAGTGTTGGTTTAGTAGTCACTTGTAGGAAAGTTTAGGTGTGGTATTAGGGGTTGGAGATTTGTCGAGGAATGGGTATAGTGTTTGATTTGAGTCTCCTCCAATAATAAGGGTACCCTTGTTTATGTGAATCAATCACTGAAAAAAGGTGTGAGAGGAATGATAGTGGGTTTTTATTAGGAGCGTAGTATGAGACGATAGTAGCTTCACTATCTAACAACAGTCCAGATAGGATTAAGTATCTCCCTTCAGGGTCTTTACGTTTTTGGGTGAGGGTGAATGGTGTTGTGCGATGGAATGCAATTAGAACTCCCCTTTGTTTAGTATTGGCCGAAGCTGTATAAACTTGGGGGTATTTACGGCTGAAATATTTCGGTGTGGATTGTGGGATAAAATGTGTCTCTTGTAGGCACACCACATGTGCCAATTGTTTGTAGAAAAAATTTAAGGCTTTAGTGCGTTTCGGAGGAGAGTTGAGACCTTGTACATTAAGCGTTAATATATTCACAGAAGACATTGTTGGAGATGGATAAAGTCAAGCAATAAAAAAAAAAGGGGGGGGTTATTTAATTAGAAATCAGGTGATATTTCTCTGGAGAAGAAGGCTTAGGCAATGTAGATTTATTCTATGGAATAAAAATATGAAAGGGAAGTTCAGCGGGGGTTGTGCAGTATTGATATAAGTTAGTATAATATGCGTTAAAGGGAAACAAAATATAAAAGAAAAATTCAAAAAGAAAAAAGGTGCTCCTAATTGCGAATATCTAAGGGGTGGTGATAAATCACCAACCAATAGATATAAATATTCCAAAGCGCGCCCAAATCTATATTGGGCACTCAAGGAAAAAAATGGGAGGTGCAGTGAACTGTCTCCGGGACTACAACAGCCTGCTAATATTGTAATAGATATTATTGAACTAACGAGTCAAAAGATGCAAGTTAAACTTAAAAAAAATGTTAATATCTATAGGATATTTTAAATAATTCTGAACACAATTGACTAAATGAACCTTTGCAAATGATGTAATTTAACTGTTCAAAAAAAGAAAAAGAAAATTTAGAGAGGCCAGCTAGTAGGCCTACTTAGCAGCGAGTAGCTAAGGATGTATATAGGATAGATGATTTAGGACTTTAGAACGTCCAGGTTACAGTTGCTGGGTGTATCTTGTAGGCATCTAGTTAAAGATCGGCTAAAGATGAAGCCATGGGAGTTGATCTAGTGAAAGCAATCGAACCCAGCAATATTATAACAGGTATAACAATTGAGAGAGTTTTGTATTAGAGATGTACCCTGTTGGTTAACAGGTAACATAGCGTTCTATGTTATATTACTACAAAGGTATAACAACATGTGGTGTGGTTGAGAGAGAGAGGATTGTATCGATAGTAAGAAAAAGAAATGAAAACATAGGTATCACCCATTTAGAGTTCAGCAGTCTATAATGTCTTCAGCAGGAGGCGATGAAGTAAAGCGTCCTCTCTTGTGAGGGCTGAGTGGATCCTGGATTGCTTGAGGGTCCTGAAGATCTTGAAGCTGTGGAGAAGGGAAAGTGGACAGTCGACGTTTGGATCCATCTGTAGTTGCGGTTGGAGTGGACAGGCGGAGGTCTTTAATTATGTTGAGAAGATCATCCATTGATTTGCATGTGTATAAAGTACCTTTGTAGGAAAAACAAAGAGAAAGGGGAAAGCCCCAGTGATATGATATGCGGTGGTATTGAAGAACTTGTAGATGTGGTTTCATTTCTTTACGCTTGATAAGTGTAATTTGAGATCGTGGAAGATTTGATATCTGTGCCCTTGAAAAATCAAGGAATCTTTGTTTCTTGCAGCCTCCATAAGTTGTTCTTTGCTACGAAAATAATGCATTTTCAGTATAATATCTCTAGGTGGTCCGTCTACTTTGATTGAATTTAGGGCTCTGTGTATTCTGTCCATTTCTAGACGTTCGATCGGGATTGATGGGACAAGTTTTTGGAAGAGCGCCGTTACAGTCGATACCACGTATTCGCAGATTAGATTCTGGCTCTATTCTCGAAGTCTTCAAGGCGTGTTTGGAGATTAGTGTAATCTTCTTTAAAGGACTCCAATTCTTCCGTGTAAGTTGAGGTAGTAATATCAAATTCATCTACCCTTTGTTCTAGGATTGAGGTGCGTCGGCCCACTTCACAAATTTTGCCTGTCAATTTGTCTGTAATGGCATCTTAGGTGTTCTGTAATGCCTTGTGTAGGACCCTTTCAAATTGAGCAAGCAGGTCGGGGCCAATAGTGGAGTTTTGTAGAATAAGAGGGGTCATTCCTGAAGTAAAATCAGGCTCACTGCACTGTGCTGAGGAAGGAGACCCATAGTGTTTCTGTGAGTCAGGCTATGAGGAGAGGTAAGAGGGTGCTGCCGCCATTTTAGCTGCGGCTTTAGTCAGAGCGTCTTGTGACTTTACTTGCCTCAGTTTAGATTTTCTCCCACCATACATAATGTCAAAATATGCCCACTTACTCTGGGGATAGGTTAGGTACTGTCCTGTAAAGTTTCAGCCCGGTTTGACTCAGTGAAAGAGGCCGTCCGGTCCCGGTCGATGCGGAGCTCTAAGCTGACATGTCTAGCTTAGATGGCTTTGCGCATGCGCCCTCCGATTTTTTATTTCTATCTCTTTTCTATCTTTTTTCTCCATCAACTTACTGATGCATTTTAATAGTATACAGTCAGGGGAATTCAATAAAACTCTAGGGACACTTTGCTGGCAGTAGTTCCTTTTAGAACTGCCTTTGCCTTATGCAGGAAAGCATTTGCACCAGGTTTCTGCAACATTTCCAACATGACCGACCGTCTCTCACTTAGTTTTAACTGCCAGTAGAAATCCCACAAAAAAATGCACTGCTCACAGCTCTTCTGAACCGTTCCTCCTAGATTCTGCTGTTGCATCAGGCATGTTGAATCTCATTGCTTGTCCTGCTAAGGATGTATTGCCAAATAGTGAAGGCAAAGCCACACACTGTTAAAATCACTCTGTAGAACTTTTATTGAATGTAGCTGGTTTCCGAAACATGGTCCCTGCCTTTAGGCCACACCCACTGATGCATTTTATCCCAATTGGGCTTAAAGGATAAGTTCATCATTTTTTTCCAAATTCCAGCTCCCCTGTGTACCAATATAGTATTAATGTACTTATTTTGCAAAATTAAAACAGCTTACCATTTATTCTACACGCTTACCTCACTGTTTTAATGGCTGTTTCAAAACACTGTTCGATTACTTCTGCCTTACTTCCAGAACAGACTTTAGGTCATGACACAGGAAAGAGTTGACCAGCTGATCTCATTAGCACACTTGCACATCTACCCTCAGCTGGCCAACTCCTTCCTGTGTCATGACCTAAAGTCTGTTCTGGAAGTAAGGCAGAATTATCAATCGAACAGTGTTTTGAAACAGCCATTAAGACAGTGAGGTAAGCGTGTGTAGAATAAATGGAAAGCTGTTTTATTTTTGCAAAAGAAGTACATTAATACTATATTGGGACACAGGGGAGCTGGAATTTAGAAAAAAAGGTGAACTTAGCCTTTAATTGTAGAAGAGTGTTTTGGAAACCAGCTACATTGAATAAAATACTACATTGTCATTTTAGCAGTGTGTAGCTTTGCCTTCACTAGTTTTAACTACCATCACTTCAAAAACCTGCCACTATGGCAGCTTCTTAAAGTGGATGTAAACCTGAAAGACATTTTTTTAATTAGGGCTTGCACCTTGTACAGTATAGGATTTCATGTCATCTGTGCCCAGTCTTGCCACAAAGAGTTAATCCAGCTCTGAGCAGTCCTCTTATATTTTTTTCAGTGAGATAAAAACTGACACACAGAGAAATAGGAGTCAGTTCTTCCCCCTTGCTGTGAGTGACAGGTGATTTACAAATCTCATGCACGAGCCTGAGAGAGGCATTCTGTGTACTTCAGATCCCCTCCTCCTTTCTTCTCCAGCTCTGCCAGGATTGGCTGCTCCACACCACAGCATGATTGGACATGCTGAAGTTATGTGGTGACTTTTCTGGGTTTTGACTGGATGTTAGTGATCATAGCAGCAGTTCAGTGTGAGAAATACACAGGAGAAAACCCACTGAGCTCCAGACAACAGACCCACCCACAGAATCTGTAGTTTTTCAGGTCTCATAACAGACAGAGGGTAGACATTTGACAGGTAAGGATTCATGCAGGAGGCATGTATATCCTTATAGATAACCACTATGGCAGTAGTTTAGAAAGGATGAAAGTGGGTTTACATCCACTTTAACCAGTATGGCTTCAGAGCAATAGTTTTTTATTTGTCGTATACATGTAAAAGTCTTAATTTTTGGCGTTAAATGACTTAAACCCCCAGAACATTATATATTTTCTGAAAGCAGAGGCCCTGTAGAATAAAAGGTGAAAGTTGCAAATTTTTATGTCACATGATATTTGCACAACTGTTTATTAAAAGCAGATTTTCAGAAAAAAATATAATAAAATGAATATTAGTGCAAAAAACACACCATATAATACCCATTTTTGGTTAAAATATAAAAGATGAGGTTGCATCGAGTAAATAGATACCAACTATTCCATGTCTTAAAATTGCATGCAAAGAGTTAATATCGCCAAAAACGATGGTGCTCAAAAATCACCATAGGTGACGCATTAAAAGCCTTTACAGCTCATCAGTTTAGCGTAACTAGGAGCTCTTGTGCTAGAATTATTGTTCTCACTCTGACATTCACAGCAATATCTCACACATGTGGTGCACACCCTGGGCTTGCATTTGTGCAGGTGTGCAGGGCAATGGGGTTTCGGCAATTTAAAAAAAAATGTTAATATATTTTATTATAATTTTATTTTTTTTTAACTTTTTTCTTTTCTTTTTTTATTTATTTTTACTTAATTGCTATCACAGGGGGTTAATAAACCCCTATGTAATAGCATTAGGCAGGTGACCGGTACAATTTATGGAGACATTATGTCTCCTCTGCTCTGCACACCATCTAATCAAGCACATATCGGCTGGGATGTGTCCCCTGACTGTGCTGGCCAGGAAAGGGTGCATCTGAAACAGGAAGTGACATTACTTCTGGTTTCATTGTTTGCATGTGAGATCGAGGCATGGATTTGCCTCGGTCTTACAGTGATCCCTCCCCCCTAGACAGCGGCGGGAGAGCATGGGAACCACGGGAGGAGGGGGGGCACCGGCGGTAGTTGCAGAATCACTTTCACTTTTAAGCCGGAAGATGGCTGAACAAAGCCGCTACTGCAGCCATCAGCTTGTGATTAAAGGTTCCCTCTTTGGATGTATTTAGTTACTGAACTGGTTAAATAATTACTACGTTTGCAGTTTAGGAAGCTGGAGGTAATTAAGACCAGTTCTGAGCTGGCATACAGAGGTCTAGAACATTAATGTGACAGCTTCCTGCATATAGCTTTATCCCCTGCCCCATTCAGCTGTGTATCATAGTGGTGATGTCATTATCCAAATATGACAATGCCCATACTTGGGAAATTCCTTGTGTCACTAGGTGGGTGAAGCCTGATGGAGAACTGCGAGACTAGTTCCCCATGAGGTCCACCTTAGTTTCGATTGACAGCGCATGGCAGTGTATGGATTTGAAAGCTGCTATTGAACTAAATAGAGGCTTTGGATCTTCCCAAAATCATGCACTGTCAATCAATAGAAAATAGGGAACAAGTCTAGCGGTTCCCCATCATGCTCCACCATCCCCACTACAAGACCTATGCCTCTGTCAGTGTGAAGGGCGCAGTGGCTGGTGAGGGAGGGAGCAAACAAAGAAGTGTTGACACTCTGACCTCAATGCATGGCTCTGACAGTTTCATGCACCTGTCTTTTATAAGGGGCAAGCCCCCTTTAATTTCAGTGGGGAAACCCGACGAAATTCTAAATGGTGTCTACGACACTCTTTATGAATTCACACCCAAATCTTTATAGTAATGCTGAGTTAAAGTGAAACTGTACTCAGCTGCTCCTCCAATGAAATCCCTCAGCACCTCGTCCAAGGTTTTGCTCAGCACTGCCATCTTCTCCAACACTCTTTCTGGTCCTACATTGCTAATCTCTGCCCATTGGGCAGCCATTTCTGGTACAGCTCCTGCACATCATGTTGGTATCCTGCATGGTGTTTTGGAAGCTTATTTATTGCATGCATTAATGTGCATGTGTCATGATGTAAATGGCCCCCTAGGAATTAGTATTAGAGAAGATTAAAGTGATCAGTGGATGGCAGGTGCAATGCACAGGCTCCGGCAGACTCTTCCTCCGGCTCTATATATGTACTGAGGTACTGTCTTTTAGTTAGAGAACTGGTGCAAGTATCAATGGAGTATGAGTGTGGTCAGAGGTGTAACTAGAACCTTCAGGGCCCTGGTGCAAGAAACCATAAAGCGCTCCCCTGATCCACAGCTGGGGCTCCTCCATGGTGGCGGAACACCTGGTCCTGGTCACAAGTGCGACCTTTCGAAACCCTGGTAGTTCCGGCACTGATGGCAGTAGTTTTTTATTTTGTTATTTTATTTTTTTACAATTTTCAGGAGCCCCATTGGGGGGCTTTGTTAAAATATTATAGGTCTAAACAGACCTCTGATGTTTCCCCTTTGAGACAAAGAAAGGAGATTAAGAACCTCAATTCCCATCTCTGCAGCCTCAGCACAGAATGAATGGAAAGGAATAGCTCTGTACAGAGCTTCCCGCTCATTCGCAAACTGAAACATAGTAAACACAGTTTACTACGCCTCAGTTATGAATGAACAGAGTTAGTGATAGGTACATATAGGCCGTTTTCTTTTCTTCATTTTGCATTCAGCTGTCAGCATGGAACCCCGCTGACAGCTAATGACTCATCGGTTGTTAAGGAAGCTGTGGCCACCCCCTCCTTAACAACTGCCTATTCACAGTTTGTTAAGGAGAAATAAAAAAAAACGCAAAACATATGAAAACCGCATGCAAAAACACATCAAAATTGGGTGTTCAAAAACTGAAAAACTCACCGGAAAACCGCATCAACCCACAACTGCATAGATGTGAACCTGACCTAAATCTTCAAAAGGAAAAAAAAATGCTGCTGCAACTTTCAAATAAAAATGTGTTAGCTGGAGTTCAGCTTTAATATGTCAAGTCCATCTGAATCTTCCAGTCCATCTAACACTACCCTCTCCCTAGCTTGACAATACTGTTGTCCACAGGTGTCTCCGTTGCTTCTCCAGTGAAGTGGAGACACCCAAAAACGGGAAATGTGTTACTGTCTGGATTATCAGATGAGAATAAAGGAAAACGGAAAATTAATGCAGCCACCAAATTTAGAAATTAGTAAGCTGCAACATAATAGAGCCTCATATTTGGGTTTATACTACTATAAACCAGTGTCAGCATACCCTAAAATAATTTTCTTGGGCAGCAATAGGTTCATACAAGCATCTTAATTTGCTGAGGTGATCAATGTCACTAGGTAGTTTTTTCTTGAACAATGAGGGGTATCTTTCTGCAGGTTAGTATAAAGCCAGGTGGTCTTGGCTGGATGTGCTTGTAATATCCGAGAATATTCTTTTCTGAGAAATACACAAACAAATCCACTTTCCTGCACATGCTATGCAAATTACTGGATATTACTTGTTATTTATGCAGCACATTTTTTTGTTTTCAGCTGAAAAGTTTATTCAACCCTGCTCGCCTTGAAATTACAGAAATTACATTTTTAATGTAAATAAAACATTGTATTTCTGGAAGTTTTATAAAAATCTACAAAATTTACAAAAAAATAAACTTTATTACATTTTGAAAAACAGACCAGTCCCTATTAGAGATGTCTCCTTTACATGCTGCACTCCATGCTAAAACAAACTCTGCCACTTGGGGCTTGTAAATCTGTGTAAAGATCTAAAACTGCAGCTCAACTACCTGATTTTACTGCCCCTCATGTGATTGAGCCCTAATTCGAGTAAACAAAAATATGAATAGTATAGAATGTTATTACACTGCGAATGTAGTAGATGTTACCATATCTGGCCAGCAGATGGTGCCTTCATTACAACTACATTTTATGTAAGCAAGAAGCAAGGATAGAGCTCAGAAAATGAGAATTTTTATATGTAAAGTTTTGGAAGGATTTTTAGCATTACAAACCCTAAGTGCATCTAAACAGCTAGATAAAAATTAGGTGAGATGTCAATGTGAATTTCTGAGAGTTTTTTTTCCTTCTGATTCATGGCCTACAATTGTAAGAAAGAAGTCTGACACTGATGTGTCAAAAAAAGAGATATCTTTATTTAAACTGGACATTTCCCTAATGCTCCTAGGGCACCAGGAACTGAAATTAGACATAAAAAGGCATTTCTTGGCTTTTCTAAAGAAAATCCATTACATGCCATATTAAGTTATTAGGTATCCCCTCCTCGAGTAGACACAGATGCCTTTTTTTTCTAATCAAATTATCCTGGAAGGACAGGAATATAACTACAGGTCATGGGGCCCCCAAAGTTTTTTTTTCGGGCTCCCAGTGATCTTTCTTTTGTCACTGATTTTAATATAAAGTATATCTAAATCAAGTACAAGTAGCAGGATTGTTGCCAGCATAGTCAGCAGGGCTGGGCTAGTACAAGGATTTTTGACACCTCATTTTGCCCCCCCCCTGGCCCCACCCCTGACTCCACCCCCTTTGTCCTGCCCATGTATATCCCACCTTTTTAAAGAAGTGCCCATCAATGCAGCCTACCAGTGCCCATCAATTAATGTTTGCTTGCTTCCATTCATTCGTGAGTCTGGACACAGACACAGTCCTCCGCCTGCTGAAGCTGAGACTTATTTGCTTGCTGCAGAGAGAAGAGAGTAGGAACACCAGGGGCTGAGTGCCCTAGGCAGCAGTGCACCCTAGGCGGCTGCCTAGTTTGCCCAGTGGTAGCACCGACCCTGATAGTCAGTACACAACTGAACCAGTGCTGTGGGCAGAAGGGGTTTGGTTTAATTAAGCCAACTAGGCTGCTCAGTTTGCAAGGTATTTTGCATCTTGCAAGGGAATTTTCATCAAAGGTTAGTGAATGTGGTAAAAATTCACTTTGCAAAGAATACCCAATCCCTTGCAAGTGAAAAAAAAAGCATTTTTGCTTGCACATGATTGGATGATGGAAGTCAGCTTCACCTCATTCACTAATATATGGGGGAAATTCCCTTGCAAAGTGCAACAAAGTCTATAGTATGTTTATCTTTAGTAAATCAACCCCAATATGTGAAGGAAGAGGGGGGCATCAGTGCACTGAATTAACTTTTAGCATTCATTTGCCAGCTAACTACTGTTCTCAATAGCTATTTTTCAGCATCTTAGATCACAGGGCCTCATTGTAAATTCTAATGCCGCGTACACACAAGCAGAATTTCCGTTGGAAAAATCTTTGATGTTTTTTTGGATGGAATTCTGCTCAAGCTTATCTTGCATACACACGGTCACACCAAATTCCGACCGTCAAGAACGCAGTGACGTACAACACGTATGACGGGACTAGAAAATGGAAGTTCAATAGCCAGTGCGCCACCCTTTGGGCTCCTTCTGCTAATCTCGTGTTTATCTTGTGTTAGTGGAAGTTTGGTGAGAGACGATTCGCGCTTTTCAGACTTGTGCTTTTCAGATCGTTACTGCTCTTCAGTTTGTGCTTGTGAGTTTGTATCTGGTTTTCAGTGCGTGTAGTCAGTTTGTATCTGTTTTTCATTGCGTTCTTGTTCGCTCGTTTCTGATTTTCAGCTCGCTCTTCACAGGCCTTTCTGTTCTTCAGTGCGTTCTGACCAGACTGCCGTTTTGAAGCCATGTTGCAGGTACGTACTCATCGTAGAGTTCGTGCTATGCGGGGGCTTGGTGTTGGGGTTCTTGCTTTGACCCAAGCCCAGTCCATGAACAGGGTGGGGAATAGTTAATGGACCAAGAATTGGTTGCTCCAGTGTGATCAATACTCTCAATAGCCTTTGCTGCGTGAAATCCAGGAGAATAACCCTGATGATTTCAGGAATTTTCTCTGGATGACGGACCCCCTTTTTCGCCATCTGTTGGCTTTGCTGTCCCCTTATATTATGAAGCAGGACACCTGCATGCAGCAAGCCATCACTCCGGAGCAGAGGCTAGTTGCCACATTGCAGTACTTGGCAACGGGGAGAAGTCTACAGGACCTCGAGTTCTCTACAGGCATCTCCCCCCAGGCTCCGGGGATCATTATTCCAGAGACCTGTTCTGCCATCATACAGGTCCTGCAGAAGGATTTTCTTTAAGTTTTTTCCTTTAACATCACATTCTATGTATTTAATGTATGCTAATGTTTTGTATTTCTTTCATCATTCCCTAATTACCATGATTGTAATATGCTGTGGATGTCCCCTTTGTGCCCATGCATGCTGTAAGCTTTTAATGCTCCTTTTTTTGTCCTTCATGCATATTTGTGTTCACTAACTTCCCCAGCATGCTATCCTGGGCCCATATACACCTAGCCTAGTCACTTAACAATGTATTTTGTCAGCTTCATTGTAGTGCTTTACCCTAAACACCCCCTAAAATGTGTCCAAATGTTATTGTTGTCCTTAAATTCAGGCCAGAGGCTTTTTTGGGGTCATTTATAACCCCCCAAAATGTTTCCAATGGGCCATCAGAGGGGGTGAGGAATCTGATAAGTGGACCTTATGTTTTTGTCTTTAAATACTCCTTAAAATAAATGTAAGGCCTCTTTCACATGGACGATCCGTATGTCCGTTTTTCATCCTTCCGTTTTCGGATGAAAAACGGACATACATTCATCCCTATGGAGTGTCGGATGTCAGCAGTGACATGTCCGCTGACATCCGACCCCGCTCCGATCCGAAAAGTGTAACGGAGGAAAAACCTACTTTTCCATCCGTTTTCGGATCGGATCGGGTGACGACGGACACTACGGTCCGTCGTCATCCGATCCCCCCATAGGGGAGAGCGGCGCTCTGACAGGTCCGTCGCTGCACAGTGTGCAGCGATGCACCTGTCATCTTCCTGCTCAGCGGGGATCGGCGGAGCGATCCCCGCTGAGCCAGCGGATGTTCACGGGGCGGATCATCACTGATCCGCCCCGTGAGAAAGAGGCCTTATACTGATGTTGGCCAAGAATGTTTGTGTCTAATCTGCTTGCAATGTTATGTGTAAAAGTACTAATATTTTTTGTTATTTTTTGACTCCACAGTTTCCTTCAACGCCACAGGAATGGCAGACTGTTGCTTCCCAATTTGCTCATCGTTGGGACTTTCCCAACTGCGGAGGGGCAATCAATGGGAAGCATGTCCATATCATCCAACCACCCCACTCGGGGTCATACTATTTTAACTATAAGGGGTTTCATAGTATTGTGCTGATGGCGGTGGTGTCAGCGACATACGATATTCTCTATGTGGACGTGGGGAAGAAAGGCCGGATTTCGGATGGTGGAGTCTTTGCCCAGACGGAGTTCTACACACGTCTCCAGAGTGGTGGCTTGGGATTGCCACCTGCGGAAGAGAATGTGGAAGGACTCCCATTTGTTTTTATTGCTGAGCCAGAGCCAGAAGAGTCGTGGAGAATGCCTTTGGGATAATGGCCAGCCAGTTCTGCCTATTTCTTATGGCAATAAATATGGAGGAGTACAAACTGAACCACAGTTCTAGCATGCTGCATACTTCATAACTATTTAAAGAGAAATGCTCCAAATTATGTTGCCTCAGTTGGGCCTGAGGCTGGACTTCCAGAAACTACAATGACGGCCCTGGAAGCTGGCCGCCCTGGCTTGCCCCCCCAAAGCGCCCGTGAAGTGCGTCAAAAATATGTCGATTATTTTACGGGGGGGGGGGCATTGCTATGCCAGAAAATTTGTAAATATTTTTGATATTAAAAAAAAAAATTATCTGATAAAATCTTAATTTTGATTTACTGCTTGTGTTTCTTTCTTTTAGCTGTCTCCTAGCTTCTCCTAGTGCACTTGTAGTACCAAGTGGTTTTTCCAATACTTAATGCAAAAACTGGTACTGAGCATTGAAAGAAGAAGCCACACATTGTTGAATATAAAACCTTTTACTCTGTGCACATTCACATGTGCGTTGTAAAACTTTTTTTTTTTAAAAACATCGTTTTTATAAAGTTTTACCTTGAAAATATTTTTTTAGTACATAAACAGGCATGTTTCAAAACATTACATACACAACTCAGGAACTTACAAAGTTCAACATTGAAAAACTGAAGGCAATATCAGACATTATAGTGTCAAAAATGTGTTGATCTTGCCTTCATCAGATGGGGTGATGTCACCCCTGTAAAAGCCAAATTTTGAAGATGCGCACAAATCGGGACTCAAACTGGGAATTTCCCTCCTGATCCCATGCCTAATGTCAACATGTGCTATCTCCCATCATGGGGGATCAATGGATGTGTTTTGGGGGTGCAACCACTTCCTCTCACCTACTTGAGTTACGAGGAAGGGGTTGCACCCACAAAACGCACACATTGATATCCCCTGATGGCAGATAGCACATGTTGACACACTGTGTGCATCTTCAAAATTTGGCTTTTAAAATGCATCAAAAATTAGAAAAAATGGTCCCCAAAAATAGAAAATGGTGTCATTTTGTTGTTATTTAGATTCTTCCTAGTACATCAATAATGTTCTTCAGTTTTTGCTCTATGTCATTTGTTTTTTTGCTTGATGATGTCTAAATCCTGATTACAAAACATTATATCCTGGATTAGCCTTTGTTCACTGTCACTCTTGAAATGAGGAGATTGTTCTTTCACAACATGCACATCACCTAAAAGAGATAATACACACCATGTATTATAAATATTCAGGCATACATCTATTACCTGAATCTGTGGTCTCAGACACTCACCTGTTGTGGTGACAATTTCAACCACCTCTCCTTCCTCCACATCCTCTGGTTGTGGTGTCCTCTGTTCCCCTTCTTCAGGAGGTGGAGGGTTCCTGGTGTCCTCAGACGTCCGGAGTCTTTTCTCCCCTACAAGAATGAAACAAAAGGTATACTTAGCACACCGATATTTGAGGCCAGAAATAGGAATATGAAACATTGCTTGGAAGTGGGGTACAATTGTCTGTTTTGGCAGATTTCCAAGCTGAAGACATGATTTTTTCCCTTACCAAATCTGGAATATTTACCTTTTTTGGACAAGTTTCACACATGGAGACACCCCAAGTATCCACTGGAGTACCTGTGTGGGACACCCTAAAAAGTTTGTTCTTGTGTCCCACACTAGTGCTCCTAAATCTAGATGTATAAACAGCTGTTGAATGTCCTCTCCTTACATTACACTGAATCAAGTTTGCAAATCTTTCTATTATCAAACACATCTAGACAACAATGTCCTAAACTTCTTTTAATACAAATTAGCATGACCAAATGTAGTTAACCCTGTATCTGCGCAAAACATCGTATTTAGCTGGCAAACGAACTATGTTTCCTACGACCGATTACTGTGCCCATGAACATGAAAGTTTCCATTTTAAACTGTACAACAGTAAAGAAAAGCACATGTAGCAGCATGCAAATAATAATAATAATAATAGGAACACACGACAAGTACTTACTTTTTAGAAGCACTTTCTTGATCCTTCTGTACTGATCCTGCTCCCTCAATTTCAGGTCTGACCGGATTTTACTCAATTGCTCCTTGGATCGTCGTACCCCAAAATTCCTGTGCAGACTCTTCACAACTTTAGACATGATCTTGGCCTTTCTCACATTTGGGTTTAGGTAAAGTCCATACTTCCCGTCATAGTGGGCCCTCTTCAAGATGTCCACCATCTCCACCATCTCTACAAAGGCCATATTTGAGGCCTTAAATCTCCTGCGGGATTGGGACGTTTCTGGCTCTGGGCTTTCCTCCTCATTACTGCTATTACGCACCTGCTGTGTCTCTGCCATGTTCTTCTCCCACTGTGACAAAAGAGAAGGGGCGGGGAATATTCTAGAAAGAACATCAGGGGCGGGCGAAGCGGGCGGAGTTTCACACATGAGCAGTGTATATAAAGCTAATACGCGTGTGTCGTACGAATGATCTGTGAGTGGAGGAAGTGCTGATCATGAGAACGAAGGTAACATTTTAACTTGGGACATCAGTGGCCTATTCTGATTCGAGATTAAGGCCTATATTGGGATAAGATTAGGAGAGTTTATCCTGATATTAGTGTTTTTGTCTTGTGTTTTGTCTTGCAGCAAATATGAAACAATTCAAAGACCCGGAATTCATGAGCCAGTTCATAGACAAATACAGGGATATGAGAAATTTGTGGGAGGTTAAAAACATCTTATATCGAAATAAACCAGCTAGGAAGGCATTGCTGGAGAAACTGCTGCAGTTTGTGAAGATGCAGGTCCCCGACGCAGACATCGAGTTTGTGGAGAAGAAAATTGGTAGCTTGAGAAGCACGTATAGGAAGGAGCTTAATAAGGTCAAGGCTTTCATGAAATCAGGAGCAGCAGCAAAGGATGTGTATGTACCCAGTCTGTGGTACTACAACAGGATGTGGTTTCTGGAAGACCAGATTGAAGCCAGGGAATCATTTTCTACACTTCTATCCACCCTTCCCCCAACCCTTCCCTCAACCCCAGCTGAGGTTTCCGAGGACTAACCTGGGCCTTCCATCCTGGAAGAAGTTATAGTATAGTATTTTTGAACATATTTATTGTCCGAAAATTATTGTTGTTAACTAGATGTTATTATTGATAACAAATGAATGATTGAACAAAAAGTGTTTGACATATCAATAGACAGTAGGGGCCAAAAATGATTGTGACAAGAATGATAAAATTCTGGGCTCAGAATGATAGTCTTTTCTATTTATTAACATTCAATTTGCAACAGTCATGAGGTGAAAATTGTTTGTGATTGACGAACCAAAAACTAAAATTATGTCCCTTTTTCATACACAGGAAGACCTCAGCCAGGACGAGGCTCTGGAATGTGGCAGACAGGAGGAGGCGGGGGTAAGTGTCAGCCAGGAGGAGGCGGGGGTAAGTGTCAGCCAGGAGGAGGTGGGGTAAGTGTCAGCCAGGAGGTGGCTAGGCCCAGTAGCCTCACCCAATCCCAGGTGCCTCCCCTCCACCTTACAACAAAAAAGGCCAGGAAGGAGAGTAATGTGGAGGAGGCAACACTGGGCCTCATTAGGGACGCTAATGCGGCCCTGAAAACACAGCCCGACGCTAAAGAGGCCTATGGCTGCTATGTAGCTGCCAAATTGCAGCAAATGGAGAAGGGCCAACGCCTCATGTGTGAGAATATTATTATTCAGGCTCTTCAGAAGGGGCTGAGGGGCCAAATTAGTGAGAACATGCACTTATGTGCGCTCGCCCATCCTCCTCCTCCTGCCACAAGTCCACCTCCAGAGCCACAGCTTCCAAGGAAGGCTGCAGGGAAGGCATTTCTGATCGTGTGTACGCGGCATTAATCCTCCCACCCCTGCAACTACTGCAGCAAGCAAGTGCTAAAATAGGTAGTCTAGCAGCAAGTAGAGAAAAATACAAGAGAGAGTTGTAGTATGAATAATAATGATTTTTGCAATATTTTATATTGTGGCATAACTTTTAGCACACAATGGGTTTGATTTACTAAAGTCAAATTTACTGTGCACTTTTGAAAGTGCAGTTGCACTCTGCAAGTACAGTTGCTCCAGAGATTAGTAAATGAGGGAGAGCTCTGCTGGCTTCCATTATCCAATCATGTGCAAGCCAAAAATGTATTTTTTTACCTTGCATGTGATTGGTTGTTCTTTATAAAGTAAAGCTTTACCTCACCCACTAAGCCCTGAAACAACTGCACTTGCAGAATGCAACTGCACTTTCAAAAATGCATAGTCTATTTGCCTTTACTAAATCAACCCCAATCAATCTATGACCCCCCTCCTCCCATTTCACTAATGAGAACACTGAGCAGCACAGTTGTGACAAATCTAGTATTCGCGTCAATGCCTTAGATGATCTCACACTGCAGATATACTATCAGGATACAGAACAGGAACGCTTGGGCAGGTATTGCGATAATATTTTGTCAAGAACATTTAAAGGCAAAAGGTACATTCTCAGGGTACTGTGTGGGCATAATAAACATTTCTAGATCTTTCCCATATAATATCATCTTGAATTTTTGAGTTCAGGTCCATAATAATACCATCTCATGATGCTCCTATGACGAGAGGGTTCCCTAAACTTTCTAGGAAACCTAGGCTGTACCCAGAGTGGTTGGGGCTGCTGTAAGGAACTTGAGTATCTTAGTGTGCACAATGCACATGAGAGATTGTGCTAAAACCAGCAAGGGTTTGGGAAGATAAATCTATGAACCAGTAACCTGATGATTAAGAAAAGATTGAGGCCAGTGGCAAATTAGACACATTTTAACGTACCAAATGTACCAAACTCAGAGTCCTGGAGATTACTACCATTAGGCCATTTTTGGATGTGACATATAGGGGTTGATTTCCTAAAGGCAAATAGACTGTGCACTTTGCAAAGTGCAATTGCACTCTGCAAAAACAGTTGCTCCAGAGCTTAGTAAATGAGCAGAAGCTCTGCTGACTTTCATCATCCAATCATATGCAAGCATTAATGTTGTTTTTTTTATTTTTCTTACACCTGATTGGGTACTCTGTGCAAAAGTGAAGGTTTACCTCATTTACTAAGCTCTGGAGCAACTGCACTCGTAGAATGCAACTGAACTTTGCAAAGTGCACAGTCTATTTGCCTTTAGTAAATCAATCCCATAGTGATGAGCACATTGCTTCACAAATGAACATCCTGCAAACTGCGATTTGTGTTTGCCCTTTTTTTTGCATTCTGATTTCTTCAATCTGCAGAAAATGAAACAATAAATTTACCTAGAATCCTGAGCTAGGCGCTTTTTCACAAAATACGTAGATCTGCATTCTTTTTTAAAGAATATAAAGAAATAGTATGTCTGATTTAAAAAAAAAAAAAAAACGTTGATTCTTTTGGTATGATTATCACTAGTGCTGAACGCTTTTGCCTCACTCTTTCTTAAAGTGGAAGTTCATACAAAACCTAACTAACACTAAACCTGCTCTCTGCCACATTCTAAACCTAATCTATCTAACCCTGTAAAGCAAAAAGCGCTTTACTCACCTATTCTGCAGCTGATCTGGTCCGGTCACAGCATCAGCTGTCAGCGGCGGCTTCAATGTAGAGGCGGGTGCATTAGAGGCAGCCGACAATGAAAGCTGCATAGTAAGTCTATGGGTGACATCATTTCACAGCTATTTCACAGCCATTGTTGGTCCTCTCCTGCACGCAGCTTCCGCCGCTGGAAACCGAACCGTATCGGCAGCAGAATAGGTAAGTACAGCGATTTTTGCTTTACAGGGTTGGATAGATTAGGTTAGCAGGCTTATGCCCTGTACACATGGTCGGATTTTCCGATGGAAAATGTGTGATAGGACCTTGTTGTCGGAAATTCTGACCGTGTGTGGGCTCCATCACGCAATTTCCAACACACAAAGTTTGAGAGCTTGCTATAAAATTTTCCGACAATAAAATTCGTTGTCGGAAATTCCGATCGTGTGTATACAAATCCAACGCACAAAGTGCCACGCATGCTCAGAATAAATTAAGAGATGAAAGCTATTGGCTACTGCCCCGTTTATAGTCCCGACGTATGTGTTATACGTCACCGCGTTCAGAACGATCAGATTTTCCGACAACTTTGTGTGACCGTGTGTATGCAAGACAAGTTTGTGCCAACATCCGTTGGAAAAAATCCATGGATTTTGTTGTCGGAATGTCCAATCAATGTCCGACCATGTGTACAGGGAATTAGAGTTAGTTAGTTTTCTACCCATGTTACCCTATGCCAGTGATGGCGAACCTTGGCACCCCAGATGTTTTGGAATTACATTTCCCATGATGCTTAACTACACTGCAGAGTATATGAGCAACATGGGAAATGTAGTTCCAAAACATCTGGGGTGCCAAGGTTCGCCATCACTGCCCTATGTCTTCCTTTGAGAATATTAAAGTGTGCTAGTTGCATAATTACAAACCTTCCAACTTTCTGAAAAAGTATGTAGGCAAAGAACACTTCCCTACCACATCTCTGGTTACATGGCCCACAAAGATCTATAATGCAGAAAATGATTGGCTAAACCACACAAGTATTTTTGACCATCTATTTTTCAAAATAACAAATTCAGTAATATAGAGGACGGATTAAAAGTTTAGTGCAGCATAACACTCTTGGTAGTGAAATAGAAAACTTTTTAGAGATGTACCAGGCCAAAAAGGACACCTGAAGCTGCATGCTGGATAGAGGAATTTGGTCTCAAAAGAAGAGGAACAGATAAGAGCTATGTAAGTATAGAAGAAAAAAAGCATGTTGGCAGGTACAGTTAGCCTGTTTGCCACTAGTTGAACCTGTTTCCAATATGGTATGAAAAAAGGAATATTGCAATTGGGTGTTAGAATAGTTCCCTTTTAGTGATGTGTGTCATGGGTGTAGTCAGTGCCCATATAAATGTTAAATTAGGAGGGGCCTATTGTCAGCCAAATACCCCAGAGCTATCAGGATGCAGTCAGCTACTGTCCTATAGATCCCTTTGCACGAATGAAGTCCCAGTCAAGGTGGTACAGAACACAGTAGGAATAGCTGTAGTTGCCCCGCCTCCCCTGATCTTTTTCTGCAGATCCTGCAGCGGGATGCATGAGGCCTTTTAGGACAGGTCAGAGTTCTCTGATGTGAGTACTAGTGACACCAGGGAAGCAATGGGCTATCTGGGAGCGTCCCTGGCTGGGCAAAGCTATGGAAGAGACATTGATAGAGACGGGTATACTAATAAGGGCACCATGATTCTGCTTGGTGAAGGAAGCGAATACTGTTGAATTAGTAAGAAAAAATATCCACAGGTTCATACCAAAAGGAATCTATGGGATATAGGGATCCCTGGACATCTATGCATTGACCCATACTAGAAATTTAGGGAAAGTTGGAGTGCCACACCCCTATAAGCAATAGTTACATAGTTACATAGTATAGTTACATAGTAGGTGAGGTTGAAAAAAGACACAAGTTCATCAAGTCCAACCTATGTGTGTGATTATGTGTCAGTATTACATTGTATATCCCTGTATGTTGGGGTCATTCAGGTGATTATCTAATAGTTTCTTGAAGCTATCAGTGCTCCCCGCTGAGACCACCGCCTGTGGAAGGGAATTCCACATCCTTGCTGCTCTTACAGTAAAGAATCCTCTACGTAGTTTAAGGTTAAACCTCTTTTCTTCTAATTGTAATGAGTGGCCACGAGTCTTATTAAACTCTCTTCTGCGAAAAAGTTTTATCCCTATTATGGGGTCACCAGTACAGTATTTGTAAATTGAAATCATATCCCCTCTCAAGCGTCTCTTCTCCAGAGAGAATAAATCAGTGCTCACAACCTTTCCTCATAACTAAGATCCTCAGGACCCTTTATTAGCTTTGTTGCCCTTCTTTGAACTCGCTCCATTTCCAGTACATCCTTCCTGAGGACTGGTGCCCAGAACTGGACAGCATACTCCAGGTGCGGGCGGACCAGAGTCTTGTAGAGCGGGAGAATTATCGTTTTATCTCTGGAGTTGATCCCCCTTTTAATGCATGCCAATATTCTGTTTGCTTTGTTAGCAGCAGCTTGGCATTGCATGCCATTGCTGAGCCTATCATCTACTAGGACCCCCGGGTCCTTTTCCATCCTAGATTCCCCCAGAGGTTCTCCCCCCAGTATATAGATTGCATTCATATTTTTGCCACCCAAATGCATTATTTTACATTTTTCTACATTGAACCTCATTTGCCATGTAGTCGCCCACCCCATTAATTTGTTCAGGTCTTTTTGCAAGGTTTCCACATCCTGCGGAGAAGTTATTGCCCTGCTTAGCTTAGTATTGTCTGCAAATACAGAGATTGAACTGTTTATCCCATCCTCCAGGTCATTTATAAACAAATCAAATAGGATTGGTCCCAGCACAGAATCCTGGGGAACCCACTACCCACCCCTGACCATTCTGAGTACTCCCCATTTATCACCACCCTCTGAACTTACCCTTGTAGCCAGTTTTCAATCCATATACTCACCCTATGGTCCATGCCAACGGACCTTATTTTGTACAGTAAACGTTTATGGGGAACTGTGTCAAATGCTTTTGCAAAATCCAGATACACCATGCAATGCATCATACAAAAACGATATATAGTCAAACAGGACTTTTGAGGCACAGCATTTTACATAAAAATATTATTTTAATAATTAATCTTTACAAAATCTTGCATATAAAATTAACCCTTTCATGACTAAGCCTATTTTTGAAATTTGGTGTTTACAAGTTAAAATCCATATTTTTTGCTAGAAAATTACTTAGAACCCCCAAACATTATATATATATATATATATATATATATATATATATATATATATATATATATATATATATTTTAGCAGAGAATCTAGAGATTAAAATGGAGATTGTTGCAATATTTTATATCACACGGTATTTGTGCAGCGGTGTTTTAAACGTAAATTTTTGGAAAAGGGACATTTCCATGAATTTTAAAAAATCCAAAAAGTAAAGTTACCCCAATTTTTTTGTATAATGTGAAAGATGATGTTACACCGAGTAAATAGATACCAAACATGTCATGCTTTATAATTGCACGCACTCGTGGAATGGCGACAAGCTATGGTAGCTATGAATTTCCATAGGCGACGTTTTAAATTTTTTTTACGGTTACCAGGTTAGAGTTATAGAGGAGGTCTAGGGCTAGAATTATTGCTCTTGCTCTGACGATCGCAGCGATACCTCACATGTGTGATTTGAATACCGTTTACATATGCGGGCGCGACTTCCGTATGCATTTTCTTCACTGCGCGAGCTCGCAGGGAAGGGGGCGCTTTAAAAAAAAAATTTTTTTTTTTTATTTATTTTATTTATTTTTAGACTTATAAATTGTGTTTTTAAAAAAAATGGGTTTTTTTTTACTTTTATTGCTGTCACAAGGAATGTAAACATCCCTTGTGACAGTAATAGGTGGTGACAGGTACTCTTTATGGAGGGATCGGGGGTCTAAAAGACCCCCGATCCCTCCTCTGCACTTCAAAGTATTCAGATCGCCGAAAACGGCGATTCTGAATACTGTGTATTTTTTAAAATTCGGCGCCATTGGCAGCCGAGTAAACGGGAAGTGACGTCATGACGTCGCTTCCGCGTATACATTGAGAAGGCTGGAACGAAGCCGCCCACAGCTTCGTTCCAGCCCGCCCACAGCCGCCGGAGGCAGCCGATTGGACACTGGGCCTCCCGATCGCACGGGAGGCCCGGTAAGAGCGGCGGGAGGAGGCGGGAGGGGGGGGATGTCCCCTCCCGCTCCCCCAGTATAACAGCTGAGCGGCTTTTAGCCGCATCGGTTGTTATATACGGGTAGCCGATCACCCGCTCAAAACAACGGTACCGAGATGATGCCTGCAGCTGTGGGCATCATCCCGGTATAACCCCGGAAAGCCGAGTACGCACATATGCCGGTCGGCGGGAAGGTTAATATAGCTTGACCTCGCTGATGTCTCATCCTTGGATGGAAAGGCCTTATTTCACTTTGGTCAGTTGGTGGATCTTAGAACCAGAAAGTTGCGAACATTTAAGGATTTGCAGGAAACCTATAACCTGCCCAGACAGGCTTTTTATAGTTACTTGCAAATACCACATTTTACGCAGTCCTTAGTTACAAATCTCCAGTTCTCTCCCCTGATGGAATTCGAGAGAGTTTGCTTGGAGGGCCCATCCCCTAGAGTTATGATATCACGTACGTACCAACTCTTAATCACAGACCCTTCCCCATTTGGACCTCGGCATGCCTATATGCGTAGGTGGGAGGTGCCTTGGGTGAGGAATTACCCTTGAAATCGTGGCAATTCATTTGGTCACAGGCGTCTAAGAGCTCTATCTGTACCCTGCACAAAGAGAACCAATATAAGATACTTTACCACTAGTACCAAACCCCAGACCTGCTCCATTCCATATATCCCTCTGCCGATCGTCGGTGCTGGCGTTGCAACTCTGCTGTGGGCACATTGTATCATATCTTCTGGACATGCCCTCTAATTACTCCCTACTGGCGGTTGGTCCACTCCCTAATCCATTCCATCTTTGGCTCCTGGGTGCCTTTCAATCCTACAATTTTTCTTTTGGGCCTTCCACCCCTTTCTTTCTCTAAAACAGCTAGAAAGCTTTACGCGCATGTGTTAACTGCCACGCGATGCTTGATTGCCCTTAGGTGGAAAAAGCGGGACCCTCCTTCCATAGCTAATTTGCACTCCAGGATCCGAGATGTGAAACGGATGGAAAGCCTGACCACTTCAATAAATGACACTCTCAAGACCCACAATAGGGTTTGGGAATTGTGGGATTTGTTGGAATCCCCTTCAGCATGAAGTCTTCCTAAACTGGCGACATCCTGTGTGGATGGTGATTCCGGTCTCTGGGATGGGTCCTGGTGTGGGTGGTTGTTCTTTACTACTTTCTCTTCTCCCTTTCCTCTTTCTCTATCTCTGTTATGCTCATTTGTATGTTTTTGTGTTTTTGTTTTCTTGCCAATGTGCTCATCCCAGCGCTCTTTCCTACTTGAGTGTATACCATAAGATAGTTGTGCAATTGTAGTCATTATGTTTCTGTGACTGAGATCATTGAATTTGAAGTTGATATCTATCATCCGCATGTCCTATTTAAATTTTTTCTATCTTTATTATTGTTTTTTTTTTTCATGATGGTATTGCCCACGGGCACTTATTGGCTTTTGTCATGTATACCCTTTTGTATGTTCTTGCTCTTTTTGTTGAAAATCAATAAAAACTGTCAGTTTTATAAAAAAAATAATATAGCATCTAAATACAAAACCATAAAAACATTTTGACAACACAGCATCATATCCAAGAATGGTGAACCTTTATGGCCCAACGCGTTTCCTGGACTTAGTCTACTTCTTCACGAGCCATTATTATGTTTATGCACCAAATAATCTAGACAAGATAATATGCATCATTATTACAGTACAATATGATGTGACATTAAGCATCCATCTAAAAAATGTAATGGAAAACCCAGAGTGTGCTGCAGGGGGGAGGGAAGACTTAAAAGTAGACTACAAGTCAAGACCTCCAACATACGAATACCCTCAATTTCACCCCGCCTCCCTCTCCTCTTCTCTAAAATTCTAAAGACTTATATCAGGACTTGTTAATACAAAACCCATAAGGAATTCCAATATAAAAATTGCTGTACTACTGTGTTAAGTGCAGTAGATTCCTTTCATTGCTTAATACACCATAAAAGCTTTCCAAACTGATCCAAGGAATAAGACTTTAAGTTTATCCTACATGGTCCAAATATAAAACAGGGCAAATTAGATTCCGTTTGATATACTCAAGGCTTCTCTTTGGTAAGGGGTATATATATATATATCTATGATTGCCTGAAAATATTTTTCTCTAATATAAGTATAAGTAGTTATAAGTAGAGGTAGGATTAAAGCTGAAGCGTGTGGGTACTTTCATAAAGTGATAGAACGCAGACCCATAGGCTTGTATGTAAAGATGCATTGACCCGTTTAGTACTATTTCTTTGATTATCACATTGAACGCTGATGCTGCATACTACCTTCTTGGTTAACATCTGTTATTGGCTGGCTGTATGCCTCTTCGTAGCTTTTTGAGAATTAAGCCCTTTTTTGGGTAAGTGTAATATGAGTGGCTGCGTTTTCTTTGTCCTGCTGATCCTTTCTTCCCCCCCTGAATGTTGACTTTGGCCCTTTTTATGGGATCATTTCAGCTCCTTCCCCTTCATTTTTTCCCTATCGCTCCCCCTTTGGAAACCTTATAGATGTTTTTTGAATAATGATGAGTTTTGTATCTTATAGACATGATGTACAATATCTGTATTTTGATCATGAAATAATTTATTGATTGCATTGTTTATCAGCTACAATATCATAAAGGTTGAAAAACTAAGTGGATCCTGAGGAAGCTCTGCTTGAGCGAAATGTGTCAATCCACCTGCTCTTTGTTTTTATGTTCATCTACTGACATAATTTTCACATTGTATCTGTAGCTGGTATTGAATATTTTTATATGATGATATACTGTATTTTTAATCTATAAAATAAAGATACAATTATATGTCTAGTTTTTCTCTTTTTTTATTTTTGGTTTGTATCTTGGCACTTAAAAATCCCTATATTCCACAGTTTCCTCATGGTAAGACCCTGTATCTATTTTTTCTTTCTGATCTATGTGTACAGTTGGGGATTCTGCCAATGCATAAATGGTGATAAGACCTCCTACCTAATATCTCCTACCTAATATCACTGTTGAATTAGTATACTTGGGGGAAATGATCCCAACTCTGTGGTGATCCCAAGTTGAAGAGATATACAGTGCCTTGAATAAGTATTTATACCCCTTAAAAATTTTTCACATTTTGTCATGTTACAACCAAAAACGTAACTGTATTTTATTGGGATTTTATGTGATAGACCAACACAAATGGCACATAATTGTGAGGTTGAAGGAAAATGATAAATGGTTTTCAACATTTTTTACAACTAAATATCTGAAAAGTGTGGCATGCATTTGTATTTAGCCCCCTTTACTCTGCTACTCCTAACTAAAATCTAGTGGAACAAATTGCCTTCAGAAGCCACCTAATTATTAAATACAGTCCACCTGTGTATAATTTAATCTCAGTATAAATATAGCTGTCTTGTGAAGCCCTCAGAGGTTTGTTAGAGAACATTAGTGAACAAACAGCATCATGAAGGCCAAGGAACACACCAGACAGGTCAGGGATACAGTTGTGGAGACGTTTCAAGCAGGGTAAGGTTATAAAAAATATACCAAGCTTTGAACATCTCATGGAGCACTGTTCAATCCATCATCCGAAAATGGAAAGAGTATGGCACAACTGCAAACCTACCAAGACATGGCCATCCACCAAAACTGATAGGCTGGGCAAGGAGAGCATTAATCAGAGAGGCAGACAAGAGGCTCATTGTAACTTTGGAGGAGCTGCAGAAATCCACAGCTCAAGTGGGAGAATCTGTCCACAGGACAACTATTAGTCGTGCACTCCACAAATCTGGCCTTATGGAAGAGAGTGGTAGGAAGAAAGCGATTGTTGAAAGAAAGCCATAAGAAGTCCCATTTGCAGTTTGTGAGAAGCCATGTGGGGGACACAGCAAACATGTGGAAGAAGGTGCTCTGGTCATATAAGACCAAAATTGAACTTTTTGGCCTAAAAGCAAAGCGCTATATGTGGCGGAAAACTAACACTGCACATCACCCTGAACACACCATCCCCACCGCAAAAACATGATGGTGGCAGCATCATGTTGCAGGGATGCTTTTCTTCAGCAGGGACAGGTTAGCTGGTCAGAGTTGATGGGAAGATGGATGGAGTCAAATACAGGGCAATCTTAGAAGAAAACCTGTTAGAAAACCTGTTAGAGTCTGCAAAAGACTAGAGACTGGGGCAGAGGTTCACCTTCCAGCAGGACAACGACCTTAAACATACAGCCAGAGCTACAATGGAATGGTTTAGATCAAAGCATATTCAGAATGACCCAGTCAAAGTCCAGACCTAAATCCAATTGAAAATCTGTGGCAAGACTTAAAAAATGCTGTTCACAGATGCTCTCCATCCAATCTGACAGAGCTTGAGCTATTTTGCAAAGAAGAATGGGCAAAAGTGTCACTCTCTAGATGTGCAAAGCTGGTAGAGACATCCCCAAAAAGACTTGCAGCTGTAATTGCAGCGAAAGGTGGTTCTACAAAGTATTGAGGGGGGCTGAATACAAATGCACGCCACACTTTTCAGATATTTATTTGTTAAAAATGTTGAAAACCATTTATCATTTTCCTTCCACTTCACAATTATGTGACACTTTGTGTTGGTCTATCATATAAAATCCCAATAAAATACATTTACGTTTTAAGTTGTAACATGACAAAAAGTGGAAAATTTCAAGGGGTATGAATACTTTTTCAAGGCACTGTAAAGGGAAGATGGCTTACAAATTATGTGCTTGAGTTCTGTGCAGAAATGATAACTACAGAGTGTCGACTTCTGTGTATGGCATTCTGCACCAAAGAATTCTGCTGTCAAATGTGATGTCAGATGTCATGTAAATCTTGCAAAGTTACAGAAAAGTGTGGAAAATGCATTTTATGTGTTATCATTCCTTTATTCATAAATATTAAAGCCTGTAGCCAGGGATGCCATGAGTGGGCCTATGGCCAGGGGGTATGAAGATTCTATCAACAACAAGTGGGTAGCTGTCCTGTCTAAGAAGAAGCAGGTCAGGGACTTGCTCAGTTGGGAACCAACCTCAGCCCAATCCCTGCCCCCTTTACAAACATGTGGTTCAATTTCTTATTCCTAACCAAACAACCTAAATGGTAAGTTTTTTAGTGTCCAAGAATGTCTGTTCCAGGGTCATTAACTGTAAAAACCAAGAAGAGAGGCAGAGACTGCTACAGGACTTATGGAGGGGGGGGGGGGTCAACTTCAGTATAGCAGTTAAGTGTTTTTAATATTAAAGTATAACGAAAGGCAAAAAATGTTTAGGTTTTAGATAGAGTGGAGAGTAATTAGAGACCCTGTCAGGCTTTTACTGCTGTCTGTGCCTGTTAGGTAGATTCCCTCACTCTATCTGCCATGTTTACTGTTATCACCAAAAGTGAAAGTGAAAAAAAAAAATTGAGTTGTACCCAGATCAGTAATAGAGGGAAAATCTTCCAATGGGGACACTAGTTCTGAAGACCCCGGGGACTACCAGGAATTCTCTCACTATGGAGAGATTTCCTCTGACTCCCTGTTTTTGCTATGGGGCAGAAAGTAAAGGCAAATCTTCCAACAACCCTCCCTTAGTCTATCGGAAATAAAAAAAAAAAAAACCTTTCATATTTAAGTCCACTTTAAAGCTGAAGTTTACCTATAGTTACTTTTTCCCTACAGCTTTAGTGACCTAACGTACCTGTAATTAAGTATGTCTTATGTCTTGCAGGATGCTGGATCCTGTTACATGCAGTGTAATCAATGCATGGGCATATCTCAATGGATGAGAGGAAAGTAGGGTGTGGGACCCCAATGAGGGCTTCTTCTACTGAGTTTATACTGAGACCCTAAGCTTTTAACTCCCTCAGTGCCTGATTTCTTTGCCAGGAAGAGGCCCTGTCATCACTGCACAGATTTCTACAGAAGCTAGCAGACTGCACAATGAGGGACATACTTCATTACCGGTAAATTAGGTCACTAAAACCATAGGGAAAAAAAAAATATTTTTGTTTAACTTCAGCTTTAGGAAATCTTTATGCTCTCAAAACCCCCTGACACTAGCATATTACAGTCTTTTTTCAGGGATCATCAAAAATCATTTTTCTCACTGCCCACACATTTACATTCTAATTTAGACATCATATATGTAATACATGATTGTGCTCCTTCCTTCTCCTTATGAAAACTAACTTAGCTGAATGACTTTGGACTCTATGAAAGGTATTTTCAGTTTATAATTGCCAGACATAGAGTTTGCTATCTCTGTTAGTGCATGTGGGTTTCCTTATTGTTTTTCAACTGAGATTGCCTTTAACCTTGAATCTTCATTACCTATCCTGAATCCTACATGCCTTGAGCTTGCTTCTGTTTTCTGATTGAATCTGATATTTGGTATTCCCCTTTGAAACAAAAGATGACTAAATACCGAAAAAAAAAATTTGTGGGTTTTAAACCCAAAAACTGCTCTGCTGGTGAAATTTTGTCTAGCAAATCATCAAATATGTACGTACAATTAATTAGTGAGTACTGCTTGGACCTTGAAGAAGGGGACATACCCCGAAAGCTTGTCCTGAAAAATTGTATGTTAGTGCAAATAAAAAAAGTATCACGGACAGTACTCAATTTTCTCTGTCACAATTGCACTAATACGGCTACAATCAAATCAAGTACATTTAATTAGTTATTTAATTAATAGACATTTTAGGGCTTTTTAAGTAGGGTATGCTATTTTGTCATGTTAGCCAGTATTTAAGAGGAGATCACAACCTAGAAGTAGCAGGGATTGTGATAACAGATTTACATAATAAATAAAAATCTGTCACACAGAAATGCAGATGCATGTTCAGAAAGATCTTGCTGTGACTAGGAAGATGACTGAGACAAGTATTTGACAATATCTTGTGAAATAATACGTCTCTTGTAAATTTTTTGAAAACAGAGGGATTGTCTGCCATGTACTGCAAGAGTTGGTCTACTCCTTTAATCTCTCTGTCAGCTCCTGGGCCTGAACAACACCACATTTTGTTGAAACTAAACTACTTTACAGTGTGAGCCCTGTTGGGGTAACGGGTATTTACATTATATTACATTAGCGCCCTTTATTGAAACTACCATGACATTTACGACTATAATGCCCTGTACACACGGTCGGATTTTCCGACGGAAAAAGTGCGATCGGATTGTGTTGTCGGAAGTCCGATTGTGTGTGGGCTCCATCGGTCTTTTTCCGTCGGAATTTCCAACACGCAAAGTTTGAGAGCAGGCTATAAAATTTTCCAACAACAAAATCTGATTGGGTAAATTCAGATTGTGTGTACACAAATCCGACGCACAAAGTGCCACGCATGCTCAGAATAAATTAAGAGACGAAAGTTATTGGCTACTGCCCCGTTTATAGTCCCGACATACGTGTTTTACGTCACTGCGTTCAGAACGATCGGATTTTCAAGCAAGACAAGTTTGAGCCAACATCGGTCGGAAAAAATCCATGGATTTTGTTGTCGGAATGTCCGCTCAATGTCCAATGTGTACAGGGCATTATTATCTTGGAATGTTTGTTATTACCTTTTTGTTTCTTTATGAAAACTTTCAATAAAAATGTATTGTTGAAAAAAAAAACTAACCTCTACAATGGGCAAATTGCAAACTTTAATGCAACCACAATAGAAGTCCATGGGAGGCATTTCTTGAAAATTAGTTATCTCCATTTTCAAGTCTAATGAGCAAGGCAATGTCAAAAAAGGCACGAGGAACTGACCACTTCCCTGTGGGACATGTACCAATGCAAAAACAAATAGAAAAAAACATGGTTTAGCAGTGAACAACTCTAATAAGTTTTAAAGGGCAACATTAAAGTTCCTACATATAAAATGCTGATGGCATACTAAAACAAACATTTATACACAAACATTTACAAAAAAAAAACAAAAACATTTTTTCAACTATTTCAACATTTCAAACTATTCAATGCTAGTACAGCAATCTCCCAAACTGAGCTATTGTGTTCTGACAGGGGGACTGTCCCCTTGCCAGAACACACAGATCATTGGCTGAGAGCGCTGATTAGATGCCAATTGGCAGTCCTTTTTCGGCTTCTGTCGGCCCGGCTGCTGTACACACGGGCCGAATATAGGCCGGTTTCTATTTAACTGGCCAATACCGCCCGGTATTTGGTCCGTGTGTATGGGGCTTAACATCCATACCAAACTTTTATCCTAAGTGAGGGTCTGATATGGATTGTAGGGAGGCAACCTATAAAAAAAATGCATGGGGTTCCCCCTAAAAACAAGAATGAAAGTGAGGTCCCAAAATGCATATCAGACCCTTATCCAAGCATACACCCTTGCTGGCCAAAAAGGGGAAAGGGGAGGAGGGGAGCATGCACCTTCCCCTGCTTTATTCTACGGTTGAGTATACCATCCCTCGGGATGAGACAGGATCGATCACTCACTCATCGGTCTGTTGGTTTCTGGTGGTGGCATTGATTTTTCTCTAGGACTGGGACACCACCATAACCACACTGCTTCTGATAGGTGAACAACCACTAGATCCTATCCTATCTCTGCAAAGTTATACTCTCCCAGTACATGGATGAGGTTCACATGAGGCCTTCTCTTTGGTCTTCCTCCAGTCAAGCCAGGGATTTCTGTCTCTTATGCTTCTTCATTCACATCTTCGGTTCCTAGATGAGGAGTTGTTTCACTTTGTCAGCTTGAATTCTGGGACTGGAGGTTCTAGTTTAACAGCTTTCAGTGTGAATGGTTGATGCAGTCTTTCTGGAGATAGCCAAACTCAACAACTCCAGCACAGGGAAGGTGACCTTGCCCACATGCCGGGTAGTGTTCATCTTCTTCATGAGAAAACATCCCTTCCCTGCCCTTTGAAACAGTATACCAGTCTGCTCCTTAATGTGGTTTACCCTCTCTGGAGCTGAGCCAACCCTTTTGTTGTGGAAATTTAAATTGTGGTTGCTTCTTTTTTTTCTTTGGAAGATTTTTCTGAACTTGTCAGACAGCAGCCCAGCTAAAAAATATTCTTTCAGCCATCCATTCATATCGCCCCTGCTAGGTCATTCTACTCACCTACTTTCCCTACAGTGTATCTCTGATTTAGGTCTCCTACAGTTGCAGCTTGGTTATACACCGCTTCTAAGTAGTTACTTATTTTGTCAAGGGAATCTGGGTTTTCTGCTGGGAGGTGCCGGATTAACCTTCTTGATTGCCCCTCTAAGGTGTCAGTGGCCAGTTCTGCCTTCTGAACAGGCAGGATCTCATATTGTCAGCTAGGTCCTGCAATCTCTTTGTACTTGGGTATAGTTGCCGCAGGAATTCAGCCAGGAATAAGGGGTCATTATTGCAGGGGCAGTAGGTTGTCTGCTTTCCTGGGGAGTAGTACTATCGTACGCCGCCAGCACACCACTTCCATCATTGTTGCCTAACATGGCTGATTCTGTTCTTAGATGCCAAGTTTAATGGAATGGGTAATCGGCCAAATGATTAGACAGAGAGTGACTGCAATTTGCAGTTTACAAAACAGGTGCACAGTTAGAAGCAATAATGCAAAACAGGTCCAGTATGGCAAAAAACATAACATGCATATACTGTAGAAAGGCTAGAAGGCTACACAAACATATGAAAGCTGCACAAACATGGACTCTTCACAGCAATACCTCTGTGACTCAATCAAGGTAATATGCATAGCACTCTATAACAACAGAGAACCAAGCTGAGAATTGCTACTACAGTACAGAATACAGCTACTTGCATTAACCTCACAGATAACATTCCTCACAGTGAAGTACATGGTAGCTCTGGTAAAACAGATGAAAATCTGGAGGGATCCAAGGCCCAAGGATAAAGCTCTATGCACTGGAACTGAAGTACTCAGATAGCATGTGGGGAGGAATTTCCCACAGTAGTTGGGTCTTTTGGAGAAGCTGTGTTATTACACTCTCTGGTGTGGCTGCCCCATGCCGTTTTTGACAGTGGAGGGCCTCTCACCTGGTTGCAGATCACATACCCAGCTACCTCTGCATTACAGGTATGGCATTTCTAAGCACCCGAGGGTGGGAAGCGGAATAAATACATCTTTTTTGGGCGTGTCCAGGAACCCAGGGAGTTGTGGGAAATGGAGTTAAAGAGGCTTGTGCCTGCATTTGAGTTTAATGAGTAAATACATGGGCACTCTTCATTTCTGTGCTCTGCAACTAGTCAGTTGAAGCAGTTACTTATCAGGAATTTGAGCATTCTCCAGAAACATCTGATCACATATTAAAAAGCAGTGAAAGGACAGCTCTTAATCAGAAGGAATTCCTTGTCAACAGTCTTTAGTGCAAGCAATGAATATCTTAGCAACTTCCAAGTGTGGAGAGAGAAAAGTGTGAAACTGAGAAAATAATTGAAGCTTATGCAAGCAATGAAGATCACATGGCAGGTCGCTTTTAACCTTATTTTTTAACCTCAGCCGGTTTGACAGTTTACAATATCCCATTAGATAATGTTTAAGTATAAAACTATGCAGCAACAGCTGTTTGCAGACTAATTTGTGTTATGAAAATTGTAAAAGGATATTTCACATGGGAAACTAGTTCCTAGAGCACCCAAATAAGCATTTTTTTTTTTTAAAGTTGATTTCTTTTCCAACCATGGCCCCCTATTTCTTTAGATTAACTGAGTTTCCAAAATGAGATCTTCAATAGCAGACAAAACCAATTCAAAGAATTTGTAAGCTGGATAGAAACATCAGTTAAGGTGAAAGAAGTCTATCTATTCTTAATAATGTTACCTCCCCCCTCCTCCTACCTATCCCTCTTAACCTATATATAAAAGATATGTGTACTCACCTATTTTTCATCCCCTCCGGTCTGGTCAAATGATCCTGCAGCTCTAGCTCCCAGTCAGTGAGCGAGAGTGAGAGATACTGATGCCTTGATTGACATGCCTAAAATATAAAGTTGATTTCTTTCTCATCCACTGAGGGACACAAGAATTCTTAAACCTTTGGGTTGTACTGCCACCTACAGGAAAAATGTATACTCGAAACACAAATGTTTTATTCAGCACAGGAAAACTCCGCCCACAAACAGCATGCATCAGGCCATTAGGAAAGTGGAAGTGCTTTCTTTAACTCTGCTGTTATTTGCCATTTGGAAAATCTTCTACCATCAACAGCCGCTAGTAGATTCATGCTGAATATTAAAAAATTGCAAGTCTTTTCACTCATCCAGCACTCTCTCTGTGACAGCCAAAAATTTCTAGAAGTTTCTCAAGTCATCTACAGCTACGATTTCAGGTTGGATAGGAAAAGTCTAAGATGCCCCCCAGTTAGCCAAGCAGTGCTGGTTCCCAGTTTATTATCTATACTGGTGTTTTCCGAAACAGCCCTGTATTCAACAGAGACTACCTGTCTGTGTTCTAGTTCACAAAAGACTCTGCTATTCAGGTCAGGCCAGTATGTCTGGGAATCCTCTTTGGAGTTGTCAGTCAAGAGTGGAGGCAATTTTCCTGCTCCCATTACTGCAGCTCTCTGTTGTGAGTACCTAGCAGGATTATGCTGGGTTATAATTTCCTCTGTTTGGTAATGAGGTTATTTGCATCTGAATCTGTATCTGAATGATCTCCTTTTATTTCTGGATTTGCGTATACTTTATGTATTCAAGGTGATGTCAGTGGTTGGCAAGGACTCTCTCGCCTTGATTTAGACCTTTGTACAGTGGGTCTCTCATGTAGCTGCCCTCGTGCATTCTCCTGTGACTCTGTGCAAACTAAATCTAGTTCTCTCTGGACTTTAGAAACTGATGTTTGAATGCATTAGAAACATTACTCCCACCCAAATGTGTTATTCTTTGTAGCCATCACCTCTGAAAAGTAAGTACCTGATCTGGCAACTTTATCCTGAAAATAACCTGTTCAAGTTTTGCAAGAGCAAAAAGGGTGTTAGGCCCATAACTTCCTTCTTGTCGGAGTTAGTGTCTGCCTTTCATCTTAACCAGGACATTGTACTTCCACCCCTCTGTTTGGTTTCAGTTCACCCAAAGGAAGTTTCCCTCTAAATGTGGCTCGGGCTGTGAGAATTTATCTCTCAGCTACTGATTCTTTCAGCCTGATTCTCTTTTTGTAATCCTGGATGCACCCCAGAGGAGTGTTCTGGCTTCTCCTTCCACCATTTCTAGGAGGCTCAGGGAGACCATCATTTGAGCTTGAGGTTTCAAGAACCGATGTACAGTACGCCAGGGACGGGGTTCTGGATAGTAGATATGTGTCCCCATTATTTGGTTGTGGTCCCTTTTAAGGGGGAGAATATGAATACAGTTTTGGAGTACTTAGGGATTCTTATTCATGCAGGGTAAGTGATTCTAGTTAGAAAGAAGGAAAATTTACTTACAGTACTTACATATGACCCAGAATTAGAAGGTTCGGAGAGACTTTGGGTGGCAATCCCTGATTACAAGGACTGTGTCACACTTGAAGCCAGGTTAGAGCGTAAGCGTAAGGACCTTCAAGCTTGTTTTTTTTTTGTTGTATTCAGCCCAGTTTTCTGTTGCTTTCTTTGGCATGTTAGCATTTGTTTGCTGTGTTTCCCAACCCTCACTTGGACTGCTTTTGGATGTCCCTAAGGTTTAAGACTTCACGTGCCCAGGGCTTTTTTTCAGCTGGAACTTGGTGGAACTCAGTTCCACCACCTCTGGCTCAGGCCCTCAGCTTCCTGCTCAATACTATCACTTGTAAACACAGAAGTTTGGCTTCTGTGTTTACAAGTGATAGCTTGTCTCCCAGCAGCTCCCACAGATCTGATCTCCTGAGCGGCTCCCACTGAGTGCATAATGGAGACAATTTTGGTGCAGGTGCTGACACCCCCACTACATGTTCTCCCTGCAAGTGAGAGAGGCAGAGCCACCTACAGTGTGTGGGTAGGTACTAGAGCCCCCTAGGTGCTTCAGCTTAATACAGCAACACAATTAAGACAACTGGAAGATGGTGGAGCTTTAAATGAGGAAGAAGATAGGGGCAGTGGAGGGGGGGTTGCATGCAGAGGTCAGAGCTGAAGAGGGGTGAAAGTGAGATGTAAATAAGGGATGCAGAGGTAGGTAGCTGTTGAAGAAGGCTAAGCCATGCAGTCTGTGTAGTGCAGCACACCCCTGAACTCTGCACTCTGTGTGTAACAACCCCCAAACTCTGCATTCTGTACATAATGCACTCCTGGTATGTAATTCCCCTTTAAGTCACTTCAACTGTTAATGAAATTTGACCACATCCACTATTTGATGTGGCTTGGAGGGTGTGTGGAGGGAGGGGTTTTTTGGGGGGTCGCGGTTCAGTTCCTGCACCTATTTTCTGAGAAAAAAAGGCCTGCACGTGCCCCTCAGTGGACAAGAAAAAGGATTTTACAGTACAAAAATACCCCTTTTTTTGGCTCTAACTGCCATTAGCTATCATAAAAGTAAACTAAAAAAGAAAAGCCTATATGTAAAAAAGCCAGTGAATTATATGAGGGCACGTGCACACAACAATTTGATGGATACTTGGCAAATCTCTGTGCAACTGGATACATTTTTTTTAAACTAAGAAGTAGAAAGGAGACAGTACACTGTGCCTGCACTACAGCTGCAGGCTTCTTGAACCCATTGGGAAAGAGAGCCCTGACTGATGGGGGCATAACCAGGGCGGCGTATGGTGACTAGGGATCACTGTGGATTGGTGGGGGGATGGGATGGGGTTGGGCCTGAGCTCACTAGGGTGATTGCCCCAGGGGATTCTGGGCCTTTGGTGAAGAAGAGTGGTAAGAGCTGGCTGCAACCACCCTGTCCCTCCAACCATGGACACCGAGCTCCTTCTGGCCAGGGTCCGAGAGATGGCTCTTCAGGGTCAGGCTGGGTGGCTTTTCTCCCTCCTGGCTTCTGGGGATCCTTCTCCTATCCCTACACCTAATCCCCCCCAGGATATCCCCCACAGGGTTAGAAGGCGGGCTTGCCCGCCTTCCCGCCTTAGTCCAAGTCCCTCTAGGGCCTCTTATTGTTCCCCTCCACATCCTACTTCCCCCTCCGCCCCTTCTTTAGCCCATGCTACCCGTTCTTCCTCGGTGGGGAAGCGCGCTTCCCCTGCCATCTCCCGCCATCCTTCGGCGCGGCGGAGGTCCCCCACGCAGGCTAAGGCCTCTACTCGGGTCGCCTCGTGCTGTCCCCGCTCGCGCAGCCCCCGCACCAGTGCTCACCCCCCTCTCTCCCCTGTCAGAGTGTTAGATTATGACCGGGCTGGAGCCGTAGCGCTCCCCGGCTCTCCACTGCCTGTTAGAGCCGCCAATGTACCTGTGCCTACCCCCGCGGATGGCGGGGGGGTCCTGGTGACTCGATTCGTGCGGTCCTCCGCCCAGAAATCCTCCTGAAAGACGGGGAGGAGGAGGAGGATCAGTTCGCCGGCCACCGCTGCGTCCTCTGCCGCTGTCGGTCCTGGCCCCTTTGATGATGGCTCCGCCGGGGACTCGGAGACAGATCGGCTTCCCCTGGTGGACATGACGCTCCCTGTGCCTGACTGGGCGGGAGTTTTGAATCTCCACACACCACTGCTGGATTCTAGGGACGCTGGGCAGCACAGCAGTGTGGTGTGTGGAGATGCACATGACAGCTTAAAGCAGTATCCCCCTGCCTAGGCGGGCACGCTGTCCACCTTAGGGACGCCACGTGTGCACGATCTATCCTCTGGAGCTCCCTCTGTACCCGGTAGGGTAGGGGACAGGTCCCTCCCCTCAGCGTTGCATGTTGCTGGGGTCAGCACATTGCACATCACCTCTGCGCCCGTCAGGGCGAGCAACGTGCAGTTAATCCCTCCTTCTCCGACCCCCCCATGCCCACCGGCAGCCTCCTGCGCCCCGCAGGGCGGAGGTCGGTCGTGAGCGTTTGACCTCCACCCCGTCGGTGGGGCAAACGTTCCCCTACGTGCCTGCCCGGGCTGGCGGTCCTGATGGGATGCCCGCATCAGTTGCCCATCCTCGTCCCCCCGCGCCCGTCAGGGTGGGAGATCTCGGATCCAGACCTGGGCTGGCGGCAGCATCCGCCCCGGGTCAGACAAGGGGAGCCAGCAGGTGTCCCTGCTGTTGCTCAGCCTCCGTCCGTGGTCAGTTGGATTCGACCGGGTCCGTGGTTGGACCCCCGCCCTTGGATCTTTCCTTGAGTCGAAACAGCCTAGCAGATTACGGCCTCGCGGGTCATCCGAGTGCAGGCCGACTACGCTTACAGTCTTCTGGAGTCATTGCGGAATCGGATTCGCTGCCGGGCCCGGCGGCTGGTCGTCCATCACCTGTGATGCCTCCTCGACCAAGTGAGTATGACTGCGAGTTAATTTGGGGTAGATCAGCTGACGCTTCCGTATCGGGCCCGGAGGACCGCATAGCGTCGGTCGTAAAGTCAGTTCTCTCCAGTATGGGAGTCTCGGGCTCGCCCAGCCCCACCTCCGCTTACAGGGGTGCGTTGTGGGCGGTGGCTCCGACTGGCACCCATTTGACGGAAGAGACGAAAGAGAAGATATGACAACGCAAATTCGTCGATTTTCTTACCCTCGTCCCACCGGATAGGGAGACTATTGACAAATCCCAACGGGTTGACGTATCGGCTCAGGGTGACAAACCCAAACAGCTTCCTAGAACATTCGGGAACTGGCTGCAGGGGTTTTGCGCCTATGCGGGAGTGCTCAGTGAGCGGTTCTCGGAGTTGGCAACTTCGTTATTTTGCTATTTAGACCTTATTTGGGGCGCATACAAGGTTTACGGGGGTCAGTGCTGGTTCCATTATGACACTCAATTTCGGCAAAAAATGGCGGCACGTCGGGAATTTCGTTTCGATTGTCAGGATGGTAGCCTGTGGTTGCTGCTTATGTGCCCTCATAGGCCTTCATCCTTTCAGTCCGCGGTCGGCGCTCCTCAGTCCGGAGCGTCGGCCGCTCCAAAGAAGGGTATCTGCTGGCTTTTCAACGAAAGCCACTGTAAGTGGTACTCCGCCTGCCGTTTCAGGCATGAGTGCTCCAGTTGTGGGGGGCTCACCCCGCCAGTAGGTGTTTCCGGAAAGGCAAACAATCGCTCCCCAGAATCGGAGCCAAGACTGACCTTCCTAAGCCGGAGGACGCCGGTGAACATCTTAGAGATGCTTCCCTGGCTAGACCGGTACCCCCTTCATAGAGAGGCCCTGATTCTGCGGACCGTGGTTTCTGGATCCCCTTTTCCCCGTCAGAGGCCCCGACCATGTCTCCAAATTTGAAATCAGCGGTGGAATTCGAGTCAGTCGTGGCCGAGAAGCTTCAGAAGGAATTGGAACTGGGGCAAATGGCAGGCCCCTTTGATCTCCCCCCTTTCTACAACCTGAGGGTATCTCCCCTCGGTGTGATCCCAAAAAACGTGGAGGGAAAATTTCGCCTTATTCACCACCTATCCTACCCTTCTGGCTCCTCGGTGAACGATGGCATCGACAGGGAGGAATCCAGAGTGCACTATGCGTCTTTCGATAGGGCGCTTCAGCTGGTTAGGGCAGCGGGGCAGCCTGCCCTTCTGGCGAAGGCGGACATCGAGTCCGCATTCCGCCTCCTCCCGGTCCATCTGGACTGTTTCCACCTCCTGGGTTGCGATTTCCAAGGTAGCTATTTTTTCGACATGTGCCTTCCTATGGGTTGTGCCATCTCGTGTTATTTCTTTGAACTATTTAGTAGCTTCCTTGAATGGGTGATCACCCAGGAGGCGGGTATTCAGTCCCTGCTGCATTATCTCGATGACTTCCTATTTGTGAGTCCAGTGGGCAGTGGGCAGTGTCTACGCCTACTCACTGTTTTTCAGGATACATGCCGGCTTTTCGCCGTCCCACTGTCCGCTGACAAGACGGAGGGCCCGTCACAGTCCTGTCATTTTTAGGTATTGAGATAGACACAGTGGCGATGGTTTTTCGGTTGCCTAGTGAAAAGTTGTCCAGGCTTCTCTCTTTGGTTCGCTTGGCGAAAGGGGCGAAAAAATTACAGTTGAAACAGCTACAGTCTTTGCTGGGTCATCTGGTTTTCGCCTGTAGGGTCATCCGAATGGGGAGGGCCTTCTGTAGGCGCCTGTCGTGGGCAACGAAGGGCATAACGGCCCCTCACCACTATGTCAGGATCACCAAGCCTATGAGGGATGACTTGGGGATATGGCTATCCTTCTTACAGACTTACAATGGGCAGTGGTGCTGGTTGCGGGAGGAAGTGCCGAACCCACAACTGGAGTTATATACCGATACTGCAGGCTCCTGTGGGTTCAGCGCTTTCTTTCAAGGGGAATGGGCTGCTGAATGCTGGCCGGCCTCATGGGCCCACATGGATTTATTGCGCAACCTCACCCTGCTGGAGCTGTTTCCAATTATTGTTGCCGTTGAGCTCTGGGGTGAACGGTTGTGCAATCACCAGGTGGTCTTCTGGTCGGATAATATGAGTGTGGTGCAGGTGGTGAACAAACAGTCAGCCAGTTCTCCTCCGGTCGTTTCGTTGCTACGGTTTTTAGTTTTAAAATGTTTACATTTCAACAACTGCGTTAGGGCCAGGCATGTTCCGGGTGCCTCTAATGACATTGCCGATGCTCTTTCTCGTCAACAGTTCTGCCGTTTTTGAACCTTGGCTCCGATGGCTTCTTTGGAGGGCCTCCCCTGTCTGGCCCACTTATGGAACCTCGTTTCCGGCGTTTGACAGAGCTCCTTCGGTCATCGCTTTCTCCGCGGACGTGGGCGTCGTACTGCCGGGTTTGGCACGAGTGGGTCCAAGCGTCGGACGTGAGTTCAACATTTATTCCCCGGATGATCGGCGTTTAACCTTATTTGCCTATCTAGTCTTCCTGTCGGAAAAAGGCATCTCTGGGTCTACGGTTTCATCTGCGTTGTCGGCTCTGTCATTTTGGTTTCAGCTCCTGGGCTGGGAGGATGTAACCAAAGCCTTCCCAGTTCGGCGGGTGGTTCGGGGTTGGAAGCGGGTCACTCATTTACCGGATACCAGGCGTCCTTTTTCCATCCAGATCCTCTTGGGCATTTTGTCTCTGCTTCCGAACGTGTGTTCATCGGGATTTGAGACCCTCCTCTTCCGGGTAGCCTTTTCATGGGCTTTCTTTGGTGCCTTTCGCATTGGCGAATTGGTGTCAAAATCTAAATTGTCCCGGGGGGCATTCAATGGGAGGACGTGGCGTTATCGGATCGCAGCATTACGATTTTGTTGCGTTCATCCAAGACTGATTGTTTTGGTAGGGGTCGCCGAGTAGTCCTGCATTATTGCGGCGGCCCATTTTGTCCAGTGTCCCTGGCCCTCCCATTCGTGTCTGCGCACCCCCTGTCCTCTACATTTTTTGTACATGCTGATGCAACTTCTCTTAGTCGTTTTCAATTTTTACGTGTATTTCGTCGTTGCTTGGAGGCTTTGGGCCTTCCTGCGAAGGAATTTTCCACCCACTCGTTTCGCATCGGCGCCGCGACTGCCACTTCTGGTTTGGGGTTCTCCGATACGGAACTGCAGGGTTTAGGTAGATGGGAGTCATCTCGTTTTTCTTTGTATGTCCGTCCACATCTGTTGTGTTGATTTTCAGGTTCCTTCCCGGCACAGATTTGGATTCTCGGAGACTCTTTCATATACTGGGCCGCTCGTCGGGCAGAGATCCGAACTTACGGCAGAAATTTGGGATTCTCATATGATGTGGCAAGGATACGCTGGATCGGGTTGTGTGGGTTACGTTGGCCTCAGGTCCTTCCGGAATGTCAGCAACTTCGTGCCCACGTTTCTGGTCCCATCATCCTTGTTATACATGCGGGTGGGAACAATGTTGGCTACGAGCGCTCTGTGGACATCATATCAGCCGTTAAAAGTGACATTGCCCAATGTTATGCTTCCTTTACTAACGTGACCGTTGTTTGGTCGGAAATTGTGCCTCGCTCGGTATGGGCGCGTGATGTCCCTGGCCCCCGTCTGGAACACTTTCGTAGAAAAGTCAATGCTCAAGTGGCTAAGTTTGTGCGTCAGATAGGGGGTGTAGACCTTGAGGGTGACAATAGCGATTTGCTGCGTAGAGATGGAGTTCATCTCAATGACATCGGGCTGGACATTTTTAATCTGGGTCTCCAGAGGGGCGTGGAACAGGCGCTGGCTGCGGTGGGGCGCCCGTCAGTAGCTTACTGACAGGCGGGTGGCGGTTTTTGGTGACCTTGCCAGCAAAACATGGCGGTAAGAGGTACGCCCTTCATGCTAATTGGGAGATAGACGGCCATCCGGCACTTATGGTAAGGACAGGCCCCTCAGTTATCTCCCTTTTCACCATTCGGAAGTGAGTGCTCACAGTGCTACTGTGACTGGCACTGTGGAATGTTTAATTGTTATATGTTCAAGTTGTTAAAGAGTTCAAGTTAATAAAGCTGTGGCCTTGCCCTTTCCAACATTAATGATGGTAAGTGATCTTTATTGGATGGGAAGAAGGGGTAAGGTCTAAGTTTTGGTTGGATCATGGTATGGACCTGGGTTTATTGCACCTCAGCAGTCATGCAGGCCTCTTGAACCCATTGGGAAAGAGAGCCCTGACTGATGGGGGCATAACCAGGGCGGAGTATGGTGACTAGGGGTCACTGTGGATTGGTGGGGGGACGGGATGGGGTTGGGCCTGAGCTCACTAGGGTGATTGCCCCAGGTTATTCTGGGCCTTTGGTGAAGAAGAGTGGTAAGAGCTGCTCACCCTCCCGCCCTATTTATGGTTGGTACGTCACAGCTTGCTGCGGTTTTTGGTGACCTTGCCAGCAAAAGATGGCGGTAAGAGGTACGCCCTTCATGCTAATTGGGAGATAGACGGCCGTCCGGCACTTATGGTAAGGACAGGTCCCTTAGTTATCTCCCTTTTCACCATTCGGAAGTGAGTGCTCACAGTGCTACTGTGACTGGCACTGTGAAATGTTTAATTGTTATATGTTCAAGTTGTTAAAGAGTTCAAGTTAATAAAGCTGTGGCCTTGCCCTTTCCAACATTAATGGTGGTAAGTGGTCTTTATTGGATGGGAAGAAGGGGTAAGGTCTAAGTTTTGGTTGGATCATGGTATGGACCTGGGTTTATTGCACCTCAGCAGTCATGTCTATTAGTTGAGGAATCAGGAAGATGGTCCATTGCCTACTGTTGAGGTGATAGGTTTTCTTCAATGGCCAACCTTGTTTTTTGTAGATATACATATAGGCAAAAAATAAAAAAGGACAGTAAAAATATCATTGAAATGAATCACATTATTCTTTAAAAGTTTACACTGCTAAATTAAACATATGAGTAAAGAACTCTTGCTCCAGCAGTTAGTAACCAGTTCTGAAGCGGCAAACAATGTGATAAGCCCATGAGCAGAATCACACTAAAGGGTCTTAAATTAAAATTACTTTTATGCCAGCATGAAAATGTTCTCATGGTGCTTCACTTTTCTTTCTCACAGTACTTTTCTAATAGAATTAACATGAATCAGAATTAATCATTTTTGTTTAGTGTATTTTATACAGTATGTCAGGAACAGACTTTCCTGTATTGGAAAGCAAATGGGTCAGCTTAAGAGGCATAAAAAGAGCAACTCCAGGCAACATGTAAAATCAATGTATAAATTTCTAATTTTATCCAGGAAATAATGCTATTGTACTAAACTTATTATGTCAGCTTACGTTACCTTGATCCATGCTTTTTAAACAAAATTATGTGTTTATTCAGGTTCTGATGTGTGAAGGTAAGGCTACAGTGGACATGGAGAGTATGCTGGACCTATTGTAATTAGGCAGGCTAATGTAATGGGCTAAATGCCTTTCCCAGCAATCTCATTAAAGCTTGAAGACAAATTACAGGCATCCCCTGTAATAACATCCATTTCTGGTGAGATACTTCATATTCTGTTCTATTCGGTCAACCGGTCAACTCTATTACAACACTAAGGTGATAAGATAATGAAGACAGACCCTGCTGCTTGGCAGTCAGTTTGAAAGAAAGGTAAACAGGCAAAAGTAAAGTGGAAAAAGTAAAACCTGCAGGGAAGGTGGTATGAGCTGGCAAGGCCAAAAATGAGAAGGTCATGTCCCCACTTGTCTACATTTAAATGTTGAGGACACTGTGTGGTAAATCCCAAACTTCCGGTGGACTTGGCCCCTGAACTATGTGAGTATATAGGGAAGAAGGGGGAGGGTAGGTTAGACACTAGACTGATTCTCGAATCATGTCGAATTCATTTGTTATATCCACTATAATTTCTTTTGTATTGCATTGAAATTTGATATTTATGTATGTATATATATTTTTGTGATAATGATTCGTAGTTTGGAAAGTTGTTTGTTTATTGAATCACTATAACACATACTATTAACTATTAACACCCACAATGACAATATCTCTTCTCCTCTGCTCAAATACAATACAACACCCTTCTCACTCAGTTCTCAGGAATGCACTTTGCCAGTAATCCAACCTTCAGCACAAAATTAATCAGCTGATTTGACTGTAAGATTTACTTTGAGTTGACCTTTTGTTTCATTAGATCTTTAACGAATTACTGAATCATGTCAAATTCATTCATTATATCCGCGATAATTTCTTTCGTATTAGTTGAAACTCGTTATTTCTTTATTCGGACATTCAGATGCAAAATTCGTCCGAATTTCGATTTGTTACGAAATTAATTGCACGTGTCTATTAGATACAGGGGTAGAGGAGAATGGACAAAGAAACACTCAGGAAATACTGTTTGAAAGTTTTCTTGGCCTTTAAGTTAAAATTATTCTTAGGGAAATTTTTGTATGTTCTTTTCAATATAATGTGTAGCGCACCCCACGTAGGAGCTGAAAGTGAGTCAGGAAACAGTCCAGTGCTTTTTTTTTGTGTTTTATTGAGGGTATAAAACTTGGATGGGGAGTAGGGGTGTTATGGAATGCCCACTTGATTTCAGAAAAATCTTCAGGGACAACTCTTCCAGCTATACACCGTCTCTATATACACTCCTCCTCTTCCTCCAGCACTCGCTTGCAAAAACAGACTCGGCTGGGACATTTTTTAAGTGAATCTGGCAAAGTACTCAGCCAGATCAAAGCAAGAGCCCTTTACAGGCAGGGACTCCAGGACCCTTTTGTTGTGTAGCAAAGTCCAGTGTCCAGCTTATATCCCTGTGGCTAATGATCCCAGCACCACCGCTTTAGGCACTGCCAGCCCACCTGGCTGCAGCTGCCCCTTTCACTAGCCCTCCTGGCTAATTCTCTTCAGTCCTCCAAGACTGACACCACAGTCCTCCCAGACTGCACACTCACCAGCCCACCCGGCAGAGTTTTCCTGGAGAACTCCTGGACGTGCTGACTCTCTCCCATTGTCCTCAATCTTGCTCCGTGCATCCAGGGAGGATATCCTCTGTGTGTTGTAGAGGGTCCCCACCAGTACCCAAGCCCAAGGTCTGAGGTCATGCCCCCAGACTAGGGGGGAGCCTCAAGGGCCACAGACAGCCTCCTCAGCACTCCTCCATCTTCCACCTGACTGACCTTGCTGGCCTGACCCATGGGTATTTATGAGGTATCCACCCCTGCCAGCCCTTTAACTGGGGATTTGTTGGGGCCCTCATCAATACCCCAGGCAGCTCCTCCCAAATTCCACCCTCTACTTCTCAAAGCTTCTCCAAGGTTCCAAAAAACAAGGGCAGTTACCAGAGATGCTGCCTGCTGAGTCATCCAGCCTTCCTGAGTCACTCATCCCTGACCCAGATTCAATCCAGGCTTGGCTGCCAGCAAAGCCAAATTTACCTACTCTAACAACTTTATACACTAGCACACTAAACTAGAGGGTGCTACAAATTCATGACCATTCTTTTAACAATATCCAAGATCTCAAACATATAACATAGCAGCTAAGATTTTACAAGATGGTAGTTTCCCAAAACAAATGTAAATGTAGCACTTGGTTGCTACTAGTAACTAACATCCCCCATGTCACCCTGCTGCCAGACCTCCATATATCACTTCTGAGACAATAAACAGTCATTTGTGTTATTTGTTTTGTTTACTGGGGGATATAACTTGGTTGGGGGAAAGGAAATATGGGATGCCCATAGAACAATTGCTTTGCCATCATATTTAAGAATTAGAATGAAGGTTGAACCTTGAAGTACTAATGTACACATAATATCTACAGTCACTTCCCCTGCATGACACCATGTAGACTATTTCTCCTACTCTGCGTATCTCCTGCAGACTGTTGCTCCCAGGACTTCCACCCTCCTGCACAAACTTCCACTGTAGATCATTACTTTTCCTGTCATATCATCCTCTTTTGACAAAAGAGACCACTCTGAACAGTCCCAGTCGCTGGCTAGATTTGGTTGTACTGTTACTAGGCCAGAGGTCTGCAGTACCTCTCCCCAGCAGCCTAGTAATTTAGTAACGTGCTGCTTGGTGGACTACTGTTTCCAGATATTTCAGCCTGCAAATCCTGTGCCCTCAGGCCGCATCGATTTGACACTCTCCCCACAGTCTCTCCTCTGGCCTCGCACCCAGATCCCCTGGCATGCCTCATTCAGAAATCCACTGTGGCCCACTCACCGACCTTCTCCTGCCCCAAGTCCATGATGGAAAACTTTAACTGGACGTACGTTCTGACAGCTTCTCCAGCCCCTTTGTTTCAGAACACTTCATCCATGACCGTGTAAAGATGAAGCTCCCTCCACACTCTCCCGGGCTCTCCGCTAGGCCTCGCTCTTGCTCCTGCCTAGTACTCCATTCTCCACGTCTCCCGGCCGACAACTCCTCCCCAGCTGGCTGTTACCTCTGGTTATATGGGAGGCCTGCCCCCTGCCAATTCCAGTTGGGGATTGGTCAGGCTCCTTACAGGAGCTGCCTGCCACTCCAGTCCTAGGCCCTACCGCTCTTCCAGAACATTCTCCCTGGAAGCAGGGGAGGCGCCTCAGAACTAAAGCACAGGTGGTCACACCCACTGCTGCACTAACCACTCCCTGCCCCCCAGATTAAAACAAGCAGGCCTAGCCTGAAGCATAGGTCTGCCTAAATTTACCAGAGCTGACAGTTTTCCCTTACATAATCCTCACTCTAGCACCTACCTATGGTAGAGGGTGCTACATAAAGAAAATACTGTCTGCCATTTTAGAAAGCCCCATTCTAAGTCCTCATAGTCTACACATCATGCTTCCAGCAATGCAGATCACAATAATAAGGCCCACGTCACACTATGCCGTTTCACTATGGAAAGCTACATATGGTGTAATAGACAGCCATTTTATCAAGAATGGATTGCCAACGCATGGCAATGGTAAAGAAGTGATCTGCACCTCTCATTTAATGCAGCTCACCATAATGAATGGAATGTGAGTTGCAGTTCAGTGCGAGTCTGTTGGCACCCACTGAACTTGAGAATTGGGATACCATTCTAAATTAATGGCATCACAATGTAGCACCATGTTTTACTGCAATGTATAGGTCAGAAGGAGACTTAAATACTAACTATAAATCTCAAATAACTTAAACCTAATGACCCCCTCCCAACGTTAACTAAACAGATCCAGGAAACATATTTAGGGGTGCCAATTTGGAAAAGCCAGTCTGCAGGCTTACAAATAGGTTAAAAGAGGGGAAACACAGGAAGTGAGGCTACGTGTTTGGAGCATCGGCTCCTTCTACAGGCCTGTAGACTTGCTGGTGGCCACAGGACGGATTGAGGCTCCTCTACATATCTACATCTACAACACTACCCCATATAGATGAGCCTGTTTTTTACTTGTTTCTTGTAAGTGCATTCCTTTACTTGCTAATAAACTGTATTTTACATACTACACTCAGGTGGCGCTTCCTGTGTTTCCCCTCTTTCAATCTATTTACAGAGCTGGCTTTTCTCTGAGGACAGCTGCCGCCTGTCACCCCACCCTAAGAACTGTTGCTTTTTGGACTGATGAGCTCTTATTGTTCATATACTGCCTGTTGTATTTTTACATGTACACAAGTTTTGCGCTTACAGTTTTTTCTTGTTATTAAAGATAGGTAGCTAAGTCTATGAAAAACTCAGTACACCAGTCATTGTGCACCCTGGCATTACACCCCCTGTTCCCCAGCATCCTTACCACTGCACCCCTGGCTCTGAATTTTCCTGCCTACCCAGCATCCATGGCTATCAGTCTTCCTGCTACCAGCACCCGTGACACTGCACTCCAACATACCACACACTGGACCTTCCTGCTAGCTAGAAACTCTGCCAGCACATACTACACCACTGTTCCCCTCCATCACCTGTGCAGGGACATTCAGACAGACGGAGAGACTCAGTCTAGTTTTTCAGCCCACATATTCCTTCGTACCCCTCCCTTTAATGACAAAAGTGCAGCCTATAGAAGACAGCTAGTCTTCCCTTCACTCTGCTGTTTATTCACAGAAGGCTTTATATTCTATGAATGGACTCACATGTTACAAAGTGTTCTGTGATTTGGCAGGAGAGCTGGAAGTATAGTGATAGCAGTGGCATAGCATCCATGGGTGCAGGGTGTTCACTGCACTCAGGTCCTGAGGGGGGGTGCCCACTATGCTCTGACCCACCCTGCACCTATGAGCCACCCCTGGCTGACAGTCAGGACCATCGGTGTGGGCAGTTAATCCTCTCATTCCCGCGGCTGTCAGCTACTTAATTGACAGCTATACAGGGAGATCAGTGCCTGTAACTGCCCGCACCGATTGTCCCTACTGTCCCCTGTGTCCTTCTCCCGCTTCCCCTCTTCCCCCGCAGCAAACTGTCAGGATGTAGAGCAGAGGAAGGGGCCGGTAAACATGTCATTTACTGGCCCCTTCCTTTTCTGAATGAACAGAGTCACTGATCACTGACTGTCCACTTATAACTTAGCATCGTGAACTGTCTCCTGTTCATTCTTCTGTTCATTCAAAGGGGAGATTTCAGGGGTCTGTTTAGACCCCTGATATCTCACCAAAGCCCCCCAACAGGGCTGATAAAAAAAGAAAAGAAAAAAAAATTGCAATAAATAATAATAAAATAATAATAAATAATAATAAAAATAATAATAAACAATAATAATAAAAACAATGTGAAAAAAATCATTAAAAAACTACTGACACAGTCCACTACCCTACCGACACCATCCACTGCCCCAACCCCCTCCTCCCCAAAAAGCATTGTGAAAAAAAAACTATTTGAAACATACATTAAAAAAAAAAAAGTAAAAAAATAATAGAAAATAAAATAATAAAAACAAAAACTACTGACACTGTCCACTGCCCTACTGACACCATCCAACTGTCCCCTCCCCCCCCCCCCAAAAAAAAAATTGTAAAAAAAATATAAAACAATTTAAAAAATTGTAAAAAATAATATCAAATAAAATAATAAAAATAAAACAATTCAGGCACTGTTCATTGCTTTACTGACACCGTCCATTTCCCTACTGACACCATCCACTGGCCCCCAAAAAGCATTTAGAAAAAATGAAAAACAAAAAAAAAAATTCAATTGCAGCAAAAAATAAAATTGTAGAAATAAAAAAACTAAAATAATAAAAAACTGCTGACACAGTTCACTGCCCTACTGACACAATTCTGCATATACTACCCACTGCTGTACACGCCACACTTACCTGCACATACTACCTGCTGCCATACACGCCATACTTCTTTTCTGCACATACTACCCACTGCCCCGTAAACTCTGCACTCCTCTCCTGCACATAATACCCACCGCCATACACTCCGGATTCCTCTCCGGCACATAATACCCACCACTATACACTCCATACACTCCTGCATATACTACTCACCGCTGGACACTTTGCACTGACCATTCCCTATTTAACATTACCACGTTCTGCACTATGTAGGTCAGTTCTGACCACGCCCATATTTAAACCGCGCCCATATTACGCTGTGGCACTTTTTTTTTTTCATGTCTAGGACCCACTTTTGATCTTGCACAAGGGCCCACTGATTTCATGATACACCCCTGGGTGAAAGCTATGCTCTTGGTGCTCAGTAGAAATGTCAATTATAAATTAAACAGGTAAGGCCCTGAGGTGGCATTCACCTCTTTGGACTTAACCCCTCGTAATCCTGAACTCCTGGAGTTTAGCTTAAAACTTAGGAATCCACCACATATTCACTGCTCCAGAAAAAGCACACACCTAAAAAATTGCATTCAGGCATTACTACAGGAAAAGAAGATACAAATAAATAGGTAAAGTATGGTTTATTTTTCTTTTGAAAGACTTTGCATTTTCATTGAATTGTCTTATATACAGTATAGTTTGTACTTTGGACTGGTTTCATAAATTTCCCTATGTCAGTATAAGAGTACCTATGAGCATCTTAACACAGTATTCTGCAAATTTGCTCAAATCAAAGAGGACACAAGTGTATACTGAATACATCTGTAGGCAAAACGGTTCAATTATTTTTAAACTCTGTAAATGTGTATTGTTTATTGGAATGGTATCAATTTAGGTTGTATCTTTCTACTGGTTAAAAGCAAAATCCCCAAAAAAATCATGTTCACTATGAAAATAGCTTTGAAATATATCAGTAAAATATGTAAAATGCAACTTATTCTGACCTCTAATGCATAATAAATGTATGCTTTTATGTACAATTCCTGCTATACTGACAATTTATCCCTGATACATCAAAGTAAAATAAAGAGCTAGGACAAAGTATACAAGTGAATAACTAATTCCTGAACAGGAAATAGTTGAATGCCCACTTATGCAGGGCTTGAATTTTGCATGTGTGCATAGCAGTGTAGTGACGTTCATTTAGGTTAAAGTGATACTAAAGTCTTGTTTTTTTTTTGTTAAATTAACAAACATGTCATACTTACCTTCTATGTGCAGTGGATTTGCACAGAGCAGCCCAGATCCTCCTCTTCTCAGGTCCCTCTTTGGCGCTTCTGGCTCCTCCCGCCTGTTGAGTGCCCCCACAGCAAGCAACTTGCTATAGGGGCACCCGAGCGGAGCCGCAGCTCTGGCTCTGTGTGTCCATTCAGACACAGAGCCGCAGCCTGGCTCCATTCCCTCTCTCTCCTCATTGGCTCACTGACTTTGAACGACAGCAGTAGGAGCCAATGGCGCTCCGCTGCTGTCTCAGCCAATCAGGAGCGAGAGTCCCAGCAAGCTGAGTCTCTCGTGCAACATCGCTGGATCGAGATGAGGCTCAGGTAAGTATTAGGGGGCTGAGGGGGGCTGCTGCACACAGAAGACTTTTTATCCTAATACATAGAATGCAATAAGATAAAAACCTTCTGCCTTTACAACCACTTTAAAGCTAAACTCCGGGATAAGCAAATATTGTCTAAATACAAGTGCCATATTTATTTTTATTTTCATAAGAAACTTTTTATTGAAAAGTTTTCAAACACATTCTTTTTATAAACCAACATCAAATAAAAGACTAAGCTTTGAGGGGCAGAGTGAAATGCATTGGGGGCATGGCCTGGTGGGAGCCCAGGCTGAGGTTGTCTATCTCATACCACCATAGGACTCTGTGGATATGTGGCACCAGGGATCTTTCTGCTCTTCCTTCCATAAAATAAAAGCAAATGGGGGGTTGGGGAGGAAACATGTCAATCATACAGTTCACCGCAGTACAGCAGAGAGAATACACAAATCACAATGACAACACAAGGTTTCAAATACAAGGTTTACCACTGAAACAGCAAGAATATACACTTACTGGAGAGTGAAATATTGATTATTGTCATAGTATGGTAGCAGATATAAGAGGGGATGATATTTATTTAACTATATATGCAAAAATGAATGATACACCTTCAGTAGACCTCTAGATTTGTATATCTGGATATAGGGTAAAACAAAAAAAAAAGAATTAACTGCACCAATCCAAGACTGCTAAGTAGAGGGATCTAGAAGCCTATGGGAGAGAGGGTGAGCTCATCTAGCCTAATGCAGTGTACACACGGTCAGACTTTCCGACCGGACTGGACCGAGTCCGGCGGACAAGCCGATCGTGTGTGGGCTTCATCGAACCCTCAGCGGACTTTTCCAGTCGAAAATCTGATGGACTTTAGATTTGGAACATGCCTCAAATCTTTGCATCGTAACTCCACCGGACCCAGAAATCCACTCGTCTGTATGCTAGTCCGATGGACAAAAACCGAAGCTAGGGCAGCTATTGGCTACTGGCTATTAACTTCCTTATTTTAGTCTGGTGTACGTCATCACATACGAATCCGTCGGACTTTGGTGTGACCGTGTGTAGGCAAGTCCGTTTGTTAAAAAGTCAGTCGGAAGTCCGTCAAAAGTCCGTTGGAAAGTCCGTCGGACCAGTCCGGTTGAAAAGTCCACTCGTGTGTATGCGGCTTTAGAGGCTTGGCAAAGGGGTATGGATTTAGGGTGGAAAGAAATAATAGGAATATCTCACATTACTTTCTCCCAGTAGCTTTTAAGTTTAAGACAGCGTTATACCATATGGATGAAATCACTACTAATGGACAAATGTCCTAAAATGTATGATGGAGGGAGAGTGAAGACAAGTGCTGGATTCCCTCTAACACTCTGTGCAAGTAAGGTCAGTATATACGGTAACGTTTCCTCTTCTGTGCAATAACACCTCAGTGCAGGCTGGCCCCTTACCTCACAGCTGTAAGGTAACTGCGTATGCAGATAGGCGCGAAGGTCCTGGATGGTAAGGTAAATCACACTATGAGCCTCTTATAGATGGCATGTAATGGAAAATAATCTAGGGAGCCTCCTGATCCTGATGGATGGTTCTCACTATGGTACTATATGTAAACTTCCTTTGTGCCGGTAGATGGCGATGGTATCCCTCCCAGGTTGGTCCATATAAGATATGGAGCAAAGAAGGGGTTCCAAAATAGTGTAGTATGTAAAACTAGATACTTTATTTTAAAAACAGCTGTGGTACTCACATAACAAACAAAGGTAAGACCTATTCATCATAGAGTTCGTGCTATGCAGGGGCTTGGTTTTGGGGTTCTTACTTTGACCCAAGCCCAGTCCATGAACAGGGGGAGGAGGAGTTCATGTACCAAGAATTGGTTGCTCCAGTGTGACCAATTCTTGAACATGCCTTTGCTGCGGGAGATCCAGGAGAATAATCCTGATGATTTCAGGAATTATCTCCGGATGACCGACCCCGTTTTTCACCATCTGTTGGCTTTGCTTTCCCCCTTTATTACCAAGCAGGACACCTGCATGCGGCAAGCCATCACTCTGGAAAAAGGCTAGTCACCACCTTGTGGTACATGGCGACGGGGAGAAGTCTGCAGGACATCAAGTTCTTGACAGGCATCTCCCCCCAGGCTCTGGGGATCATTATTCCAGAGACCTGTTCTGCCATCATTCAGGTCCTGCAGAAGGACTATATTAAGGTAAGTTATATCTTTTAACATCACATTCTATGTATTTAATGTTTGCTAATCTATTGGATCTATTTCATCATTCCCTAATTACCATGATTGTAATATGCTGCGAATGCCCTCTGTCCTCATGCATGCCGGAAGCTTTTAATGCTCCTTTTATGTCCTTCATGCATATTTGCCTTCACTAACCTCCCCAGCATGCTATCCTGGGCCCATACACACCTAGCCTGGTTACTTAACAATGTATTTTGTCAGCTCCATTGTAGTGTTTTACCTTAAACACCTCCTAAAATGTGTACAAATGTTATTTTTGTCAGTCAGAATGCAAGAAGCTTTTTTTGGGGGGCCCAAACTCATTTGGAACCCTCACTCCCCCCCAACCGCTAAGTCAACCGATACCAATCCTCTATCTGCTCACTTTGCCAAACCCATACACACTATACCTTCCTCTTTTGTGGTCAGATTTATGGATGAATTCACCAAAGCATGTAGTGCAAGGGCCTGCCTGAATACTTTCAAATGGTACTGTTTAAAGTTTTGTTCTCCTATTATCTAGATATGTAAATGCTGAATCTAAAATTGTGCTTCAATTTGAATAGTGTGTATTCATATTTTTGTATTATGACACTTCTTAACTGTCCAGTGGGCTGCCAATAGTGTAAAGTAAGTAGGGGCTGGCCAAAGTAACACACATTATGTATGCATTCAACTCTCAATGAAGTGGAGACGGTTACCTGTCCAAAACATCTCAACCCCCAACATAATTTTTATTTTTTTACTGGGCCATCAGAGGGGAGGAGGAATCTGATAAGAGTACCTTATACTTTTGTCTTTAAATACTCCTTAAAATAAATGTTATACTTATGTTGGCCAAGAATGTTTGTGTCTAATCTGCTTGCAATGTTTATGTGCAAAAGTACACATTTTTTTCTTGTTTGACGCCACAGTTTCCTTCAACCCCACAGGAATGGCAGACTGTGGCATCCCACTTTGCGCAGCGGTGGGACTTTCCCAACTGTGGAGGGGCAATCGATGGGAAACACGTCCACATTGTCCCACCCCCCAACTCAGGATCATACTATTATAATTACAAGGGGTTTAATAGTACTGTGATGTTGGCAGTGGTGTCGGCGACATACAAGTTTTTGTATGTGGACATGGGGAAGAAAGGACAGATGTCGGATGGTGGAGTCATCGCCCAGACAGAGTTTTACAGACGGGTAAAGAATGGTGACTTGGGCTTGCCACCTGTGGAAGACAATGTGGCTGGTCTTCCGTTCGTGTTCGTTGCTGATGAAGCATTTGGGCTAGGAGAACATGTGATGAGGCCATTTCCCATGAGGACCCTCCCCCCCGGACCAGAGGGTTTTTAACTACCGGCTGGCCAGAGCCAGAAGAGGGGTGGAGAATGCTTTCGGCATAATGGCCAGCCAGTTCCGCCTATTCCTGACGCCAATCCACATGGTGGAATATAAACTCAACCATATAGTCCTTGCCTGCTGCATTATGCACAATTTTCTAAGGAAAAATGCTACTAACTATGTGGCCTCAGTTGGGCCAGAGGCTGGCTTTCCATATCAACCAACCCTGTCGGCACCTGAAGCTGGCCGTCCTGGCTTGCCCCCCCAAAGTCAGACAAAAATATCTGGAGTACTTTGCAGGTAGGGGGGCCATTGATATGAGAGCAAATGTTTGAGAAACATTTTTAAAATTAATTTTTATTTTAAACTGAAATAATATTTCATTGGGGGCGTGGCCAAGATGGCAACTTAGGAGGACGTGTTTCTCGGAGCTCTGCTGAAGGACTTCCTAATATCCTGACCCCTGGCTATTATACCGTGAGGGAAACTACCCATAATAGCCTGAATGCCATACCGAACACGTCGGCGGGCCAAAAAGTTACGTTTCCCACAAAACCTGGATGATACAGCCCTGATTGTGGACTCACACGTGGCGGAATCTCCCCGGCGGCTCTCTAATATGGCGTCACAAACGGAGGCCGCAGACCCGGCTGAGACGACACAGCTCGGATTTCCGGAGGTCATGGCTGCGATCGCCTCTTGCCAGGCTGCCTTGACGAGCAAGATTGAATCTGTGCAGCTAGGTGTGAGTTTGATCCGACAGGACCAAGACAAGCTTCGATCGAGGGTATCTGAGGTGGAGGAGCGGGTGGGTCTGGCGGAGGATGCAGTCGCAGATCATGCTGCATCCATCCGCACGCTGCAGACTAAAGTCCGGGCTCTAGAATATAAGGTGGATGATTCCGAGAACCGGAACCGAAGAAACAATCTTCGGATCGTCGGCATGCCAGAAGGAGCTGAGGGGAAAAATCCTACGGTCTTTGTGGAGGAACTACTGAAAACCCTGCTCCCAGCGGCGCAGTTTTCCCCCTTTTACACTGTGGAACGAGCGCATCGGATCCCCCCTGTTCCCGGACCGCCTGGTTCCAATCCCCGCACCCTGATTTTCCGTATGCTTAACTTCAGAGACCGGGATGCAGTGCTGAGAGAGGCGCGCAGGGTAGGTGAAGTAAAGTACCAAAATGCAAACCTGCTCTTTTTTCCAGACTATTCTGTAGAAACACAGAAACTGCGTAGGTCTTTTGACCAAGTTAAAGCATCGCTCAGGGCACGGAACATTAAGTATAGCATACTCTTTCTGGCCAGATTGAGGGTACAGGATGGCGAGATGGTAAAATTCTTTACATCTCCCCGAGAGGCTGCCACCTGGCTCGAGGCCCTGCCACAACACCGTTAAATGAGTGATTACTTTCGTTTTTCTTCAGTCTGTCCTGGAAACTACATTATTGTTTATAGCTCTCATTTATTAAGCTGATACCTACTACTCTCAGTCAGCGATGGCGACTCTGGTGCAAACATCTGATGCTGTGCTACTTAACCGCACTGGATGCCCTGGCTGACAAAACTTTTACTGCGCACCTGGAATGGAGGAAGACCAACCTATCAAAGACCCTCTAGGATCTACAAAACTGCACCAGACGTTTTTCTGATAGCTATGTAAGATAAGGATGCCTTTGGAACGTGTATCCAGTGCTTCGCCACAAGGGATTTGCATGCAGTGAACTATTGAACTATAGATCCTGATGCATGCTAATATCTTACAAATGCTGAGGGCAGGTGCAGGGAAATAACTAACCTGCAGGTGGTTTTCGGGGGGGAGGGGGTCCTATCTTATATTTTTTGGTTTTAGTTCTATATTTTATTTTGAATAAGCCTTTTATGCCAGGCTCTGAAATAAGATGTATAGAGCCGAGATCATTGGTCTAGCAACTAAGATAAGTGCCCCTGCGATAATCCAGGAGAAAGGCTTACTGTAATTTATGTTTTCTATGTCAGCCTTGCAGTTAAAAGTGAATGCACCTAGTGCGGTAGTACTGTAACTAAGATATGTGCCCCTGCAATCAATCCAGGAGAAATGATATTCGTAACGTGCGCTGTTTTTGTTAATAACTGAGTTAAGAGAGAGAGTGCCTAGGTACTGTAACTAAGATATATACCCCTGCAACAGCCCAGGAGACATGATTCTTTACATCACATGATGTTTTTGCTAATGGCTGAGTTAAATGAGAGTGAGCCCAGTGCCTCCACACTGTAACTAAGATATGTGCCCCTGCATTAGTCCAGGAGAAATATATGTTTTTATATTTTATGTCTTGTCAGCATCTCTGTTATCTGGCTAGACAACCTCATCGTATTTAAGTCTACGCCCCTACTACGGTTGTAATAGTTGGGATTTATGGGTATTGACACATCACCAGTTTCAAGGGGGTGTGGGGGAGGGGGGGAAGTTTTCTGCCGTTGCAGACACAAGGGAGTTAGATGTGTTCGTAGTTTTTCTACAAAAGGAGTTGCTCATAACACAAGAGGGATACTATGCCCTTCATTACAGTACAACTTAATGGCAGATATGTGGTTAATGTTATTTCTGTATGGAGTATATGATACCGGGACATGCTGTCCGTTCGGTGGGCTGGGGGATGGGTGGGGCTTGCGGATCCGACTAACTGTACGTTTTGGCGCTCTGATAGATGGCTGACATCTCCATTATTTCGTGGAATGTCAGGGGATTAAATTCAGCCGTTAAGAGGTCTCTTGTTTTTAAATATATACAAAAATACTTACCTCATATATGCATTCTACAAGAGACACATCTGATTGGCTCTAAAATTCTTGGGTTAAAAAAGGCCTGGGTGGGAGCACATTACCACTCTGCCTACTCCGGCTATGCTAGGGGGGTGAGCGTTTTGATCCGCAGGTCCCTCCCATTTCAGATTCTTGATGTCAAGACGGACGTTGAGGGACAATACGTGATTATCCATATGACTGTACACTCTAGACGAATGGTATTGGTGGGTCTGTACCTCCCCCCTCCTGCGAGGGCTCAACTTCTCTATGACATTATGCAAAATGTCATGGGGTACCATACTCAAGAAGTCTTTATTTTTGGGGACTTTAATTTGGTGCCCTCCCAGGAGGCGGAAAGACTCAACCCCGGGGCCCGCATCTCGACAGAGCTGCAGAACTGGGCGAGTACTTTCGCGCTGACGGATGCATGGCAACACTTTCACCCTAGGGACCGAGAGTATACCTGCCACTCAGCTTCATACAGAGCCCTATCCCGTATAGATTTGGCATATGTATCTGGGGGTGCACTCTGCTGGACGAGGGAGGTAAAACACTTGGCGCGGGGTATCTCAGACCATGCTCCCCTAAGCCTTGTCATCTCCTTGGGTAGACCTGCTGGCCCAAGGCTATGGCGTCTTTCCAGATATTGGGCGCTGGACAAGAGGATTCAGGAGGTACTGCCGGAAGCTATATGTAATTTCTGGCTGCGACATAGTGAATCTGTAGACTCCCTGATCCTCTGGGATACTTTCAAGGCCTGGGTTAGGGGGGGATACATATCCCGTATATCTTCACTTCAGAGGGAGGCTGGTCGGTCCCTGGAGCGGTTGGAGGGAGAGGCGGGGGAGACTGAAGCTGCATATGTAAGATCCCCTACTGAACCTAATTACCATACATGGCAGAGAGCTCTAAGGGAACTTTCTTTATTTAATATAGAACAAACTAAGAAATCTATGCTACACTCAACGCAAAGGATATTTGAATATGGCAACAAAAATGGGAGATTGTTGGCTTGGCTGGCACGTGGACAGATGGGAACCACACACATAGCGGGGGTGCGGGACGATAGTGGGGAGTTGCTGACCTCTCCAGAGGATATTAATGCTAGATTTTCCCGTTTTTTTAGTGATCTATACACTTCCAGAACTAGTGGTAACGCTTTGGCATTGCAGGAGTATTTGAATAATATCCCCTTTCCTACATTATCTGAGGAGCATAGGGCAATGTTGGATAAGGATATCTCCCTGGAGGAGGTACAGATTGCAATAAGTGACTTGCAGAAAGGAAAGACCCCGGGGGTGGATGGACTCCCTACGGAGTTCTACTCTCAGAATATGGAGCTGCTTGCACCTAAACTCACGTCCCTCTTTGCTGTATTGGCTGGAAGGGGTGCTCTGCCGGAATCCATGGAGGAGGCGGTCATAGTTTTGATCCACAAACAGGGTAAAGATCCTCAGGAGTGCGCGTCCTACCGACCCATTTCATTACTCAACGTGGATACAAAAATTCTAGCCAAAATCCTTGCCACCCGCCTGTCCTCAATTATTTCTACATTGATCCACGTTGATCAGACCGGTTTCATGCCGGGCAAGGGGACAGATATTAATATCAGGCATCTGTTCCTCAACCTGTCTATCGCTCATGATAACTGTGGGGATAGAGTGATCGCCTCCCTGGACGCTGAAAAGGCGTTTGACTCTGTGGAGTGGGAATATCTTGGGGAAGTGCTAGAGAGATTTGGTTTCAGCCCTGGCTTTCGCCAATGGATTAAATTGCTTTATAGAGCACCGAGGGCTAGGGTGCGCACCAATGACAGGATCTCGGATCCCTTCCCACTTCACAGAGGCACTCGCCAAGGGTGCCCGCTGTCACCTAGTTTATTTGCTCTTGCCCTGGAGCCGTTGGCGATTTTAGTTAGAGAATCCTCGGAGGTCAGGGGGATGCAGATTGGTAGACTTGAAGAGAAGATTTCATTGTACGCGGACGACGCATTACTTTACTTGAATGATGCTGGACCATCTCTGATGGCCGCTTTGGCCATTTTTGATAGATTTGGTGCTGCATCGGGGATTCGAATAAATTGGTCTAAATCAGTCCTTTTCCCCCTGGATAGTGGGATCCCTGATGCGACGGGTGGTACGCCTCTACAGTGGGTCTCAGAGTTCGAGTACCTTGGGGTTCGAGTATCCAGAGATGCTGCCCAATACTATAACCTAAATATACTTCCTTTACTCCACCTCCTTAAAGAAAGGTGCCGTGCATGGTCTGGACTACCTCTGAATCTGCTGGGGCGTATAAACATCTTAAAAATGATGCTCCTACCCAAGTTCACGTACCTTTTTGGAAATAGCCCGATCTGGCTCCCGGAGTCCTTTTTTTGGGAAATAGACAAACAAATGATCTCCTTCATCTGGAATGCAGCTGTTCCGCGTCTAGCCAAGTCCACATTACAACTCCCTACACAGCTGGGGGGGCTTGCTCTCCCCAATTTCAGACTCTATTATTGGGCGGCGATGCTGGTGACGACGTACTGGTGGTTTGAGGGGAAACGTTCTAATGCGGCTGTATGTGTAGAGGCGGCGAAACTAGGTTCTTTACAAGATCTGCAAAATTTGGTCTATAGGGGGGTAAAAGCATATGCGGAGCTTCCTGCTCCGACTAGAGCAACACTACAGGTATGGAAGATGGCTAGAAGGAGCTTCTCCCTTGTAGGACGTTGGGCACCTGTCCAGCCTCTTTGGGGAAATCCTCAGTTGCCCCATTATCGAACAATTCCTGATCCCCAGTTGTGGGCAGGATTCGGAATCAAAACCCTAAGGGATATTATGCCCAATGGGGAATTGATGTCCTTTGCGCTTATGTCAAGGACGTATAGGCTTCCGGGATGGATGTTTTTCCGATACGCTCAATTACGCCATGCGACTCGGGCACAATTTCCTGTCCCTCCTCTACTACAATTAGACCCGTTAGAAGACCTGTTGTCCACTAATGATCTAGTGAAACCCCTATCAGCCATATATAGCACGCTGCTGCCTAGGGATATACCCAAGATGGACAGGTTGTGGAATACTTGGAAATCAGACATCCCCACTTTGGATAGAGAGGACTGGGAGACATGTCTGGAGCAAGGTCCCAAACTGGTAATATCGGCCGGAGATAAACTGACACAAACAAAATTTTTACACAGGGTCTATTTCACGCCGGCGAGATTATCCAAAATATACCCTGATAGGGATCCACATTGCCCTAGATGCCAAACCCAAATTGGTACATATCTTCACATGTTCTGGGACTGTCCTGCTTTGACAAAGTTCTGGCTGGGAGTGTACGATCATTTAAATCTTAGAATGGACTTGTCAGTTCCTAAAACACCTGAGATGGCCTTACTGGGCATACATGAGGATGAACACAGGTCGCATCATAGCAAAATTTTAATTTCGCTCCTCTTCTATTACGCCAAGAAAGAGATACTTGCTAGATGGACCTCTGCTGGCCCCCCGACCCTATCCTCCTGGGAAAAGAGAATTAACAACGCTTTGCCCCTCTATAGACTGACGTATACTAGTCGGGGATGCCCATGGAAGTATGAAAAGGTTTGGTTACCATGGATTAGCTGACATTGTATTGATGTGCCTGATAGGATTATCTAGCATGGTTTATAAGTAAATACTAAGCGAATTGGTGTAGATGCCTTGAAAGTAGTATGATAACAATTATGTGAGCAAGAGTTTACCTCTAGTCAAATATATGATCCGTAATTATATGTACTTCTATACACATGGTCTGTTCACTCCATTTTTCTTTTGTACTGCATTTTATACTTTTCAATAAAGCACTCCTGATTGTGAAAAAAAGAAATAATATTTCATTTGATTTACTGCTTTTGTTTCCTTTAGCTGTCTCCTAGGTTCTCCAATGGGCTTTTCTTTTTGACCATTTTCTTAAATAGTGCAAACGTAATTTATTTGATACATGCGGTGACAATCTCTTCTTCAGCTAACTATTCTGTTGTGGGTGTGCTACACACACACACATTGTTTTTGTTGTTAATATATGTAATGCATTAATGTTAAAAATAATCATCCTTTTCAGCACCATGAATTAATTGTTTTGAGTGCCTAAAATGGCCTGATTGGGGCCAAATTTAGAGCACTGTGTGGGTTATTTACTAAAAGCAAGTCCACTTTGCACTACAAGTGCACTGTCAGTGCACTTGAAAGTGCACTGACAGTGCACTTGTAGTGCAGAGTGGATTTACCTTTCATAAATAACCCCCATTGTCACTGTAAACACTAACTTACTCCAAAAACTGGTATTGAGCATTGAAAGAAGAAGCCACACATTGTTGAGTATAAAACATTTTACTCAAAGCACATTCACATGTGCATTAGAAAAGGGTTTTTGAACAAAACAACATCTTTGGTTTTATGTTTGACATTAGAAATATATTTTTTTTGGTTAAATAGGCATGTTTCAAACCATAAAAAGAAAATCCTATTATGGGGGAATTGGCGCTGTTCAAGAGTGTTCAAAATAAGAATAGAATAATACAAATCAATAAAAATAAATACTCTAGGTAATATGAACCAAACACACTGATGTGCTATAAAGTGCAAAGTGCTAGAAAAATATGTGATCTTAAATATATATAGATTAGATAGAATTCATAAATATAAATAACGGTGATATTAGTAACATCAAATAACGTCCTATAAAAAAGCTGAAAAATAGAACAAAGTCTCCAAGTGAATCCGCAGCAAACCACAGTGAAAAAATGGCAAAGAAAATATAATAAAATGTGGTGGGAAAAATTCTATGTGTAGATATGATGATAAAAAATCTTTAATAACTATATCCTGGAAAAAATGAGTATAGTCTGTAAAAATTTTTTCTTGTACATAAATCCAAAAATAAAAATCCAGCAGCGATATTCCTTTGTGGTGGATGGCCCTTCACACGGGTGCCGTGATCTTTCCCTTTTCTCTACCACATAAATGCTCTTAATAATCCCCAGCGATAGACATCCTGTAGAGAAGGAGCTTTTGTAAGATGTAGTTCTTGGGGTCGACTGGGTCTTCAGTAGAAACTGACTGACTCTCTGTTGCTCTTGCCAACAGCTGCCTCTGCTGGCTTTATTACAGCGATCTTTGGCCAGGACTACAGAATACCATGCTCTTTCTCCAACTCCTTTGTCTCTACTGGAGTCCAGTCCCAATAAGCCTGCCCAGATCTGTTGGATCTCAAATGATAGAGATCAGAAGCACATGTTGACACACTGTGTGCATCTTCAAAATTTGGCTTTTAAAATACTTTAAAAATGTAATTAAAATAAAATAAGTCCTCGACAAAACGGTACGATTTTTGTGTGTTTTAGATTCTGCCTAAAACATCAATGATGTTCTTCATTTTTTGTTGAACAGCATTGATGTTTTCCTTTATCTTTTATAAATCACGATTGCACACCATGATCTCCCCGATGAGGACGTGTGCACTTGCACTTGTGAAATGAGTTTCTTCTTCCACAACATCCACATCACCTAAAATAAAAAAACACATCATGTATTACAAATATGCAGACATACATCTATTACCTGAAGCAGTGGACTCAGATACTCACCTGTTGTGGTCACTATTTCAACCACGTCATGAACCTCTCCTCCCGCCACATCTTCAGGTTGTGGTATGGTGACTTCCCCTTCTTTAGGAGGTTGGGGGTCCCTGGTGTCCTCTGATGTCCCGAGTCTTTTCTCCCCTATGTGAATAAAAAAAGGTATACTTAGCATACAGATATTTGAGGCAAGAAATAGGAATATGAAACATTGCTTGGGAGTGACGTACAATTGTCTGTTTTGGCAGAGTTCCAAGCTGAAGACATGCTTTTTTTCCCTTTCTTCAAGCTGGAATACATACCTTTTTTGGTAAAGTTGCCCACATGGAGACACCCCTAGTATCCACTGGAGCACCTGTGTGGGACACCCTAAAAGGGGTGTTCTTGTGTCCCACACTAGTGCTCCTGCGTCCAGATGTGTAAACAGCTGCTGAATGTCCTCTACTTACACTGAATCAAGTTTGCATTTCATTCTAGTTACAAACCCATCTAGACAACAAACTCCTTTTAATACAAATAGGCCTGAACAAATGTAGTTAACCTGCATCTGCAAAAAAAATCGTATTAGTGGGCGAATTAATGATTACTGTGCCTACGAACCTGAAACTTGCCATTTTAAACACCTTTTTAAACTGTACAACAGTAAAGAAAAGCACATGGAGCAGCACGAAAGTAATAATAATAATAGGAACACACAACAAAATACTTACTTTTTTGCAGCACTCACTTGATTCTTCTGTACTGATCCTGCTCCCTCAATTTGAGGTCTGACCATCCTTTCCTTAGTTGATCCTTGGATCACCGTACCCCAAAATTCTTCTGCCCACTTTTCACAACTTTAGTCGTGATTTTGGCCTTTCTCACATTTGGGTTGCTGTACAGTCCATATTTCCCATCATAGTTGGCCCTCTTCAAGATGTCCACCATCTCCACCATCTCACCAAAGGACATATTTGACGCCTTAAATCTCCTGGATTGTGACGTTTGTGGCTCCGGGCTTTTGTCATTGCTGCTATCCTCTACATGCACCTGCTCTGTCTCCGCCATGTGCTCTCCCACTGTGCCGAAAGAGAAGGGGCGGGGAATATACTAGAAAGAAGGTCAGGGGAGGGCGGAGTTTCATGCATGCGCAGTGTATATAAAGCGTAACACGCATGCCTCGTACGTACGATCTGTGAGGACGGAGTAGCGTAAGCGCCGATCATGCTAACGAAGGTACAATTTTAAATTGGTGCATCAGTGACCTATACTGCTTATAGATTGAGGCCTATATTGGGACAAGATTAGGAGAGTTTAGCCTGACATTAGGGTTTGTCTTGTGTTGTGTCTTGTAGAGGAAATGGATAGATTCAATGATCATGACTTCCTCCCTAGCTTCATTGATAAATACAGGGGGCTGCCCTGTCTGTGGCAGGTGAAACACCCTTTTTATAATAATAAAAAAAAGAGGAAGGCAGTGCTGGATCAATTGCTGGAATTGGTGAAGTCAGTGATTCGCACAGCAACCATCCCCTATTTTAAGTGCAAAATTGGTGACCTGAGGAGCACATATAATATGGTGAGCAAAAAGGTCCAGGATTCCATGAAATCAGGAGCAGCAGCAGATGACGTTTATGTCCCCAGGCTGCGGTACTGCGACAGACTGCGGTTTTTGTCAGACCAGACTGAAATCAGGCCATCACTTCTCAACCCTTCCTTCCACTCTTCCTTCCACCTCAGATGAGGCTTAAGAAGTCCAACCTGGGCCTTCCACCCAGGAAGATGTGGAGGAGCCCAGCTTGAGCCAGGTATAGCATTGTTCAACATATGTCTTGCCAAAAATTAATGATGTTAACTAGATTTTATTAATGATCACTAATTTCAGAATTAACAAAGTGGTTTACATATCAATAGACAGTAGTAGCCAAAAATTATTGGGACAAGAATGACAAATGCTGGGGTCAGAATGATAGTCTTTTCTATTTGTTAACATTCAATTTGCAACAGTCATGAGTTCGAAATTGTGTGTGATTGATGACCAAAAACCTAAAACTATGTCCCATTTTCATACACAGGAAAATCTCAGCCAGGAGGAGGGTGTGGAAAGTGGCAGCCAGGAGGTAGCCATGGAAAGTGGCAGCCAGGAGGTGGCCATGGAAAAGTGGCAGCCAGGAGGTGGCTGTGCCCAGTAACCTTCCTCCCCTCCGCCTTCCAACAAAAAGGCCCAGGAAGGGGAGTAACGTGGAGGAGTCAGCACTTTCTTTGATTTGGCAGGCTACTGCATCCCTCAGAACCACTCCAAACTTCAAGAGGCCTATGCCTGCATGGCAGCCAGCGAATTGCAGGAAATGGAGGTGGGCCAACGCCTCATTTGTGAGGAAGTCATGTATCAGACCCTAAATAAGGAGGTGATGGGCTAACTCACAAAAAAGTCACGTATGTGAGTTGAACCATACTCCTCCTCCACCTCCTGCCACAACTCCAACACCACAGCGACAGCCTGGAAGGAAGTGTGGAAGGAAGACAAGAGTGATAGCCTGGGTTCGGTCTGGTCTGGCAAAAAGACGCAGGCTGTTGTAAGACCACAGCCTCAGGACATACATGTCATCTGTTGCTGCTCCCGATCTCTCGGCGTCATGGACCGTATTGTGCTCCCTAATAAATGGGCTCCTCAGGCTACCAATTTTGCCTGTCAAATAATTGATGTCTGCCCTGGGGTACAAAGGCTTCGCCAATTTCAACAGTTTATCCAGTGTTGCCTTCCTCTTTATTTTATTATGATCCCTAATAAATGTCTAGTTTTTTTTTTCACAAATAATTGGCTATGTGTTTTAGTTCAAAAAGGACAGTTTGTTTGTGAGTAGGCAGGTACATTTCAAGAAGACAATGTCAAATTAACAAGGGACATCAACACCAACCAATCTCCTAAAGGTTAAAAAATATAAGATAATAATGGTGTTGTGGTAACTTGACACACAAAACGAAAAAAAATATTTTGGAGATCACTATAAAAAATTATTTTTTTTTGAATCAGGAGATCTTGATAGGAAAAAAAATAAAAATAAAAAAAAGGAGAACACTATAAAAAAAATAGAAACATTATTCTGGAGATCTGGCGGAAAAAAAAATAAACATTATTCAGGAGATCACGAGAAATAATAAAAAAATCAGTTTGTCAGAAATGTGTGAATATCAGCAGCAAAACAACTTCATTATTCTAGCATTCTAAAGAAGAAGAGAATGCGCTGCATTAAAAAATTTAAAAATGTGCAGCATGACGAATGTGCTATCTTCATTACGAACGCTAGTTTTACCAGACTGAGTGCTTCCGTCTCGTACTTGATTCAGAGCATGCGTGGAATTTGTTGCATTGGAATTGTCTACACACGCTCTGAATTTACGACAAAGGATTTTGTTGTCGGAAAATTTGAGATCCAGCTCTCAAATATTTGTTGTCGGAAATTTCCATCGTGTGTACGCGGCATTAGAGGGAATCCAGCACTTGTCTTCACTCTCCCTCTATCATACATTTATTGTTTTAGGACATTTGTCTATTTTTGGATTTTATCACATCTATATTATCACTTTTAGCACTGAGTACTTTAACTACGGTTTTGTAATTCTTCATTTGATATATCTTTGGACTTTATCACGTTTTAGTGTCACTTCAAGCATGCAACACTTTACTTATGTTTTTTATTGATATATTGTCATTATATTGTACCTGATTATCACTTACAGCCCAGCACCATTTATTTTATATATCTTTCTCTCGTAGCTATGGATTGACCATTTCGGTGTTTGCAGCAGCTAGTGACTTATTTTCTTTCTCTAGTAGTGCGGGAATATCTAAACCTTGTTTATTTCAAAGGTAGATAGTATTTCCAAAAGAGAGGATAGGGAGCCAACAGCATTGCCCAAATAAATGAGGGTCATCGGCATAAAATAAAATAGGTTGCCAGAAAAAAGTCTGACAAATGAAGAGGAATTCCTCACTCCACTGCCAGAGCAAAGAGGACAGTGGATAAAAGATAACCTTGTCTGGTGCCTTTGTGTAAAGGGATCTGCTAAAAAAGACAACCACCGGTTGTCCACAGATAGTTGTCCACCATTAGTACAAATAGTTTCTGTATGTTTATATAAAAGCTTAAGAATTTCAGATACAGCAAGAAGTTCAGATTTTCAACCCCTTTTTTCTCCCGACAATGGGTGCAGCTTCTGGTGGTCACCGGCTGCTCCATAAAGTCCACTTTCAAGCACAAAAGCAAGAAAACTGCTCTTCATATACAACAAAAGAATTTTTGTTATTAGCTAACAATTTTCCTACAAGTGTTTGAATGTGAAAATCTTTGTGCAGCCAGCTTTAGTCGCGGGTTTTCTGTCTCTATTGGCTACCTCTCTTGAGGAAAGCTTTCATTTTCCTAGATGGCAAACATAGATAAATTACATTTATTACACAGACAGACTAAAGCCTAGTACACACAGGTCGAATGTCGGACGACATCGGCCCGTTCAAAAAAACCTGGCCAACATTCGGCCTGCGTGTATGGCAGTCGGTCCAACAGAAGCCGGCTTCTGTCAGACAAGCGTCTGACAGAAGCTAATGACAGACAGACAGCTAATGACTGAGAGCGCTGACCGAAATGTTCTGGCGGGACACAATCAGAACACAATAGCACAGCAGGGAGATCGCTGTACTAAGAGTGGCTCTGACCTGAGCTGAGAGGTATGTACTAGGTGTGTACTAGGCTTTACAGCACCAAAAACTCTCTAGGCATTTTCTAATTGAAATGGTTAAATACTAGAGCAGCTAGAAATACACTGCACAACCAGGCAGGGTGTGATGTAGTGTCTGTCTTTCCCAGTTGTTTATAAATTGTTAGGCAACCTGATTAAAATGTGAAAGTGTCTGTTCATTCCCTTGCTTTTACACATCCAGCCGTAAATTAGCAAGAAAGAACTTTGCAGTGTGACACATGAAAATTACTGCCAGGCCTTCTTCATTTTCCCTTGGACAGGCATCATAAAGTACAGCTCTCATTTTTCCTTTACAGATCTCTCTTCTCCTGGTAATGACTACTCAAACACTGGCACAGTAAATCCTGATACTGTATGCAGTGAGAGTAAAGGTGATATTTCTTTTTCATTCAGGTTAATGTTTAAGCATTGCATGAATAAGCTGGCACATGGAACAGTTGGTCCTTGTACAGCTATAAATGGCCAAGAGGCTGGGTCTGTTGAAGCTTGTCTGTCAGCTGTTTGAACAAGACAAGCACCTTGATACAGCTGGCTCAGAGCATTTCATTACATGGTTTGCTCGCTGACTTATCCTGTGGCTGGCTGCAGTTCCTACTCCCCTTCGGGTGACTGCTGCAACTAGTATACCCCCTCCTCCTGCTCACATTACTTTGCTTCATGACCTACTTTGAAAATATGGTGTGAATAAAGATTCACAAATTAGCTTGGAAGGCTGCCATAGGCTCTGCAAACAAGCCTGGTCTGGGAAGCTCCTGTCAGAACAAACATGGCTATCTCAGCACCCTCCCCAATCCATGTAGGGCCCTGCTTTCACTATTCATCCCTGGGCTTCCCACAAATCGCCTCTGATTGGTTTCCCTTTCTCTCTACATCACAGGCCTGTTAGTCAATTAGGCAACAGCTCTTCAATATCTGCTAGCAGGCAAAACAGCTGAGGTGGTAATAAAGACAAATGCGTGCTTTCTAGATTGGCTGTCAACTGCATGTCACTTGTAATGTCTGTACTACAGGTCAAAGTCAGTGCAAAGCACTCGATGACATGACTTTTGTTTATACAGAATGAATGGGTGCCAGGCCTGAGGTACGCAAAAGACACTGCACAATGACACCAGGAGTAGCACATTTATTTTTAATCTACACAATGTTAATATGTAACCCGCAGGGGTTTATTAGTTACTATGGTTCTGAATGCACAAAGTAAACATAAGTGTGTGCCAATAGTATGTTTTTCCTTTCAGGAGAAGAAAAGCACAATACACGCAACTTCAGTGATGTGAGTTTGTTAAAGAGGAAAGGAGACAAGAACGGAAAACCACAGATCAAAACGACTGCCACATTTGATCTGGAGAGAGTTGCATGCAGCAAAAAAAGTTTTAATGAAAAGTAAATGCAGGATATAAATGCAGGAGGGACACCTGGGCTTGAATAGATAAATAGTTTTTTTTGTCTTAGGCCTCATTCACACGGGCACCCTGATCAATACACCCATGTAGAGCGCCGTGTTTACCTGCCCAGATTTAGAAGTGGGGATGCACGTTAAGATCCATGAAGCCATCTGCCCATCATTGATTTGAACAGGCTGCCTGCAAGGACAACCTGTGCCTCCTAGGTGGATAAACAGGGCTCCCTGCATGAGTGTACTGATTAGTGCACCCGGGTGAATGAGGCCGTACCTGTAAAATCATTATCTTTGAATACACTACAGAATACAGAAGTAAAAAAATGAAACCAATGGGTAAAGCTGCTGTCTTCAGGGGATCGGACACTGGTAAACAAGCTATAAGCACATCCCAGTATAAGCCATGCCACTCCCAACATATCTCAATTTTTGTTAGCAAGCAATAGTTGGAGTGGATCATAAGGGCAAAGGTGAGGGACCTTTAACCTGTAATGTACTCTAAAGCCTCGTACACACGGTACGATTGTTGGCAGGGGATTTTCTGTTGACACACTGTTATCCTAAAATCTTACCATTAGTACGCTCCTTTTAACAATTGTTGTCCTACTTTCAGCCAACAAATGTTGAATGGCAGGCTAGTAAATTTTCGGCGGACAACGGTTTGACGTCAGATTTTCGTATGGTCAGTACACAAATCTGTCACACAAAAGTCGAAAGTACGAACACACATGTTCGGAATCAATGCTCACCAAACACGAAATTAGCAGAAGGGGCCCAAAGAGTGGCGCTTAAGCACTGAAATTCCTCGTAGTACGTCACTATGTTCGTGTTTGTTGCACGACAATTGTGTACAGTTAGTATGCAAGACAAGATCCTGTCACATGCCCTTAAGACAAAAATCAGACGCTCGGTTGACCAACAATCGTATCATTGTACGAGGCTTAAGACAAAAATAACGAAAGAACAACGTTTGAGCAAAATAAATATACATCTATTTATGTTGTGACTTGTGATCCATATGAAGTGTGCTGTACTTCTATGGTTTCAGGGTTTTTTGTTTCTAGTTATATTTTTATCGCACATGTGATATGAAATGTCTTGTCAGTTGCTGTCTTTACAATTAGAAACCTACAGATAACTGTAGAGTGGCAGAAGAAGACATCCTTGGAGCACCAATGACTTTTGTGATATTGGTTGAACACTTTTGGATTTTGCACCTTCACATTCACTTGTATTTGCATGTGAAAAATAAATAGATAATCAGCACAAATGTATACATTTCTGTAAACAATTTTCCCCATGCTAACAATACTCTTTACTTCTGGGCAAGAAAGTAACAAACTCCTTTTTCACAACAAAGAATTGCACTGTAAAACCCAATTTCTAAACAATTTCCTAGATGTTTTATTGTTTACCCAACAGGTATACTAAGGTCTTTTCAATATAATTATCCTGAACACTCCAAAAATTCCAATTAGTGAATCTGTGGATTATTCATTCAGTAGGATACTACTGTAACTAATTATCTAGGAGTAAGATGTAATATAGCAATGTTGCAGAAAGCAATTTATTAAATTGCAATAATAAACTATAATCTAATTCTGCTTAATTGTTCACCTATTTCAATAAGAAATAGTTTTAGAGAATTTAATTTGGAGGTTTACCATGTTACAATTACAACTATTAACAAACAATAACAAGGGTAACAATAAATTCATATAACATACATTTGGTCATATCTGAGAATAGCTTGAGCCTGTGTTCGGTGCCTTTTTGTTTCGGGACACATGAAAACATGTTCCAGTAGGATTTTTACCTCTTGCAGAAGCCTACTTGTCACACAAACCTTTTAGACATTTGCAGTTTTGTCTGGCAGAGATAAATCTTTGATCCTTTCATTTGTAAGTAGCTGCTAGCCCCACACTGCTTGGACACTCAAGGTTTTCTTTTTGGTTTTGGCTAGGTGTGCTTTCAGGTATCCATAAACATAAGACAACAGTCTTCTGATTCAGTTTAATTTGGCAGATTGGGTGATCTTTCTATTTCTTTTGGGCAGCCTACAACATGTTTCTGTGGGAAAAATAGCAGTCAAGCAATTTGGATTTCCTGGTTGCAATTATTTTCCCCAATGTTGGGACTGTCTGGGTATGGCTTCCCCTTTCTCTTTGTTGTACTGGTTGTATTTGTTGTATTGGTTTAAAGCTCAGAGGAAAAGTACACATTTTGTTTACTGGAACAGTGCCTTTCAGTCCTTTGTAGTATTCTGCCACTGTTTAGGATTCTAGTTCTGAAATGAGGTTGTCTTGAGGTTAAATGAGGTTATCTCATCTGTCTGCCAGGGATCTGGCATTGTCTGATATATTTCTGCCCAACTATTCCCTCTATGATCAGCAATCCTTAACCCTGAAAAAAATTTAATTTTGGACGTGCATCTGACTGGGGGACCTATCAAATAAGACCATTAAAACATTATGTTTTTTTATTGCTTGGTCACAGTCTGAAAAAATGCTTATTAGATTTTACAATGGCCTACTGATATTGTACTTTTCTTTGGTTTTCTGGCTTCATATGTGCTGGTGACAGGGGAGCAGTGACCTAGAACTATTATGCAGAGAAGCCTGTATTCATTTGCAGAAGTTTCTGTTAAAGAGTAGATGCTCTTATGTTGACACATGGCAATTTTGAGGCAATTACAATCAGTTTTAACCAGCTTCTAACTAACCTAGAACCTACAGTTTCTCTCTAAACCATTAACCAGTTGAAAATATTCATGGTGTTTTGCCTGGATCTGTTCAATTGTTTTGTTTTTTACTTATTATTCATCTCCAAAGTAATTACAGGAATCTACTTTTTTGATGAGGAAGTAAACAGAAACTTAGACAAAGGGGTGGCTGTGGATTTAGTATACTTGAACTTTACCAAAGTGTTTGGCAATGTTCCCAATGGACAGCTTATGTGTTGAGATCTATAGACTTAGAAAATTCTATCTGAACATGGCTAGAAAATTGGCATAAATACCGTATTCAGAAACAAGTGTGTAATATTTCAAACTCTGCATGGTCTAAAGTTGTTCATGGTGAACATCAAGAGAAGATACAGAGCTATGCAGTGGTACTCTCGCTTCTCGTATGCTGATCTCAAAGCATTGTTTAATTGGGCAACTACATTGTAAATGAGGTTTAATTTTGTTAAAAGTAAAGCTACACATTTGAAGGCTACAAAAAGGAATGCATACTAGCACATTATGAAATACTTTCCTTACAACGAAGCCCTCCAGCGGCGCGCTGTCAGCGCTGACAGGGCTTTTATCTTCCCAGTCTTCCTTCCGGGTTTGTGTACTGCAGCTCTATGAGTGGTCAGGGCTGCAATGACGTCACTCCCGCACATGCGTACAGAAGCCCTCAGCTGAGGCACGGAGCTCTGAAAGTCCGGCATGGTATACCAGACTTTCAGAGTGCATTACCCGATGATGTCACTGGCTGCATGTGGTGTGAACGTCTCCTAAAAACTGCAAGTTTAGGAGATATTCACTGTACCTACTACAGGTAAGCCTTAATATAGGCTTACCTGCAGGTACAACTTAAAAAAAAAAGACATTACTACAACTTTAATAAGGCAATGCAAGGGACACTAAAAGGAGAAGCAACACAGTGATGAGTTCATTTCTGTCATCCTACTTTCTCTTCCTATTAGCATGCTTCTTGTCAGCAAATGAACTAATTGGCTCCTTACACTGTTTCTTTCTCCCACATTCCAGCCCTGCTATACAGGGACTGGAGGGATTTGATACCAGTTAAAATTGCACAGCTTGCATTAAAAATTACATTTAATTATGTTCTCATGATTAAAAGGGCTGCGTTAACGTGTGTCTTTTAAATTTGCCTAGATTTCAGCTTTAAATAGTTTGAAAAAACAACAGAGAGATGGAATTTCTGGGTAAAAAAAATTTAAATGAGAAGTATGGCCACATCTTTTTTTGGCCATACTTATCTTCTGGGTCAAAGGAGAGCACTTACTTTTGCTCTCCTGTGACCCAGAATCAACCGTCAGCGGGTTTTAGAGTCACTCCAGGGTATGGAAGGATCTCGACCATATTGTCGGGTCCAACCCAGATGTCTGGTCGGCAGCTGGCTCAGGCTCTCAGGACGTGGCTGAGAGCCAGACCCAGCTGCATTTGCCTCCTCCCCAGCGAGGCACTCCAGTGAGTGCTGGAGGGGCAGAGCAGAGAGCACCGAGCAGACCTAAAACTGAGCACTCAACAGTCATGTAATCGCTCAGACCAGCTGCAACATCAAACCAATGTTACCGCACAGAGGGGAGTATATACATTTGTTTTTTCTATTCCCATACTTCTCTTTTAAAGTTACAGATCCAAGATTGTGCTGTTTCCATTAATAGATGCATTAAAAATTCCATTCTTTTGATTGTCTGTTTTGATTTACTTGAAACAGTGTCTATGGTTCGCAACTCTTTGTAATAACACCAAAATATCGTATGGAAACAGATTAAGCAATGAATCATCACAAGGTTAGCCCTTACTTTCTAGTAGAATGCTCTGTTATTATTACAGCCACTTCTCTTCTTTCTCCAGAAGTGTCAGATATATTAAATAATAGACACATAAAACTTTCAATACTTATTATAGTAAGCTTGGATAATAAAATGTAGAGGCGAGAGCTTCAGCAGACTGTGGTGTACCCTCTAGAAGGAAACCCTAAGTTATAAACCAGAAGTGAGAATAGGAGTGTGGGATGACAGCACAGAGCAGTGTGCATTGCAGGGTACAGCCTGTAACCCTCAGTTCCATCTGTTATTATTTCCTTTACACACAGCATAATGAAGCGTGCAAGACATACCTATGCAGGAAAAGTACAATGCCAGGCAAAGTTCTTATAAACACATAGCACTGCTCGTCCAAGGCCTCATCCATGCGAACATACATCTGGGCGAAGGGCCGTGTATGCCCACATGGGATGGACAGGTGTTCCCATTCAAATCAATTGACACGGACACAGCGGCTGCTCCCAATTTGACATCCATGTGAGTATGTGTCCCTGAATGCAGACAGTGTGAGTTTGAGGACATGCCCCCATGACGACATGGATGCCAAATTGAGAGTAGCAGATGTGCCAGTGCAGCTGCTGCATCCCGATTGATATGAATGGGACTACCTGAATGCAGATGCATGTGTAGCACCCTCTACCTAAAGGTAGGTGCTAGAGTGGTATTTTTTCTAGCTGCAGGGTTTAAGTGCCGGTAAATTTAGCCAGGCCTATGCTTTAGGCTGGGCCTGGTTGTTGTGATTTGGGACTGGGAGTGATCAGTGTAGTGAGGGGTGTGGCCACCTGTACTCTGGCTCAGAGATGCCTTGTCTGCTTTCAGATGGATTTTTCTGGAAGGGAGGTTGGGCTTGAGACCTGAGCTGCTGTGACAAGGGAACACAGGACTTGGATGTAAAGAAGATCAAGCAGAGGAAGTAGCAGTCAAGCGGAGGAGAGTAGAGCAGCATTCTGTGACCAGGGACACAGAACTGTTCTGGAGGAAAAGGTCAGTGTAACAGAAGAAGAGAAACTTGTCAGAGCAGTGTAGAATGCTGTGGCCGGGGAACGTGCATTTACAGTCTTGGACTGGCTGAAAGCAGTAGTCCATCCAATACCAAGTGTCAGGTCATTGTGTGGAGGTACCAAGTCTTCTCCGGCCTGGTTAGCACATTGGTAGGGCCTACCAAAGACTGTGTGGATGTCTAACTCTCTCTGGGCACTGGGAAGAAGCTGTGTGCACCTCTGGCCTTTTGAGTCATATGGACAATCCAATCATGGTTCATAAATAAGGAATTATTCAGAGTGATTCTTTGTTCAAGTGGAAATGAAGAAATAGGATATTAGTGTGTTCTTTGCAGTATTTGCACAGAAGAAGAGGAAGTAATAGTCTGCAGAAGAGTAATTAAAACCCAAAAGAGATCGGGCAGGATGGAGTGTATCTAGTGTTCTTGAAAGGCCACGGCCATTGAATAACTATTTACAACATGCAATGCATCAAATGAGAAAGGCATCTCAGGTTATCCTTTACCAGTCAAGTTAAATCCTGCAAATAAATACAACAGAAAACCCAAGATTGACTGTTCTCTTGCTTTAATGGGTTGTGGGGAGTATGGCAGTAGGGTGATTGACGGATTGCTATAACCAAATCAGCAGCCCTTACGGGGGTACCGCTACACATGGAACACCTGTGGATCCAGTGTGGGTAAACTCGGCCTTTGGCATAGGTGTACACTTAAGTCCACTGTGTGAAGGAGGCCTAAAGCACGTACCTTACCTTGTGTTGCATTGCTTTTTTGGCTGCAGCATTAGTATTTCATGCAATAAAATACTTGATTTGATTGTAGCCGTATTAGTGCAATTGCAAATGCAATAAAATGAAATTGATGCAGATTTCAGAAAGCTTACAAACCAGTGATTTTCCATGGATGCACACAGGAGGTATTGCACCTCTCCACTGTCCCATAGGAGTTGATTTACTAAAAGCAAATAGACTGTGCACTTTGCAAAGTTGCAGTTGCATTCTGTAGGTGCCGTTGCTCCAGAGCAAAAACATGCAAGGAAAATAAAAAAGAAGCATTTTTACTTGCACGACTGGATGATTGAAGTCAGCAGAGCATCTGCTCATTTACTTAGCTCTGGAGCAACTGCAAAGTGCACAGTTTATTTGTCTTTAATAAATCAACCCTATAGAGTTTGATTGATGGAGTGCCCTTCCCAGCGTTCTGTCCATGGCAATAGAGGAATGACAATGGCATGGTAATAACTAATGGGCAAATCCACTCAGGTTCGATTCGCCAGGGGTTTGGGGAATATTGTTAGAAATTCAGTGAACCTGAACTTAAAGATGAAGCCTATTGAAGTCCACGAGAATTTTGTTGTTAAATTCCGGACATTTTTAGGGCAAATAGGCAAACAATTGTAAAAAAAGGCATACAAAGTTAGTACTGCCATGGGGGGCATGCATCACTGCAAAAAAAAACTTTTTTTTAATAAAAAAGTACAGTGCAGGAGGGTCTCCTCATACAGCTTTGAGGGCAACAGAAAAAAATCAAACTCTTTAGGAAAAAAAGCAAAAGATTTCTCCCACCAGCATTTCTTTTTGCCCTTAATTTACTCGGCCAAGGTACAGCTCTGCACTGAAACTCCGTCCTTATGTAACATCACCAAGCTTAGAAAACAAAATGGCACCCATTGGCACACTGCCTTGACATATAGTGCGCTCCTCTTAGTAAAAAATGGTTTCAGCTTGGTCTCCTACCATGAGAGAACCACCACTCATGGTTTGCCCAGTAGAGGCTTAATTGTAGAGGTCTCTATGATTAAGTCCCTTTGGTGTTTGGTGAGTGGCATTTCACTTTTAGGTGGAGGGTGAGCACTCACTGTAAAATAGAATAATATAAAGATATACTATATATTAAGTGCTTTGCTCCGGAAACAAACTCTGAATAATGCAACAACTCTCAAAACAATGGGGTGTATTTACTAAAGGCAAAAAGACTGTGCACTTTGCAAAGTGCAGTTGCTCCAGAGCTTACTAAATGAGTAGAAGATCTGCTGACTTTCATCATCCAATCATGTACAAACTAAAATGCGGTTTTGTTTTTCCTTGCATGTGAAGCCTTAAAGGAGTTTTAAAGGCAGAAGGTTTTTTTATCTTAATGCATTTTATGCATTAAGATAAAAAGCCTTCTGTGTGCAGCAGCCACCCCATCACCACCCTAATACTTACCTGAGCCCCCTCTCTGTCCAGCGATGTCCACGAATCCCTTAGCCACCCAGGACTCTCCCTCCTGATTGGCTGAGACACAGCAGCGGCACCATTGGCTCCCGCGGCTGTCAATCAAAGTCAGTTAGCCAATCAGGGGAAGAGGGGGCGGGCCGAACGGCAGCTCCTTGTCTGAATGGACACATGGAGCTGCAGCTTGGGTGCCCCCATAGCAAGCTGATTGCTGTGGGGGCACTCAACAGGAGGGAGGGTCCAGGAGCAGCAAAGAGGCACCCCAGAAGAGGAGGATCCAGGCTGCCCTGTGCAAAACTAACTACATAGAGCAGGTAAGTATAACATGTTTTTTTTTTTTTTTAAGACTTTACAATCACTTTAATTCATTTACTAAGCTCTGGGACAACTGCACTTGCAGAGTGCAACTGCATTTGCAAAGTGAACAGTCTATTTTCCTTTAGTAAATCAGCCCCACTGTGTACATTAAAAACATTTTAATGATAAGATATCAAACATAACCACTCCAGTGATTCAATGCCAAACCATGACAAAGTGACACGTTTTTCAGTTTGGTTGATGCCATGAAAATGCTTCTGACTTGGTTAGAGACCACAAATGGTGCAAAAAAGCATGGAGATAGCTATTTAAATTTGATATTTATTACTGCTTTAGAAGTTACATAGAGGCAATACACTGTGCAGTAGACAAGCGGGAGAAGAGAAGAGCTCTCCAATAAAAGTTTGAGAAAATACATTGACAATTCTGGAATGACAACTGCTGTGTTATTTGTTTATTGACTTAGAGCAGGAATAATCAATGCATTCATAGAATAAATATTACAGTTTGTTGCAAACTGGAAGGTGAAGCAACACATTTCATATCAGTATAGATAAGGTTATATTGATTGTAACAGGAATCCAAAGATCTGTTATTTATTAGAGCCCTTGACGCATGCAAAATATGTCTATAAGAAGATAGATATAACCTAAAAATCTGAAGGTTATTTGCAAGGTTGTTTCTGGCTGAGGTACATTAACAACCAATCCATCTCCCAGTCACAGGAGAAAGTTCTGCAAAGTATATAGCATTATTAAAGCCTAAATCTGGTAAAAAAAAAAAAAAACTATTTCTTTTTGGATAGAGTGGGAAGGGTTAGAATATCTGGCATTTTTTTTTTTGTTTTGTTATTGCTACCTCTGTCCCTTTTGGGGAGATTCCCTCTCACTTCTTGTCTTGACAATGGGCACAATGGTGAAAGCAAAAACACATTTTTATTGAGAAAAGGTTACAACAACTGACCATGTTTTCATTGCTGTGAATGCCTTCCTATCCAGGTAACAACTGCAGCTCCAATTTAATTTAAGGCTGTCACAAGGACAGAAAGTTAGGGTAAAACTGTCCAAAGACCAATGTAGCCAGGAGCTGGCTATTATGCCTACAATTCAGGGACAGTGTACAGTGTTATTAATGTGGGGTTGTCTCCCTCTAGTGTTGGCTTAAACGCTATGTGTCATTTCCTTTCAGACTAAACTTAGAGCAGAGCAAAGCATCGTGGGATATGTAGTTCAGAGTGCTGAGGTTTCAGTTCCAGCAGAACTGGCTTGAACTACCACTACCAGAATGCTGAGAAGACAGAACAGACTGCTGGGAGATTAATTATCACTACTAAACAAATAAAGATATGGTAATGTACCGTCGTCCTGTCAATTTGAGAAACAAAAGCAGAAAGTTTGAGGCAACTATGGACTCTCATGGTACGGTAAAGACTCACATACGCATTTGTATAAAAATATAAACTTATGAAGACAAAAGCATGAATTAAATAGTTCTATAAAGAGAAAATACAATACACATAAACTAAAGTCTCTGAAAAAGAAGTGAATAAGTTGACGTGTATCCATCCACGAAGGAGGGATCATAGAGTTGTCCTAGGTCAGTTCAACCTCGGCATGCTTTGCGGTAAGACCGCTTCTTCAGGAGTATGCTTCAGAGGATATTATGTGTAGATATCTCTATAGAGAACAAACATATATACATAATCAAGCTTCAAGACAAAAACGTCAAATATACACAATAATAACTGCACAAATTTGGACGGACAAGAAACCCAACTCAGTCTGCCATAGAGGTGAGCCAATCCAAAATCAAGCAATGAAATTAGGTAACATATATCATACAATTCAGCCCTGTAAATATATCTCCAAATAGAATGGACATATAGAGCTTACCAACATAGGACTGACCCAAACCAATAGGACATCTTAGGCCCCCAAGGGCAATTCCTAGGTGAGTGTGGAAGCCAGGTCATGGTACATAGAATAAACAAAAACTGTCAAAGGTAAGCAAAAAAGAGAGATAAAAATTATACAGCAAAGAGGATATTGCTGATATAGTGTGCCTATAATTCGCATAGTCACCATGCAAAGTAAGCGACATTTAGCTAGAATATATATAATATAAATCTCAGAGAGTACGCACCCATTAGATGCCTATCATAAAATACATGGCCTTGAAGTTGGTGGGAGCGGGAGTCTCAAAAGATGGAACTCTGGAGCTTGAGGTTGATGAGGGATGGCTATAGGAAATATATAACAACAAATAATGCATTATTTGAACAGCTGTTATTCAATTAAGTAGACACAACTGAAGCTCCCATTATGAGCATTAACTCAGAGATGGTCAAATAGGAACCACTCACCCCTGCCATGAGCAGAGCACCCAGGGGAGCATGGGTCCCATCCACATGTCGCAGGAGATCAGAAGTATTCCAAATATAAGAGGGGAGGCAAGTCACATGAGGCATTAACACAGAGTCAACATATTTGCTTGCTTTTTCCGTAACAGATTCATTACTGGAAATAATAGGTCTGCCTGGGGGGCTAGAGAAATCTTTGTGCACTTTAGGAAGTGCATAGAAAGTTGCCAGACGTGTATGCTTGGGATTGTGATAAGGGGTTTGCCCTTCAAATAGGCATTGGTGCACAAAGATCGTAGTTCTTTCGCATATAGGAAAATTTGATCATTCCCTATACGACCGTACCAGTCACTGTTCCTGAGAGTATTCAAGCACATCCTCTGATATTGAGGGTGGGACATGATGATAATGTTCCCACCCTTATCAGAGGGCTTGATTACAATGTCATTACGAGAACAAAGTGAATTCAGAGCCTTCAATTGCTCCAAGGTCAAATTTAGGTTAGGTCTAAACCATTGTCGGGATTTTAGGTCCCTGATAGTGAGTTGAAGAAATGCCCAAACATTGCGGCAGGTTAATAGGCTTAATCCCAAGCATACACGTCTGGCAACTTTCTATGCACTTCCTAAAGTGCACAAAGATCTCTCTAGCCCCTCAGGCAGACTTATTATTTCTGGTAATGAATCTCTTACAGAAAAAGCTAGCAGATATGTTGAATCTGTGTTAATGCCTCATGTGACTTGCCTCCCCTCATATATTAGGGATACTTCTGATCTCCTGCGACATGTGGAGAGAACCCATGCTCCCTCGGGTGCTCTGCTCATGGTAGTGGATATAGAGACTTTGTACTCTTGTATCCCACTTGAACAGAGTATGCGGGTGAAGAAGTCACGTGATCGGTGACGTCACGCGTAGGGACGGAATAGGCTTATTCATACTGCTGGAAGCATTACGAGCTCGCTGCTCGTAGGAGATAGGCTTTGATCTGTGTACTGCTCAATGTGAGTACTTTTAACCTATGTTTTTGAATAAAGTGACCCCCCTGTTCAAAACATACTTCACTATCTGGTATCTTTGTCCTGCATATCCATTTTTCATATATACATCTGAGTTGTGGAGGAGGAGCTAGGACCCGCACTGGTCCAGGACTCCAGCTAGGACTATAGCTATACACATCCAGCTGCCATAAGGATCTTTTAATGCCGGCAAGCGTGGACATAGTGACGCGATTGAGGCCCAAGACCCTGCATTGTAGCGACTCTTATTGAGGTTGACCTAGCACCGCTAGGTAAGGGGCCATTACCCACACTAGTGTATGTTGCACGAAGAGGACACAGAGTATATTGCATCCCACAACACCCCACTGCTGTTTTTTGAGCACTGTTGTCTGTGCACCCGTATAAGACTTTTTTTGCACGTTTTGCTGCTGGATTACTGGCATGTCATTTATTTAAATCACTTATATTGGGTCATTATATTACCTATTTTGGCCACTGTTCACTGCAATGTTGATTTATAATTTATTCATCTATTCACTATATGCTTTGTTATAATCTGTCTGATTTACTATATTCAGGTCACCCAAGCACCAGCACTTTATTATATGGTTATTTTTTGCAATATTTATTATAATATATGCATCGTATGGTTTATAGATATATTTATGTTTTATTGTTCATTATCAGTTAATTTATATCACTTCCCTGGATTATCACATTAATACAGCAATTTTACAGTTCACTAGGTTTTTAGTATTTAACACCAACCTATGCGATTTTATTTTGCAACCCTTCATATTTGTATTTATTTAGGCGATTTTATGTGCTATAGGCTATTAGCATATAGTAAGGGATCACTACACGGAGATCTATAGCTAATTTCTGGTTAGCGCAGCCCCCCCCCCCCTTCTCATATTTCCACTTTTTTGGGTTCATGCCTGGCCCTTTTTTCTGGTGTGTGCAGCTGTCCGGTCGCATAGATTTTCCACACCTCTCAGTGTTTTTTGCTTTTTTCTTTTTCCAACCGGGTAGCGCAGGAATATCTCTCATTTTACTATGCGGGTGATCGGGTCCTTTCTTATGGAGCAGGACAGGACTACTTGGCCACGCAACTATTTTGTTTTGGATCTGCTTAGATTTATTCTAACATAATCACTTCACCTTCATGGATCGGATGTATTTACAAAGACAGGGAATTGCGATGGGCATTTACTGTGCCCTGTCTTATGCAAATCTGTATTTGGGAGGTTGGGAGAGATGGATCTTCGTAGACATACAATTTGACCAGTGGTTAACTAAAGTACTTTATTGGTTTCGCTACATTAATGGCCTGCTTATTATTTGGACATGATCTAAAGATGAATTGTTATCCTTCTTGGATGTTCTAAATATTAACGATTTCAATTTAAAACTTACCTACAGTTTCAGTTCCAGTCAAATCACCTTTCTTGATCTTACCATTATGATCAATAATAAGGGTGATTTGGCAACTGATCTATATCGGAAACCAAGCTCTGGTAACACAATTTTACATACCTCTAGTTTACACCCGGCCCCCCTTTTCGCAGCATACCTTATGCTCAATATCTACGATTACGTAGAAATTGTTCGACAGACAATGACTTTTTGAATCAGGTTGACCTCTTAAAAAACAGACTATTGGCCAGAGGCTACTCTAGATCACTCTTAAGGAAGGCGTTCAACAAAGCCAGATTAAGATCTAGGCTTGATCTTTTGTATAAACCTTCCCCCAAGACCTCTGTCCATACAGTTAAACTTGTTACACGCTTTTCTGCTCATGAGTCATGCCTACAAGCAACTATTTCTCGCCACTGGCACCTTTTGGCTGAAGATCAAACCCTCTCCAAATACGTACGTCCAACCCCTGAATTGGTGTTCAGACGAGCAACTTCTTTGCGAGATACTTTAACATCTAGTCATTATTTGAATACTTCGGATCACTCCCCCAGATCTATCTGGGGAACTTACCGTTGCGGGAAATTTAGCCATTGCCCTTGGGTTACGGAGGGTAGAGGCATCCATTTGTTTAAGTTGTATAATGGGGTATGGCGCTCCCTTTAGGGTATAGGGTAGTAGAGTAGTAGGGGGGATTTTATTGTATAGTTCCTTGTGACTAGTTATTTACTCAAACTGTACCCCTAATGGTGGTACAGAATACCATCAACCCTATAAAGTGCAAAAAAACTAATGTGCAGCAGTGCGATCTTCAATGAAGCAATTCATAACTCATACATGTGACCACATTAGAAAAATTAAATAAATAAAGAAACTAAACATTTCCAATATTCATGAATCATACATGTGACCACCCTGAAAACAGGGGGGGTTATATGCTGAACCCCTAATTATATGATAGATCTTCACCAACAAGCCAGCATAAAATTAGTGACTTATTCACAAAAACCATACATACACCTTAAACCAAATTAAATTAATAAATAATATAACCAGTGATAATAGTCCTAAGTGTGCTAAATCATTGATTTTCCCTTATATCACATGAACTTCCAGGTGCACTTTTACTCAGATTAGTGCAAGTGTGTGCAAAGCAATTAGTAATAAATATTAAATAATTATAGTCCATATGGTAATCAAAATCTTCATCCAATGTTCAAAATAATTTCCAAAGGAACTGTGACTGAGGTGCTTTCAGATGATAATGGTGACTTATTGTGCTCCCCCTCACGGGTCCCCACTCACCGAATCCCGCAACCCCAAAAGGGGCAAACAGCATAGGGTATCACGGCCACAAACTCCTCTCCACCACGATCATCTGAGGTATCCAAATTGGTCTCCGCTCACCGTGTTGTATTTAAGGTATATTCTCAATGGCTCCCTCATGTAAAAAGGAATAGAATGCTCCCATAGTGTAGTAAAGTAAAAAGTTTTATTTCACAACTCTCCAAATGATTACACCATAAGGATGATAAAAATGATTAAAACTGAAACTAAAAACTAAGTAATAAATCCAGTGCTGGTAGGTCAATGTACCATCCAGGGTGCATAAACTATGTGGAACGTGCCTGAGACCAGGCTGATGTGGATGCGGTAGCGTAGGCTATTAGCGAGGTGTTTGCGCTCCACCTGCATTCCAAACAAAGTCCGCACCCGGAAGTGACGTAGCGTGCGTGGCGCTGTCGTACGCGTTTCGTCATTGACATCCTCAGCGACCGTGGGAGCATTCTATTCCTTTTTACATGAGGGAGCCATTGAGAATATACCTTAAATACAACACGGTGAGCGGAGACCAATTTGGATACCTCAGATGATCGCGGTGGAGAGGAGTTTGTGGCTGTGATACCCTATGCTGTTTGCCCCTTTTGGGGTTACGGGATTCGGTGAGTGGGGACCCGTGAGGGAGCACAATAAGTCACCATTATCATCTGAAAGCACCTCAGTCACAGTTCCTTTGGAAATTATTTTGAACATTGGATGAAGATTTTGATTACCATATGGACTATAATTATTTAATATTTATTACTAATTGCTTTGCACACACTTGCACTAATCTGAGTAAAAGTGCACCTGGAAGTTCATGTGATATAAGGGAAAATCAATGATTTAGCACACTTAGGACTATTATTACTGGTTATATTATTTATTAATTTAATTTGGTTTAAGGTGTATGTATGGTTTTTGTGAATAAGTCACTAATATTTGTGCTGGCTTGTTGGTGAAGATCTATCATATAATTAGGGGTTCAGCATATAACCCCCCTGTTTTCAGGGTGGTCACATGTATGATTCATGAATATTGGAAATGTTTAGTTTCTTTATTTATTTATTTTTTCTAATGTGGTCACATGTATGAGTTATGAATTGCTTCATTGAAGATCGCACTGCTGCACATTAGTTTTTTTTGCACTTTATAGGGTTGATGGTATTCTGTACCACCATTAGGGGTACAGTTGGAGCAAATAACTAGTCACAAGGAACTATACAATAAAATCCCCCCCTACTACTCTACTACCCTATACCCTAAAGGGAGCGCCATACCCCATTATACAATTTAAACACTTTGTGGAGTCTCCTTAGGGAAGCTTCTTTAGGGGGGCTGCATACCTTACACTTTGTCCTAAGCGCAGCGGTTTCAGATACACTTAGAGGCATCCATTTACCCAATGGACAATGGCACCATTCCCGATGCTATGCTGATTGCTCTACTCGAGGTGTCATTTATTTAAATGACATGCAAATACCATGCCTTCTATATTGGCAAGACCATCCGTGAATTTGGCCAGAGAATAAGAGATCATGTGTATTGCTCTGGATCCGGTAAAATCGTCACCTCAGCTGCAAGACATATCGGCTTGCATCATAGGTTCAATAACAGCCTAGTTTCTTTCTTTGCACTTGAAGTTATTTCTTCCAATCCCAGAGGAGGTGATTGGGATAATATGATTTTGAGAGCAGAAACATTATGGATAGAGAGATTATCAGCTATTCACTATCCTGAAATTAATGAGATGAAGTCATACAAACCCTTTTTATAGATATGAGTTGATTATGACAGGATGTGATGTTTGGGCCCCTGCCTCTATATACTTTCTTCGTGGGGTTCTGTTTCACCTTCTCCCTTGTTTTTTGTCCTTTATTGAAACTATGTCAGCTGTTGCTATTAATGTTCTCCTGGATGTTGATCGGTTGCCCGTAATTCTTCCCGGGACTGGATGATTGCTATATGCTTCCTTATTTTCATAAAAAAAATTTGTTGACACTAGTTTATTTGTTTTTTCAATTTAAATCATTATTATTTTATGTGTTTATACAGTTATTTACAGGTTTTGTTTATTCTGTTCTCCTTGTGTTGTATCCTCATGGTTTGGAATGTGCTGTTTCCTGTGGTACTGTGCCCTGCCACTGGAAGTCTGTTATATTCTGGGCGAGTGTGTGATCTTCTGCCCCGGGATGTTCCTTGTCCATCCACCAGATGGTGGTGTTGGACGTCGGCCGTTGTTTGGGACAGGCGAGCAGCATCCTAGAGAGAGATTTCTCTCTGGGTATATGTGCCGTTTCTGCGGTACTGCATGTGCACATGCGCAGTTCGAGATCGTATCCGCTGATGTCATTGCCCGTCGCCAGTGCGCTGGGCTGTGATGTTATCCGGATAGGAGCCAGGTCTATATAATGGGAGTTCTCTCCCATTGTTTAGTTGTATAAGGGCGCGGATGCCAGCGGTGCATTCCTTAGGAGCTGGTATTGAGGTAAGCACTATGCAAAATGTGGGTCATTTGCAATCTGTTGCAATGACCCTTCTTGAATTTTTTACATCTAATCCCTTACTCATTACTCATTGCTAACTTTTAGGGATCCCTTGGCTTCGGTTAAACCTATAAATCCTAACCCATCTTACCTGTTTCAGCTGTTCCTACTTAACTGAATACACAGCTGTTTGAATAATGCATTATTTGTTGTTATATATTTCCTATAGCCATCCCTCATCAACCTCAAGCTCCAGAGTTCCATCTTTTGAGACTCCCGCTCCCACTAACTTCATGGCCATGTATTTTATGATAGGCATCTAATGGGTGCGTACTCTCTGAGATTTATATTATATATAGTCTAGCTAAATGTGGCTTACTTTGCATAGTGACTATGTGAATTGTAGGCACACTATATCAGCAATATCCTCCTTGCTGTATCATTTATACATCTCTCTTTTTTGCTTACCTTTGACAGTTTTTGTTTATTCTCTGTACCGTGACCTGGCTTCCACACTCACCCAGGAATTGCCCTTAGGGGCTGCTAGATGTTCTATTGGTTTGGGTCAGTCCTATGTTGGTAAGCTCCATATGTCCATTATATTTATGGATAAATTTACAGGGCTGAATTGTATGTTATATGTTACCTAATTTCATTGCCTGATTTTGGATTGGCTCACCTCTATGGCAGTTTTAGCTAGGTTTCTTGTCCTTCCAAATCTGTGCAATTATTATTGTGTATATTTGACCTTTTTGTCTTGAAGCTTGATTATGTATATATGTTTATTCTCTATAGAGATATCTACACATAATATCCTCTGAAGCATACTCCTGAAGAAGCGGTCTCACTGTGAAGCATGTCGAGGTTGAACTGACCTATGACGACTCTTTTATCCCTCCTTCATGGATGGTGTCGACTTATTCGGTTCTTTTTCAGAGATTTTAGTTTATGTGTATTGTATTTTCTCTTTATAGGACCATTTTAATCATACTTTTGTCTTAAAAAAATTATATTTTTATACAAATGTGTATGTGAGTCTTTACCATACCATGAAAGTCCATAGTTGCCTCAAACTTTCTGCCTTTTGCTTCTCAGACTGCTGGGAGAGGATAAAAGGGCTAGCTTAGGCCTACATCACTCTCTTGGGTCGCCGCCTTGGATTCTGTCAGCAGGATCTCTGTGTCAGTGTGAGCTGCTGTTGATTTGTGGCCTGCACAGCGGGGAGTCGTATAGCTGCATCCAGAGGGATCTCTGTGGACAGCATCGCTTCTCCACTACAGCTGACCGGAAACTGTTCCAGATCTTCCAGCGACGCCTGCACTCCAGATCCGAGGAGGCTACGGCATGTTGTGACAGGGTCAGACGCCATTCCCAGAGCCAGGAATCAAGGGGAGTTCCTGAAAGAGCCTTCATTACCATCACCTCCATCACAGCCAGCGGCTTCTGTAACCAGTGTGGTGAGCGGGCATTTGCCCATATAGATTCATTAGAACACTGAAGTCAGTCTTTACACTGTATGAACATGAGCACTGTATGCAGACATCTGTATTCTATTCACATCTTTATTAACACCAATCCTATTGGATACAATACTATTAAAGCCATATTAGAAAAGTTTGAAATGAAATACAGAAACCTCACAGATCAGACACCTTTGCTATACCCTACCATCCAGGATTACTTCATAACACTGTAAGGCTAGCTGAAGACTACCCGATTCCAAAGAAGTAACATTTCAACCTTTATACCCTCTCTTTATTTACTCAAGTAACTAAAGTCATTTAGCACAAAAAGGTCTGCTCTCATTCTCTGAATCTCTATTTAAAGGAGCCAGCCAATTTAGATACATTATTTTGCATAGTGTTGTGTTGTATTGATGTTAATGGCCTGTGGGTTGAGGAGACAGAAGTGAGTGAATCTGACATAGAAAATAAAGTGTCAGTTCCCTAAACTTCTGCTGACCTGTTCATATAGGACTCTGTGATCGTATAAGGGTTTGACTAAATTTTGATCATTCTAAGTGTCTTGTCCTTCTGTATTACTGCAAAGTTTAAGTAAACAAACTTAGACTGTTTCATTGATATTGTGCAAGTCTCTTATTATTGGTAACAGTTGGTGAAAAATGACTGAACCCATGGTGTCAGAGGTGATGGAGGATTTGCAGAGTCGGGGCAACCAGTGGATTGCAGATTCTATCAGCGGCCCTTACGAGGCTATCGCTACACCAACATTTTAAAGCAGTATTAAAACCAAAATAAAATGTGTATCATATTTCAGCTTACCAATTCTTAGATCTGATGGCTGCATTAGTTTTCTTTATTAGGCTTTCTATCTTTCTTTTTGTGATGGACCCAACTGGGACAGGGGCTTTTGGAGGGGACTGTAGGCTAGCCTCTTGCCTACTGACTATGGGCCCTGGTGTTTGGGGGGCTCTATTCTTTGTGAGGTGTGTGCCTGGGGGACCGTTAAAGTAATTATACTTCCGATTCAAGTCCACATCTCCCCCAAAACACTCAGACTATGGCAACTGGAGGAGCCAGATACATATTTGGGGCTTTTATGCCCAAAACAGCATTGACTGCCTCAATCCCCCTCCTAGACTCAGAGCAGATGTTAATATAATCATCTCAAAGCAACCGGATGCTGGGGTCTCCAGCTATAGTCTGTTTATTAAGGTGTTACGTGTTTATTGTTAAGTATGTCTCTCTCATTGTGTGCCTCCTAGGTGTGAATTTCCATAGTTAATTGGGTCACCTATTGTTTCTGTCTGTCTGCTCATCAATTGGAGATGTGATTGATATTGTGTCCACTTTACCTTGTTGTCGAACCATTGTGGGATGTTTATCTGTTTATGATAATGTGTTTATGTTTATGATAATGTACTTATATAATGTACTAATACTGTGTATTCAGAGCTGTAGACTGGTGCCAAATGGTCTGGGTAGGCACTGAGTCACCTAGGCTTGTCTAGGTGGTTAGTTGTTTAATTAGCATACTGTATATGTTTATGTTGGCTGTTCCTTAGCTATGGTAATTATATTTCTGTTTATTGTTAGCATTGTTAGAGTAATGTGATCAGGCTCTACCTGATCTTGTGTGCTATATGTTCTCTGTGAGTTTTCAATAAAGAGAGTTACAGTTTGCACCTAAGCTATTGTCCTCTAGATCTTGGGTGCTCAGCTATAGTACCTGGTCCAGACTGGAGGAAGCTGTATTTTGATGGAGGCACCCAAGCTGGGTGCTGTATGTTCCATCACAGTTTCACCTGGTGATCCTGCCAGTAAGTCTGCTGCTTTTTCAACTGAACAAGCTGTCCTGCAGATGTAGCAGTCAGAGGGTTGAGCCAAACCATTTACCACTGACAGGCATGCTTATAATAATTAGTTTTTATGTAAAACCTCAATCCTCAAAAAAAAAAAAAAAAACTGTATGCCATAACTGAACATACAGCACCCAGCTTGGGTGCCTCCATCAAAATGTTAGCTGGAGTTAAGCTTTCAGCGGTATTAAAAATGTATTATATGGCAGCTTACCAATCATTAGCTGCGGTAGCTACATCAGTTTTCTTTGGCTTTTTCCTCCTCTGTTTTCATCTAATGATCTGCCCAGTAACACCTCCTGTATAAGTGAGACACAACTCTGGAGGAATGGGTATAGGAGGCATAGCAGACAGCAGCATTGCCAGTCTGGGGGGAGGGTAGTGATAAATGTAGTAGCAGATTTAGAACCACTAACAAATTGAAGCCAAACTCCAGCTCACATGTTATAATCAGTTACAGCAAACAGTTTATTCCTTGTGGAATAAAGGTTTTGCATGAATAGATAAAAGCTGATCATTTTAATCACCCCTACCAGTGTTAAGTGGTTTGCCTCATACATGTAAACTTATACATTCTGCTGGAGAGCTTGAGCTTTTGAAAAAAAAAAAACAGACTTGCCTACTGGATCACCAGATTAAAACAAACGAAAGAGCCTGAAAAAGGAAGCTAATACAGCCATCACATATAATATTTGGTAAGCTGCAATATAATAAATGTTTGCTTTTGGGTGTAATGCTACTTTCAATTTCTTTAGTGTATCTAAATCTGCTAGTCCATCTAATACACCCCTCCCCCCAGACTGACACTGCTGCTGTCTAAGGTGTCTCTGTTGCTCCTTCATCCAGAGTGTAACTCTAATACAGCCACTACATCTAAGGACTGGTAAGCTGCAATATATGAGGGCTCTTCAAAACTTTTTGAAGACCCCTCATATTACATTTTTGGTTTTGGGTTTGATACCGCTTTAACTCTTATCCACTCTTTAAAAATAAAAAGGAGGAGTTAAGCTTTATCCCAGTAAATTGCTAGGGGTTGGTTTACTAAACCTTTAGCAAAGGTTTGCTTTGCAAATCCACCCCATCATATGCAAAAAAAAAAAAAAAAATGTTTTAAATTTCCCTTGCACATGATTTCAAAAGAGTTTTCAAATTCTCAGATGTTCTATTCAATGGGCAAAGTAAACAAGTTCTACTCCTTTAGTTAATTAACCACATAGTCCAATGAAAATCAATTCATATATAATTACATATACCTTTGACTTGTCAGGTAAAGATTAGCTTGTTCTTTGACCAATATAACTTTTTTTAATCTTACGGCACTTTTACATGTGGTTAGCAAACAATTAAAAACTGCCATTTTACGCAACACAAGTCTGTAAAGCCTTTAAAAAATGCCTAACACGCTGGGAGAAAAAAAAATGTTTTGTGTTAAATCCACATGTTGAGAAGGCAAAACGTATTGTCAAAGTGTTACCTTTTAGTGGCTAGCATTAAAACATTTTAATATTAATATTAAAACATAAAAGCTTTCTGAACACTAAATTCTTTCACTGTCAATAAACCTAAAGAAGCTGAGTATTCCAAAAAGCTTGTAATTTTAAGTATTTGTATTTAGCCACTAAGAGGTTTTACTTTGCAAATACTTTTTTCCTTCTCTCTCTCTGTACAATCCTGGAACACATTGTCATTTCAGAGCCTAAAATAACTTCAGTTCTATAAGTGAATCAACTGAGTTAATTAAAGATTTACTTTCAACACAGATCTTCCCAAAAGTTTATATGTGTGTGGCACCCCCTAGCATTGCTAGAGTGCTAGTGTTAGAGTTTTTTGGTTAGTGTGGGTAAATTCAGGCTTGGCTGGTAGCCAAGCCTGTGTGTTTTTCTGAGTCAGGGTTGAGTGACTCAGGGAGGCTGGTATGACTCACAGACAGCATCTCTGATACCTTCCCCTACTTCTGGAAACTAGAAAGAAGATACCACAAGAATAGGAGTGGAGGAGAGGGGGAGCTGCCTGGGGTATTCATGAGGTCCCTGACCAATCCCCAACAGATGGGTTGGCAGAGGGCAGAACCCCTCAAATACTCAGGGTCAGCCCAGCTTGGGCAGTGGAGTTTGGGTGGAAGATGGAGTGTTAGGCTGTCGGTGGCCCTTGAGGGAGCCCCTAGTCTGGGGGGGTGACCTTGGGTCTGGGCTCAGATGCAGAAGGGGCCCCTCTTCAAGACACACAGGGAGATCCTGACCAGGAGGCATGGGATCAAGGAGAGGACAGGAGGACACTGCCAGGCAAATCTCCAGGGAGGAAGACAGCCAGGTGGGTTGATGAGTACACAGTCAGAGGACTGAAAGGCATGCCTGAAGGGAGTGGGTCCAAGCAGTCTGGGATGGATACAGAGTCAGTCTGGGAGGACTGTGGAGTCTTAGCCAGGGGGGCTACTGAAAGGGACAGCTAACAGTGCCTGAAGAGGTGGTTCTGGGGTCAGTAGCCACAGGAATAGAACAGCTAAGCACTGGGACTTCTTTTCTGCTACACTACCAAAGGGGCCCACTGTCCCTGCCTGCAAAGGGTATTTGCTACACATCTAGCTGAATCTTTGTTGGATCATCCTTACAGTGCTAGCTGGTCCTGGGAGATATAGTTCTACAAACGAGATTGTGCTGGAGGTAGAAGTGTATATGCTGTGTGTATATAGTTTGTGTCCCTGAAGAATTATTTCTGTGCTGATCAAGTGGGCATCCCATAATACCCTATCCCCTGTTCAAGTTCAATTCCCCTAATAAAATACAAAAACAAAGCTGCAAGGATTGATTCCCAACTCCAGTGTGTGGAAAATTTGTGTACCTGGCTGTGCAGGGTAGGAGACACCAACATTCCCCAGCGGCTCCTACGGGGGTAGCGCTACACTACATGTGCATTTAACATATTTTATGCATGTAATGTACCTGTAAAATCCTTCCTTGTGCAGATATCCAAAAACCTCAAGACTTTTGCTGGGTGCCACCATCTGGCATATGATGTCAGCAGCTAAAGCAGACTCAGTACTTTCAATCGAATGATGCTGTAGTATTCTCCTTCCCTCCTCCCCTGGTATCTACGCAATAAGTTATGTTGGGAAGTAAGGGGCAGTGAAGTTGGGCCAACACAGAGAGATACCCCAGAAGAGGAGAGGCTATGATATGCAAAGAGGAAGTGGACTGTGCTGGGAAATTGACTGTCCTGGAGTAGTCAAATTTTCCAAGCAGGTTCAAAGACGTGTTGCAAATGAATTAAGATCATTTATGAAATGGAAAAACACTCCAAGTAGGCATTAAAAAATATTTGATATTTTGATGTCTGATTTCTCTTTAAAAACAACCCAATGATCTTACACAACACTGGAGATCAATGACCATACCCCATCTTTCAGATATAGCGACTTAAACCACAACTGTTCACTTGAATGCATAAATGCACGGAAAAATGACAACTCTAGATTTATGTCTTCTTGGAACCTCTGTATTTTACATACTGTAGCACCCTGGGGTTTAATCAGGGAGTTCCTCACCAAATTCCTTGTCAGGAGTAGCTACTGTATTTAATTACTAGGAATCCATTGACTTCTCCCTAAGTTTGGCATGGTTGTACTTTCCTCTTCTAACACCAGGTGGCCGGGCACTTGGAGGTATTAGTATGAGAAGGACAACTTAAGGTCAGGTTATGGGTATATAGGGTATCTCAGCCAATGGGCAGGGATTTTGTTGAATCCCTTGGCCTGCTGGGAGAGCCTATATATTCAGGTGAGGTCAGGTGATCCGGGTTCTTGTGTCCCACCTGGACCGCCGTCTGGGTGGACGTGTGTTGTACGCCCCGAGCTGCTAGGCCAGAGATTGGGCCTATACCGGGGGCATCAGGCTGCCAGGCTGTGTGAGGGCCTATCCAGAAGTAAGAGGGCAGTGCAGGGTTGGGACTGTGGCTTGCAATCCAACTAAAAGTGATGGTTCTGCCGGCCAGAGAACCTGTCGTGGTTGGAGGTAGAAGGGAAGCTGTCACCACTAAGGGACCAATCACCTTTACCAGGGACCACAGTGAGTAACTGAAGCAAGTACCGGAAAAATATTCTCACCGAACAGGCAAGGTGGAGAATCGGGAAACTTCAGGCGGTGATCAAGTCAGAGACCCAACCAGCGGAGGTGATACTTGCAGAGCAATCTTGTGTGTCAAGCTAGGGACCAAGCCTGTCAGCAGGGGTGAAGCTTGAAGGTATCCGAAGGGCCAAGCTAGGGACCCAGCAGCGAAGCGTGGGTGACGTTTGAGTGAGATACCACCGCAAAAGCCTTGAGGAGCTCACGGGATTCAGAGTTAGTGAATCAGAGAGTCCAGTGAGGGACCAGGAGCTCAAGGGGCTGAAGAACTACAAGAAGACATTGTAGTACAGCTGAGAGAACTGTTAGTTTGAGTTAGGAACTGTTTAAGTACTGTTACCATAGGACAGCACGTGCAGAAGTGGCAACTTGCTGAAGTCTCGGAGTCTGCCATTTGAAATTGCAACTACTTAAGGGTGTCCTGGCCCTAACCCTCTTTCCCCTACAAAATATCAAAAGGACTGTCAAAGAAATAAAACCTCTTTTACATCCAAGAAGTGTCTGGCGCCCAATGACTTTTATCACCTTCGCACCCATTATGCCTCACAGCCCACCACTTATTGAAGGATGTCTGCTATCTTTGACCTTGAAGGTTCCCATTAGACTGGAAGAGGTCAGAGATTCTGCTACACATACTGTAGAGTATACTTAGGCTGATAATGACGACGGCAACAACTCTTGCCACTTTTTAACCATAACCTTTCCCTTTTAGCTCACATTTACAACTCTACGAATACTCAAAGTCAAATCACTGCATTTGCAATTTTATAATAATGTTGATCTACTATGATGCATAGAGGTATTACGCTCTACTGGTATTTGTTATTACCTAACAGATTTATAGATCTGTTTACATTTTTTATCAAACCTCATCGTAACCTAATCTGATGTTGTGTCTGACCTACTGTATGAGAATTCATTGTATGTACTTTTATGTGCCATCTTTTCCTTCTTTTTTTGTGTGGTTTTACTTCTATTTTTGAATGATAATTTTGTTTTTACTGTATTCTTATATACCTTTGATAACATTAATAAAAGATTAGAATTAGAAACAACCCAATGCATATACCCCCCCATGGTGTATGACAGAATATATAGGTTAATCATTTTTTTTGGTTATAAGCTATGTAATAAAAAATCTTACAGGTTTGCGGTATTACAACATTTGTGTATGTATCATGCTGGGCAATGATTTGCAGATTGACACATTTTACTCTTTTTGGATGGATTGAAAGACTTATCAATGTATGGACAATTTTCTTATATCTTCTTGATCTAAAACAAGATCAAAAGATACTGTAACTCACTGTCACTATAATTACCATAACTTTATTATCTCCTTGATTTGGAATTTGCAGTAATTCAAAGAGATTATGTAGGTATTCGTGTTCTAGCATGTAGATTTTCTAATACTAGACTCAAAAATTTTTTCTATTTATATTGAAAACAGAAAAGGTGGTGTATAAAGTTTCAATTGCATGTCTGAGCTGCAGCTAGGAATCTAATGGTTTGACTGTAAAATGTTTTTTTTAAACTTGTCTTTTTAAAGCAAACCTGTTCCAAGAAAATATCGAAGTTGCTAATGTTTCTTTTTGAAAATGCTCAATGTTTGGCTGTCATTCTGATGCAGTAGATTTCGTACTTTAGGAGTCACACAGAAGAAGTATGCACATCAAGAGTGTAGGGCTTCACTATGATTTTCCAGATCTGCATTTTTCATCTGTCACTGTGTTTTGGAAAGTGAAAGCCTTGCAAAATCCAACCCATTCTGGACTTAAAATAAGTTTGTTTGCTGCTGCCTTTGTCTGAGTCCTTATTAGTGAGAGTTTTGAAACTTCCTGTCCCCTGATACCAAGATAGAAACTGAGAGAAAATTTGCTCATTGGGGACATCAGTTATAAAAAACCTGACAGATGTTCTACCTGTTGCCACTCTTTCTGAAGTTATGGCTGGGGCGCTATAGTTAGTCTCCCTGCCTTATTTCTGCTGGCACAGTGGCCACTGTGAAGACCGAGTATAATAAGAAAATCAATAAATGGTGTTGTGCTCCAAAATTGAATAAAGTGCTGATCAGTAACAAGGTAACATGATATAAAAAAATGAAATAAAATAAGACCTTCAGGTGCACTGCTGATAAAAATGTCCAATGCATTAATATACTGGTGGTGATCAATAAAGTGCAATAAACAAATAAAGTGACTGTCGTGAATAAATAATGAACAATGCACGATGCATAAATATGATTATAAGTCAACAACAGTCCATATAAAATGAAAGTGCAAATTAGTGCAAGTGAATCGCAGTCTGGAAGGACTGAAATCTTCCAACCATTAGAAGGTGCACGGTGCAGGCCAAAGGTGCTAACTAGCATCAACAGGTGACACTGTTACTTTGGTGCTGTGACTCTTCGGTGTGAATGACACCCGCAGGTGTGCTAACTTCTTACCTTACTGGTGTAAGGTAAGCAGCATTGAGAATAAACAGAGGGGGTAGATGATCACTCAAGGGAAAGAAAGGGGGCTCCTATCCATTCCTCCTGGAGGGTTCCTAGATGGTGCTTCCTCTGGATGCCTTTCTCCTAGGACTAGGTTAATAGCCAAGAACCGTTCAAATGCGTCAAAACCAGGCATTGATAGAAAGATTCCGAAGAAACAGGGAGCCTCTATATTGCAATATGCTTTAAAACGGGCGTTTTTTATTCCACATAAATCAAACAATAGGGTACTCATATTTAGTATAAAAACATGCATATTGTATCTAGATGAGTGGCGAGCTTGCAGCTAGGACATCACTTCCGGTGGTCGTATGTCCTACACGTGTCATCACTGTCACGTGACTTCATCGGTATACAGAGTATAAGGAACGTAAAGGGGTAGCATATCAATTGTACTACTTTTGGAACTTGTGCCTTCTGCAATTGTATATGCTCCTATGCAGTACTTGTGCCTTATCTGAATTGAACTGTTATCATAAATTTAGAACAGTCCTCCTGCCTTCTGCTTTTCATTAAAGCCTATGAGCAATATGTCTCTATGAATTTGACTTTTTTTGACACACATAGGCTGCAACACATACAATTTATTGAAAACATATGCTACCTGCTTCTGGCCAGTTGTACACTGCTGTATCCTTTGCAGTATCCATATTCAATAAATCCAGCATGTGCTGCAACCATAGGCATTGCTTGCCACCCACAGAAAAGGAGTGTTATAAGGGCCAGAGAAATATTGCACCTGATGGTGCCAAAGCGATATTTTATCTGATGGTGCCTGTATGCATCTGGCACAATGTTACTCTAGAGCAACCTAGGAGGGTGCAGCACAGGACCTGTGCAGCTTCTCTCTCAGGTAACTAAGCACTGCATGATTTCTCATACTTAACTCTCACTGACCACCAACAAAACAAGCTGCTCTCACCGCTGATGACCAGTGAAATGGAAACACTCACCCATGACCACCAATGAAACAGGGCACTCACCAGTGACCACCAGTAATCACTAGGGTTGGTTGGTGTAACCTGGTGTGGTAAAACATATTCATGCCTGCTGTACTCCATATGTAATGTTGTATGTTACATATATTTGTCTTAACATTTGCGGGTTGCTAAGTAGTTCCCAAGTGTTTTAATATAAAAAAGCACATATATGGCACAAGCCAGGAGAGCAAAGTCCAACCACAATCTCTAAAGGAGCAACATGCATATCAGAAAATGGAGAGTATTCTTAAGAAACATTGGGTATTCCTACTCCAGGATCCACATCTCAAACCCACCATCATGGCTTTTCTGTAAGCCACTTGGGGCTTACAGGTGGCCCCCAGCAAGCTTAAACCCTCCATCTCCAACATCAGTCCATCACTTACCCTGTTCCCTATTAAGGGAATGTACCAGTGTAAGAAACCCAAATGCTTGACATGTAAGCATGTCCAGCATGGCCAAAAGCAGTTTAAGGTGAGAGGAAAGACATATAACATCAAAGCCTTTTACAATTGTTTTTCTAAATATGTAGTTTACTGCCTTACATGGCTTATTTTATGTAGGCAGGACTATCAGGACACTCAGAAAAAGATTTGGCGAACATTGCCAATTTGTTGAGGAGAGAAACGATAAACACAGCATCCCCAGACATTTCCTAGAACACCATAACAAATGGTCAAATGGCTTGAAGTTATGGGTAATAAAGTCCCTCCCCAAGAAATATTCTGTCAACAGGAGACCTAACGGATCTACGTTTTAGACACCCTTGCCCCAGTGGGTCTCAAATAGGAGATTGAAGTCAGTACAATCCTCTAATGTCTGATGTTCAATTGGGCCTATCCTGGTTTCATTCATATTAGCAACACATACATGGACATTTATACTGTTTGGTACATAGTGTTAAGTTCATACATTACCATAAGTATACACAACCCCTTAGCCAACATCGGTTGGACTGGGGTGTTTGATGAGGGATTGCAGTTCTGGACCGGTTGTTTTTGGTTTCTGTTTTCTTTAAACCTCTCCCCTTTTATTGCCTTCCCTCCCCCCGCCTTTCTATCTCTCTTTCTCCCCATTTCCCATTGTGGTTGTTATAAATTCTGGTCTATCTATTACAATTTATTATTTATCATTGCAAAAAAAATGTTAACATTTTGATTACCATTTATAATTTTTTCAATATTCATTTATTTATTAATTAACTTATCATGTTACATTAATCATTTCTAATAATCCCTGTTAGACACTACCATATATTTTGAGGCTCCCCTTTCTCAATAATTTGGCTGCTTAAAAATGTTCTTTGGCGTTTGCCCTTTTTTGTGGTCTGGAGTACCGCCTAAAGTGTACTGTCCAGGATTAGTAATATTATCCAGTTTGTACACAGTTACATATCTAAATCACCTGTTTTTTGGGGTCTTGAGTGCCTTTTTAAATAATACACTGAGGGGTTTTTGAGTACCTCTTTAAATTATACAATTAGGGGTTTATTCATAGGAGTCAGTGCATATATTTGTTTATTGTTTGTTCATTGTATGATTTTGTAGATTTACCTGTTTATTGGCCTGGTGAGCCTCTTTATACTACACCATTAGGGGTCAATAAGTCAGCAGATCAATTAATTAATTTATTATTTGTTTTTTTGTTGCTGGTTTTATATTATGTATTCTTGATGAGCTTACTGTGGGCCGCGTGGTGTATTGGGGCTTTGACCTGCTCATACACCTCTATGGTTTGACAAAGGAGCCAGAGTGCTCCAAAACGTGTTACCTTGCCCGCTAGTGGCAGGTCCCCCCCAGTGTGACTTCACAACTGCCCTTGTGGTTCAGTGTGGTTTCTGAAAACTTCCTGCTTCAGCTGCTGAGCGGTCCTTCCATGGCCATAAGCTAAAGCTCCTTCTACAGCCCTCCCGGGCATGAGGGTCTTGAAATCGGCTTACACTTTTACATATATGTCTTGCATACCACAGCATGTGAGTTGCTAATTGCATTTTTAGCTCAAGTGTTCTATTCAATTCTTATATAAGTTAGGCTCAAGCAACCTATTGATTCTATTTCTACATTCTGTGTGCATGAAAAGCATATATAAAAAAAAAAATGATGTGGGTCAACCAGGGGCGGACTGATAACTCATAGGGCCCCCGGGCAATAGGAGATTATGGGGCCCCCAGGCAATCAGAGATTATGGGGTCACACAGTATACACACACACAGTATACAATCACACAGTATACACATACATGTACACACAGTATACACAGACAGATGTAAAAAAAACACAGATTTATACATACTGTCCCTGGTTTTACTGAGGCTGGCAACCCTGATGGGGCCCCCTAGTGGTCCAGGGCCCTCGGGCAGTGCCCGAGTGGCTCAATGGTCAGTCTGCCCCTGGGGTCAACAAGACTAGATTGTAGCAAATTAAGGCATATCTTCTGGGTAGCTTATGTGTGCAGTGTATACAGGGAGTAAGCTCTAAATCTGTTTTAAACGTTAACCCTTTTGTCATGTAAACAAACTCCTGGCCACTATAGCAGCCGGGAGTCTTTTTACTTTTTAGTAGTCCTAGCTGCCGGTTTCCTTACAGAAGAAATTTGAGTGGCAGTAGAGCCACCCTGCTGCTTATACATGCACTGTAAGGTGATGCCCTCTCCACCATGTGTCCCAGGCTCACTTGTTCCTCCTGGGTTCCAGGGACCTTCATGGCAGGTAATTTCCCTTTAGTAATATGAACTCATAAGAGGTCAGCTCTGAGCACCTCCAGGTTCAAACCTGTGAAACCCCAGCCACTCTGTCTGGGAAGAAGCTGATAGAAATTTGTCAGTCATCTTGTAATTGAAATAAAAGTGAGTTAAAAAAAAGTTAAAAAACAAAAACAAAAAATGAACCCAAAACACTTTTAAAAGCCTCTACCCACAGGTCGGATACACACCCATATGATAACTATGATTACGCCACAGAGGTGGCTCTTTAATTAGGCGGTCACCTAAGGCCTCGCCCTCCCAGGGGCCTCGCAGCCACCTAGTTTGCCTAAAGAGCCACCTCTGGCTATCCTCATACATCATTCCCAGTACAGTCAATGGAGCTTCATGCCGCCTCATTCAGTGTACAGTCATTCCCCTTCCTCTCTGCTCTGTAACACACTGCCCAGTCTCCACCCCTGTCATTAAAACTCCACCGGAACAGCCGGCAGAGACACACACAAAGACCAACAACTGCCCCGCCCTGCTAGCAAATCCAGTCCATCCCTTGAGCCGATACCTTGTGCAAGGATGCAGCTACTGCTCAGGATGGGGCTGCTTTCTAAAGAAAAGTCACACCTTTTGTTTTGATGCGAATTTAATTTTTCTAATCAAACTGAAAGTTCTTTTTGCCTTTAAACTGCTCATACTATTTGGTGTAATCTGGCCATGGAATTTTTGCCTACTGGGCACTTTTACCCCCTTCCTGCCCAGGGCAATTTTTAGCGTTCACGGTTGTTGCACTTTGAATGACAATTGTGCGGTACTCTTTATAATTTTTTTCACACAAATAGAGCTTTTGATATTTAATCACTACTAGGGGTTTTAAATTTTGTGCTAAACAAATTAAAAAAGACCAACATTTTTTGGGAAAAAAAAAGTTTTTTTTAGTTTCTGTTATAAAGTATTGCAAAGAGGTAATTTTTCTCCTTCACTGATGTGCACTGATGAGGCTGCACTGATGGGCACTGATGAGGCTGCACTGATGGGCACTAATGAGGCTGCACTGATGGGCACTGATGAGGCTACACTGATGGGCACTGATGAGGCTACACTGATAGGCAGCACTGGGGAGCACTGATGAGGAGGCACTGATGAGGCTGCACTAAGAGGCGGCACTGATAGGTGGCCCTGCTGGGCACTAATAGGCAGCAATGAAGGTCACTGATAGGCGGTACTAATAGGCAGCACTGATGGGCAATGATAGGCAGCATTGATGGGCACTGTTGGGGCTGCACTGACAATCAGGACACTGACGATCAATGCCCTGATCATCAATGTAGATGTCCCCTTTCACACTTGCCGGGTACCGTCTCTTCTCTTCTCACGCTGTCAAGGAATTTCGATAACCGGCAAGTGTGTTCACATTGTGATTAGCTGTGATTGGACACTTGGATCACGTGGTAAAGAGCCACTGTGATTGGCCCTTTACCCTGATCTGTACCCCGATCGGACACAGCGAACACAAAGTGCCCTGGGTGTGTGCTGCAGTGGGTGCGGTTATAGTAGGGAGTCAATAGATGCCCTACCAGAACTGGACTACCGCATTGTAGCCGTCATTCGGCGATAGTACGGTCTGGTCAGAAAGTAGTTAACTAATAGCTGGAGTAAATAAAAACAGCATGCATTGAATGTAACAGTTTTGAAAAGCAGTTAAATTGATGACGAGCTTAGTTCCACTTTAACTCCAGCACACATATGCAGGCGCTACAATGCCAGTGGTTGTCTGATGGCAGACCCAAAAGATTACAGGCCTGAAAGAAGACCAGCGGAAGGTGTAAGTATCCATAGATGAAAAAGCGACGAGGAGTGTAGTTGTCATATCACTGAATGAGGAAATATTACAGGGTAAGTGTGCCATAATGTGCAAGTGTGCTTTACATACAGTACTCGCATCTCGCATATTATGGAAAGAGCCCACACTGCAAGTGATAAAGTTCTGCATTAATACCCAGATTGGTCAATAATACTGTACAGTAGGGATAAGCCGAACCCCCCCCCCCCCCCGGTTCGGTTCGCAGCAGAACATGCGAACAGGCAAAAAATGTGTTCAAACACGTGAACACCGTTAAAGTCTATGGGACACGAACGTGAAAAATCAAAAGTGCTAATTTTAAGGGTTAATATGTAAGTTATTGTCATAAAAAGTGTTTCGGGACTTGGGTCCTGCCCCAGGGGTATCAATGCAAAAAAATTTTTTAAAACGGTCGTTTTTTCAGGAGCAGTGATTTTAATAATGCTTAAAGTGAAACAATAAAAGTGAAATATTCCTTTAAATTTTGTACCTGGGGGGGTGTCTATAGTATGCCTGTAGTTTTAAATAGTATACTATTAGTTTTAAATGACTTTTTTTCCTTTAGAAATGTCATTTTGTGCAGGGACTGTTCTAAACACGGGAAAAATGTGCCATTTTACAGGGATACTATAGACACCCCCCAGGTACAAAATTTAAAAGAATATTTCACTTTTATTGTTTCACTTTAAGCATTATTAAAATCACTGCTCCCGAAAAAAAACGGCCCTTTTTGAAACTTTTTTTTGCACTGATACATGTTCCCTGGGGCAGGACCCAGGTCCCCAAACACTTTTTATGACAATACCATGCATATAAGCCTTTAAAATGAGCACTTTTGATTTCCCCCATAGACTTTTAAAGGGTGTTCCACGGTTTCGAATTTGCCGCGAACACCCCAAATCGTTCTCTATTCGGCGAACAGGCGAACATCAGGCTCATCCCTACTGTAAAGTAAGAAAGCATGAAGACATCCATGGTGCTGCAAAAAAGTTTGGTCAGTAATCTCCCTATAATAAATAAGTGGATCTAGCAATTGAGAAGACTGGGTTGGAGGAGGGGCAGGGAGGCAGTGTAGAAGCTGCATGGGGTCGCAGGGAAGTGATCATGCCCTCTATCCTTCCCTCCTCATTGGGCACCAAGCAAGGGTTACATGAGAGGCCTGCCCGAGAGTAGGTTCTTCTGGGCTACGCTAGGCACTGTGGTTAGGGTCAGTGACTTACATATGGGATACCTTTGCCACTTTGTCTGCCATTGGTTGCCTCCTTCTAACATCCACACAACACCCTTTCTCCTGTGATACCAGACTAGATCTTCAGACGACAGCCCCTCAGTCAGTTCTCTTGCAACTTTAGCAAAGCATCCACCTGAGGCCTCATCACCTCACAAGTACATGGCAAAATAGCCTAATGGGGCCAGCACCCCCCCCCCCCCCCCCTTAGACTGTGTTCCTCTCCTACAGGAAAAGACCTGGAAGCTCTGTGTCTCAGAGTATTTATACAGACTCCCAGCAGCCAGCTGAGCCACCAACCCAGAGATTGGCCAGGGCTGTATAAATATTCATGCTGCACATTTGCCTTGCTCCACACCTTTGTTCCAGAGAGATCCACAGTTCTCTAGAAATCAGAGAGCACAATCAAACCTGCAACAAGCGAAACACTTAACAGTCGAGAATAATCAACACAGCTACATTAATTACAGTGAGCACAACTAAATTTGCCTAACAGCAAAACAGAAGCTACACTGAATACAGTGAGGCAGAACTAAATTTACCTAACGTATCTAGGAGGGTGCTACACAAACTATATCTCACACATATAATATGTCTGGCCATTGAAGTGCACTGCCTTGAAGTGTATATTGACAACTCAGCTAACGCTTGATGTTATATATGACACGTGCCAACCCTTACTATTCTCTCTGGTGCCTGTATGCACATCCATTATGTATGTGTGATTTCCCATGCATGCTTACTGGAATCCTGTAAGCCGATTTTCTTCTGCCTCTATGAGCTGAACCCATTGACATTTAGAGGATTATATTTGGCTATGGTTCCAATCCAATAAATAGGTGGTATTTTTAGAGAAATAGCTGAATAGTATGGAATAACGATTCGGCAGAAAAGTGAAACCTTTGAAAGTTCATACATTACTACTTACTGATCTTATATGGGTTAGCAGCTTATAAAAAATATTCCCTACCTTTATATTAATGATATGATACAAAAAATATGTTTGACAATATATATTGTCTGGACATAACATGTTTTAAAGGGCTTATATTTTATCAATATACTATCTTGTTTCACATTTTCTATTGGCAAACTATTATCTGTGTCTTAGTTATATTTGAAGTGGTTCTAAATGTAAAATGTTTTTTCCCCTTAATTCAGAGAATGCCTTAAGGGATAAAACATTTTACCACTTGTTGTGCCCCCACCTCTTACCTAAACACTAGGGATGAGCTTCGTGTTCGAGTCGAACCCATGTTCGACTCGAACATCGTATGTTCGCCCGTTCGTTCCCAGAGACTGGGAGGTTACAAACTCCTGTTCCTGGACAACGTGTTACTAAGGCTTCAGTCAGTCAAAGAAGGAGCGGTGGAGAAGGTGGCCGTCTGACCGATGCGTTCAGACAATTTTTTAGTCCGCAGCCCCAATGTATGATTGGTTCCAGCAACCATCGCCAGCGTCTGTTTTACATAGTGCAGGAATACCTAGGGGCAAGATCTGACTTGGACACCTTTCCCACCGAAAATCCTCTGGCCAGAGCTTGCACAGTATGCAATTGAGCTACTGGCCTGTCCTGCATCCAGCGTTCTTTCGGAACGCACATTCAGTGCTGCTGGAGACTTTGTAACCAGTCACAGGGTGCGCCTGTCCACCGACTCGGTCGATCGACTGGCCTTCATAAAAATGAACCAGTCTTGGATCACCACCAGCTACCAAGCACCTAAAGCTGATGTAACAGAATAATTTTTTTTGAAATCTCATATCCCTTCAAAGACTGCTTATGCTGATGCTGAGTGACTTTCCTGTTATGCTGAGTGACGATCCTCTTCCTCCTCAATGATCATGCTGATAGCTTGTAAGAATATTTTTGGTTCTGGGCGCCGCCACCAGTGGCTAAGGCCCAATTTTTCAGCCCCTGTTTAACAGGGGCATGTAATTACAATTTTTGATGCAATATTTTGCAAGGAGGGTTCGTTGCTGCGCTCACTTAGAGTATTTGTGAGGGGTTGCAGTATTGTGGCACCAGCACCAGTGCCTAAGGCCCAATTTTTCAGCCCCCGTTTAACAGAGGCGATGCAATATTTTGCAGGAGGACTCATTCCTGCACTCCAACTAGAGTATCTGTGAGAGGTTGCAGTGTTGTGGCACCAGTGCCTAAGGCCCAATTTTTCTGCACCTGTTCAACAACGACATATAATTACAATTCTTGATCTAATAATTCACAGCAGGACCCGTTTCTGCGCCCACCAAGAGTAACTGTGAGGACTTACAGTGTTGTGGCACCAGCACCACCACCACCACCGAAGGCCCAATTTTTCTGCCCCTGTTCAACAGGTGCATGTAATTACAATTCTTGATCTAATATTTCACAGCAGGGCCCGTTCCAGCTCCCATCAAGAGTAACTGTGAGGACTTACAGTGTTGTGGCAACACCACCACCACAGGCCCAATTTTTCTGCCCCTGTTCAACAGGTGCATGTAATTACAATTCTTGATCTAATATTTCACAGCAGGGCCCGTTTCTGCACCCACCAAGAGTAACTGTGAGGACTTAGTGTTGTGGCACCTGCACTACCACCAAAGGCCCAATTTTTCTGACCCCGTTCAACAGGGGCATGTAATTACGTACAATTTTTGATCTAATATTTCACAGCAGAGTCCGTTCCTGCGCCCACCAAGAGTAACTGTGAGGGCTTACAGTGTTGTGGCAACACCAACACCTAAGGCCCCAATTTCTGCAGAGTATATAGGGTAGGCCCCTACTTTCAAACATCCAACTTACAAACGACTCCTACTTGCCAACGGAAGGAGACAACAGGAAGTGAGATGAAATCTACCCCTAGGAAGGGAAATTATCTCCTGTAAGCGTTAATATGGGGAAAAAAGTGTCTCCTCTCCACTGATGCTTTATCACCAATCCTTGTTTCACTAAAAACCCCAAATTGTCAAAAAACATTTGTCATTGGGACAAAAAGTGAGGTGAAATCTTCTGAAGAGGTGCACAGACAGCAAAACAAATGTCACAGGGGTGATAACCCTTCCCTATGTTTTCCAAAAAGCTTAAAAATAGATTTTTTGGCTGGCACTTTAAAAATGTACCAGTTCAAAATGACTAACAGATTCTACTTAACAACAAACCTACAGTCCCAGTCTTGTTTGCACCGCCTGTATACTGCTGTGCAGAGCGATCGGCGGTTGTTGATCACTCGGTTCTCAGTTTTAGAGCTGGCAGGGGACAGATGAAGCATCGGACTGATGCTGCATCCACCTAGGTTAGTATGATTGTGAAAAAAAAACATACTTCTCTTTTACATTTGGAAGTTATTACTGGACATAATTTTCAGTTTGTGCAGAAAATGGGTGCAGAAAATAAACTGTCCAGATTGAAATTACCAATTATACACAGTGTAATCTATATCAGTTCAATGAGTTAAAAAGAAGAAGGACATTAAAGAAAAATCATCACTTCATTTTTAAATCTGTATTAAATCCCCCAGGGGACCAAGTGCATATAGCATATTCAGATCCATCCTATGGTTGCTGAGTAGTGTGGTTGGACAGCTCACTTCACCTCACCCACCATGTCTATCCAATTACGCTGCAAGGAGAGGAATAAAATAATGAGAGCTGATTGACTGCACTCATCTCTGGCAGCCAGTGCACCCTGACCATGACCTATCCTACAGCCCCACCAGTGCTGACGGATCATTTATACAATCAACAGTAAACAAGCAGTCAGTGCTATCAGTGCTGGAGAACTATGTGATAGATCTACAGCACAGTGTATGTTTAGCAGCAGCTGCAGATCTATCACACAGACCCGCAGCACTGACTGATTGTTTACTGTTGAATATATGAATGAACAGTCAGCACCTGCATTGCATAGAGAAGCACAGAGACACGGTGATGATGTCACAGGGTCTAAAATAAGGTATGTAATGAAAAGAGAAATGTTTTATGCGAAAATATCAGGAGAATGTTGATGAGGGGGGTGAAAGCAGAAGAAGGGGAAGGAAAAATATAAGCAGATTAAACTATAGCTTTAAGCTAGTATACCATAACACACAACATACCCTTGAAAAGAGATATCATAGTAATTCAGGGAAAATATGGAGTATAGATCACAATCTGACAAAATTCTGCATATGTAATTACATTTCTTTCATCCTAATATATTTGATACTGTTTATATCAATGCCAGTTTCAGGAGATGAGCAGCAAAAGAAGCAACAAAGCTTGAATGCCCACCAAATCAGAGATGTTCCTTGTGTTCCTTAGCTTATGAATACCCATTATTCTGAGGAGGTCTGCAAAACGGCAGATACTACTGTATGAAGTTGGTCACACCACATACTGAGGAACTAGACACCTGAGCGCAGGAGAAATTTCTATTGTGTTCACCAAAAAAGAGAAACATGGGTACTAGTAAATATTGTTTATTTGCCATTGTTGGGTCCTATTTAATACTGCATTTTAGGGCTGTGGAAATTAAAGATTAATTCCTCGATTAATCGTAAATTTTTTTTGATCGATCAACATTTTTTGGATCGGTAGGCTGCCTGCCCTGGGGCCTCTTTGGGCCAAGCTGTGGCTGCTCCTCCTCCTCCACTATATGTCATACACAGTCTGCGGGCATCTCCCGCTGTGTGTCTCCGAGCTGAGTGTGAAAACTTTGGCTGCGCTGTGAGAAAAGGCTGCGATTATGGGCATGGTGAGACAGCATTATGGGCACAGTGAGTCTGCGATTATGGGCATGGTGAGACTGCATTATGGGAACGGTGAGGCTGCGATTATGGGTACAGTAAGTCTGAGATTATGGGCACGGTGAGAGTGCATTATGGGCACGGTAAGGTGCGATTATGGGCACGGTGAGGCTGCGATTATGGGCACGGTGAGGCTGCGATTATGGGCACGGTAAGGCTGAGATTATGGGCACAGTGAGGCTGAGTTTATGACGTGTGACGTCCTAGCCATGCCCCGCTATGTCCGGCTTTGGCCGTTGCCATAACAATGGTGCTAAATCAGCTAAAAGTAGTTGAATCTGTATGTGCTTTATAATTAATCATAATTAGTCGATTAATCAATTAAAAAAAAAAACGATTAATCGAACACGGAAATTTTAATCAGTAATGCTCCATACATACGGTCGGATTTTCTGATGGAAAATGTGCAATCGGAGCGTGTTGTCGGAAATTCCGACCGCTTGTGGGTTCCATCGGACATTTTCCATCGGATTTTCCGACACACAAAGTTTGAGAGCAGGCTATAAAATTTTCCGACAACAAAATCCGTTGTTGGAAATTCCGATCGTGTGTACACAAATCCGACGCACAAAGTGCCAAGCATGCTCAGAATAAATTAAGAGACGAAAGCTATTGGCTACTGACCCGTTTATAGTCCCGACGTGCGTGTTTTATGTCACCACGTTCAGAACGATCAGATTTTCTGACGACTTTGTCCGACCGTGTGTATGCAAGACAAGTTTGAGCCAACATCCGTCAGAAAAAATCCATTTTGTTGTTGGAATGTCCGATCAATGTCTGATCGTGTGTACAGTGAATTACAGCCTTACTGCATTTATTTACTGTATCTTTCTACATTTATTTTTTAGAGAAAGAGGATAGGGAACAAAAAATCAAGAAGAAAAAAAAGTATAATAGGGATTTGGCTGACTACCATGGAGGGGTGGTTTTTGAATGTCAGCAGAAGTTGTTGGCAGAGCAAGCCAGCACCACAAATGATATGGAGGTGGGGCCTGTTGTAACTGATAGTTCAGGACCCCCCATGGCATCTACTTCCAATAGTAATATTAACCCTATGCGACCCCCTGGGGGCTACCCTGGACCCCCCCGTAGGGGGAGGCAAGGTTCCCATCAATCTCCCTTCAGACAGGAGGCCGGTGATAGGGGTGGAATTCCTTCTCACCATGTGCCCTCACAGCAGCCTAGGGGTGCTAGAGGTCCCCCTGGTCGTGGCTGTGGTAGGGGCTACGCGAGTTTGGGGCAGAATCAGAACTATCCCCCCCCCCCTTATATAATCCAAGAACATCAAGGGTACCACTATAATAATGGTGGAGCTATTCCACACTCCTGTGATATTGGCTATGGGGCTAATTCTCACTATGCCTACGATATACAATGAATCCAGACCAGACTATCAAAATAGACATGGGACTCAGGTTAGACATTTTGATTCCAACGAGCCCTATGAGAGGCGAGACGAGGCTGATTTCAGCATAAGCACATCTAATAGTTTCTACCCACTACGGGATCTAGAAGGCCCCTATGACAATCCCGGTAGCAAAATAGGCCCTGTTAACCCATCTCACTATTCGAAACCTCGCACTAGTGATAACTTTGTCAGTCCTAGCCCCTCTGGCCAGACCCAGCATTGGGGTTTTCTGAGACCTACCCAGGGCACAAAAAGGCCTATAGACCCAAAAGAGGGTGCCGGGGAGGGAGAAAATTACAAACAAAAAAGGAAAAAACCATAACGGATAGCGGAATATTTAATTTGAGTACTGTTGTCCTAATGGACACCGAAAAACTAGTGTTGAATAAAGGTTTAAAATTTGCCCCCCCCCCACGTAGGCTGAATAAATTTCAGACCTACATTGATATACATAAGTTTATTAGAAAACTTAGCATTAAGCGGTATATGACCTCCGATCCCATTTCAGGCAGCCGGCCCCTAACTAACAGCTTCAGGCATTCTGGGCATACCAATGCTTCCCTTTTCAATCCCCCGGAGCTTTGGCTCCCTCCCTGAAGGTTTTCAGGGATGTGGTTCTTAGGGACTTGGACCAGGTGCGGGTTAACAGGGTGAAAACCGATAGGGAGTTTGTTGCTGGCCTTGACTCCCTATGTGAGAAGAAAGATCTGGTGATCAGACCGGCTGACAAGGGGGGTGGGATCATTATTCTCGATAAAAAAGGACTATCTCACAGAAATGTACAGAATATTGGATGATAGGGATACCTACAACCCTCTTGGTTTTGACCCAAAAATTAGATATAAGAAGGAATTGGAAGTCCTCATTCAAAAGGGCTTTGAATTGGATATTCTCAATAAAAAAGAAAGGTCACACTTGATACCAAGGGCACCACGGACACCGGTGATCTATTATTTGTCCAAGGTCCACAAACATCCTACTTGCCCCCAGGGTCGTCCCATTGTCAGTGGCATCGACTCTGTTACGTCCCAGGTGGGCAAGTATATCGATTTCTTTCTCCAGCCATTGGTCAATATGATGCCTTCCTATATAAAGGACTCACGCCATGTGATTAACTTATTGGCGGCTCAGACTCCTAGACCAGGTTTATGGATGGTGGTGACAGCTGATGTCACATCACTCTACACTATTATACCACATAACCTGGGTCTGTTTGCGGTTGAGTACTTTCTTAGGCGTGATTCTGATCTCTTTGATGAACAAATATCCTATATAATGGAATTGCTTCAATTTGCCGCATCACGAAACTATTTTTGGTTTGGGGGCCAATTCTATAAACAAGATAGAGGAGTCGCCATGGGGGCTAAATATGCCCCCAGTTTGGCGAACCTCTTTATGGCTCTGTGGGAGGAGGATGTCGTCTATGCCCAACAGAAGCCTCAGGTAGTTCTGTGGGCCAGGTATATAGACGACATCCTCCTCCTTTGGGATGGAGATAAGTCCGACCTTGATTTGTTTCTTGGAGGACTTAATACCAATAATAGAGGCATTTTTTTGAATTATGAAGCCAGCCAACAAGAGATCCATTTTTTAGATCTTACCATTTGGATCAAAGAGGGTCAATTTTTCACTGCCACTTACTTTAAAAGTACCGACCGTAATTCTTATATTCCTATCAACAGCTGCCATCATGAGGCTTGGATTAGGTCGGTACCAAAAGGTCAATATATCCGCTTGAGACGTAACTGTTCAGATAGAGGTGAGTTTCTTCTGCAGGCGGATATCCTGACCAAGCATTTTTTGGAGAAGGGTTACTCGGATACCCTCCTAATGAGTACCCTTGAAGAGGTATCACGTATCGATAGAAGTGAATTGCTTAAGGAGAAGACACCCAACACCAACAGGGTGCCCTCCACTCCATTCATTACAACATATTCCATCCAGCATAGGACTGTTAGCCAATTGATCAAAAAACACTGGCTTATCCTTACAAGTGACCCTACTCTCAATACCATTCTCCTGGCCAAACCCCAGGTCATCTATAGGGGGGTTCCCTCTCTCAGAAATACTATTGCCAATAATATAATTGACCCCCCCATTTTTAAGAAAGGGTTTTTCGATAGCCTTACCGGATTATATCAGTGTAGAAAATGCAGAATTTGCTCACTGAATGGTTGCACTCACAGGAGAACTCATCTGTTTAGATCTAATAGTACTCAGGTTGAGTTCGAGATCAAGCCCTTTATCACATGCTCTACCAAGGGGGTCATGTACCTGCTCCAATGCCCATGCGGGCTACAGTATGTGGGCAGGACTAAACGACCCCTTATGGTTAGACTCAATGAGCATGTGACAAACATCATTAATGGCTTTCCAAAGCATCCGGTGTCTAGGCACTACTCGGAAGTTCACAACAAAAATCCTGATAAAACTATATTCTTAGGGATAGATAAGTTTACCTGTCCTTGGAGGGGAGGCTCTTTGGTTCCAGGTATTTCACGCCTTGAAATGGCTTGGATTTACAAAATCAAGAGTTATACACCATTTGGGTTGAACGTAGAGGTGGACCTGAATGCGTTTATTGATAACGCTTAAAATTGTTGGCCTCCATAGTACAGGCCATTTTTGAGGTTTTTTCTTTTTCCTTTTTTTCCCTTGTTGGTGGTTATTACCTTGTATGTTCAAATACACTTGGTTTAAGATCTCGGAGTTATATTCAATAACGTAGTTTTTACATTATGGGTACATTTTGTATGTCGATATCATTTATGTATGCCTCTGTGAACCTGTTGCAACATCTCGGGGACACAATGGGCTTGGATGTATGCATGGGTTTATTCATAAGGATCTTTCATGCATGCATCCGTCTGAGTGCGTATACTTCCCTTTTGGTCTATGATGATGTATGTATGCACCATCTTTAAATTTTGTAGGAAGCATTTATTGATATTATTTTGTTGTTAACATACATATTGTGCACCTATTTTTTCAGGCAATTAGCCTACTCCCCTCTTTTTGCTTTGGGGTTAAGATGATGTATGTGTGCACCTTAATAGTGTACATATGTGTAGCATCTTGAAGCTTTGTGGGGAGTATATGTTGTCGTTATCGATTGTCAATTTATATAACTTTTCTAAATATTTTATTGTACTATTGTGGTTGTGTGGTAGTCCCTCACCCACCTAGTTAGTGGTATGTGGTTGTCTCCCATATGTTGGGAGTATGTCATTGGGAATTTTGTAGGCCCTTATATCAAATGTGGATATGGCCACTTTTAGGCTTCACCCATTTCTATATAACTTTAATTTTTTTAATTTAATTTTTTCTTTGTAGGTGTTAGTAATTTATTTTTTATTTTTTCCTTCATGAGATGGCGTTAGGCCGATATCTAATATATCATATATATTTTTTATGATTTTTATTTCCATTATTATCTCTTATTGAAAATGAATTATATATTTTTTGGGGAGTAGTTCTTTTCCCTCCACTAGATGGTGCTATACTGTAATTTAATATAGTCTATATAGTTACCTCTCTCATCAGATAGACTTAAACAGTTTTTATGATAATCGGATTTGCAAGAGTACATACTTTGTAAGTTTCCACGTACGTATGTAAGATCTGTGTAGCCTATTTGCTCTTTAATTTTAATTTTCACTTAATTCCTCAGGGTTTAATGGTATGGGTCTTGCAGTCTCAGTTAATTTACATATTATATATCTGTGCAGTAAGTAATTGGGCGTGGGATAATTTCCCATAGTCTGGTTGCTTCCGGATTTTATTCTTACAGCTGATTGGCTATCCATGCCTGACGCCTCCGAGATGTTGCAATGGGGCGTGTTCTTTTTTTGTTTTATAGTGCAATGTGTCAGAGCGTTGCCTGTTCCCCAGACGACGTCAGTGACAGACGAAACGTACGTCGGGAGGGTGGCGCTCTGATGTCATCGCAACTCAACACGTACGGGCGCTCGCTTGCCGGCCGGCGTTTGCTCTTCTTTACAACTGATATTTTGTAAGTGTTTTTTATCATATTTTAAATAAATCTCTTTACCTGGATTTACGCTATGGCTGCCCTTCTTCCACTCTTATGTTTATAACTGGGGTTGCTGGTTGGTCGGAGCTACGCTACACGGAGAGAGATCACAGACAGCATACCGGGATCTAGCTTACCTGCTCACCATCCACAGGGGTATCCAGAGGATTGTCTCCACTGTCTTTCAGCCCTATTCGGATGTTGTTCTGAGAAGTGCTTATTTGCGCTTCCCATCTGGTAAGCGCATATGTTTGGCGGTAGAGGTTCACAGTGCAGGGTGTACTTGTTTTGCATTTTTTCATTGGAATCTCATGGAGAACTACCAGGGGACTCTTCCTGTTTTCCTGTACACTTATGAATTTTGCTATTAATTTACAATACTGATTTGATATCACTGTCTTATATGTGTGTTTAATGCATATATCATTTCTTCACATTTTTATATATAGCGCCGTTTTTTTTGTTTTTCTTTCTACATTTATACCTAAGGCAAATACTTGCCTGGCTATCCCTTGGTTCCATTTTGGTTAGGTGTCGTAAATGTTAAATGTGCTGCCATATATACAACATACAGTATCTCACAAAGGTGAGTACAGCACTCACATTTTTGTAAATATTTTATTATATCTTTTCATGTGATAACACTGAAGAAATTACACTTTGCTACAATGTAAAGTAGTGAGTGTACAGCTTGTGTAAATTTGCTGTCCCCTCAATAACTCAATACACAGCCATTATAGTGTCTAAACCGCTGGCAACAAAAGTGAGTACACCCCTAAGTGAAAATGTCCAAATTGGGCTCAATTAGCCATTTTCCCTCCCCGGTGTCATGTGACTCATTAATGTTACAAGGTCTCAGGAGTGAATGGGGAGCAGGTGTGTTAAATTTGGTGTTATCGCTCTCACTCTCCCATACTGGTTACTGGAAGTTCAACATGGCACCTCATGGCAAAGGGGATCTGAGGATCTGAAAAAAAGAATTGTTGCTCTACATAAAGATGGCCTAGGCTATAAAAAGATTGCCAAGGTCCTGAAACTGAGCTGCAGCACAGTGGCCAAGACCATACAGCGGTTTAACAGGACAAAATCCACTCAGAACAGGCCTCGCCATGGTCAACCAAAGAAGTTGAGTTCACCTGCTCAGCATCATATCCAGAGGTTGTCTTTGGGAAATAGACGTATGAGTGCTCCCAGCATTGCTGCAGAGGTTGAAGGGGTTGGGGGTAAGCCTGTCAGTGCTCAGACCATACATCGCACACTGCATCAAATTGGTCTGCATTGCTGCATCCCAGAAAGATGATGCACAAGAAAGCCCGCAAACAGTTTTCTGAAGACAAGCAGACTAAGGACATGGCATACTGGAACCATGTCCTGTGGTCTGATGAGACCAAGATAAACTAATTTGGTTTGGATGGTCTCAAGCGTGTGTGGCGGCAACCTGGTGAGAAGTACAAAGACAAGTGTGTCTTGCCTACAGTCAAGCATTGTGGTGGGAGTGTCATGGTCTGGGGCTGCACGAGTGCTGCCGACATTGGGGAGCTACAGTTCATATAGGGAACCATGAATGCCAACATGTACTGTGACATACTGAAGCAGAGCATGAGCCCCTCCCTTCGGAGACTGGGCCGCAGGGCAGAATTCCAACATGATAACAACCCCAAACACACCTGAGGGTAAATGTGATGGACTGGCCAAGCATGTCTCCAGACCTAAACCCCATTTAGCATCTGTAGGGCATCCTCAAACGGTAGGTGGAGGAGCGCAAGGTCTCTAACATCCACCAGCTCTGTGATGTCATTATGGAGGAGTGGAAGAGGACTCCAGTGGCAACCTGTGAAGCTCTAGTGAACTCCATGCCCAAGAGGGTTAAGGCAGTGCTGGAAAATAATGGTAGCCACACAAAATATTGACACTTTGGGTCCAATTTAGACATTTTCACTTAGGGGTGTACTCACTTTTGTTGCCAGCGTTATACAAGGTGTACACTCACTACTTTACATTGTAGCAAGGTGTGATTTCTTCAGTGTTGTCACATGAAAATATCTAATAAAATATTTACAAAAATGTGAGGGGTGTACTCACTTTTGTGAGATACTGTATGTGACAGGTCCACTTTGAAATTAATATAATAGCTTAATAATCAATTCAGAAGTTTCTCTCAGTGCCCGCAGCTCAGGGAAAACGACAATTGTGCACAATTCATGTATATCTTGAGAATAGACCTTTATCTACATTATGATGAGCTGAATATAACTAATTATTGATGGGGTTTCATTAACAGGCAGATTGATTCTGTCTATTTAGATCATGCATTGCGAGGAATAATAATCATCTTCAAGTGGAATTGGAATAAACGAGAAATGCTGTAACAGCTTATCTCCACTGCTGAAGAATGGTCGTCAAGATTATTAATGATTCATACGCGTGATTATGAATTGCTTGCATCTTCAAAACCAAATACTGGTATCTGCAAACAAAATGAGTCATTTTCTAGACACTAGAAAGTTGAGATACTTGGAAGATAAAGCATATTATTTTAGAAAATACCCTCCCCACGCCATAAAAAAATAATCATTGGAAGAAAAATTCCATTAAAAAAATGGCCTAAGGCCTGATTCACACCTATGCATTTTTAGTGCTTTTTGCATTTTGCAGATTTGCACTACAGTCCATTTAACATGGTTTCCTATGGAACACGTTCTGTAGTGCAAATCAGCAAGATCCAAAAAGTACTAAAAATGCATAGATGTGAATCAGGCCTAAAAATTGTCATTAGAAGAGGTAAGGTTCTGTAGCCCTTATCATTTAGTTGGCTTTTCTCTACTGCCCCAGCAACAATGGCTATGTGAACACTAGCTTTGCCTCTGGCATTTGACCTGTGCTGGACCTCATTAGAGAATCATACCACAGATTTTGCCTGTAAGCTGCTTTCAACATTTCTCCTGAACGGCCATAAAAATGGCTTTTGTAGTTACTGTATGAGTACATTACCCCTCATTTCACATATGACTGAGTTGCATCTTGTTGTGCTGCAAGACAAAAGCTGAACTAGAGCCAGCAGCGCAACAATAGGAGTAAATGCAGGGCAGATGTATTCTTTATACAGAATCCTAGCAAATTCTTTGTTGAAAAAGATACATTCCTTTTCCTGTACATAGCACCGGGCATATCTATCTACTCTACTTCCCACACTAAAATACACACATTTTTTTGTACAGAACAGGAAAATGCACTCTTACACAAATTGTGTGAAGCTCAACTCCAGTCTAAACCTTGACATGCGAAGGACCTAAACCATAGTCACTTAAGCCACCTGTTAAACATAATATAACCCCTCCAAATCCCCCCACAAATGCCGTGACAATATTTTGGTGTAAATGGCCTTGACGGCCTTTTATTAACAAATACCATAAAATTAAATAACATTTTAAATAACTCTTAACCAACTTTTTATGAACTTTTTGGGGTCTTCACGGGGAACACACACCACTGGTCACTAAGACAAACTTCTTTTAACTTTAGGCCTCCAGTCGCAAGCCCCCGGACTCTGAGACGGTACTCAACCTTCGCAGTGACCTACCTTTTACCCCTTCCTGGTTAACCCCTCATTAACCAGAAGGCACCTGATAACCCCATACCACAGATGGGTACCAACCATGTTATATATGCATATAACATCCATCTTGTCCTCCTCCAAAGACCCAACTACTGCCACAGCACGAAAGGGGTAAAACCTTACCCTTGCATGCACCTCCACACCCTCAGTGCTCGCTGTACGCCTTCCTGCAAACCTAGAGCCCAAAGATCGGTCCCACTTCGTTAAGGTGCACCCCATCACTCCTTAGATACCTCGAACTCTCTATGACGTATAGCCACACTCCCGTTTCTGATCACAAACCTGCTTGTTTACTTTCACTCGGGCCCTATCAACCTTTTAGCTGACCAAGCCCACCATATCTGACCAAACAATGAACATCCCGGGGAAGGCCGCCTGTAGGTGTAAAAAGTCACATTTTACATCTCGTATGAGATCCCGCATAGACCTGGCTTCCATATCGTTCCTCCCCACATGTAGCACCAAAACATCTGGTGCCCTGTCCCAACGAGTGAACCTGTGTACTTCCAAACGTACCCTGTTCCAAAGCATACCCGGTACCCCGATCCATCTGACCTGAGCTTCCTGTCCGGGTATGACCAACTGCCTACCATTTGACCGAAACATCAGCTCGTCTGTCCCCCCCCCAGTAAACGTATGAGTGACCAGGATCCAAACTAGGCCAACCTCTCCACCTGTGAAAAAGAAAATGACAACACGAAACAGTAAGTTCCCCCTTAAATAAACACTAAAATAAAAGCCCAAAAATCCATTTTAAACCTAATTCTGCAACAAATGTGGGCGAATATAAAGCTTAAATCTGTCCGAGTCCCACCTACCAATGTGCTTAACTGCTTCATAACTGAGACCAGCCCTGGAAGTCTCTGTGGCCACCCCTATTCGGAAAGAATGGGAGGTGTAACTTTTTGGATCGTAGTCGGCCACTGTCAAACATTTTCGAAATACAGCTATGAATTGGAACCTTGACAAGGACGACCCATGCATCAGAAACGAGCCTGTGAACCCAGAACGCATGACCCAAAAAACTTCCACCGCTCTCACCGGACAAATGTGTGACTCTAATCCGGAACACTTCCAATCGCATGCCCCACCAGCAGCCCCCCTTGAGCCCGTTTCGAAGGGCTGACTAGCTCACTTATCCGTAATGCCCCAAAGAAAGCCAGAGCAAAGGCTGCGCAGAATAGAGCACATTCATCCTCTGAGCTGCAAATGTTACTCAGATGTGAAAATAGGCCATGTAGCATGCAAAGGAAACTAGGACCCGCCCATCCCTCTTCTTATGTGCTCTCCTGTACCCTTTTACTGCTTCTTTCACCCCAAACTCCTTAGTATAGTCCCGTTGCCCTTGTAATTTCAAAAGAAAGGCCAAACCTGCCAACTTCCGATCGATGACAGCTGCCGAGATACCCCACTCTAATCCCATATTAATAAAATAGAGAACTGCGTGGGCTACCCTTACAACCCTCAGGGGCGATCTTGAGCCTGTGCAAGCATGCTAACCATTCTTGCCATACCTTGGAGTAGGCATCCAAAGTAGCCGTACTCACGGAGCGTTGAATCCACCATGCTGCGTTCCCAAGGCAATGTTCCACATTCAGTCGGGACAGATGACCCCGTGTTGCCCTGCATCTGGTGCCAACTCCCAGAATCTGCCCCACTGAAAACAAGACAAAGCGTCAGCCAAGGTGTTATTAACCCCTGGTAAGTGCACAGCTTAAATTAAAGCATTGAATTGCAAACAGCGCAGTACCAAATGTCGCAGCAACCTGACCACCGGCATGGACGTCATCGACGTTAAGCGGTTAACCACCTGGACAACTCCACGGTTGTCATAATTGAGACGCACCTTCAAGTTCCAGAAGGATTCCCCCCCCATATTTCCATTGCTGCTATAATTGGAAACAGTTCCAGAAGGACTAGGTTCTTCAAGAACCCAGCCTCACCCCATGCTGGGGGCCAACAGGCAGCGCTCCATTTTCCCCGAAAGAAGGCCCCATAGCCCGTGGAGCCTGCAGCATCCGTGAACAATTCCAAATCGCAATTGCTGATGGGACCCGACATCCATAAAGTGCGCCCATTGAACGACTCCAGGAAGTCCTGCCACACCCGCAAGTCATCTCTGTGCTCTCTGTTGAGACTCACAAAGTGCTTTGGGGCTTTGACTCCAGCGGTTGCTGCCAACAGCCAGTCGCAAAAAACCCTACCCATGGGAATTATTCGGCAAGCAAAATTTAGCTTCCCCAACAACAATTGTAACTGACACAACTGTAACTTGCGCCTTCCAATGGTCCCACGCACTTCTGCCTTTAGATTTTCCGGCTTGTCCGTCGGCAATCAGCATTCCATTCCAATCGAATCCACTTCAATTCCCAGGAAAACAATGCTTGACGTGGGGACCTCTGTTTTTTCCGGTGATAACGGGACCCCGAAACGTTCCACTATATGTTGCAATGTCCCAAACAGGACAGCGCAAGTGTTGGAACCCAGTGGGCCAACGCATAGGAAGTCATCCAGATAGTGAATGAACAAGTTGAACCCGGAGATGTCCCGTACTACCCATTCCAAAAAGGAGCTGAACGTTTCGAAGAAAGCACATGAGATGGAGTATCCCATCGAGAGACAACGATCCACATAGCATGCCCCATTCCATGTACAGCCCAGCAGCCGGAAACTGTCTGGATGAACGGGCAAAAGCCATGATATCGCTGCATCAAAAGAAGTATATGTTACCGCACACTCCTCCGGAGCAATTGAATCATTGACCGACCCGCTGTTTGGAAAGGAAAGGTGGTGAATCAATCTGAACTTGTTTGGCTCTTTTTTGGGAATTACTCCCAATGGAGAGATCACGAGGTCTGGAAGAGGAACCGTATTAAAAGGGCCAGACATTTGCCCCAGATTCACCTCTTTCCCAAGTTTTTCCGAAACCACTGTCGGATGCAGCAGGACCGAACATAAATTCTTCGCTATGGGTGGGACGGTCGCCAATGAGCATGGTATTTTGAAACCGCTCGAGAAACCCGATTCCAACAACTGAGATGCTTTCCGGTCAAGGTACCTACTGAGAAAAGGAAGCATCCCTTCCATCCAGACCAGCGTTGTCCCTCTTACTCGCAGGCTCTCCACTACACCCCTTCCCTCTTCTGAAGAACTTTGACAGTGCATGGGATCCCCCGCAGCCAGAACACGTGTGTTTGAAGCGACAGTTAGCCCCAAACTTACATGTGCCCTTGTTGAATTGCCAACAGAAGCCCCATCTTTTGTCGGTTGGTTGTCCTGAGGCTGCGGTACCTCCGACCCCTGCCTGAAAAAACTGATTAGGAGCCTGCGCCGCTGTCATAAACTTCATCCACAGGGTAATATCCTTGTGGTCCCAGCGCAGTGACGGACGGACGGCGATCCGTTGTCAAAACTGTTCGTCGTACCGTAGCCATGCCACACCGCCATACGTCCGGTGTGCCTCGCTAATGGCTTCTAGATATATGAACAAAGCCGAGCAGTGTTCGGGGGTCTTTTCCCCCACCACACTTGCCAAGGTAGCGAACGCCTGTAACCAGTTTGAAAAGGTACGAGGAATCAGCTGATTCCTGCGTTTTTCCTCGTCCTCCTTCTTGCTTTCATCTGGCTTCAATCTGGCTTCAATCTGTTCAGAATGAAATTTTTCTAGTGACAATAATGTGAAGATCTCCACATATTCCCCTTTCCAAATTTTTTCTTTTACCTCCGTTTTAAGATGGGCACCCAGGGGGCCCTCAAAACAGACAAACTTCGCTTTTTGCGGAGTCCGCCAACCTGACAGAATTCAATTTCTTCTCCCCTGCCTTTCCTTGGCTGTCAGGAGCCGAAACGCTGGCCGGTATTTCGGGAGGATTGACTAACACCATCCCTGTTCCCACTGACGTAGCATGCGAATTGCTTGCAACCCTGGTAGCGATTGCTGACAGCAGTGTAACCGTCGTGGCACGATCCTTACCTCGTGGTGGGGGTCCACGCCTGCGCCGGTGATGAACTGTCCCCTGTGCTCGGCTCAAAGAGCTGTACCAAGTCCCTCAAACCCGACAATAAATCCTGCAGGCCCGTCCTACCCACCATTTGTCCTGCGTCCCTGGGCTGTTCTGTGTGGGGCCTATCACCGCTTGCCCCTGATGAACTAGCCTCCCCCGGGGACCTCCGCTTTCTACCCTGATCCAACAAATTTTTTAATAAAGAAGAAACAGATAAGGAAGAAATACAGTTACCGGGCTGCCCAGAACTGGGCCCACCAGCCGCCACTCCGGAATCCACCGCTGACAGATGTCCCTGGTCCTCGTCCCTTTCCGACCCGGACAGTTCTCCCTCCGATCTGTCGCTGTTCTCCTCCGGCCGAACGACCACTGGCTGCACCCCAGAGGGTCATTCTCTGGTTGCCAGGGGTCTGCGTTGCTGTTCCCGTCCTTCTCTCCGTCCTGTTACGCCAGATTCGCTCGCTGCCCGCATTGATGGACTCCTGTTCCTTCTCCTGGTCTGGGCATCCGTTGCTTGTTCTCTGCCCTCACTCACCACTGTCATAGCGCTCCTCACGGTCCTCCCTCTGGTCAACATAGGACTGCTGGCTGCCCCGACCGCCTGACCAGCGTCCCGAGGCATGGCTCTCCCTCGCTGTGCCGACTGGCTGCTCTGACCTTCTCCCACAGCCCTGGCCACCTGTTCCTGGCATCTGCGACGAGCAGGGGGGGCAGAGCCATGTGCTGTACTGGGCTCCCCCATCCCTGCGCTCCTGCCTCTGCACTGTGTCCTTCTTAAGTCACCATTCCTGGATCCCTGGGGCTGCTGGTCGCTGGGGGGGGTGGAGGTTCTCTATCTCTCCTTGGCTGCTGTTGTTGCCTCTGACCACCAGGAGAGGTGTCAGGGCTGAAGCGCTCTGGTGGCCGTGACTGCCGAGCATGTGGAGTCACTGGTCCCCCCCCCATTCGGAGCCGCTCTCTCTTCGTTTATAATGGCTGCTATCTGTGCCTGCAGCCAGTCTGTCCCTTGTGCCGCTGCAGCTGCCGCTGCTCGTAGCTGTGCCATTAAAGCATCCATCGCCGCCAATAACAGTATGTAGAGATAGGGGACAGAGAGCGGTGAGAGCATGTGGAATCTTCTCCTCCACAGCTCACTAGTGACGTCACTCCCCTTTCTTCCTCCTAGCTTACTGACCCAAGTGCCTCCCCTGCTCTGGCCACTCCTCCTTTCTTAAAGGGGACAAATTTTTCTTTCCAAAAGCATGACTGTGCTGTCCACCCCTGTCATGCCGTCCCTAGGCTAATCCATTCCTCTCCTTCTGCTCTGGGACTCTCTTTTATTTTGTTTTGGATAGATGGTGATTAGTAATCTCTCCAATAGGGATACAGACAATAACAAAAACACAAATTGGTAGAGAGGGGAAGGGTAAGAGCTTACCTTTAGTTACTCCTGACAACCACTTCCCCTATTTCTTGTCTTGGTGTCATTGGTTTCAGCATTTATTCAGATTTTTAGACTTGTTGTAACTGATTCTGGATGTCTACCACAGCTTGATGCTGACCCAACGTGCCCCAGCCTATGCATGCTAGATATAATAGAGAGAAGAATTTGGAAGAATTCATGAACAATTATTTATTTCATTCTTCAAGTTAATAAAAAAAAAACTCTACTTGAAGCCTCCTATTCAAAGTCATTAAAGTACAGTTTCTTTTACCTCCTAAATACTGGCCCACTGAGATCCTGTTAATCAGAGGCCTAGGATGAAAGCTATCTGCCCTCAGGAGGCTATTTGAAGGTGGAAGTTTTTTAAAAAGCTTTGTGGTAAGAGAATCATGTCCTGTATTTTGAATCACAAGGTTTAAGAACGTAACAGTCCTAGCATTGCAAGTATATGTAACTTCAAATTGAACTTCTGTACCAGTAGATCCACAAACCTCCCTAAATCCTGTGTGTAGGCAGCCTGAAAATGCAGTTGTAGTGAGTTAACAGCTGGTCCAGGCTGAGGGAAAGCGTTACCTGTTGTAAGCTCAGTTCCCGGCTTTTTGGTCCTAGCCAGCCCACCTGTGCTATAAAAAGGGGAAAGGCTGTGGTCTAGGGCCCTGGGTAGCCGATTCGGTTGGTTCTGTTCCCTCTTGCAGTTGCAGTCTGCTGAGGACACTGGAGCTTTCAAACATCCAAACCACGAAGGTTGCAAAGATGGACTTTGACCTCATGGAGTATATATACACAGTATCTCAAAAAAGTGAGTACACCGCTCACATTTTTTGTATTTATTTTATTAAATCTTTTCATGAAACAACACTGAAGAAATGACACTTTGCTGCAATGTAAAGCAGTGAGTGTACAGCTTGTATAACAGTGTAAATTTGCTGTCCCCTCAAAATAACTCACACAGCCATCAATGTCTAAACCGCTTTCAACAAAAGTTAGTACACCCCTAAGTGAAAATGTCCAAATTGGGCCCAATTAGTCATTGTCCCTCCCCGGTGTCATGTGGCTCATTAGTATTACAAGGTCTCAGGTGTGAATGAGGAGCAGGTGTGTTAAATCTGGTGTTATCGCTCTCACTCTCTCATACTGGTCACTGGAAGTTCAACATGGCACCTCATGTCAAAGAATTCTGAGGATCTGAAAATAAAAATTGTTGCTCTACATAAAGATGGCCTAGGCTATAAGAAGATTGCCAAGACCCTGACATTGAGCTGCAGCATGGTGGCCAAGACCATACAGCAGTTTAACAGGACAGATTCCACTCAGAACAGGCCTTGTCATGGTCGACCAAAGAAGTTGAGTACACATGCTCAGTGTCATATCCAAAGGTTTTCTTTGGGAAATAGATGTATGAGTCCTGCCAGCATTGCTGCATGGGTTGAAGGGGTAGGGGGGGGTCAGCCTGTCAGTGCTCAGACCATATGCTGCACACTGCATCAAACTGTTCTGCATGGCTGTTGTCCCAGAACGAAAGCCTTTTCTAAAAATGATGCACAAGAAATCCCACAAACAGTTTACTGAAGGCAAGGACATGGATTACTGAAGCCATGTCCTGTGGTCTGATGTCATCAAGATAAACTTATTTGGTTTAGATGGTGTCAAGCATGTGTGGCGGCAACCAGGTGAGGAATACAAAGACAAGTATCTCTTGCCTACAGTCAAGCATGGTGGTGGGAGTGTCATGGTCTGGGGCTGCATGAGTGCTGCCGGCACTGGGAGCTACAGTTCATTGAGGGAACCATGAATGCCAACATGTACTGCGCCATACTGAAGCAGAGCATGATCCCCTCCCTTCAGAGACTGGGCCACAGGGCAGTATTCCAACATTATAACGACCCCAAACATACCTCCAAGATGACCGCTGCCTTGCTAAAGAAGCTGAGGGTAAAGGTGATGGACTGGCCAAGCATGTCTCCAGACCTAAACCCTATTGAGCATCTGTGGGGAATCATCAAATGGAAGGTGGAGGAGCGCAAGGTCTCAGACATCAACCAGCTCCATGATGTTGTCATGGAGGAGTTGAAGAGGACTCCAGTGGCAACCTGTGAAGCTCTGGTGAACCCCATGCTAAAGAGGGATAAGGCAGTGATGGAAAATAATGGTGGCCACACAAAATATTGACACTTTGGGCCCAATTTGGAAATTTTCATTTAGGGGTGCACTCGCTTTTGTTGCCAGCGGTTTAGACATTAATGGCTGCGTGTTGAGTTATTTTGAGGGGACAGCAAATTTACACTGTTATACAAACTGTACACTTATTACTTTAAATTGTAGCAAAGTGTAATTTCTTCAGTGTTGTCACATGAAAAGATATATAAATATATATATATATCTATATATCTATATATATAGATATATCTATATATCTATATATAGATATATATCTATATCTATATCTATATGTCTCTATCTATCTATCTATCTATCTATCTATAGATATAGATATAGGTATAGATATAGATATATATATATATATATATATATATATTTATATACACCATTGTAAACTCACTCATAAAAAACAATAAGTCAAAGATATACTAGGTCATCCACTTCATCCATAGAGACATTGGGAGTTATTTGCTTAAGGCAAATCCACTGTGCACAATGTATTTGAACTTTTGTGTCAGCCCTATAAAGTAGATATCTTTAAAAGACTGATTTCCAGTAGTAGTTTTCTGCTCCGGGCCCTGGAAGAGTTTGATAGTTTTCTAATATTTATCTCTTAGAGACGTGGGCTTCAAGGTCTGTCTACAATATTGTTTGCTGTAAGGGAGGTAATGAGTTGTCATTTATCCTGAGTGGGTACACCAACATGTGTGACTTTATAGTCACATGGGTTGCACAGATAAGAAAAAAGAAGAAATGAACAGCTAGAAGGGAACTGAGACTGAAGCATGTTCAGTAGATGTGGCATGGCTGGTTTACACAATCTCGAGCTGCAGCGGGGACACAGATAACGAGGGAGGGACAATGAACCACAAGATCAACCAGGATTTCTGCATTATATGGAAAACAAATCCCATTGTACTGACAGTTTTTAAAGATGTGAATTTAATGACACGTTAACCAATTTCATGATTTAAAGTCTCAATTTTTACTTTTAAGCATGTAAATGCACATAAATGTTTAGAACTATTTTCGCACCTTGCCATGGGAACTGGGTAATGAAATACAATTCATTAATTCATTTAGAAATCACTTTAGAAATATGATAGAGACAACTGCTTATAGCTTGTAGCATTTGGCCTGCTAGCTGTACACTTACATTGAATTTGTGAAGGGTTGGCTTTCAAAAACAGCTGTAGAATCATCCACACGTTTACTTAGCAGTGATTCTTAGTTCATGCTTTGCATCTATATTTGATCAGTGCAGCTTAGCACCTATATTTAAGGTACATGTGCATCAAATGACATCCTGTCTGCCATCAATCTGCTAATGAGCACAGTTGGTGTGAAAGTTTGTGAAGCCTTCAGTTCTATAACAGAGTGCAGTGTCCTTATTCTACCTGCTGATGCTGTTCTGCAATGCAACATGACTACAGTGAAACCCACTCAACTTTACTCAAATATGAATAATAAAGGAACATAACTGAAAGGCAGTTGTATTTAAAATTATTTGTTTCCATTTATTTCTTTCAGCACCTCTTACAAGATCACATACTGGCTGTGTTTAGTTAAGAATAGATAACTGAAGATTTATAACTAGCTTTTATGATAATATCAGTTGGAACAAAACTAAACTCAAGGATTTAACGGTTTCCTGAAACAGTTACATGCAAGGAATGCAGTAAATGACAACTGTCACAGTTGTTTGTGCTCTCAACCAAACTGTTGAACCATCAAATGGCTGGTGTCATAACTGATCACATGTGCAGAACCATGGCAACTGCAGATCAAACAGAGGCTAAGATGGCAGCTCCCATGACTGTAAAGGATAGGAGGGTTTAGTTCAGCTTTAAATGGAGTGATAGCCAACAGCAGTAGGGAATGATTTGGTAAGATCATTGAGCGACCTTATTAATTAAAATGCAGGCAGATATAAAACATATTAATCGGTGTAGTCATGTGTTAATTAAAAATGAATTAATATAATTTTAAAGGGTAATTGCACTTTTGCGAAAAAACATAGAAAATACAAAAATAATATATAACATATACAATTCCTACACAAGTCATGTTCTAAGTTAATGTTAATAAAAATGACCTTTCCTTTTCAATCCGCTATAATTTTCAGTAAAATTAAATGCAATATAGCAACCTGGAGGTGTTCTGTACACTACTGGTGTACAGAACATCCCCAGAAATTCTCTTTCTGCTTGTGTGATTGGCTCACTGATTTTCCCAGAAGTCTGCACTAAGATACAAGTCATATTTCAGGCACCCTCTGCATTAGGAATTTCAGTTTTGGTGAGATTACTCCCCAGGGGTTAAACAACTTATAAAGGGATACAGATCCTACAACTTTTCTTATTAGAACACTTAAAGTGCACCACCTAATCATATTAAAACAGTCCCTCCCACTCAGAATGAGTTTGCAAAGACAATAGTGAAACACACAGCTATTTCTTTAAAACAACAAACGGTAGGAATGTGCTACAAAGTTTAGTAAAATCCCTGCAATGTACAACAAAAGTGGAGATGCCCTTCAAATGTAATTAGTTGATTCTGTCTTGATTTCAGCCTCTTTAAACCCCTGTACAGCACCGCAGACTGGGAAAGGGAGGGGGAAATGATCAGTGCACACACTGTAACGTTTCAAGGAGAATGCTGACAGATGGAAAGAGCAGAGTAAGCAATGAAAGCGAGGAATAACTTATCACTGTCCAATCACTAGCTCATACCTCCCAACTGTCCCGGATTCCGCGGGACCGTCCCGTGATTTAAGTTGAGTCCCAGGGTCCAACGGATCTGGGCTGCACATTTGCAAGTGCCGTTGCGCATGCGCAAGTCTTGGCGCCAGATGAGCTATTTAAACAGGGCTTGTAAACAGAGCCAGTGCTGTCTGATCTGCAACTTTCCTGTGACCCCTGCTACCTGTAACCTGCTTCTGTGTTTGACCCGGGTTGCCTTTGACTCTTCCTGCCTTCTGCCTGCATCCGACCCTGGCTTGTCCATGACTTTGATCCTGCCTGCTCCTTTGATTACCACGCTGTCCGCCTGTTACCAACCTGTCCTGTACCCCAACCTGCCTTGGCCTCTGCACTTGCCCTGACATCTCAAGCCTGCGTATTACCCAGTGTGCCTGTGTCTGTCTGTGCTCCATATCCCTCAGGGCTGATCTGCTGTGGGCTGCCGATAGCATCCAGGTGTGTGGTGTCCTGATATCCGCTGACCCAGCTCCAAGACTGCCTGCTGTCCTGACCTCTCATCTCACTGGTCCTCATCCCTGTGGCATCAGGAATTCAGGAGCAGCTCCCCTGGCTACCAACCTACCAGGCACTCATACCATTCTGCACTCTCAGGTCCCCTGTCTGCTCTATCAGGGGCCGTGAGTCAGATACGTAAGGGAGGCCTTCCTCTGCATTACCCGGCTCATCTACAAGGTACGTGAGAACGTGACAGTGGTTCCATGCCCCCCCAATTAAAAGAAAGGGATCAGTCTGGAATGCAGGGGACAAGGATGGACTGAGCCACTGTAGCGCTGGCTCTGTCTCCACTTGTCCTGACTCTACTCCTGGTCACTGGCTGCTAAACCCGCCTGGCGTCTAGCAACCAGTGATGCCATGGCTTCAACTCCCTCTCTGCCCAGCATCGAAAGCGGAGGAGGATTGAACTTCCTCCTCCATGTCTAGTGGGCCCAAAGCAGCTGTCCTTTGAGTCCCGTCACTGCCCCCCTGTCATGGTCCTGCTGGTCCGGTGGCAGCAGGGTGCAGGGCTATATCCGGCATGGCGCAGCGGCATCTTCAAACGACGGGCGGCCCCGGTGAGCAGCACAAGACTCAGCCACGGAGGCTGGCTATAACCAACAGGGAGTGGGAGTAGACCTCACCGCCTGCCACAATGAGCTGAGGAGCAGTGGGTGCAGCATCTCCCGGAACCTCCCAGAGCCTGCACTCCTCCAATGTCCACTCCCAGCTGTCACTCTCATCAGCAAGAAGACAGGCTTACCAAGGGCCCAGAGGATGGGGACGGGCGGGAGGTTCATGCATCACACACACACCTATCCACAGACAGGGGGGCACAGCAGGGATTGCAGGCAGGGCTAGGGGGTCTCACCCACCCCCTCTCTCTCTCTCACCCACCCCCCTCTCACCCACCCCCTCTCTCTCACTCACCCCCTGTCTCTCTCCCACATGCCCTCTGTTTCTCTCTCTCTAACCCCCTCTCTCACCCACCCTCTCTCTCCCACCCCCTCTCTCTCTCTCTCACCCCCCTCTCACCCCCTCGTCTCTCTCACTCACCCCCCAAGGAGCATTGGTGAGAGAGCTGGGGGGGAGGATTGCTGAGAAAGCTAGGGTGGGGGCATTGGTGAGAGACCTGGGGGGACATTTGTGAGAGCTGAGAGAGCTGGGTTTTGTTTAACTACCCCACTTAAGCCCCTCCCACCATGAAGACTTTGGCCACACCCACATTTTGCCTTTACGTGCCTATACTCATTTATTCACTCATTTGTCCCTCATTCTGAAGTTCAAAAGTTGGGAGCTATGCTAGCTGGAATAGGGAGGTGTCTGGGCTGTATTACTAAGAAAGAAAAAGTCAGATCACTACCCTAGCTGTGCTGTCTGGCTGGGTTGTGTAACCCAGGACTGGCTGGATAAACATGCAAATCAGTTGTCAGGTACAACAACTCCCTTTATGTGTTTAATCTGTGTATTTAGCTACCTGTCTGGAGTTCAGCATTAAAAATGTATTTTTATATTGATATGTAAAACATATAAGTATGTATTATTATAGTTTAGATGCAAATAATGATTTAAACTGAAAATAGACGATTTTGGAATAGAAAATGTTAGGGGTGGTGAGAAAGAGAAAGCGAGAGACAGAAGTCCAGTCCAGTCTAAACAGACAATTTCAATTATGCAACCTGCAATCCCTTGATTATTTATAGCATGTAGCTGATTTTACCTCTGTCCAAGCTTTATTGTGGCACATTACAGTCCTAAATAATTAATTTTATATTATTTCAAATACATATGCAGTGCAGAAGTCTGTTACATAATATCTGTAACAGATGGATAATCTGCCAAATGATTAGACCAAGAATAACTGTAACTTGTAGTTTATTAAACAATTGCAAATTTAAAAACAATAATGCAAAACGGCATCAGAATAATACAAAACAGATTATAAAAGCTGCACAAAAGATTGCAGTAAAATGTAAACTAGGTGGTGCTGGGGAAGGATCAGAGGAAGCAATAGGGGGCAGTGAGCGAAGGTCAGAGGGTCCTATTGGGGGCAAAATTGGTAGTGCAACCTCAGAACAAACAAGGAGGGAGTAGTATGTACTCATACAAAACTAAAAGGCATGTACACAAAGTCTAGCTAAAAACAATAGAAGAACTGGAGCTGCTAATACACGAGAAGGATTTCAACTTCATGGGAATATCAGAAACTTGGTTTAACAGCTCACATGTACTCACATGTAAGAATGACAGTAAGGCAGGGCCATGTTATTATAATGAGGGGACAACTTCATGTGTCAATTGGTGGATGCCCCAACTAGAAAAAATGCTCTGCTAAATCTGCAATTTACAAATAACACAGATCTGATTGCAGATGTGGAAATTAGGGATAACTTAGGAAACATCAATTACAGACTGATTATATTCAATGTAAATCATGGGAAAAGGAGGAACAAGAGTAGTGCAAGAACACAAAATTTCAAAGGAGCCAACTTTTCTAAACTGCACTCCATACAACAAGATATAAATTGGGATTAAATTCTACAAACAATACACACTGAGGAGAAATGGGAGTGCTTTAAGAACAGCATTTAATAATGGCATTAGCCACTGTATTTCAATGGGCAACAAAACAAGAGCTAGGGTTAAACCTGGGTGGCTAAACTTAAGCATAAAAAAGCAAATAAAAGAGAAAAATGGTCTTTAAAATTTATGAGCCCAAAGGGTCATCATTGGCATTCCAACACCACAAAGAATGCAATAGGAAATGTAAGTGCACAATCAGGACAGCTTAAATAGACCACGAGAGACACATAGCAGAGGAGAGTAAAAGAAAAAAAATCCCCAATTTAAATATATTAATAGTAAAAAAGCAAGTTCAGAGCATATTGGCCCCACAAAGGATGATCAGGGGAAGTTGGTTACAAATGAAAAGGAGAAGGCAAATGTATTAAATGGTTTCTTCTCCTTAGAGAAGGACCTAGTAACTCTATGGTTTTCTCAATCACAGAGAAGCAGCATTTGATTGGATCCTGTCACCCAATGTGTGTTTGGTGGTCATCTTGGGTCAGGCAGAGTCTATTTAAGACAATGACTCCCGGGTTTTGGTGCACTTTTTGTGTTTGGCTAGATTAGAAACATTCACTTACCTGTCAGGGACAGTGCTTAGCATCAGGGAGAGGTTCCATTAGTAAGGGAAGTGCAGGGACACGCCATTTATCCTGGAAACCTCCACACTTGGGTACATACAGGCCAGGAGACATTCTGTCCCTTGAGACAAATGCTGTTGGCACACCTGAGACCTTCTGCTACTAGTCATTGCTGTTACATCCTGTGAATGCTCTTAGTTGGAGTGCCTTCCTGCTGGGTTTGGTGTAAATTGCCAAACTTTAGATTCAATACAGTTCTGTTTGCTGCACCTGGACTCTAATGCCTCGTACACACGATCGGACTTTCTGACAACAAAACCGTAGAATTTTGTTCGAAGGGGTTTGGCTCAAACTTGTCTTGCATACACACGGTCACACAAATGTTGGCCAACAATTATGTACGTAGTGACGTACTAAACGTACTACATGGTTTTTCAGCTTTTTAGCGCCACACTTGCTCCTTCTGCTAATTTCATGTTAGTAGAAGTTTGGTGAGTGTTGATTCGTGCTTTTCAGTTCGTTTCTGAGCGGCCGTTCGTCAACCAGACATGTTGCAGATTTAGAGGAGATAACGTGTTATTTATTATTGGCCTTGGAGTTATTGCTTTGACATTTTTTTTGGTTGAATAATTTGATTTGGTATATTTTCTATATTTTTGGATGCATAGAATGCACTTTTTGGTTAAGTTCTATTGGCAGATAGCATGTCTAATTTTATTTGTTTTATTTTTTTAAATAAAAATATTGTGGAGAATAATACTTGGCTATGTGTTTTACTTCAAATTACAGTTTGGGAGTAGGCAGTTGCATTTTAAAAGATACAATGTAAAATTGACAAGAGACAGCAACATAGTTGTATCTTTGTTCTTAAAAGCTCCGGGATAATGGTGTTGTGGTAACTTGCACAAATAACAAAAAAAAAACAAAATAATAATATTATTCTTGATATCACTAGAAAAAAAAAGCCTTTGAAAATTTTTTTTTCAATTACTCCATCAGTATCACCAGCAAAGCAGCTTCATCATTATCCCATTAAAGAAGAAGAGAATTGTGCGCTGCATTTGGAGATTTCATAATTTGCCACGTCACGAATGTAAATTCTCCATTACAAACGCTAGTGTACAAGACTGACCGCTTCTGCTTCCGAGCATGCATGTTTGTACTTTGCATTTTTGTCTGACGGACTTGTGTACACACGATCGGAAAGTCCAACACAAATTTGTTGGCAGAAAATTTGAGAGCATGCTAGCCAACATTTCTTGGCTGAAAGTCCAACAACAAATGTCCGATGGAGCATACACACGGTCGGACTTACCTCCAACAAGCTCGCATCCAACATTTCTCGTCGGAAAATCCAATCGTGTGTATGCAGCATAAGGGTTTTCTGGTGCTGCACCATGCTGCATCTACCCACAAGCTTAGTGACTGGAATGGTTCCAGCTGACTGTCAAAAAGCCAATGTTATACCAATATTTAAAAAAAGGTCAAGATATATACCTGGAAACTACAGACCAGTCAGCCTAACATCAGTAGTATGCAAACTATTGGGAGAATAAAGAGACTATATTCAAGAATCAGTATCATTAGTAATAATTAGCATGGATTTATGAAAGATCTGTTAACATTCTATGAGGAAGTGAGCTGCCATCCAGATAGAGGAAGGTCTGTGGATGTGTTGTTTCCTGGATTTTGCCAAAGCATTGAATAGAGTTGTGCATAAATGCTTAAATTTACAAATTGAGGTCTGTTGGCATTGATGATAATATATGTGCCTGGATAGAAAACTGGTTACAGGGGCACATTCAAAGGGCGCCAATAAATAGTGTGCACTCAAAATGGTCTGGAGTGGTGAGCAGGGTTTATTTAACATGATTGATATAGAGGTTAGTATAAATAGTTCAATTTTAGTGTTTGGTGATGATACAAACCTAAGCAGGGCAATTATTTCACAACATGATATAGAAACTTTACAAGAAGAACTCAGTAAAATAAAGGGATGGGCAACTACATGGCAAATGAGGTTTAATGTTCAAAATTATAAAGAAATTAACTGGGGGGGAGGCTAAAAATATCATCACATTACTCACTAGGGGGAAAACCTTTGGGGGAATCCCGGATAGAAAACGATCTGGGGGTTCTAGTATATCACAGACTCAGCAATAGCACGCAGTGCTTAACTGCAGCAAGAAGAGTTTGCAGACTATTAGCATGCATTAAAAAAAGGACATTTACTCAAGAGATAGGACTGTAATTCTACCACTTTACAAAACCCTGATCCGGCCACAACTCACATATACTGTCCAGTTATGGTCACCAGTCCTCAGAAAGGATGTACTGGAACCGAAGGGAGTCCAGAGAAGGGCAACAAAGCTAATAAGGAGGACCTCAGGAACTAAATGAAGTTGAGCGAGAAGCGGTTTAACCTTAAACTGCATAAGGGTTTTTTTACTGTCAGAGCGGTAGGGATGTGGAAACCTTTTCCACAGTTAATAGCTACAGTGGGGAGTATAGTTAATGTAAAAAAACTCTTATGCCCCGTACACACGGTCAGATTTTCCGATGGACAATGTCCGATCGGAGCGTGTTGTCGGAAATTCCGACCGTGTGTGGGCGCCATTGGACATTTTCCATCGGATTTTCCGACACACAAAGTTGGACAGCAGGAGATAAAATTTTCCGACAACAAAATCCGATCGCGTCAATTCCGACCGTGTGTGGCCTGTTCCGATGCACAAAGTGCCACGCATGCTCAGAAGAAATTCCGACACGGGACAGCTCGTTCTGGTAAACGTAGCGTTCGGAATGGATACAGCACTTTCGTCACGCTGCAATGTTCAAAATGGTTTAATACAGCGCACTCTCTTCTTCTTTATAATGTGACAAGAATTAAGTAGTTTTGCTGCTCATATTCACACACACTTCTCACAAACTTATTTCGTTACTATTTATCGGGATTCCCTCAATATATTTTGATTTCTCACATCTGACAACAAATTTTTTTATTTTTTTTGGACTTTAATGTAGATTCTTTTTTTGTGTTTCTCTTTTTTTTTTTTTTTTTTTTTTTTTTTGGTGATTTTGATTTGTATTCCCGAAAATGTTTGTGTGTGTTTTTGGTGACAAGTTCCCACAACACCACTAATATGTTGTTCTATTTAATCTGTAGGAGATTGTTTGGTGTTGTTGTCCCTTGTTAATTTCACATTGTACTTTAGAAATGTACCTGAATCGTCACCAACAAACTGTCCTTTTTGGATAAAAACACACAAAGGAGAATAGAATTTCCCCAAAAAATGTATTAAGGGCTCACAACTATAAACAAAGAGGGAGGCAACGCTGGAGAAACTGCAGAAGTGGGCGAAGCCTTGGACCCCCAGGGCAGACATCAATTATTTAAAAGCAAAATTGGTGGCCTGAGGAGTCCTTATCTAAGGGAGAGCAGTCTGGTCCAGAAGTCCCAGAGATCCGGAAAGCAGCAGATGACATCTGTGTCCCCAGGCTGTGGTCATACGAGAGACTGCATCTTTTGTCAGACCAGACTGAACCCAGGGCCATCACTCTTTGGTCTTCCTTCCACGCTTCCTTACAGCCTTTGGCTGTGGTGGTGGAGTTGTGGCAGCAGGAGGAGGAGGAGGATCGTCCCTCTCAATGACATCCGTCTTGTGTGTTAGTTCCCCACTCTCCCCCTTATGAAGGACTTTATAAATCAGGTCCTCAGAGATCTTGCGTTGACCCTCCTGCATGCCCTGCAATTTTGTGGCAGCCATGCAGGCAAAGGCCTCTTCAGGACTGGGGAAGGCTCGGAGGGACGCCGAAGCCTCCTGGATCAGCCTGTACGCTGAATCCTGCACGGGACTCGGAGTGGCCTTCCTGGCTCGTTTATATGGCAGGCGGAGGGGAGGGACCTGAGACTCAGTCAGGCTGCGACTTGTCCCAGGCTTCTCTTGGCTGCCACTTAGCCCCGCCTCCTCCTGGCTGCCACTAATCCCCGCCTCCTCCTGGCTGACACTAATAATCCCCGCCTCCTCCTGACTGCCACATTCCACAGCCTCCTCCTGGCTGAGGTCTTCCTGTGTATGAAAAAGGGACATAGTTTTAGTTTTTTAGTCATCAATCACACACAATTTTCACCTCCTGACTGCTGCAAATTGAATGTTAACAAATATAACAGACTATGCTTCTGAGCCCAGCAGTTTTCATTCTTTTCCCAATTTTGGGTGCCCACTACTGTCTATTGATATGTAAAGCACTTTTTTTAATCAGCAATTAGTGATCAATAATAACATCTAATAAACATCATTTATTTTTTGACCAGAAATCTGTAGAAGAATGCTATACCTGACTCCAGCTGGGCTCCTCCATTTCTTCCTGGCTGGAAGGCCCAGGTTGGACATCGGAAGCCTCAGCTGGGGTGGAAGGAAGCGTGGAAGGAAGAGTAGAGAGGGATTCCCTGACTTCAGTGTGGTCTGACAGAAATCGCAGTCTCTCGTAGTACCACAGCCTGGGGACATAAACGTCATCTGCTGCAACTCCGGATCTCTGGGAATCTGTGACCTTCTTGCGCTCCCTTAGATAAGTGCTCCTCAGGCCACCAATTTTAGCTTTCAAATAAGGGATGGTTGCTGTGGGGACCACCGGCTTCACCAACTCCAGCAGTTTCTCCAGCGCTGCCTGCCTCTTCTGTTTGTGATTATAGTGGGGGTGTCTCACTTGCCACAGACAGGGCAGCTCCCTGTACTTGTCTATGAACAGGGGCAGGAAATTGTGGTCGTTGAACCCATCCATTTTCTCTGTAAGACACAACACAAGACAAAGCCTAATGTCAGGCCAAACTCCCCTAATCTTGTTACAATATAGGCTTCCATTTCGAAGCAATATAGGCCCAAGTTTAGATCCTACCTTCGTTAGCACGATCGGCGTCTCCGATGCTCCTTCCTCCGCTCACAGATCGTACGTAAGACGCGCGCGTTACGATTTATACACACTGCGCATGCGTATAACTCCGCCCGCCCCTGACGTTCTTTCTAGTCTATTCCCCGCCCCTTTTCGTTCGGCGCAGTGGGGGAAGAGCACATGGCGGATAGACAGCAGGATCGTGCTAATTGTAGCAACGAGGAGGAGGAGGAGGAAAGGCTGGAGCCTGAAACGTCCCGATCCAGAAGGAGATTAAAGGACTCAAATATGTCCTTTGGGGAGATGTTGGAGATGGTGGACATCCTGAAGAAGGCCGACTATGATGGAAAGTATGGGCCTTACCCCAACCCCAATGTCCACAAGGCCAAGATCATGGCGAAAGTGGTCAGGAGTCTGCACCGGAAATTCGGGGTACGACGATCGAAAGATCAGCTCAGGAAGCGGTGGTCGGACCTGAAATGACGAGAACACGAGCAGTACAGAAAGATCCGGAGAGTGCTGCAAAAAAGTAAGTAGTTGTGCTGTGTTCCTATTCTTTATGTTTATGACGTTCGTGCTGCTCCATGTGCTTTTAGGAACTGTTGTACAGTTTAAAATGGCAACTTTCATGTTCATGGGCACATTATTCGTTCGGATCAAACATTTTTATTTCGGACGATAAAATACCATTGTTTAGGCCATATGCATTTGGCCACCATTTTGACGCCCTATACTTGTCTTCAAAGAATTGGGTTGTGCAGATGGCTTTGTTACTAGAATGAAATGCAAACTAGATTCTGTGTAAGGAGAGGACACTGAGCAGCTGTTTTCACATCTGGACACTGGAGCACTAGTGTGGGACCCCAGAACACCATTTTTATTAGGGGGGCCACACAGGTGCCCCACTGTATACTATAGGGGGGGCTACATCTGTGAAGCTTTTACCAAACAGGTAAAGTATTGCAGCTTGACAAAGGGCACTAAAAAAGCTACATCTTGGAACTCGGCTAAAATAGACAATTTTACCCCACTTCCAAGCAATGTTTCATCTTTATAGTTCTGACATTAAATATCTGTGTGCTAATTATACCATTTTTGTTTTACATAGGAGAGAAAAGACTCGGAGGACACCCCTCATCCGAGGAGACCAGAGCCCCCCCCCCTCTGGAAGAAGGGGAAATCCCCCCAACACAAGATGAGCAGGAGGATGAAGACGTGGTGGAAGTAGTTACCACAACAGGTGAGTGTCTGCGACCACAGGCTCAGATAAGAGATGGATTGCGGCATTTTTTTGAAACCTAATTTATTTTGGGTTTCCTCTCTTTTTAGGTGATCGTGAGGTTGTGGATGAAGATCCTTTCACATCCGAAAGTGCCCAGATCCTGATCGGGGAGATCATGGGGTGTAATTTACAATTGGAAAACATCAAGCAAAACATCAATGATGTTATTCCAAAATATAAAAACATCATTGATGTTTTGGGGCGAGTCTAAAACCCCTCCAAATCACTTTCTTCTTTTGTGTGCTACAATGTGCGAAATGTTTTTGTGATTTTTCCCAAAGCCAAATTTGGAGGATGCACACAGTGTGTCAACATGTGCTATCTGCCATCACGGGAGATCAATGGACGCGTTTTGGGGGTGCAACCCCTTCCTCAATAATAAAGTAGCGGTGAGGAAGGGCTTTCTCCCCCAAAACACGTCCCTTGATCCCCCCTGATGGCAGATAGCACATGTTGACATTGGGAAATTTGTGTGCATCTTCCAAATTTGGCTTTTCGAGGGGTGATTTCCCCCCATCTGAACGCAATATCAAACACAGTTCCTAAATACTCATGTCTGATATTGCCTTCCAGTTCTACCAAATGTGAACTTTGTAAGATCAAGATTTGTGTCTTTCTTGTTGGTTTTACACAGGCCTGTTTTCTATAAAATGCACATTTTGATTTTGGATAATGACACCACAAAAATTGGTATACAACAAACATGTTGGTTTGTCAGAAAAACCTTTGGTAAATGCACATGTGATTGTGCAGGTATTAAAAAGATTGTTCATCAAGAATGTGTGGATTATTGTCTCACGCTACAACACTTTTGGGGTGATGTAATTGTTGTTTTATGAGAAAATGGGGGTTATTTCCTAAGGGCAAATCCACTTTGCACTACAAGTGCAGTTTCATTGCAGTTGCAAGTGCACTTGTAGTGAAAAGTGTCTTTGCATTTAGTAAATAACAGCCAACAGTGCTTTGTATAAGGTTACACAATCACGACATTTTCTGGACTCCACACATTTCTGTCAGGGTCAGCTAAAACAAACACAAGCAGTAAATGTCCACAAAGAAGAGCCTGGGGGGAGATGCCTGTCGAGAACTTGAGGTCCTGCAGGCTTCTCCCTGTGGCCAAATACCGCAGGGTAGCGACCAACCTCTGCTCTGGAGTGATGGCTTGCCTCATGCAGGTATCCTGCCTGCTAATATAAGGGGTCAGCAAAGCCAACAAACGGTGAAACACGGGGTCCGTCATCCGGAGAAAGTTCCTGAAATCATCAGGATTATTCTCACGGATCCCACGGAGCAAAGGCATATGAGAGAACTGGTGACGCTGAAGCAACCAATTCTTGGTCCATGAACTCCTCCCCACCCTGTTCATGGACTGGACTTGTGTCAAGGTCAGGACCCCAACACCAAGCCCCCGCACAGCACGAACTGTACGAGGAGTACGCATATGAAACATGGCTAGAAAACGGTCGGCTGCTCAGAACGAAGTAACAGAACGCACTGAAGAACAGCAAGGCCTGTGAAGAGCGACCTGAAAAACAGCAATGAGCGGGCAAGATCACACAGAAAACTCTGATACGAACTGACTGCACGCACTGAAGAGCAGATACAAACCCACAAGCACAAACTGAACGGCAGAAAACGATCTGAAAGCCACGAGTCTGAAAAAGCGCGAATCGTCTCTCACCAAACTTTTACTAACACGAGATTAGCAAAAGGAGCCCAAAGGGTGCCGCGCTTGGTTCTGAACCGGCCTTTTCTAGTCTTGTCGTACATGGTGTACGTGACCGCGTTGTTGTCGATCGGAAATTCCGACAACTTTGTGCGACCGTGTGTAGGCAAAACAAGTTTGAGCCAACATCCGTCGGAAAAAATCCTAGGATTTTGTTGTCGTAATGTCCGAACAAAGTCCGACCGTGTGTACGGGGCATTAGATGGGCACCTTAGCGAATGCAACATACAGGGATATGGGAATTGACATAAACATACACAGGTTGAACTGGATGGACCAGTGACTTTATTCAACCTTACAAACTACTGAGTTACATAGTTAGGTTGAAAAAAGACACAAGTCCTAGTTCAGCTAATAGGAAAAAATGAATAAATACATCAAAGAACATTTTATACAGAACCCTACAGTTGATCCAGAAAAAGGGGAAAAAAAAACATAAACATGCACTGAAAATCACTATTTTAGTAAAACAGTACAGAACACAGCTACATGCAATTGTTCTCAAAAACAGCATTCCTCTCAGTAAAGTCCATGGTAGCACTGGTAATACAGGCAAACAGCTGGAGGGATTCAAGGTTAGAGGACAAAGCACCACCCCACTGGAACTGCGGTACTCTAGTAGCAGTTGGGGAGATGCTCCCCACAGAAGCATTATTTGTGAAGAAGCTGCATTTTATAAAGCTTTGGCCCGGGTGCCCGCACACAGTTTAACCCTTCCTAGCTCTATTCAAAGCAAAAAGTTTTCACAGGGCTTGGTCATTAATATTACAGCCCTAAATAAATGTTTTTACTGATGGTATAATGTGAACTTGCATAGTGGATCCATGGCAAAACTTAATTTAAGATGTCCTGAGTTGTTTTGCTGATTTACTGATTTCAAGTGAAAGAAAACATTTATCAATGAATAGGCAATGTGAAAAACAAAATGTTACAAGCTGGATCTGGAAGCAAGTTCTGTTTTCTGTAAGTAATTATCTCTGTGGCAAATATGTGCCTGCGATAGAATGAAACAACCATATGATACACTGATAACATATCTGTGCTAGAGGCTTTAGTCCCCTTTCACACGGGCGGATAGAATTCAGCTTTTAGCTGCGGATAAATCACGTTATCTACCGCAGCCAGGGCTTTTTTCAGCGGGAACAGGGAATGTAGTTCCGGCACCTCCAGCACTAAATGCATGTAAGGGGTATGCTGGAGGGCCTATTGATGCTGGCTGCGGGGGGGATCTATTGTCACTGGTGAGGATCTATTTTTGTGTGGGGGATCTATTGTTGCTGGGGGGGTCTTATGTTGCTGGTAGGAATCTACTATTGAAGAAGAGGTCTATTGTTGCTGCATGCTGATGGGTCTATTGATGCTGGCTGCTGGGAGATCTGTTTTTGCTGCTGGGAGGTCTAATGTTGCTGGGTGGATCTTTTGTTCATGGTGATGTTATTTTGTTGTGGGTGGTCTATTTTTTGGGGGGGAGTCTATTGTTGCTGGGGTGGTTTCCGTTGTTGCTGGGGGTGTCTATTGTTGTGTGAGGGATCTATTGTTGCTTTGGTGAGGTCTATTGTTGCTGGGGGGGACCTATTGTTGCTAGGGGAGTCTATTGTTGTGTAAGCGATCTATTGTTTCTAGGGTGGGATCCTATTGTTGCTGAGGGAACCTATTGTTGCTGGAATGGGTTCCATTGTTGCTGGGGTGGGGCCCATTGTTGCTGGGGAGAGTCTATTATTGTGTGAGGATATATTGTTGCTGGAGTGGGTTCTATTGTTACTGGGGGATCTATTGTTGCTGGCTCCAGGGGATGTATTTTGCTGCTTTTCTTGTTATTAGATAAGAGCAAATTCCATACAATTTTTTTAGCACCACAAAATGATACTGGGAGGTGGGTAGGGGGTGGGACCAAGGGCCAGTGCTGAGAGGAGCGTAGGGTGCATAGACAAGGGGGAACTGATAAGGGGGGAGTTCCTGCACCTATTCTCTGAGAAAAAAAAGCCCTGACCGCAGCTTAACTCACACAATGCTTTCCTATGGCTCTATTCACACACTGCATTTAGCAGCGGTTTCGTTACATGGGGTTTTGTGCGGTTAGGAAAAACCAGGACTCATTTATTGCAGTTATCTGCACATAACTGCAGGTAATCGCAGTGTACTATTTCTCCTGTGGATAGCAGCCGCAACAAGGAAAGAAATACAAGAAGCACATCAGAAATGGCAACAATGGCGACCCTAGGGGGGGGCCAGAGGGGGCCCTGACCCCCCCCCCCCAACACTATGCTGTGCCCCACCATGTGCCCCCCCAAAAAAAAAAAAAATTTTTTTTTTTTTTTTTTACAAAAAATCAATGTCTAAGAGGGAGAGAGTCCCCAGTCAGCTCCTGCGGGTGATTCCTCCCCCCTCCCCTGCTCGCTGACACTGCATAATGCGAGCGTTCACACAACCACGGCCGCCTGATCTGCTCCTTCACCTGCATCCTCATTGGCAGGGAGAAGAGCGAGTTGCAGGAAGGACTCCACCAGGACTTTCAGTTACTGAAAAAACAGACTGATTTCTCCCGTCCTTAGGACAGGAGGACCAGCCTGTAAATTCCAAGAGATGCCAGACCAGAGCTGTCAATAGCAGGGGCAGGACAGCAAGAGGAGGCTGGGGAACCCCACAGTGGCAGAACACCAGGGCCCCGAGGCAAGACAACCTTTGCAACCCTGATAGTTCTCCCGCTGCTTTGGATCCTTATATTTTCTTGATATGCTGGTGACATATATCTCTTGTTTTCTGCCACCCTGGGGGACCCCAATACAGTAGGAAGGGAGCTCACTGCAGAACATGTGAAAGGGCCCGTTGTGGGGTCGTAGTAAAGGGCCCCAGGATATATATATATATATATATATATATATATATATATATATATATATATATATATATATATATATATATATATACATTTTATAGTTGCCCCCCTACTTTTGTCCCTGTCCCCCCATGTGCCCCCCCTAAATTTGAAAGCTGGAGACGCCACTGAATGGCAAGAATGTTCCAACGCTGCTAAACGCAGCTAAACGCAGCCGCATGTAAACGCTGCTAATGGCAATGTACAACTGCAAGTGATCGCTGTACCTGGAGCCTTGGAATTTTAAAATAACAAAACATGTTTTTAACAGCGGCAGGACAGCCACCTGTGTAAGCCCGGGTTCACACCTATGCGAATTAGATGTGCGTTTCCGCACATCTAATTTTGCATAGCAGGAGAATGTGACTGGCTCCCTATGGAGCCGGTTCACATATCTCCGGGGCGGCTGCGGTGCGCACTGCACAAAAACGCTGTGCGTCTTTGGCTGCGTTTCAGGGCCGAATTCAGGCATAGAATCGGCCCTGATTCGTCCCTGAAACGGTGAACAGGGACGCACAGCGCTCCTGTGCAGTCCGCAGCGAATTATGGTGTGAACCCGGGCTGAAAGAGGCCTTAGAAATAGTTTCTCTAATGTGTTTGTTGATAAAAGGCATCCAATGTTTTTTTTTTAAATAGTATAATACTTTGTATAACATGTGTCTTCATGAACTGCTCCTACTTCAATAAATCTTTGCCAGCTTTTCAAATTTATATACTCATTTATGTTGTCCAGTAGGCTGTGTAGGACAAGGAGATAATGATTAGAGGCACAAGGACAGTGTTGTTGACTGCAAACAAAAAACACGCTTAGGTCTCACGCATACTACAGCTAAAAAACACCAGGCGTTTGTTTTTTTTCTGCCTCTAAATGCCCTGGATGTTAAAAAAAAGCAATAAAAATAGTTTAGTGCTGCTGATTAAAGAGGTTGTAAACCTCTGAAAAAAAAAAAAAAAAAACCTGCCGGACGAAGGCATAATGAGGTAGTATGCATCGCATTATTACCTCAGAACGATGCCCTGAATCGGTGTCAGCACTCACACACACACACGAGTACATGGCGGACATCTTCCACCTGAGTTACTTCCAGGTTCGCGGCTCCAGCGCTGTAATTGGCCAGAGCCGAGATGATGTCACTCCCGTGCATGCTCACGGGAGCCGCCGGTCACGGCACGAGTCCTAAAGAAATGGCACCAGCGACGTATGACGTCGGCAGCAGCGCATATACTGAATATCTCCTGAACTGTGCAAGTTTAGGAGATATTCATGGTACCTACAGATAAGAATTGTTATAGGCATTATACGCATTGTTGTATCAATAAAAATACACCATTTAATTGAAATCAACATAAACTAAATAGAACACATAACATATTGATAAGTCCACAAACATATAATTATATTTACAGTTAGTTAATGAAAAAGTTCATAAAAAACATTCAGTGCAAAGTTTGCGCTGCTCTTTGTCTCCCTCAATACATGCCTTCCCCAGCCTTAGGGATTTATATAGTGTGGGGGTTAGCTCAATGGGGATCACCTTCCCTGAGAAAAAGGGTAGTCCAAATGGCAGGTTTTCTTAAAATCTGACATATAGCCAGTTTTATTTTTAAAAGGTTGCATGGAAATCAAATAAAAAAAAAACAGAGAATATATCCTTGCCATGCAGGCACTAACAGTTCAGGATCCTAACTCACAGGTGAAGAGCTTCTCCCAGTCACCCACAAAACAAAGATAATGCAAACCTTTTTCTGTCTCTCGCAAAGTGGACATCACATCAGTAGCTTTCTTTCAGGTATGGCTTCCTGAGTCCCAGACCAAGAGCAACCCTTTGCTCCAGTCCTGCTTTATTTATACCACCTGTTGGTGGACATAAGTGGACTGCAAAATCTGGTTCCGGAACCAACCCTGCCAAGGTGGCTGGTAAAACCCAGACCAGATTCCACCTTAGTTCTCTGCAAACAAACGCATGCAAGGTGAAACATAACGCCCATCAATCACCTCGCCTTTCATAATGTCACTATAGACAGCCCAGGATATCTCCAACTGCTTCTGCTACAGGGGTCATCCAAGCTGAGTCAGAGCTCCGTGTATACATTCAGACATAGAGCCCCACCTTGGCCCCGCCTCTCTCTCCCCTGATTGGCTGACTGACTTGGATTGACAGCCGCAGGAGCCAATAGCACCGCTGCTCTGTCTCAGCCAATCAGGAGGAGTGTACTGAAAGTCTGAGGGGATCGTGGACATCGCTGGAGAGAGAAGGAGGTCAGGTAGGTAATTGCGGGGTGCTGGGGGGTGCTGCTACACACAGAAGGTTTTTTATCGTAATGCATAGAATGCATTAGGATAAAGAACCTTCTGGCTTTACAACTCCTTTAAAGTGATACTAAAGTCTCATTTTTATTTCCTATAAAAATAACAAACATGTTATACTCACCTGCTCCGTGCAGTATGTTTTGCACAAAGCAGCCTGAAACCTCCTCTTCTCTGATCCCTCTTTGGTGTTCCTGGCCCCTCCCTCCTGTCGAGTGCCCCCACAGCAAGTAGCTTGCTATGGGGGCACCCAAGCTGAGCTGCAGCTCCGTGTGTCCATTCAGACACGGAGCCTCGGTTCGACCCCGCATCCTCTCTCTCCTGGTGGGCTAACTGACTTTGATTGACAGAAGCATCAGCCGATGGCGCGGCTGCTGTGTCTCTGGCAATCAGGAGGGAGAATCTTGGACGGCCAAGGCACTCGTGCACATCGCTGGATAGGGATGTGGCTCAGATAAGTATTAGGGGGGCTGAGGGGGGCTGCTGCACATAGAAGGTTTTTTATCTCAATGCCTATGCATTGAGATAAAAATCCTTCTGCCTTTACCTTTACAACCACTTGAAATATTTGGTATTATTGAATTAAGCACAATAAATACTCAAAACCATAGTGAAGTGATTACAATAATCCAGTGATTTTATATTTTAAAGTGTTGCACTCTCATGGTAAAATCATATCAAGGCATAAACCAACAAACCTTCGGCTCGTAGTAAGCAATCCTTCTGCCTCACTTCTGGTTTTGGCACCTACATCACCCGGCTCCGCTCCACCACGTTGTGCCACGTATAATGGGGCTTTACCAAAGGATCTGGTTCAAATGGGATCATTTTGATCCCATCTTTGTGGTCGATTAAAAGCTGTTTTATACCTTTGATAACTTCGTGGTTTCTATAATAAATGTATATTAAAAAAATCAATCAACGTGTATGGCGAACTTTAGATTGGGGTCTGGCTACAGACCTTCTGATAGGGCCTAAGTGAAACCAATATGATGGAGGGGAAAGTATATGGATTGTGCAGCTGGGCTAACTGGATTTGCTTATATACACTCTGGCTTCCACAAGTGCTATATTTAAGACATCAACAACTGGAACATATAAACACATACCAAAAACACATAAATACCAGCCTAAAAGCTAATGCCTTACCAGTAATTTTAGGAATATTGAAAAAAACAGGCTTTATGAAAAACATGAATTTATTTATTTAGAAACATGAACATTTGGAATACACATAGCAGGTGTTCATTTATTGCAAACAAATATGGTATTAATTGTGAGGAAAAAACTATACATTTCATCCATATGATATAGTTGTTTAACGGAAAGTATGATATGGATTCAACAAAGATCATCAAATCAATATGTAGAAATAAACCCCATGGCTTGGGCAGATTCTGACATACAAATTTAAGTAAATGTATGATGTTAGGACAACAAACAATCAGCAAGCAAGCAGGCAAGGTAAAAGTAAATGCATTGCTTAAAATCTAAAGCATGTAGTATGAAAAGCTAGAGGACAATACAGAAAGGCCAGCAATATAAAAAAATGCAATGGCCTGCTTTTATCATACTGTCTGATTTAGGCACATCCATGTCAATCAACTGGAACTATCAATGCAGGTTTGAATTTGATTGTTTACTTTTGGCAGAGCACTGAAAGTTCTTATTTTACATGCTTTGATAATGGAGCCAGAAAGTTATTTACACATTCAACTATTCCAGTGTGAAGATGTCAGAAAATAAGCATGGTTCTAAAGCTCTATACCCTCCTAAGATCTAAATATGTTGAGAACTCTTTGTTGGAAAAAAATAATGGAAACCTGTGAGGGGGAAATGAGAGGGGGGGATCACATCCCAAAAGTGCCCCTGATCCTTAGAACATTTATATCTTGGTGCCTTCTCAGAGCCTAAGACCCCATACACACTATAATGCCTGGTACACACGATCAGAAATTCCGCCAGCAAAAGTCAGATGAAAGCTTTTGGTGGGAAATTGTGACCGTGTGTATGCTCCATCGGACTTTTGCTGGCGAAATTCCAGCCAGCAAAAGATTGAGAGCATGTTCTCTATTTTTCGGTCGGTAAAACTTTCTATCCGAAAATGTGTTTGCCTGTATGCAATTTGGACGCGCAAAAAATCACACATGCTCAGAATCAAGTACGAGACGGAACCGCTCGGTCTGGTAAAACTAGCGTTCGTAATGGAGATAGCACATTCCACACGCTGTAAATTTTTGGATCTTTTAATGCAGCGCATTCTTTTGTTCTTTATAATGCTAGAAGAACGATTTTGTTTTGCTGCTGATATTCACACAGAGTTCTGACAAACTGATTTCTTTATTATTTCTTGTGATCTCCTGAATAATCTTTTTTGTTTTTAAACCCAGATCTCCATAATAATGTTTAGAATTATTTTTTAAAGTCATCTTTTTTTTTTTTTAACAAGATCTCCTGTTTTTTGGATTATTTTTAAATTATCTTCTAGTGAGCTCCATTTTTTTTTTTTGTTTTGTGTGTCAAGTTTCCACAACAACATTATTATCTTGTATTTTTAAAGCTCAATGAGGTTGGTTGGTGTCCCTTGTTAATTAGACATTGTATTTTTGAAATGTACCTGCCTACTCACAAACAAACTGTCTTATTTGAAGAAAAACACATAGGCAAGTATTTTCATATTAAAAAATTTCCATTTATTCTGGCTCATAACAAAGTAAAGAGGAAGGCAACGCTGGAGAAACTGCTTGGATTTGCAAAGCCTTTGTACCCCAGGGCACACATCAACTCTTTGTAACTAAAAATTGGTAGGCTGAGAAGTCCATATAATAGGGAGCACAATCTGGTCCAGGACTCCCAGAGATCATGAACAGCAGCAGATGACATATCTGTCCCCAGGCTGTGGTACTACAACAGCCTGTGTCTTCTGTCACACCAGACTGAACCCAGGCCATCCCTTTCTTGTCTTCCCTGCAGCCTTCCCTCCACACTTCCCTTCAGCCATCCCTGCAGCCTTCCTTGGAGGCTGTGGCTCTGGAAAAGGACTTGTGGCAGAAGGAGCAGGAGGATGGGCGAGCGCACATAAGTGCATGTTATCAGTCATTTGGCCCCTCAACCCCCTATGAAGGGCCTGAAAAATAATCTGCTCACAGATGAGGCATTGGCCCTCCTCCATTTCCTGCAATTTTGCAGCTACATAGCAGCCATAGGCCTCTTCAGCATCGGGGGGGTATTTTCAGGGCCGCATTAACGTCCTTAATGAGGCCCAGTGCTGCCTCCTCCACGTTACTCTCCTTCCTGGCCTTTTTTGTTGTAAGACGGAGGGGAGGCACCTGGGATTGGGTGAGGCTACTGGGCCTGGCCACCTCCTGGCTGACACTTACCTCCGCCACCTCCTGGCTGCCACATTCCAGAGCCTCGTCCTGGCTGAGGTCTTCCTATGTTTTAAAAAGGGACATAGTTTTTGGTTCATCAATCACACACAATTTTCAGCTCATGACTGTTGCAAATTGAATGTTAATAAATAGAAAAGACTATCATTCTGATCCCAGCATTTTTCATTCTTGTCACAATCATTTTTGGCCACTACTGACTATTGATATGTAAAACACTTTTTGTTAAATCATTCATTTATTATCAATAATAACATCTAGTTAACAACAATAATTTTCAGACAATAAATATGTTCAAAAATACTATACCTGGCTCCAGCTGGGCTCCTCAACTTCTTCCAGGATGGAAGGCCCACGTTGGTCCTTGGAAGCCTCAGCTGGGGTTGAGGGAAGGGTGGATGGGAGTGTAGAAAGTGATTCCCTGGCTTCAATCTGGTCTTCCAGAAACCGCATCCTGTTGTAGTACCACAGACTGGGTACATACACATCCTTTGCTGCTGCTCCTGGATTTAAAAGCCTGGACCTTATTAAAGCAGAGGTTCGCTGAAAAAAAAATATTAAAAACCAGCAGCTACAAATACTGCAGCTGTTGACTTTTAATATATGGACACTTACCTGTCCAGGGAACCCGCAATGTCGGCAGCCGAAGCCGATCCGTCCTTCGGCTTTCGGCTGCTACGGCCGCCATCCTCGGTAAGGGAATTCCCTTCCCTGGTCCCGTGCGGCTTCACTACTTGGTTCCCTACTGCGCATGCGCGAGTCGCGCTGCGCTTCCTCTCTGGTCCCTGCTGTGTTCTGTGTCTCACAGAATACAGTGGTGGAGGAGGACAGAGTAGGCGGCGGAAGTGGCGTAGGTCACCGCAAGCGCAGCGGTGATCTATGCCAGGAAGTGGGAGCAAATACCTGTATTAGACAGGTATCTGCTCCCTCCTCCCCCCTGAAAGGTGCCAAATGTGACACCGGAGGGGGGGAGGAATCCAAAAAATGGAAGTTCCATTTTTATGTGGAACTCCACTTTAAGCTCCTTCCTATACGTGCTTCTAAATCTACCAATTTTCTTATCCACAAACTCGATGTCTGCGTCAGGGACCTGCGTCTTCACAAATTGCAGCAGTTTCCCCAGCGATACCTTCCTAGCTGGTTTATTTCGATATAAGGGGTTTTTAACCTCCCACAAATTTCTCATATCCCTGTATCTATCTATGAATTGGCCCATGAATTCAGGGTCTTTGAATTGTTTCATATTTGCTGCAAGACAAAACACAAGACAAAAACACTAATATCACGCTAAACTCTCCTAATCTTATCCCAATATAGGCCTCAATCTTGAATCAGTATAGGCCACTGATGTCCCAAGTTAAAATGTTACTTTCATTATAACGTTCGGTGTTTCCTCCACTCACAGATCGTACGTATGACATGTGTGTGTTATCTTTATATACACTGCGCATGCGCAAAACTCTGCCCGCGTCGCCTGCCCCTGACGTTCTTTCTAGAATATTCCCCACCCCTTCTCTTTCGTCGCAGTGGGAGAGGAACATGGCGGAGACACAGCAGGTGCGTAATAGCAGTAATGAGGAGGAAAGCCCGGAGCCCGAAATGTCCCGATCCCGCAGGAGATTTAAGGCCTCAAATATGGCCTTTATAGAGATGGTGGCAATGGTGGACATCTTGAAGAGGGCCGACTATGATGGGAAGTATGGACTGTACCTAAACCCAAATGTGAGAAAGGCCAAGATCATGACTAAAGTTGTGAAGAGTCTGCACAGGAATTTTGGGGTACAATTGGGAGCAATTGAGGAAACGCTGGTCAGACCTGAAATTGAGGGAGCAGGATCAGTACAGAAGGATCAAGAAAGTGCTTCTAAAAAGTAAGTAGTTGTCATGTGTCCCTATTATTATTATTACTTGCATGCTGCTCCCGTGTGCTTTTCTTTACTGTTGTACAGTTTTCAAGCTTGTGAGCACAGTGATCGTTGGTTAAACATTGTTCGTTCGCCAACTAAATACAATGTTTTTGGCAGATACAGGGTTAACTACATTTGGTCAAGCTAATTTGTATTAAAAGAAGTTTAGGACATTGTTGTCTAGATGTGTTTGAAACTAGAAAGAATTGCAAACTTGATTCAGTGTAATGTAAGGAGAGAACACTCAGCAGCTGTTTACACATCTAGACTCAGGATCATTAGTGTGGGACACCAGAACAAAATTTTTACGGTGTCCCACACAGGTACTCCAGTGCATACTTGGAGTGTCTCCATGTTGGAAACTTGTCCAAAAAAGGTAAGTATTCCAGCTGTGGTAAGGGAAAAGATCATGTCTTCAGCTTGGAACTCAGCCAAAACAGAGAATTGTACCCTACTTTCAAGCAATGTTTCATATTCCTATTTCTGGCATCAAATACCTGTGTGCTAAGTATACCTTTTGTTTCATTCTCATAGGGGAGAAAAAACTCAGGACGTCTAAGGACACCAGGAACCCCCCATCTCCCGAAGAAGGGGAACAGAGGACAACACAACCTCAGGATGTGGATGAAGGAGAGGTGGTTGAAATTGTCACCACAACAGGTGAGTGTCTGACACCACAGATTCAGGTAATAGATGTATGCCTGCATATTTATAATACATGGTGTTTATTTTTTCTTTTAGGTGATGTGCATGTTGTGGAAGAACGATCTCCTCATTTCACCAGTGACAGTGCACAAAGGCTAATCCAGGACATAATGTTTTGTAGTTGGGAAGACATCATCAAGCAAAAAACAAATGAGGTTGAACAAAAACTGAAGAACATGATTGATGTACTAGGAAGAATCTAAATAACCACAAAATGACACCATTTTTTTTTTTTGGACCAATTTTTAGCCATTTTTGACGCATTTTAAAAGCCAAATTTTGAAGATGCGCAGTGTGTCACCTAAAGTAGGTGAGAGGAAGTGGTTGTACCCCCAAAACCGTCCATTGATCCCCATTAACTTTACAAGTTATGCGCTGCGCTTGGGTGACCCCAAAACAAAATTAATAATAACCAACTCTGTGCTTACAAGTGCGATAATATTAAATACAAATAATATGAATGTTGAATAAATAAACAAGGTGTGAAAAAACAAGTGCTTGTTACACCATAAATTAGTGCTTATTTGTGCTTTTTACACCATACATAGTGTCTTAATCAACATAAAAAGTGTGCTTAGTGCTCAATACACAGTAACCTGCTTTTCTTAAATGAAAAAAAAAAAAAAGTTCTCTTTGGCACTCTCAATAGTGTGTGCAAATAATGTCCAGCAGTGATAATAAAACAATGCGTGCAGGTGGTGTTCAGCTGTGACAACAATCCAACATCATGCCGAAGATATCCTGAGTGCTGCAAAACATGCTCCTGTGCTCCTTCGTGACCCCCTTAAGCTAATGTGCTCACCTCAGAGCGTGTGACTCAGCTTCTACCCTGAGTCCAAAATTGCTTTGGAGCCACCCCTGGGCTCAGTCTCAGTGTCTGCTCCACTCCTCCAGCTGGAAACAATGTGGCTCCATACATAGAATGAAAAGGAAACTATATAGTGTAATATAGTCAAAATACTTTTATTAAAAGAAAACGCTCCCCACACCGGGGTACTCACATGGCACTGGTGCGTCAGTGCACCATACTATAACGGCTTTCTATGCAAAATCAGTGGAAGTTTGGTGCGGTATGCTGTGCTGAGACAGCACTGGTGTAAAGTCTGTGTCAGTCTCTCCGTCCTGGCCCCTCCCCTACGCGTCTTCGACACAGGGATCACGTGTCATCATCAGGGGGATATTGATCCCCATTGATGGGAGATAGCGCATGTTGACATTAGGTATGGGATCAGGAGGGAAATCCCCAGTTTAACTCCCAATTTGTGTGCATCTTCAAAGTTTGGCTTTTACAGGTTGACATCACCCCATCTGATGAAGGCAAGATCAACACATTTTTGACACTATACTGTCCAATATTCCCTTCAGTTTTTTCAATGTTGAACTTTGTAAGTTCCTGAGTTGTGTATGTTATGTTTTGAAACATGCCTGTTTATGCACAAAAAAAATTTACAAACTAAAACTTTATAAAACCAAGACGTGTTTTTTTTTTTTACCAAAAAATGATTTCTAACGCACATGTGCATATGCAGGGAGTAAAAGGTTTTATACTCAACAATGTGTGGCTTCTTCTTTCAATGCTCAATACCAGTTTTTGTATTAAGTTGGTGTTTACAGTGACAATGGGGGTTATTTAATAATGGAAAAACCACTTGGCGCTACAAGTGCACTAGGAGAACCTAGGAGACAGCTAAAAGAAACACAAGCAGTAAATCAAAATCAAGATTTTATCAGATAAAATAGAAAATATTTACATATTTGCTGGCATAGCAATGGCCCCCCTACCCGTAAAATAATCTACATATACATATATTTATTTTTATTTTTTTTGACGCACTTCATGGGCGCTTTGGGGGGGGGGCAAGCCAGTTTCCAGGGCCGTCATTGTATTTTCTGGAAGTCTGGCCTCAGGCCCAAATGAGGCAACATAATTAGGAGCATTTCCCTTTAAAAAGTTGTGAAGTATGCAGCATGCTAGAACTATGTGGTTCAGTTTGTACTCCGCCATATTAATAGCCGTAAGAAATAGGCAGAACCGGCTGGCCATTATCCCGAAGGCATTCTCCATTCTCCATGACTCTTCTGGCTCTGGCCAGCCGGTAATTAAAAACCCTCTTCTCGGGGGTGAGGGTCCTCTGGGGGAATGGCCTCATCAGGTGATCACCCAGACCAAATGCTTCATCAGCGATAAAAACAAATGGGAGTCCTTCAACGTTCTCTTCCGCAGGTGGCAATCCCAAGCCACCACTCTGGAGACGTTGGTAGAACTCGGCCTTGGCAAAGAGTCCACCATCCGACATCCGCCCATTTTTCCCTACGTCCACATAGAGAAACTCGTATGTCGCCGACACCCCCACCATCAACACAATACTATTGAAACCCTTATAATTAAAATAGTATGACCCCGAGTGGGGTGGTGGGACAGTGTAGACATGTTTCCCATCGATTGCCCCTCCGCAGTTAGGAAAATCCCAATGCTGAGCAAATTGGGAAGCCATAGTCTGCCATTCCTGTAGCATTGAAGGAAACTGTCAAAAAAGAAAAAAAATATTAGTACTTTTGCACATAACATTGCAAGCAAATTAGACACAAACATTCTTAGCCGACATCAGTATAAACATTTATTTTAAGGAGTATTTAAAGACAAAAATATAAGGTCCACTTATCAGATTCCTCAGCCCCTCTGATGGCTCATTGTAAAAATTTTAGGGGGGGAGGGTTATGAATGAGTTTTGGACCCCCCAAAAAAGTTTCTGGCACTCTACCTGAATTTAAGGACAACAATAACATTTGGACACATTTTAGGGGTGTTTAGGGTAAAGCACTACAATGGAGCTGACAAAATACATTGTTAAATGACTAGGCTAGGTGTATATGGGCCCAGAATAGCATGCTGGGGAGGTTAGTGAAGGCAAATATGCATGAAGGACAAAAAAGGAGCATTAAAAGCTTACAGCATGCATGGGCACAAAGGGGACATTCATAGCATATTACAATCATGGTAATTAGGGAATGATGAAAGAAATAAAAAACATTAGCATACATTAAATACGTAGAATGTGATGTTAAAGGAGAAAACTTACCCTAATATAGTCCTTCTGCAGGACCTGAATGATGGCAGAACAGGTCTCTGGAATAATGATCCCCAGAGCCTGGGGGGAAATGCCTGTAGGGAACTTGAGGTCCTGTAGACTTCTCCCTGTCGCCAAGTACCAGAATGTGGTGACTAGCCTCTGTTTGGGAGTGATGGCTTGCCGCATGCAGGTGTCCTGCTTGGTAATATAAGGGGTCAGCAAAGCCAACAGACGGTGAAAAACGGGGTCCTTCATCCAGAGAAAATTCCTGAAATCATCAGGGTTATTCTCCTGGATCTCCCGCAGCAAAGGCATATGAGAAAATTGGTCACGCTGGAGCAACCAATTCTTGGTCCATGAACTCCTCCCCACCCTGTTCATGGACTGGGCTTGGGTCAAAGCAAGAACCCCAACACCAAGCCCCCACTTAGCACGAACGCTACGATGAGCAGGTACCCGCAACATGGCTTCAAAACAGTTGTCTGGTCAGAACGAACTAACAGAACGCACTGAAGAACAGAAAGGCCTGTGAAGAGCGAGCTGAAAATCAGAAACGAGCGGACAAGAACGCACTGAAAAACAGATATGAACTGACTACACGAACTGACTACACGCACTGAAAACCAGATACAAACCGACAAACACAAACAGAAGAACAGTAATGGACTGAAATTCACGAGGCTGAAAAGCGTGAATCGTCTCTCACCAAACTTCTACTAACACGAAATAAACACGAGATTAGCAGAAGGAGCCCAAAGGGTGGCGCACTGGGTATTGAACTTCCGTTTTCTAGTCCTGTCGTACGTGTTGTACGTCACCGCGTTCTTGACGATCGGAATTTGGTGTGATCGTGTGTATGCAAGACAAGCTTGAACAGAATTCCACCGGAAAAACCACCCAAGGCTTTTCCGAAAAAATTCTGATCGTGTGCATTAGATTTTATGCAGATTTTTGTCTTCAGATTTACCAAAACCATATAATATGAGGTCAAACCTTAAGAGTTTCAATTTGTATGCAATCAGGCAGGCCCTTGCACTACATGGTTTTGGTAAATCTGAAGACAAAAATCTGCAGAAAATCAAATAGTGTGTATGGGGCTTTAGGCTCGGTTCACTTATATGCAGTAGGGGAAACACAGTGAATCCTGTGCGCTTCCCGCACTGCATTGAAATCGCACAGCGTTTATGCGAACTGCAGGGGGTGTCAATGTTACGTTCACGGCACCTCAAAACGGTTCGCAAAACACAGTGTGATTGACAGAATCAGATTGCATAGGTGTAAACAGTCATACGATACGATTCCAGTGTGGGGAAAAAAACAGTCCTGCATCTTTTTGTGTGGATTTTGTGTGATTTGAGCCATACAAATGAACAGCTCAAATCGTACTGCACAGACATTGTATGTGATTTGAATAGGAATGCGGTGCAGATTCCTATCTGAATCACATGTGGTGTCTCACACCACATATATGTGAACCCAGCCTTGGTTCACTGCACCTTAAATCCCCCCAAACCCTGGGTGCAAATGGTAAGTATGGGTTCCTGGTTGAATTTTTTTTTACATTTCTTCAATTGCTCCCTGGTTTCTGGCCTAGGCCAAAATTATATCATACATCCCAGGAGTCTTCATGGGTATTTTTTTCTTTCAACTAGAGGAGGGGACTCTGCTAAGCACACCCTCCTGCCTTCATGTTTGAACTAAGGGCAGATGGATTCCTTTAAGTAAAAGCCATATGAATCACCTGCCCTTACTCAAGATGACCATGACTAGAAATGCTAGGGGGGTTTCAAAGGGATTTCTCAACAAAATAAAGCACGGAAACATGGATGAATGCGCAAGTTTGGTTTGAATAGTAAAAATGAATTAAAAATGTTCTCTTTGTAGTGTTTAGAAACAGCTGAGTTCCACTTTAAGGCCAGGTTCACACTGGTACGACACGACTGTTGTATGACTGTCGATCTAACTTTGCCCTGTGACATCAGTTCTTCATCGGTCCTACTTTGGTCCATCTGACTTGAATCAACAGGATACAATTTTGCTCTGACTTTGAGATAATCCGACTTGTCCTTTTACCAATCAAAACAATTCCAGTGTGACATAAATTCCTTTTACTGCTGCTGTAATCACCATGTCGGATGTCACAAGTTGGATGGTTAGATCAAGGATCCGACTTGGATCTGACTGCAATGATATTGAATGGGCTGAAAACGGACCAAAGTCGGACCAAAGTAGTGCAGGAACCTTTTCTAAAGTGGGACTGACTTGCGTCGGACCAGTTAAGACAGCTCTCATAGGGAACCATTGATTTGTACACATTATGAGACATGTGCTCCCAAAGTCGGAGCGTATGTGGTACCAGTGTGAACCGAGCCTAAGAAATACAAACTAGTGGCATATTTAATAATAAAGGAAGAAAAGTGTCATCAAATTGTTACCAAATTAATTATCATCTTTCGCTATTCATGAAGAGTGAAAAACAATTATATTTATGTATCATAATGACATAATATTTCTCAAACATGACTGATGAATTGCTGTTATTATTATTACTTTGCTTTACATAAAAGATTCTCTTTAATTTGTTTATGTTTCAAAAAAGGCCAACCATGTTATGTTATGTTTCAATCCACCTGGACCAGACCAAAAGGGACCCTTCCATTGCTAAATGTCCATTGCCACTTCTGTCAGTGAGCCTCTGGCCCACTTTGCACTGTTAGCAGTTTCCAAGTTAGTGAGAGTAGGATGTCTGAGGACTCTTTCCACACTCTTCCACTCTCTTTATTATCACCTTCAATATCTCTGCTGCAGCATTGCCACCTACTGCAGCCATAGTGCATCATCTCCACCTCTGGCCTGGTTTGTTTCTTACCACAGTCTACATTGCATACCCCGCCACTTAACGGCATGCAGGTTTTTAAGGACTATCATAAGAGCATTAATGCTCTTTAAAAAGGGGCCCCAACGTTAGCTGGCAGAAGATCAACATTCAGCATTCATTATTTCAGATAATTCGTAACTTCGGATAAATTTGTAATTTGAAAGGAAATTCCAATACCTATAATTTAATAGTTAGTTATTGTTTACTAGTTAGTTAGTTATTCTTTCAAATTTTCAGATTTCCTTTCTTATTTTCAGAGTTTCGAATTTTCAAATTTACAATTTGCGATCAAAACGAATGACCCAAAAAATTAAAAAAACGAAAACAAATTTTTCAGCATTGCACATGTCTCGTCTTTTCTGTTGGGTTAGGACCTCTCTCAGGTTACTTCATGTATGTATGCTCTTACTGTGGTCTACTGCTCTGTGAATGCTGGATACCGTAAATAAAGAATTTGAAAAAAGTTCTGACTGTGTTTAACCAGTTAGTCAAGGCCTAGAACAGCCACAATTAGTGCATACCGGCAGTAGAGCCCTTTTATTGTAAGACTGTGGTTTTCTACATCCTGTTATTGCATCCTGGGTGGCACTGCTACTGTTCCTGCTGACTCAGTTGTCCTATGCCTCATATGCCCAAGTGTGCTGGACTGTGCTACCCCTGTAACTATTTTTCTTGTACATCTACATCAGCTTGGCTTGGGCTTGGTTTCACTGCTCCCCATATTGCTTTTACTTGTGATCATATTTTATCCAGTATGTTGGTTTTTAGAAATAAAAAAAACACCTTTTTGACCTGCACCATTGGAAGCCCCCCTTTTTTTACATACCTCCCTGGATGTGAGCTTTTTTCGGCTTTCCATCTGGTCACCAACTTCTCAGTGGCTGTTGTCACCATCGAGACCCCATCGAGAGATCTCTGGACCTCCCCGAACCCCTCGGATCGCTCCTGTGGATCCGCTGATTTGGATATCCATGCCTAAATTGACCTGGTGTCACTGACATTCAGGTCCACTGGTTCCGGTAAGAGTAATTAATCTTATCTTACATTGGATGACACATTTCCTTGGATGTTTTATACACTCAGCTTATCATCTGTTTCCATATGAGAACAATTACTCGGCCATGGTGGACTTTGCCCTCTGTCTGGATTGACGTACCTGGGACTTGTTTTGTTCTCTTATCTACACATAGATGGCACTCAGAATGTCATAGATTTGAGTTTTTTACAGTTATTTATTATTACTGTTTTTTCACTTTTAGCGCTACATTTCCACATTCCTCCACTTTATGAATTTTTGTCACATTCTTATGTAGCAGCTCACTCCTTTCTTTTCACTGGTTAGCGCAATAATTATTTGCATTTCATAACAACCACTTTACGTTTACCCCTATGAATTGCTTGTTGCCTGGTTACTTAAGTTAACTCTGGCATTGGGTAGCAAGAATTATTTGCTGTGCTCCGTTGTGTTTGCTTATTATGTTAACCTGGTGTGTCACAGGGGCAGAGGCTATTGAGGAAGTCGAGGCTAAGAACAGTGGGCCCATCTTAACCAGTGGCTCCTTCAGGGGTAGCATTGCATGATTGATCTTTAATTTCTTTAATTATTACACAAACCCACTAATGTTTCTGTTAATATTCATTTTTTTGCTATGCCAATGCACAATGGCATAGCTGTGGTTCTATATAAAGCAGAGCTTCTTTGAAAATGAAAGGTTTGCTTTACTGACAAAATCTCTGCCACCACACCCCTCTACACACACACATACAAACCTTGGCCTGCATACACGCTAATACAAATGGATGTAAAAAGCCACTGATAATAAAGTAAAAGAAAACACATTTAAAAAATACCTAAACATGCTGCTTTCAGCGCTTCTGGGAGGTGTAGTTGATATCATTATCTCTTAGAGGTTTTTCTAATATTAGACCAGCTGTGACCCTTGGAAGATTTCCCTTTGTTTCCTGTTTCTGTGGCAACTCTCAGTCCAAATGACAATGTCATCAGGACAAATAGAAAGAGTAAATTTCCACAACAGGGACACAGGCAGAAATAAAAACCTGACAAGAGTTCTAACTCCTCAACATTCAAAAAACAAAAAAAAAATGGTTTTAGAAAAAAACTTTAACTTCAAGTAAAAACTAACTAGTTGAAAAACTTTTGTGGGGACTGCTTACCGGCCAAAAATTGTATTTATGTTTAGCCAGTTGTGTGATTAAAGGAAAGCTCATTTGGCTGTACTACTTCTATAGATCACAGGAGTGCAGTTCGCTCTGCACTCCTGTGACCCATTTTAATCAGACAGCAGACTGAAGCCCGCTGTTGGCTGACGTCACAGAGTCGGTCCAGGCTCGGGCAAGATTGCGTCAATGAAGTCTGGATCCGCCCATATGCCTGGACCGGCACCCAGCTCAGCCTCTCAGTGAGCCTCTGAGGGCCTGAGCTGGCCGCTCCCGGCCCCCTCCACAGCCCAGCGCTCCAGTGAGCACAGGGGGCGAAGAGCAGAGAGTCTAGGTAAGTATGATTGTGAAAAACAAAAATCCCATACTTCTCTTTTAAAGCATCACTGCCAGACTACACACACAGTTATGCCCCATACACACGATCGGAAATTCCGCCAGCAAAAGTCCAATGTGAGCTTTTGGTTGGAGATTCCGACCGTGTGTATGCTCCATCAGACTTTTGCTGGCGGAATTTCCTCCAGCAAAAGATTGAGAGCATGTTCTCTGTTTTTTCGATGGAAAAAGTTTCTATCGGAAATTCCGATCGTCTGTAGCAATTCCGACGCGCAAAATTCCTACGCGTGCTCGGAAACAATTCGATGCATGCTCGGAAGCATTAAACTTCATTTTCTCGGCTCGTCACTGTTGTACGTCACCGCGTTCTTGACGGTCGAAAGTTCAGAGAACTTTTTTGTGACTGTGTGTATGCAAGGCAAGCTTGAGCGGAACTCCATCGGCAAAACCATCCAAGTTTTTTCTGACGGAAATTCTGATCGTGTGTACGGGGTATTAGGCTGCTGACTGGACAATGATGGAATCACCCTTCTTTTTCATCCTGTCAAAAAACGTAGTATTATATCTATTGCATGTTACTATATTGTAGATCATGATTGACGCTAAGTGCTGCCCTTCCGCCTGTGAGTACAGCAAACTATTAAAAAGAGAAATTCAGGTATTTATGCTAACTGAACATGAAAATTGATTTATTCATGGTTGGATTAAATGATGGTCTTATAAATGTGCTTGGAGTTCAGCTTAAAAGCAGTATTAAGTCCAAAACCAAAATTGTAATATATTGCAGCTTGCTAATCATTTATTGTAGTGGCTGCATTCGTTTTGGGGTTTTTTTAGGCTTTTTTCCCCTTTATTTTCACCTGGTTATGTGGTCAGTAGCACACGTCATAAGGTGTTTCCACTCTAGATGAAGGAGCAATGGAGACACCCTTGGACGGCAACATTGCTGGCTTCAGGAGAGGGAAGCATTATATGGATTAGCAGAGTTAAACGGAGTTAACCAAGAAATTAAAGCCATACTCTTGCTTACACTTTTTAAGCAGTTACAGCAACAGTTTTGTCTTTTAATTTTTAAAATAAAGGTTTTTCATAAATAAAAGCTGGTCATTGAAAGCTCTCATGTCATTGTTTAATGGTTTGTCTTAACCCTCTAACTTTTGCTTTTACTGGACATCTTGGTCCGTTGAAACAAAACAGACTTACTTGTAGGAACAACAAGTGAAAATAAAGATGTAGTGCTACCCCTGTAGGAGCTGCTGGATAGGATGTGTCCTCTGTTCTTTGCCTCAACTTTCTAAAGAACTTCAGCCCTCTGACACACCAGGCTGAGTGTACAAACATACAATATTAATGGAATTCACTGAAAGTAATACTTAGTACCCAATAGTAGTTCTATATGAAAGAAAACAGGCACCAAACCAGGTAGCTGTTGGCCGACCGCCTCACGTAGATATACTGCGGCAGATTGGCATGGCTGCGAAAAACCCTATACGGGTACATCATCCCCTTTAAGAGCCGCACAGAGGACACACGTGTGATCGCTGCAAGCCAGACGCGATTACATGCACGAGAGCTAGCACGGGGATTTGTGTGTGTAAAAACACAGATCCCTGTTCTGTCAGGGGAGAGGAGACCTATTGTTTGTTCCTACTAAGTAGGAACAATGATAGGTCTCCTCCTCCAGTCAGTCCTATGCCCATACAGTTAGAACACACTGAGGAAACACACATTTAACCCCTTGATTGCCCCCTAGTGTTAACTCCTTCCCTACATTTACACAGTAATCAGTGCATTTTTATTGCACCGATCGCTGTATAAATGTCAATGGTTGCAGATCGCCGCCATTACTAGTAAAAAAAATAAGAAGAAGAAGAATGCCATAAAAATGCCATAAATCTTGGCCATAGATTGAAGACGCTATAACTTTTGCACAAACCAATCCATATATGTTTATTGCGATTTTTTTTTTACCAAAAATATGTAGAAGAATATATATTGGCCTAAAATGATGAAGAAATTTGTTTTTTAAAAACATTTTTGGGGATAATTATTATAGCAAAAATTAAAAAATATTGTTTTTTTTTTTTCAAAATTGACGCTCTTTTTTTGTTTATAGTGCAAAAAATAAAAACCGCAGAGGTGATCAAATACCACCAAAAGAAAGCTCTATTTGTGGGAAAAAAAGGATGCAAATTTTGCTTGGGTACAGCATTGCATGACCACACAATTGTCAGTTAAAGTGAAGCAGTGCCAAATTGTAAAAAGTGTTCTGGTCAGGAAGGGGGTAAAATTTTCCAGGGCTGAAGTGGGTAGTGAAGGAAATTACATTTGACGTCCAGGTCAGCATAAACAGTAGCAAGGCCACCTCAAGTGAGTGCAGCAGTAAGCAGTAGTAAAGTTTAACTTACAGAGTGCTGGAACTATATATTACTGCCATAACGCAGTGATGCTAGTCCTAGACCAACTGGGTATGCACTGTCCAAAAGAAAAAAGTATGATAGCAGAGAAGGCAGGGGAACAAAGGGGGCTTGTAGAGTAATTATTATAGGAAGGGCAATCCTTTGAGATGTTCTGCTGGCTATTGTTAGAGCCCTGTAAGAATATTAGTGCATTTAACGACAGTCCCAGTTAACCTGCATGCAGTATAGGTACAGCATGGGTACAGTATAGTCTCGGCACAGGTGCAAGATACCTATGGTTCAGGTGCGGTAAAGGATTGGTATAATGCAATATATGGTTGATATAGGTGCAGTCTAAGTTTGGAATAAGTGCAGTATAGAGTGCAGTATGTGTACGGTATGGATTAAGTACACTTGGTGTTCTGTTCTCATTGGCTCAGTCCCTGCTAGCAGTATGCTCATTCTGAAGGAGCCATTCTTCTTACTTACCACCACTATTGGGAAGGGGTTAAAGGGTTCGTGAGTCTAGGATAATCTCGGTCTGTTTCAACTCAGCCATTTGCTCTCAAAGATCTTCCAGGTCTCCCAACGGGATTCACTGTGCTCTCCCCCTGAAAGGTTTATCTTCCTCCCACCATTTCAGGAGATGTCCCTTCATCCTCTCCTTCCACTTAAGCGATAGGGGGGGAGTGTTGAATGTAGAGCCTGTCTTCTGATATTTCGTCTGTGGCTCCCCCCACACCAGGTGGTGCCACTGGAGTAGTTCACTTCTCTTAGTCTGCTTCTGTTTTCCTCACAATTCTGTGGCAATCCTGGGGGAATGTTGTGCATTGGCTTCCCGTGCCTATCTACCTAAAAATAAAGAGTGCAAATTGGGCCTCTGGTCAGGGGTCACGGAGGAGTCTTGATTTGGTACTTTGGAATCCTGTGGCGGCTTCTTTAGTTTTGGAGCTTACTGTATAGGCTCACTGAGGCCCTTTGAAGTTTTTTTCTGACTTTCCAGAGAACATATCCCCTTGTTTGGTTCCTTTATTTGAAGCTAGAATGGGCACAATCTGCTACATATCTGTCAGAGACTTTTGCATGCCTGCATGGGCCTCCATTACCTGCATCATTGTTTGTTGTATTTTCAACTGTGCCTGTGCCACCTGGGTGAGCAAATTGGGTGCTGCTGATTCCATTGAGGCTCTGGGGTTAGATGTGGTTGGCTGTGCAGCTTCTAACTCCATCGTTGACTCGTCATCATCATCAGGTATCCAATGATTTCAGCCACTTGTGCGGAAACTTTCTCGTTCTTAAGAGGGAGTAGCTTTTCCTAATTCTTCTCATCTAACAGAGCCTCCTTCACTAGTTCCAGATAGTTGGCAGAAGAAACTAAATCACTTTAGGGTGATGTGAGTGAGCTCCTTGTAAGACCCGATCTAGTTGGACCTTGTCAGCCTCTCGTAAATCTGCACCTTTTTTTCTGAAGGATTTGATCTAAGATCTTCACTACCCAAGTAGCTTCTCCTCTTTTTTCTGCTGAGTGTACTCGAACTTGTATAATAAATCTGGGAGTTTCTCTACTTGTCCAAACACAGCATACAATGCCTCAGTATAGTCCAAGACTACACAGTTCTGCTTTCCCAGCTTCAAGTTACCAATTGAGAAAACACAAAAAAAACAAAAAAATACTGCGCTACCTATAGAAAATATCCCCCCAAAAAGCAGCAGTTAAACGGTGAGATGTGCACTAAAATAACTAATAAAAAAGAAATAACCGCGCTAAATATAAGTGAAACACGTGAAGCAATCTCAAAGACTTCCGTGAGGAAGTACATATATAAATACAAAAATGTTGAAAAATATTAAAAATGTAATTATGAAAAGTACATGGGTCAACACATGTATGTATGAATCAAACATGAGTGTCCATATGTAATATTTGCGAATAAAAATAAGTGTCCATATATAGTAACAGAAAATAAAAATGTGAAGTAATGATCTGAAAACAGTGCAAGAAAGACCCCTTGGGTGAATCCAACCAGAGTCAATGGTGTAAAAAATATGAGTGACAACCCATACAGTATCCGCAAATACCCAATAATTGCGCTTACCGCAAGGCAAGCGTACACCAGCCTCTATCACGTCTTGGTGTGGAGAATCCAGATGGTGCTCTTAGACTGTATACATCGTAGCTGAATGGATGTAATAAGGACACCAAACTTTCATCTCATGGACATGTAAATAAAAGGAAACTGGCCATAGTGTAATACTGCCAAACTGCGTCGTTCCCCAGACTACGCCATTTGTGGTGAAACGTACGTTGGGAGGTTGACGCTCTGACGTCATCGCCATTTTCAGTGTGGACGGGTGCTCGCTATGCCGGCCGGCTGTTTGCTGTATTTTTACATACTCATGTGAGTTTTCTACCTTTATCTATTAAATCGTTTTTATCAGTATTACACTATGGCCAGTTCCTTTTTATTTACATGCTTGTGAGATGTCATTTTGGAGTCTCTGCTGTATCCCCCGGTTCCTGCCGCAAGCAGTCCAGAATGCCAATGGATCACTCATACTGCTATTGAACATAAGCTGTGGTTGGCTTGCCTTGCGGTAAGCGCATTATTTGCCTGGTGGTGGAACACGTAGTGTGGTGTGGTTAACCAATACTGAACACAAGCTGTTGTTGGCTTGCCTTGTGGTAAGCGCAATATTTGCACGGAGTGTGGGGTCTCATCTTCACTACTGAGTTTGCTAGTGTTCACTCTAAGTTCCCTTTTTTTCCTGCTGTATCTTTATGCACTAGTGTAAGTTTTCTACCTTTTCTAAACTTTAATTAGTTTGGCAGTATTACACTATGGCCAGTTTCCTTTTATTTACATGTCCATGAGATGGAAGTTTGGTGTCCTCATTACATCCTTTCAGCTACGATGTATACAGTCTCAGAGCACCATCTGGATTCTCCACACCAAGACGTGATACAGGCTGGTGTACACTTGCCTTGCGGTAAGCGCAATTATTGGGTATTTGCGGATACTGTATGGGTTGTCACTCATATTTTTTGCACTATTGACTCTGGTTGGATTCACCCAAGGGGTCTTTCTTGGACTGTTTTCAGATCATTACTTTACATTTTTATTTTCTGATACTATATATGGACACTTATTTTTATTCGCAAATATTACATATGGACACTCATGTTTGATTCATACATACATGTGTTGACCCATGTACTTTTCATAATTTAATTTTTAATATTTTTCAACATTTTTGTATTTATATATGTACTTCCTCACGGAAGTCTTTGAGATTGCTTCACGTGTTTCACTTATATTTACCGCGGTTATTTCTTTTTTATCAAGTTACCAATTACTTCAGCAACAGGGCCCCTGAGTCTCACACATATTCTGTTTCTTTAAAGCCTCAGGAATGTCCCACTCTTCTAGTGCTTGTGAAGCCTGCTCCATCCATGTTTCAAAGTCTTCTTCTCCAGATGGAGCTGGGGTCTTCCCTGAGAAGAACCATAGCTTCTGATATGCATAATTGATGGAGAGAGATCCATTCTTGACGAAGTTTTTCAATAACTTCTCTACATCAGTGAAAATGGAATCAGGAGGCAGTCCTGAAATAGATGCAGGAGTGAGGGTGTTCGTTTCGGTCTCTGCCACAGTCTGACTTGGGCCCTCAGGATTGGTATCTGACACTTGTAGCTGGATTAAATGGGCTTCGACTTCCTCTGTCAGATGGACACAATCTCCCAGGAAACGGGCAGGGATGTCCCTTCTCCATTTTAAAAGCACATATAGTGCAACCATATTATTTTAGTTTTTTATTTTTACTTCTCTCCACCTAAAAGATTTAAGTTTGTTGTTCAACTGAGTTGTACAGTTTATAGGTCACATTAAAGGTGGAAAGAGTTCTGAAATGATTTATCTTTGTCTAATTTTTTTACATCACAGAAACCTGACATTGTAACATTTAGGGGTGTGTAGACTTTTTATATCCACTGTAGGTACAAGAAGAACCTGGATCCACCTTCATGTCTAGCACAAACACTCTCTGCTCTGGGGTTGGTGTCTTTTACTGCTTGGTGGATCTGCTGCTCAGTCCATTCGTTCCCTGGCACATTGATCACCACACACAGTTCCAGCCAGCCATTTTCCTCTTGGCACCTGTCAGGGAAATGGCTAAAGAAGGACTGGCAATTCCGCCCAAGACAATCATGGCCGCCATGGTGCACAGTGTGACTAATGTGGGCGGTACTTCCTCCTTGTAACCTGAACAGATCACATGACTTACTTCCTGGTCTATTTAAACCTGCTGCTGGAGCTGCTCATTGCTCAATTATCTTCAGCTTCTCCTTGATCCTGCGTTCCTGTGTATCCTGATTGAACTTCTGTTATTGTCCCAGCTTGCTCTGACTTGTGATCCTGATCTCCTGATTTACCCTTGGCTTGTACTTCTGACTTCTCTCTGGCTTGCTCCACCGTGTCTGACCTTGGCTTGGCTTATCGACGCTGCTACAGATCCACCTTCCTGTGTATGGCCCCAGCTATCCAATCTCATCATCTGAACTGATCTTACCATGAATGACCCCCAGCCTAGCTCTCGTTTCTGTCTCCAGTTGCTACTCTGTCAAGCTTATCTGGTACTCCACAAGCACACCAGCTTTACAGTTCATCCAGCCTGTTCCTGCTACATCACAGTGATCAGCTCATCTCATCTCAGTAACTGGCAAACCATGCTTCTCTGTGTACTGCTCTCCCTGTACCAGTTTCAGGGAAGCGCTGCACTTAGCCGCAAGGGGAGCCCTCTCAGCATCTCGGCCTCACGCCTGGCATGTGACAGCTCCTCTCGGCAGCTGCAGTGGGCTCTGACTTTTTCTATCTCATTTACTGGCACTTAGAACAGTGAGATCCCAGACTAGCCCCCACATGTAGCGCTACGCCCATAGGAGCAGTAGATAGGATGGGTCCTCTGTTCTTTGCCTCAACCTTCTCAAGAACCTCAGCTCTCCAACACACTAGGTTGAGTGTACAAACATACAATATCACCAAAAGTAATTCACTAAAAGTAATACTTAGTACCCAATAGTAGTGCTATTTCAAAAAAAACAGGCACCAAACCAGGTAGTAAAGGCAAACTTAATATATCGTCAGTGAATATTGTTGGTTTATAGGCAAACCTAAAATGGATTAACAACGGTAATAATACAATAACAAGCAAACAAAGTGATTAAAAGTAAGGACTAGGCATAAGATGACATTTGGTGTCCAGATCAGCATAAACAGTAACAAGGCCACCTCAAGTGCCAGCAGTGAGCAGTAGTAAATTTTATTCTAACAAGTGCTGGAACTATACTACCAGGGTGCATTTATGGTGGCTGACTAGGTATGCACTGTCAAAAAGAAAAGGAGTATAATAGCGGAGGGAGCAGGGGAATGAAGGGGGCTTGCAGAACAATTATTACAGGAAGGGCAGTCCTTTAAAATATTCTTCTGCTGGCTATTATTGTGGAGTTTTAAGAGCGTAGGTGCTCTTAATGACAGTCCCAGTTAACCTGCATGCAGTTTGGTTACAGCATAGGTATGGTATAAACATTGTAGTGGTAACTGCACTAGTGGTATAAGAACAACCATATGTTAATACAAGAGCTGGCAGCCCGCTATGAGATATTTATCACAGCAATAGCTAGAGTATCAAAATGTGCTGTGATGCAGGACAAATAAAATAAATACAGCAAAAATAATAAACAAAATAGTAAGCAGAAAAGTCCAAAAGTGATAACTTGTCCAAAGTTTAAAAATTCAGGTGTAATGGTGAAAGAAAAGTATCGATCTTCATAAACACCTCTTCGCAACTGCTCAACTGCCACAGAGTATCTGCTTTAGATTACCGTATATACTCGAGTATAGGTCGTTCCGAATATGTCCTGTGCATGTGTCCCTGTGTTCTGTGCAGCCTACCTGTGTCCCTGTGTCCTGTGCAGCCTGCCTGTGTCCCTGTGTCCTGTGCAGCCTACCTGTGTCCAGTCCATGCCTCCATGTGCCAATCTGCAGCCTCCATGTGGCAATCTGCATCCTCCGTGTGCCACTCTGCATCCACCGATCAGCTTGTCATAATAACATTCGGCAGCCATTCCACTGTTCAAAAGCCGCGCCTCCTCCTTGTCTGTGATAGGCAGAACACTCCAGTTCCCAGCAGTCAGCGGTCAGCCTGTTACGGACATTCTCTCATCCTCATACCACAGACGAGGATGAGAGAATGTCCATGATAGGCTGTACACTGACTGCTGGGAAACTGAGTGTTCTGCCTATCACAGACAAGGAGGAGGCGCGGCTTTTGAACAGGGAATGGCCGCCGTCTGTCTGCATGACACGCTGATCATGTTGGCAGATGGCGATGACTCGAGTATAAGTCGAGGGGGTACTTTCAGCCAAAAAAAAGGGCTGAAAATCTCGACTTATACTTGAGTATATACGGTATATAGAGTCATATGATGCTCATATATATTCATGGAGGGTAATTCCATCAATCTGCAGGAATCTCCTGCAGATTATTTTATTTGTATTACAGCGCAGCACATTTTGATACTCTTTAGGTATAGTATAATCTCGGCACAGGTGCAAGTTAGATGTGGTTCACATGCAGTAAAGGTTCGGTAAAATGCTGTATAGGTATAGGGTGCAGTCTAAGCTTGGAATAAGTGTTCTCAGTGGCTCAGTCATTGCTAGCAGTTTCAGCATTGGGCCAATAGCCCTCCCACGCAATCATTGGGATGGTGCAGTGATGTGACCTCTTGCTGTAGAAGGGGGGTGCCCTCCTTGGTCTCTCTCTGAAAACCTCTGGTGATCTGTGGTGGGAAGCAGAGTGAATGTGGATGCTCCAATCTTCCCGCAGAAGTGTTACAGGTGCTGTGATGTTGGGGGGTGCTGCACTGCCCCTGGTTGTCCTCAGTCCCGGTCTCAGGCTTGGGTCCCTGCTGGTATAGGCTTGCTTGGCTTTAGCTCTTCCACTGCAGGTCAGAGGAGAATGGAGCAGTATAACATCAGTATCTCAGTAGAGGGAAAAACGAATAAAAGGTAATAAATCCTTCTTCATATTGCTGTAGCCCAGAACCTGGCTACAAAGAAAAAAGCCTAAAAAAACTATTGCAGCTTGCAATAAAATACATTTTGATTTTTGGGTTTACCACTGCTTTAAACTTCTCAGTTTCAGACTGTTAATGCTTTAATCATTCCTTGTTTTCCACAGTCAGTCATGTGAGATCAAATGATGTGAGTTAGATGAGCTGAGGTCACATAATCAACACAATCCAGGCCTTTGTGAGATTTATGCTAAATCATGTTTAATTATGGCTGGGGCATCACTTAACAGTGGTGTAAGCTTAGTGTCCTATCTTGTAAAATGTAATCACTCTAATAAGAACACAGGCCACATAGAGTATGTCACAAAAAAATACTCTTTAATTCTTTATTCTTAACAAATGAAATGTAACTGTTTTAAATCGGGTTAAGAGAGGAACAGAGTTAGCTTTGTAAGTTGTATAATTCACTACTGAATATACACAAGAGCATCAAGCCAAAGAGTGCACATTTGAGCCTAGACAGAAACTGCCAAAGCCTTTTGAAGAAAATGTTAAATTTTCCAGCGGATTATGGGAGCTGGGAATTGGGATGGCTTTCTGCTTTAGGTTGAGCCCTTGACCCGCATTAGAAGCAAAAAAAAGAGTATGTGGAGTGCCCAGAAATATATTTTTCACTCATTTTGAGCAACATACTGTGTTTAATACAGCAAGATCATGGTTTGCATTTTGATACTTTTTTTTGCAAAGTCTGCTACTAAATTAATTTAATTTTGCTTAAAAAACTGGGATGCATTTCAGTATATTTTAGGAATACAGCAATCAACTCAAGTCTATTGTACTGCTATAGGGCCAAAGTCTATTCTCCTTTTATTGGGCAACACGTCTATGTACTGCTTTAGGACAAGTTTATTCCACTGGCATAGGGCAACATGTTTATTGTACTGCTATAAAAGCATCTGAAGTTTCTCACTTTGGGATTGATTTACTAAAAGCAAATGGGCTATTCACTTTTCAAAGGAAGTTGCTCTTTGCAATGGATTTTTCCTCAGAGCTTAGTGAATGAGGCAAAGTTCTGCTGATGTCCATAATCCAATCATGTGCAAGCAAAAATAGTTTTTAAAATTTTTGTTTGCACCAAATTCACTAAGCTCTGGGGCAACATTCATTGCAAAGTGAACAGTTTCTTTGACTTTAGTACATTTGTTAACTGCCATGACATCCAGTTTTTTATCATCTATGCTTCTGCCCATAAATCCTCGCCACTATAATTAAGAAATCTATTTCTGGTCTCTGTTTAGGAGCATCTGACTTTGCTGATCCTGTAAAAAGCCAGCCTCCATTTGAGTTCAGATCATGGGCCTCTGCAGGTAGGGGCAAGGAGGGTCAAGTGCCCCCCCTGGAATCAGGGATCGGATCTTAAATTCAGCACAGTTGCGTTGCTATCGGGGTGCGGGCAGCCCACACCTGGGTGCCACCCGCCAGTGGGGTAACACCATCAAGGTGCTGTCAAGCCCCCCCATCAGTGTAGTGTGACTTTTCCCTGCTCGGTGCAGCAGAGAACTTGGTGGTGCTCTGACAGGAGAAAGGCGAGCTGCAGGCTGTCGGAGGTTTCACCAGCTCGCCCCCCCCTTTCTACTGTCAGGGAGAAGAGACAACGGCTCTCACCAGTTCCCCACCCAACTTCCTGCCCGCTCTGTTCCTTCCCTATTGGCCATAACTGAGGACCAATCAAAGGAGACTAGGAGAGGAGAGCATCATGGAGACATGTAGTCCCAAAGATTGGCAGCCCCATTTTCCACAGGGAGGAGGCTACAGCTCGATCAAGAGAGAGATTGACAGACCGCAGCCTGGAAAAAAGCTGAGGGAGAGAGTGCTACAGGACAAAGAACGAGGAGTGTGCTGGACAGAAGCCAAAGAGAGAGCCACACTGCCCAGCGCCACCAGAGAGAGCAAGACTGAGCCACTACCAGGGTACAGACATGCTACACTACTGACCAGAGTCGCTCCTGGGGAACCCAAAGTGTGCGATCATCCAGCCGGGGGGATCGGCCATTATCCGTTACTTATCCTAGGGACTGTACTAAGTCTGCAGCCTCTGACCATGATAAAGTGATAATGACATTGTCAAAAAAGGGCGGTGCATGGGTGACCCTAAAATGATGCCCCCCCATGAAAAAAGTTCTGCGGTGCACACCAGACCTGCCTTTTACTTAAAACAACCCTAAAGTACCTATGAAGAAAAGCCCAGGGACATTCCTAAAATTGGGTAGGTTGGGTTCCTTCCAGAGCCTGGAGCCACTCTGTGATGTCACCTGGCAGTGGACTTTAGCCCATTGTTGGCTGATTCTAGTTCACAGGAGAGCACAATATAGTGCAGTCCTGTGACCCCGAAGAGAAGTATGGCCAAAACAGCTTTGGCCATATTTCTTTTTTAACTCTTGTTAATCCTTTTGCTGCTAGCCTTGTTAAATTGATAGGAATGTGTATTATATTTATTTGTTTTAACCTTTTTTTTCACATGTCTTCATTTTTTTCATGGTTTCTGGCTTAGGCCAAAACAATGCTATAGATCCTGGGAGTCTTTATAGACATTTTTTCTTTCATTTGAAGGAGGGTAGGAGAGCTTTCTCAGTCAAGCATACCCTTCTGCCTGCCTGAGCTAAAGAGCAGGTGGATTCCAGAAATACATGCTACATTTGTCCTTACTCAAGGTGGCCACGGCCAGAAATGCTAGGGGGGTACTTTTCAAAGTGATTTCTTAACAAAATAAAGCATGGAGACATGGATGGAAGGATGGATGAGTTTGCTTTGAATGTTAACAATGAATTGAATCACATTTCCAGTTTGTGGTGCTCTAGTTTAGTTCCATATTAAGTTCTCGTTCGCCCTCATTAATATTTTCCTTTTAGAGCCCTTTCACGCTGGGGCGGTAGCGGTAAGGCGCTGCTAGTTTTAGCAGCGCTTTACCGTTGTTATAGCGGTGCTATTCGGGTGGGAACAGGGCACTTTTAACCCCCTAGAAGGGGTTTAAAAGGGTTAAAAGTGCCCGTGTAGGGTCACTGCCGAAACGCTTTGCGGCCGGGTCGGCAGTGCTGCCCATGCATTTCAGTGGGCAGGGGCAGAGGAGGAGCGCTGTATACACCGCTCGCAAACCGCCTCAAGGATACTGCTTGCAGGACTTTTTCTAACGTCCCACAAGCGCACCGCCCCAGTGTGAAAGCACCCGGGCTTTCACACTGGGACTGCAGATGAGGCATTTTCAGGTGCTCTACATGCGTTATTTTTAGCGCTAAAATGCATGAAAAACACCCCAGTGTGAAAGGGGTCTAATTGTAAAATGTATAGGAGCTGTTGGTATTTTTCCCTGTACAACACTTCATTTCTAACAAATATTTCAAAATGTAAATTCAAATGTTATTGATCTGTTGTACATACAACTTTACAGTTAATAAAAAAAATTATGGCTAGACGTTATATGGTTTAATGTCTCTGTATAGAGATGTTTTCTTAATAAATCTCCATTAGGGAATATCCATTATCTAGAGATCAAAGAAACTCAAATGCCAATTCTGGATATTTTGCATAAATCTGTAAATATGATAGGCCCCAATTTACTCTGTACAGTTCTTACTTACTGTAAGTAGAAATAGATATATTTACTATAGACTGCAAACTTGACTGCTTAAAAAAAGAAGTAGATGATGATACCAGGACCTCAGTGCTGGTACCTCTGAGTGCAGAGATACCAGCACTGGGGTCCTGGTTGATCTTCAGTGCAAAGTATCTTGGCACAGGAAAATATTCAAACACGGTGTTAGGTTTACATTCGGCAAAGGTTAATGTGAGGGTTGGGGTTACAGGGAGGGTTCGGGTGAGGGAACTTGAAATAGGGCTCTTTGAGTGAGAAACCCTGCGCTGAAAACTATCAGGGCCAAGATTCCAGAAGGAAAAGCTAATGTACTATGATGGAGGAAGTTTGGGAAAGTCTCATAATTTGAATGCAGTAGACATGTGCAGGATGAAAAAATTTGTTTAGTTTAGTTTCGTTTCGATTCGTTATTTAACTTAATTCGTTTAGTTAAATTAGTTGCATTCATTACATTCGTTTTCGGAATTCGTTTCGTTCCGTATTCGAATTCGAAAAAATTCGACCGCATTCGAAAAAATTCGACTGCATTCGAAAAAATTCGACCGTATTCGAAAAAAACTATCAAATTCGAAAAAATTCTAACACATTCGAAAAAAAATGTCAAATTCGAAAAAATTCTATCACATTCGAAAAAAACTATCAAATTCGAAAAAATTCTAACACATTCGAAAAAAACTGTCAAATTCGAAAAAATTCTACCACATTCGAAAAAAACTATCAAATTCGAAAAAATTCTACCACATTCGAAAAAAACTATCAAATTCGAAAAAATTCTACCACATTCGAAAAAAACTGTCAAATTCGAAAAAATTCTACCACATTCGAAAAAAACTATCAAATTCGAAAAAATTCTACCACATTCGAAAAAAACTGTCAAATTCGAAAAAATTATACCACATTCGAAAAAAACTATAAGATTCGAAAAAAACAATAACTGAATTTGAAAAAGTAAACTATATATAACCATTTTGCGAAATTTGAAATTCGTATAGAATGAAATCGAATTCCAATAGAAAAGATTAGGATAGAATAGAAAGTATAAAAGAATAGCATAGAAAAACAATAGATCAGAATAGAAAAAAATATAATATATTGTATTCTAAGCTTTTCTATTTGAATTCGAATTCATTCTGTACCAAATTCCAATTTTGGAAGATGGTTAAATATATATATTATATTTTTTTTCTATTCTGTTCCATTGTTTTTCTATGCTATTCTTTTCTATTCTATTCTAAACTTTTCTATTCGAATTCTAATTTAATTCTATTCGAAATTCGAATTTCGGAAGAAGGCTTCTAAAATTAGAATTTCGTATAGAATGAATTCGAATTTGAATAGAAAAGATTAGAATAGAAATAGAATAGACTAGAAAAACAATAGAACAGAAGAGAATAAAATATAATATATATATATTTTTTTCTATTCTGTTTCATTGTTTTTCTATGCTATTCTTTTTTATTCTATTCTAAACTTTTCTAATCGAATTTGAATTCATTCTATACGAAATTCGAATTTCGGAAGATGGCTTCTGAAATTCGAATTTCGTATAGAATGAATTTGAATTTGAATAGAAAAGAATAGACTAGAAAAACAATAGAACAGAACAGAATAAAATATAATATATATATTATATCTTATTCTATTCTGTTCTATTGTTTTTCTAGTCTATTCTTTCTACTCTATTTTAATCTTTTCTATTCAAATTAATTTTATACGAAATTCGAATTTTGGAAGATGGTTTTTTATATATATATATATATATATATATATATATATATATATATATATAAAATATTTTTTCTATTCTGTTCTATTGTTTTTCTATTATTTTCTATTATATTCTGATCTTTTCTATTTGAATTCAAATTCATTCTATACAAAATTCGAATTTCAGAAAATAGTTATATAGAAATAGAATGAAATCAAATTCGAAAAGAATAGAATAGAAAAACAATAGAACAGAATAGAAAGAAATATTTTATATATATATATATATATATATATATATATATATATATATATATATATATATATATATATATATATATATATATATATATATATATATATATATATATATATATATATATATATATATATAAAATCATCTTCCGAAATTGGAATTTGGTACAGAATGAATTCGAATAGAAAAGATTAGAATAGAATATTTTATATTTTTTTCTATTCTGTTCTATTGTTTTTCTATGCTATTCTTTTATATTATTTTCTGTTCTATTCTAATCTTTTCTATTTGAATTCATTCTGTACCAAATTCCAATTTCGGAAGATGTGTGTGTGTGTATATATATTATATATATATATATATTTTTTTTTTTTTTTTTTTCTATTCTGTTCTATTGTTTTTCTGTTCTAGTCTTTTCTATTAGAATTCGATTTCATTCTATTTCATTCTGTTTCTGTATAACCATTTTCGGAAATTCAAATTTCGTATAGAATGATTTCGCATTCAAATAGAAAAGATTAGAATAAAATAGAAAAGAATAGAAAAGAATAGAAAAACAATAGACCAGCATAGAAAAAAAATAAAAATAAAAAAATATATATAAATATATATACCGTATTTATCGGCATATAACACGCACTTTTTTCCCCTTAAAATCAGGGGAAAATCATGGGTGCGTGTTATACGCCGATCCCTTGCGATCCTGAGCTGACAGATCTTCAAAATCGCCGACCGCGATTTGAAAATGGTGCCGAAATACACAGAGCCGGTCCTCGGCTCTTCTCGGCCACTTTCGGCTTCACTCGAGCGCCGCCCGAACCTAGCCGAGTGTACTCGGCTAGGTTCGGATAGCTCCGCTCACAGTCACGCCCATCCCGGCCGGGACTACGAGTGGAGCCGAAAGTGAACGAGAGCCGCCGAGAAGAGCCGAGGACCGGCTCTGTGTATTTTGGCACCGGCGGCACCATTTTCAAATCGCGGTCGGCGATTTTGAAGCTCAGGATCGCAGGGGATCATAGGATTTTCAAACTGCGAGCTGCAAGGCTGCACTGGGGCAAGGCTGCACTGGGATAAGGCTGCAATGGACACTGGGAAGGCTGCACTGACAAGGCTGCACTGACAAGGCTGCACTGACATGGCTGCACTGACATGGCTGCACTGACATGGCTGCACTGGGGCAAGGCTGCACTGAGAAGGCTGCAATGATGGGCATTTAAATGTAAGTTTTTTTCCCTTAAACTTCCCTCCTAAAAGTTTTTTTTTCCTTAAAATTCCCTCCTAAACTTGGGGTGCGTGTTATACGCCTGTGCGTGTTATACGCCGATAAATACGGTAATTTTTTTGTATTATTCTCTTCTATTGTTTTTTTATGCTTTTCTTTTCTATTATTTTGTATTCTATAATAGTCTTTTCAATTCAAATTCATTCTATACGAAATTCGAATTTCGGAACATGGCTTCTGAAGTTTGAATTTCTTATAGAATGAATTTGAATAGAAAAGATTAGAACAGAAAATAATAGAAAAGAATAGACTAGAAAAACAATAGAACAGAATAGAAGAAAATCTAATATATATATATATATATATATATTATATTTTCTTCTGTTCTATTGTTTTTCTAGTCTATTCTTTTCTATTCTATTCTAATCTTTTATATTCAAATTTGATTTCGGTCTATATGAAATTCGAATTTTGGAAGATGTTTTATATTTATATATATATATATATATATATATATATATATATATATATATATATATATATATATATATACATACATATATATATATATTATACATATACACACACATATATATATATATATATATATATATATATATATATATATATATATATATGTGTGTGTGTGTGTGTGTATGTATAATATATATATATGTATAATATATATATATGTATAATATATATATATATATATATATATATATATATATATATATATATATATATATATATATATATATATATAAAACCATCTTCCGAAATTTGAATTTCTTATAAAATGAATTCGAATTTGAATAGAAAAGATTAGAATAGAGTAGAAGAGAAAAGACTAGAAAAACAAAAGAACAGAATAGAATAAATTATATATATTATATTTTATTCTGTTCTGTTCTATTGTTTGTCTAGTCTATTATTTTCTATTCTAATCTTTTCTATTCAAATTCAAATTCATTCTATACGAAATTCCACTTTCAGAAGCCATCTTCCGAAATTCGAATTTCGTATAGAATGAATTCAAATTCGAATAGAAAAGTTTAGAATAGAATAGAAAAGAATAGCATAGAAAAACAATGAAACAGAATAGAAAATTATATATATATATATATATAACATCTTCCAAAATTCGAATTTCATATAGACCGAAATCAAATTTGAATGTAAAAGATTAGAATAGAATAGAAAATAATAGAAAAGAATAGACTAGAAAAACAATAGAACAGAATAGAAGAAAATATAATATATAGAATGAATTTGAATTTGAATTGAAAATACTATTATAGAATATAAAATAATAGAAAAGAAAAGCATAAAAAAACAATAGAAGAGAATAATAAAAAAAAAAAATTATATATATATATATATATATATATATATATATATATATATATATATATATATATATATATATATATACATACATATTCTATTGCTTTATTATTTTATGTTCTACCTTATTGTTTTTTTTAGAAAAACGTTTTCTATTTTTTTTTAATTTGATTATGTTTTCGAATTCGATTCGAATATGTTTTCGAATTCGATTCGAATATGTTTTCGAATTCGATTCGATTATGTTTTCGAATTCGATTCGAATATGTTTTCGAATTCGATTCGAATTCGTTCGTTTTTTTTCGGATTCGTTTAAATTCTTTACTTTTGTCATTCGGAAATTCGGATGCATCCGAATTTCCGAATAATGAAAAATTCGTCCGAATTTCGATTCGGAACGAAATGAAATGCACATGCCTAGAATGCAGTTTTCATGAATTGGTGTATTGCATTTCAACTGTAAAGTGTCATATTCTCCTAGGTCGAAGAATATCTCAAGCTAATCTGCTAATTTGTACAGTTGGGTTATCCCACTGCAACTAAGTGTATGTTGCTGAAGCTATTGAATAAACTTTTGCCACAACCAGTAGCTTCTAACATTATTAGCCTAAATAGGGTCAGGTGCATGTTCATTTTGAACTTTTTTTAATTTTGATTAGAATGGGGAGGAATAGAACCCCTGTCTGGTTTTTACTGCTATCTGGGCAGAGATTTTCCTCCACTTACTTTACAGGTGTACAAGTGACACTAGTTTCACCAGATAGGAAGTGAGGGTAATTATAAAAAAGTGGTAGACAGAAATAAACACCTATTTTAATAAAGTAGAGGGGTGAGTTACCCATTCAGCTTTGTATTGCTGTGTTCATGTTGCATATTTCACCTCTTCCCTGACTGGTGAAACTGTTGTCACTGTGACAATAAGTAAAACCCCAATAGGGGTTCTTATAATCCTTCCCCACTCTACCCAAAACTAAAAGAATACATTTTTACTGGATTTACACTTTAAGTAATGTTTTGGCAGGCATTTCAAATATTTATGTTGGGGGTGGAGCTAGCCGGAGACAGCAATGGATGCTTAGAGCGAAGCTCCAGTACCAGCGGGACAACCACGGCTCATATGGCCTTACCAGGACCATCTCCTCTCACCCAAACCCAGCAACCTTGCTCCACAGCACCTGGGGAACGAGACACCATCATGCCCAGGCACAGGAAGGAGGGGAATCGCCCTCAGAAACTCAGAGTTCTTTATCCTCGGGCCTAAACAAAATGGGGCCGACTCCTCATCCTCTCCGGCACCTGGCTTTCCTAATAACCCAGCACAGAAGGGGAAAACACAAAAAAGGAGCAGCCCTCCTAAAAGCCCAAAATCTTCGCCAGCTACATCATTCCCTGGGATCCCAGAAAAGGTGAGATTCCGAATGGATGCCGCAGATGCAGATCATGAGATGAGCTCTCTCCATGATTCAGGGGACGACACCAGGGAACTGTCAGATTCTATAGATCTTTTTTCCACTAATAACCAGCCTGTTATAGACACTGTTCTGAAGGAAATGTTAGTCTCCCTGAGAAGCTCTCTCCATTCAGATATGATCTCTTGTGTACACAAGTTCAGCTCAGAGCTACTGTCTGTCTCAGATAGAATATCACACATAGAGAACAAGATGGGGGAATATGAAACCACAATTAATGACTTGGTAGATGCTAATGAAAGTAAAGAAGATGATTTGGAGATGATTAAGGCCAAAATGGAGGATATAGAGGACAGGTCCAGAAGGAACAATGTGAAGATAAGGGGGATACCAGAATCTGTCCAGCTCCAAGACCTGCACAATTATATCTCCCAACTATTCAACACAGTGATGCCTGATATGTCTGTGTTAGACCTCACAGTGAACAGAAAACACAGTCTCCCCAAGCCCACTTATCTATCTGACAACATACCTATGAATGTTATACTGAGACTTCACTTTTACCATCCTAAGGAACGGTTAATGGCAACATCCAGACAGAGAGACCAGATCCCTGCTCCATACTCTAGCCTGCAATTATATGCAGACTTGTCTCAGCACACACTCCAAAAATGCAGAAACCTGAATACTATCACAAAAGTCCTTAGGAATCACAAGCTAAGTTATAAATGGGGATTCCCGATGAAGCTGATTGTTACCAAAGATGGCACAGAACATGTGATGGATTCAGTTGCTAAAGGCATGGCCCTGCTGAATACATGGGGGGATAATCCCTGAACCTCAAGCACATCCCTGTCAGAATGGTAACAACACCAGCTCTAACCCTGAATGGCATACAGTAACTAACAAGAACGCCCGTACTCATAACTAACCTGGATAAGGGTAATGCTTATCCATACTATTACCCGCTTGGGAGGATTTCCCTCTGATCCAAACTGTATTTTTTTGTGTTTTTTTTCCCTCACTACATCTCTGAGTGATTATGAGTCACACCCAACCGCCTGTTTTTGCTGTTTGGCTGTTTGCTACTGTTATGTTCTTTTATTGTTCGTGTAAACCTCACCTTTATATTTCAACAGTCAGAGATACAGTAGCCTTCCAGCTTCACGAGGCTATCAAAGACCCACATGGTCGCTTTATACTCCTAGTATGTGACATCAACTCCACTACCTACACTGTGGCGAATATCTACGCTCCAAATACAAGACAGATCAGGTTCTTTCACAGGATCATGAGGAAAATTTGCTCAATACAGAGGGGTATGTTGCTGCTATGTGGGGACTTAAACAATACTCCCGATCCATCCCTTGAATTCACCTCAACACCAAAACTCTCTCCACCGTCACTAAAATCGGTTCTCAGAACCTACAAGCTATATGACGCCTGGAGATGCCTCAATGCTGACAAGAAAGACTATTCATTCTTCTCTAACAGCCATAGGTCTTATAGTAGAATTGACTTATTCTTGGTAGACAAATGGTTGTTGTTTAAATGTAAATCTGCGAAAATCAATAATATCACTTGGTCGGATCATGCTTTGGTGAAACTGGCAGCAGGCACCCACAAATCTACATCTATATGGAGATCTAATCCCTGACTTTTCCAGGCTGCTCCGACCAAGTCAAAAATTGATCCACAGCTTAACAAATTTTTTAAGAATAATCGTGAATTGGTTTCCGACCCATTTATTGTATGGAATGCTCATAAGGCATTTGTAAGAGGTATTCTGATACAGCAGGGGGCGAAGGAGGATGAGGCGGCAGCACACCGAAGCATTAATATCAAAAACTGAAGCTCTTAAAAAACAAAATATGACACACCCCTCCCAACAAATGACAAATCACTTGACACAATTAGATAATGAACTCAGACTGCTTTTCATGGAGGACTTTGAAAAAGCCTCCAGGAGACTTAAATTGTTCTATTACACAAGTGGCAATAGAGCAGGGAAACTTCTTGCTAACTGGCTTAGAGGACACAGGTATATAACCCAAATCCCAGATATAAGACATCCCCTTACTCAAACAAAACGGTACCATCCCCAAGCCATAGCGGATGCCTTCAGTCATTATTATGGATCACTATATAATCTTTAAAATGACCCTACCATACCACAACTGACACCAGCTATCATATAAACATTCCTAGATAAAATGAAACTCCCCACACTTACCCCTGATTCCTGAACACCTTACCAACCTGAACTCTCCTATTACTGAACTGGAGGTACGGCAGATAATACAATCTCTACCAAACAACAAATTCCCAGACCCAGACGGCTTTACAGGGGAGTTTTATAAATCCTTTCAAGATATTTCGACCCCACATCTGGTTGAGATCTTTAGTTCTGCCGCTGCCCCCTCCTCATTCCCCCCAGCGATGCTTAAGGCCATGATAGTGGTGCTAAAAAAATGAGAATGAGGTTGGTGGCGCTACCTATATCCTAAAGGGTAATTTCCAGATCGCTCTTCATAGGGTGTGTCTCCACCAATTCCTTTGGTTGCTGGGCAGCCGTGGTGTCAGTCAGTGTGCAAGGTCATTAGCACCATTATTTCCTGAATCCTTTTAGGCCGCTTGACCATGAAGTGGTGCGCTCGGGGCTCGCTTGTCGCCTAGCATCAGCTGAAAGTGGACAAGGCAAACATGTGTAGTCTGTAAAGGGATTGGCTTCCTTTTGACTGGCAAATTGACTTTTAAGCAAGTAAGCTTTAAACGTACTAACAACCTCTGTGCTAGAGAATTGACTAACCACTGAAAGTAATAGCAGGAACCACCTTGTACTGGATATCAGAGGGTGACAACGAAGAGCTTGGATGGATCCTTTCTGATTGACCAGCCTTTGGAAGAACCATCCTGACCTGAGCAGCAAGTCTACCTTATATGCGAGATACCCCTGCGAGATACCCCTGCAGGGGTGAGTGGAGCTGGTGAATGGGGACCCAGCCAGGAGGGGGAGCACGAAAGTCACCTGGATATCTCTGCGTTTACAAGCACTGGTTACTTTGGAATTCCTCTTTTAAAGACTTTTTTCTAATGACTTTGACATATATATTTTTTTAAGCACATATGAATTTTTTGGACTGTTCACTTTCAGTTCTGTTTATATGAACTTATGGTTACTGCACTTGCACTTTATACTTAAGCTTTTTTAGTACCTAACATGTTTAAGTAATATTAAGTATAGGTTTACTCCCTCAGATAGGTGAGGCAGCACATATATTTTGGTACACTTATGAAGCAAAGATGACACTTTAATTATGGGAGTATAATTTTATTCAATTTATTGCACTTTATTATGGGTATGGTATGCTAATAAGGGAAGTTTTACACCTACACATATTATCTACACCAGTGGAGACACACCCTATGAAGAGCAATCTGGGTATAACTCAGGTAGCGCCACCAACCCCAGTCTCACGTTTTTAACCTATTTTCTAGCCCTCAGTAGGGGAGGCTGCAAACCTATCGCTTTGCCCTAAGCGCGGATTTATATTTACTTTATCAGATTATCCACAAAATTTTAGGCCTATATAGCTACTTAATCTTGATCTAAAAATGTATGTGAAACTATTGGCTATTAGACTGGTGGACATCCTACCTACTCTTATAGATGTAGACCAGTCTGGATATGCTAAGGGGCGTCAGACGGCCGATGCTACCAGACGTCTGATAAATGTGATTGATCTGGCCAATAAACACAAAACGCCTTCTCTGCTCCTAGCATTGGATGCAGATAAGGCATTTGACAGGATACACTGGCAGTTCTTAGCACAGGTTGACTAGGTTTTGTTTAAGGGGCTCCTTCTACTCATCCATAATGGCACTTTACACTCACCCATCTCAGGGGCACTGTCTACCCCATTTGAAATAACCAATGAGACAAGACAGGGCTGCCCTCTCTCTCCGCTGATTTTCAATGTATTGATGGAGCCCCTGGCTTCCTACTTATGCTCACATCCTCAAATATTGGGCATACAGATGGGCAGCAGACACCACACCATCAGCCTATTCGCTGATGGCATCTTACAGATGCTTACAAAGGTGGAAACCTCCTTGGCCTCAGTTCACCTATCATTGCAAATGTTTAATGGGGTATTGTACTATAAAGTAAATGAGACCAAATCCTATATCTTAAACCTAGGTCCAAACCTAGAGACCAAACAAAACCTAGCGCAAATATTCCCATACATATGAAGACAGGAGGGTATCAAATACTTGGGCATCACACTAACTCCTAAACCTGAAGATCTTATATCAGCCAAATACACACCTTTCCTGAATTCACTTGGGGGCAAGCTGAACAAACTTGCTCAAACTGAATTATCATGGCTGGGCAGACTCGCAGCTTTTAAGATGCAGATATTGCCACAATTATTATATATTTTTAGGACTCTACCAATCCCACTACCCAGCTCTTACTTTAATTCACTACAACCAATACTTAATAAATACCTCTGGCAGGGCAGAGAGCTACATGCGTATTTGGCAAGCTAATTAAACACAGGGGAGGATGGGTCATGTGTACTTGCAAGACTATTACTTTGTAACAATACTAGCACAACTCCAACACTGGATACTACCTAATTCCAAAGCACTGTGGATTGAACTAGAGCAAGCTCAAATCCCAAAGAGGAACTTACATGACTTTTTACTTACTGCTCCTCACAACACCTCTAAAGGCCACTTCGCATCCAGGCCAATTCTGACACTTCGCTCCTACATGTCAAAAATCATAATTTCTTTGCTATAAAATTACATAGAACCCCCAAATATTATATATGTTTTTTTAGCAGAGACCCTAGAGAATACAATGGCGGTCATTGCAACTTTTTATCTTGCACAGTATTTGTGCAGCAATTTTTCAAACGCGTTTAAAAAAAAAAAAAAAACATGCTTTAAAAAAAACAAAACAGCAAAGTTAGCCAAATTTTTCTGCATAGTGTGAAAGATGAAGTTATGCTGAGTAAATAGATACCAAACATGCCACGCTTCAAAATTGTACATGCTCGTGGAATGGCACCAAACTTTGGTACTTAAAAATCCCCATAGGCGATGCTTTAAAATGTTTTACTGGTTACATGTTTTGAGTTACAGAGGAGGTCTAGGGCTAGAATTATTGCTCTCGCTCTAACGTTCGCGGCGATACCTCACATGTGTGGTTTGAACACTGTTTTCATATGTGGGCGGGACTTAAGTATGCGTTCGCTTCTGCGTGCGAGCTCACGGGGACAGGGGCGCTTTAAATTTTTAAATTTTTTTGTTATTGTTAATTTTACTTAAAAATTTTTATTTTGACACTTTTTAAAAAAAAAAATTTTTGACCACTTTTATTCCTATTACAAGGAATGTAAACATCCCTTGTAATAGGAATATGACATGATCGATCCTCTTTACAGTGAGATATGGGGTCAATAAGACTCCACATCTCACCTCTAGGCTAGGAAGCCTAAAATAAAAAAAAAACGATCACCGCTTCCCAGCCGAGGCGGCGCCGTTTTTTTGAATGCAGAGGCCGGGCGTGATGTCATAACATCGCGCCCGGCCTCCGAACGATCATAGAGACTCCGGCGGCCATCTGGTCTGCCGGAAATCTCTATGATCTACATCCGGCGCCGGCGGATCCGCTCTCCGACTCACCGATCGCTGAGGTGAGTCAGTAGAAGCACCGGAGGGCGGCGGGAGGGGGGGACGTCCCCTTTCGCCGCCCGTAAGAACAGCCACTATGATCCTTCTTAGTGTGTACGGAATCGCTGGCTGAAAATGCCGATATCTGAATGATGTCTGTAGCCTCAGGCATCATTCAGATATAACCCCGGAAAGTTGAGGCCGTCATATGACGGCCTAAGGATATCAAGTGGATAGACAGTAAACTAGCACCACCTATTCCATCAATCAGAGCATGAGTCCACCTTTGTAAATATCAACAGTGGAGCAGCAAAGTCACACCCTTGAAACTCCCCATCTCTGCACTTGCCCAAATAATACCCGATATCAACCTTATTTCATGGAAAGAAAAGGGAATTACCTTTCTAGAAGAGGATCTTAGAAGGCCCATCACTTAAACCTTTTAGCACCTTACAACGAAAATACAAGTTGCCTTCCAGAGCAATATAAATACACGCAGATAGCTCACCTGTTGAGGAAGAATCGGCAACTACTCACAGTACTCTCTGCGAAAGTAACACAATTTTATCAACAACTACCAACCATACCCAAAGGTATATCAAGTATCTACTCGTGCCAACAATAGAAAGATATTTGTATTAAATCACAATCAATGATAGCTTGAGAACAGGAAATAGAGACAGAATACACAACTCAACATTGGGAAAATATTTTACATCTCATCTATTCTTCCACTAAAAGTATAAACATCTGGGAAATGCATAAAAAGATAATGCTTCGCTGGTACCTGACCCCACACCGTATTTCAAAGATCTACCCCGATGCCTCCCCAGAGAAGACTAATATTTACAATCACAGGTATAAACCAATCAATATTGTCCCTTGAGTGGAACTCTATTCCCGTGCCCTAGATAACTGTAATATCCCATATATTATTGGCTACTACTCGCTTAATTATACTCAGACACTGGAGAGAAACAACAGCTCCAAAAATCTCTGAAATAATCTGCACAACCCACAGCACTAATGAGGTTCTTCATTCCTTAACCACAGGGAACTATGAAAAGGTGTCACAACATTGGGCTCCGTGGCTTAAATGGTATTCGGAGGAAGCCATTTTCTGAAATATTGATGTTAGAACTATGAGGGTTAGCAAATCCAGTAATATGTTAAGGATAACAAGTATCACTCTGACTGAATCGTTTAGATTAAATTATGTTTGTTTTATGTTTGCATTAAGATATAACTATGGTCCTTATACTTCAAATGATAGTTACACTGGTGGAACACTACTAGAAGGGAGTAAAAACCCAAATTAAGGATCATTCACTGTGACACATAAAGAGAGATCACATGTGGATTAACCGATAGCCAAAATCCTCCAACAAGATGATCATTTACTATCCCTGTCAATATTGGGCTACATATCTAAGTTTACAAGACATTGTTATAGAGTTTATGTGACCGCAAAATAAGTTAAAATGCATTATACTGTGTTTTTTCTTGTGTGTGAACTTTAAAATTCAATAAAAATTATTGAAACAAAAATATTTGTGCTGTGCTGAATCCAAACAGAATTCACTGTCATTAGGATCACTTGCTATCTACAGTGCTGTGATAAAGTATTTGCCCCCTTCCTGATTTCTTTTTTTTTTAATATGTGTCACACTTAAATGATATTTGCCCCCTTCCTGATTTCTTTTTTTTTTAAATATGTGTCACACTTAAATGATATAGATCATCAAACAAATTTTTATATTACAAAAAAATAATTTGAGTAAATACAAAATGCAGTTTTTAAATGATTATTTCATTTATTAAGGGAAAAAGCTGTCCAAATCTGCCTGGCCCTATGTGAAAAAGTTATTGCCCCCTAAACCTAATAACTGGTTGTGCCACCCTTGGCAGCAACAACTGCAATCAAGCGTTTGCAATAACTGGCAGCGAGTCTGTGGAGGAATTTTGGTCCACTCTTCTTTGCAGAATTATTTTAATTCAGCCACATTAGAGGGTTTTCCAGCATGAATGTTCTGTTTAAGGTCATGCCACAGCATCTCAATCGGATTTAAGTTCAGACTTTGACTGGGCTACTCCAAAACCTTCATTTTGTTCTTTTAAGCCATTCAGAGGTGAACTTGCTGGTGTGTTTTGGATCCATGTCCTGCTGCATAACCACAGTGTGCTTGAGGTGACAAACTGAGGGATGGACATTCTCCTTCAGGATTTTCTGGTAGAGCACAGAATTCATGGTTCCATCAATTATGGCAAGTCGTCCAGGTCCTGAAGCTGCAAAGCAGCCCCAGACCACCACAATGTTTGACTGTTGGTATGATGTTCTTTTTAGACCTATCTCCCTCCTTAACCAAGACCTTAAACTATACACCAAAGTTATAGCCAATCGTTTAATTGACATTCTACCAGAGTTATTCCACCCTGATCAATCAGGCTTTACTAAAGCCTGACAAACATCCAAGGCCACCCGGCGCATGATTAATATCATCGATTATGCCCAAAAATCTCAGATGCCTTCTCTACTACTTTCCTTAGATTCAGAGAAGGCATTTGACAGGGTTCATTGGCCCTACCTATCCAGAAACCTACATAAATTTGGTTCCTATGGTCACATCTTCTCTGCCATTATGGCCCTATATTCTCACCCGTCAGCCCAAGTTTATAATTCGGAAATGCTTTCTAAACCCTTCAATAGCTCTAACGGTACAAGGCAGGGGTGCCCTCTTTCCCTTCTACTTTTCAATCTACTAATGGATCCCTTAGTAGAAACCATCAGATCGCACAATAATATTCCAGGATTACCATTGGCTCCACCGAGCAAAAAATTAACTTATTCGCAGATGATATTATCCTAATTATCCGGCTCCTTCCCTAGCTCTATTTCAAACAGTTTTATTCAATTTTAGTGATATATCTTATTATAAAGTCAATGCATCTAAGTGAATTACACTCCCCTTCTACACTCCCTACCCAAAGACTTGAATGCTTTAGCAAAAACTTCATTATCCTGGGCAGGAAGACTAGATATTTAAAATGCTGAAACTTCCCCAACTGCTATGTATATTTAGAGCACTCCCTATCCCTGTTTCAGTGTCCTTCTTTAGTACCATTCATTGCATCCTGGGTTGCCTTATCTGGAAAGGTAAACCTTGATGCTCCCGCTCCACACTAATTAAACTAAGGAGAGTGGGCGGTACAGGCTTGGTAGATATTAGAGATTATTATCTTGTAATCATCCTTGCTCAACTCAGAGCTTGGTTTATGCCAGACCATCATAGCCCCTAGAAGGACATAGAATCCTCCCAAGTGGCAGAATATGACCTTATCTCTTGGTTACACAGCCAACACTCTTCCAAACCATGCACATCAAATGTGCCTCCTACCATTATAGCCTCAACAGCGGCATATCATCATTTACGTCACAATGTCCCTCTGGGGCCTAACCCCTGCAAACCCTTACTTCCACTTACCATGCTCTACCAACTAATCTCAAACTTCTCTCTGCAACCATGGTTGCTTAACCACTTCAGCCCCAGATGATTTGGCTGCTCTATGACCAGACCATTTTTTGCGATACTGCACTGCGTCGCTTTAACTGACAATTGCGCAGTCGTGCAACGCTGTACCCAAACAAAATTTACATCCTTTTTTTCCCACAAATAGAGCTTTCTTTTGGTGGTATTTGATCACCTCTGCAGTTTTTGTTTTTTGCGCTATAAACAAAAGAAGAGCGACGATTTTGAAAAAAAAACACAATATCTTTTACTTTTTGCTATAATAAAAATCCCACATTTTTTTTCAAAAAAACTAATTTTTTCCTCAGTTTAGGTCGATGTGTATTCTTTTACATATTTTTGGTAAAAAAAATTGCAATAAGCGTATATTGATTGGTTTGCACAAAAGTTATAGTGTCTACAAAATAGGGGATATATTTATGGTATTTTTATTATTTTTTTTTTTTTTACTAGTAATGGTGGCGATCTGCTATTTTTTTTCTGGACTGCAATATTGCGGCAGACAAATTGGACACTTTTGACACATTTTTGGGACCATTGACAATTATACAGCGATCAGTGCTATAAAAATGCACAGATTACTGTATAAATGTCACTGGCAGGGAAGGGGTTAACACTAGGGGGTGATCAAGGGGTTAACTGTGTTCCCTAGTGTGTGTTCTAACTGTGGGGGGATGGGACTGTTTAGGAGGAGAGAGAGATCAGTATTCATACTTAGTATGAACACACGATCTGTCTCTACTCCCCTGAAAGAACCCGGATCTGTGAGCGATTGCTCTGTCACGATTGATCGTGGGTGCCCCGCGGTCATCGTGCCTGCCGGGCACTTGCATTGGCTCTGGGCACATGCTGCGGGCATGTGTGCGTGCCTCCAGCGGTGTGCGTGCACCTCTAGTGGCCAAAAGGCGAAGCGACCTAAGGTAACGTCGATTTGAACAGCCAAGCGAACCTGTCGCAGTAAAACTGTGGCGGCTGGCCCGGAAGAGGTTAAAGGTATCACTTATCTGTCTGATTTATATATGCTCGAACTACTTAAACCCTTTATGAGGTTACAAGAAGAATTTTCCTTACCCACATCAAAATACTACAGGTACTTGCAGATAACCCATTGTGTGTTACACAATGCCCACCTATTTAATCCACTTCCCAGAATAGCATGGCATTATCTAAACTTTCAAAAACTATCCCCTTGGACCAAATGGGAAATTGACCTGGGCCAAACCTTTACCAAATCTCAATGGCCGACTGCCATAGGCGCCACTTTTAAAGCTACCTGATTCACCAACCTATGGGAATTATCTCATAAGATTACTCTGCGATGGTACTTGACCCCATGTCTAATTCATGCTTGGGACCCCTCAACCACATCTAATTGCTGGAGGGACTGCGGGGAACCAGGAAATCATCTTCACATTTTTTGGGGATGCCCTAACTTATCTAACTTTTGGTCTGCAGTCTCCCACATGCTCTAAGAAATTCTGCATATGCCCTGTTCCCTAACCCCCCAATTAGCACTCCTAAATCTTTAGAGAACATGCCACACCACCTATGTAAGTCAATTATCCACGTTTTACTTGAGGCCAGACTAGCCATAACCAGACAATGGAAATCCCCTGATCCGCCCCCCCTCAAAGCAGTAATTGCACTAACCCACACCCATGTTATATATGAACGCATGTTCTCCTCTGCTGAAGGGAACGCTATGAAAACTTAAAATGACTGGTCCCCTTGGACCTTGTGGTACAACTACTATGCTCAATCCTTATTATAAAATGTTGTTCTCTCTTTATTTCATTGCCTCTATGCTTCTATCTGAGCAGCTCGAGACAATCTTTTCTTGATATGGAGTCTACTGCACAAACCCTATATTATCTGTTTCAAATGGTAACTATTTTATTTCTTGTTGACACTATGTACGTCTGGACCTTGTTTATTCTTTTTACATTTAACTTTTTTTTTTTTTTTTAAATTGTATGCTACCTTGGAAAAATACTTAACATTATTATTATTATTATTATTATACAGGATTTATATAGCGCCGACAGTTTACGCAGCGCTTTACAACAACATTAGGGCAGACAGTACAAGTACAATACAATTCAATACAGGAGGAATCAGAGGGCCCTGCTCGTTAGAGCTTACAATCTAGGAGATATGCATATGTTTGTTCACCTTTCATTTGAAGATTCAATAAAAACTATTGAAAGCGAAAAACTGCATTTTGTATTTTAGTAGTATTAGTTATCTTTCTGTAATATTCAAATTTGTTTGATGATCTGAATAATTTAAGCTTGACAAATATGCAAAAAAATAAATCAGGGAGGGCAAATACTTTTTCACAGCACTGTATTTGCATGTTCATTTAAATTCTCCCCATCAGTCTTTTCATTGCCTGTCACTGTTTTTCCAATATATTTTTTATTTGGTGCATAAATATGCATAGGTGTAAGCATGCGGACATCTCAAAGGGTGGAAGTCCTAGCCCTTGGTCCATAAGGCTCGGTTCACACATGGGCGGCACGACTTGCAGGTCGCCTCAGCGAGGCGACCTGCAAACGACTGCCGGGGCGACTTGCGAGACGACTTCTGCATAGAAGTCTATGCAAGTCGCCCCAAGTCGCCCCCAAAGTAATACAGGAACCTTTTTCTAAGTCGGAGCGACTTGCGTCGCTCCGATTAGAACGGTTCCATAGCACAGAACGGGAGGCGACTTGTCAGGCGACTAGGTCGCCTGACAAGTCGCCCCAGTGTGAACCGAGCCTTACTGTGTAGCACTATTTTTCTCTCTCTCTGCGGCTGCTGAGGTATGATGGCGCCACCTGTATAGTATTTAGGAGCAGAGTCTTATAATCAGTGTGATCAGGACAGGATCTTTAACAAGCACAGTGCCTCCACTCAATTGGGGCTTGTGAATAACAAGTGAAATCCCAATTGAGAGATATATCTTCACATAGATAGTAATCCACATATCATTGTATTTGAAAGTCCATGTATTGAAGAAATAACATTCAGTGAACCATCCAACATAAAGTATTTTACAAACAGGAACATGAAATCATTAAAAGTCTCTATGTATGTCTCAGTGAGGTGAATCTGCAGCACTTGCACATCCTGTGTCCTCTTAGCAGGCATTACTGTTCTCTACACATGTCTCTCTCTCCACCCACTTACCCACAAAACCCCTTGTCATCCTCTGTTCCTCTTAATGACCCGGTGTAGCGTCACATATGGCGACCCAACACATTTGGCTACCAGCTGGAGTGCACATGCGTGACGCCGCCATATGCGTTCCAACACTTTTACGACAAAACAGCACACTGAAACTGTCAAACAGTGTGACGGAACTGACTTTGAACTGCGATTGCGCAGTTATTATGTGGCTCCACCCCTAAGTCCAGGTTCAAGCCCCACCATCCAAGTGGACATAGAGTTAGAATATAATTATGCCGAGCGAGGCCGTGCTCGAAGCGTGGCGAGCGAAGCGTGGCGAGCAAAGCGAGCCCGCGAGGGGCCCTGTTGCAAAGTGGTGTCTGTAACATCACTTCTGTGACATTATCTCATGGTTTCACTGCTCCGTATTGTCGTAAAAACTTTTGGAACGCATATCGGCAAGTTACGCATGCGCAGTGCGAAATTTCTCACTTCCGTAGCCAAATGTGATGGGTCGCCATATGTGACAAAACACCCATCTTTAGTGAGAGAGAGAGAGCATAGCAACCATATTGGAAAAGGGCAAACAAACACTGCATAACAAGAGCATACACGTGGTAAATGGGCAAAGAAATGATCACATCACTACAACTGTTTCAGTAAATAAATCCTTGGTAGGCTAAGTTTACATCAGTAGTGTATGCATTGATGCTTTAAAGATGTTATATTTGGTTAAAAAATGCCGGTTAACATACCCCAAGCCATAGTTTTTCCTAACATTCTGCAATGCAGTACATTGATAGGAAAAGACTCTATTGAAAACTATGTATTTTTTCTTGTCCATGCAATTTTCAAATGAATGGTGGCAAAGCATCCAGTGTATTCATGCCTTTAGTCGTCCCTGTCGCTGTGTTTGATTTTAACAAATGATCTACAGTGCATGCAGAGCTTTACAACTACAACAGAAGTAATGCTTCAAGAGTTCAGAAGCTTTTTCTTTTATAGAAAGTAAAACACTAAAGTTTGAACACAATTTAAAAAAAAAAAAGGTGAGGATGAGTTTTTCTCTAGATACATTATCACCAGCAAACTTCGCATAATCGCGTATTCATTGTTAATTGGAAAATAACTTTCAGTATGTGAGATTGCAGCTGCTGGAAATAAAGTCACAGCTTGAAAAAAAAATGGGGATTTTCCATTTACCAGTCAACTTCTTACTTGCGTATTTTGTTACAATTCACAAAAGTATTCAGTGTCCAGCAAAAACTCTTAATTTGTACAGGGACCCTGGACACAACAATGGACATTTGGGTGTGGGGTTTTTGTTGCCCAGTTAAAAGCTAAATATTATCACCTATGTTTCAATCAACAATCAGCTATGCCTAATAAACATTTCCTTTCTCCCAACTTTGATACTTTAACTGCCCCCTAAATTTTACAATGAACTTACCTCCTAACACTGAAACAACCCCTGGGAAATTAACCTTTAACATATCATCTACCTTAACACTTTAAAGCAGGGGTGTCAAACTTAATTTCACCGTGGGTTGTATCAGCATTATGGTTGCCCTCAAAGGGCCGGTTGTATCTGTTATGCCCTGTACACATGGTCAGACATCGATCGGACATTCCGACAACAAAATCCATGGATTTTTTCCGATGGATGTTGGCTCAAACTTGTCTTGCATACACACGGTCACACAAAGTTGTTGGAAAATCCGATCGTTCTAAACGCGGTGACGTAAAACACGTACGTCTGGACTATAAACGGTGGCCAATAGCTTTCATCTCTTTATTTATTCTGAGCATGCGTGGCACTTTGTCCGTCGGATTTGTGTACACACGAACGGAATTTCCGACAACCGATTTTGTTGTCGGAAAATTTTATATCCTGCTCTCAAACTTTGTGTGTTGGAAAATCCGATGGAAAATGTGTGATGGAGCCTACACACGGTCGGAATTTCCGACAACAAGGTCCTATCACACATTTTCCGTCGGAAAATCCGACCATGTGTAAAAATCCAATGGAAAATGTGTGATGGAGCCTACACACGGTCGGAATTTCCGACAACAAGGTCCTATCACACATTTTCCGTCAGAAAATCCGACCGTGTGTACGGGGCATAAGACTAGATGTCCAGAACACCGCACTCCCCCTTACATCAGATGTCAAAATTACCCCCTCTCCACCACCATCAGCAGTCAAGAGTCCCCCAGCATCCCTTACATCACAGTGCATCCCCCCCTTACCTGGCTGCACAGAGAAGCGCAGGATCTGATGGAGGAGTTCTGTCCTCCTCTCTGCTGCTGACTGCTGAGACAAGGTGGTGGTGGAGACGAGGGGTGTGCCGCAGCTGCAGGAAAGGTGCGAGGGCCGCAGGAAATGGCCCGGTTGGGCCGAATCCGGCCCAGGGGCCTTGTGTTTGACACGTGCTTTAAAAGATAAGTTCACTTTTTTGAAAAAAAATAATTAAACAAAAAAAATTTTTTGGGAGTCTGTAAAGCATTGCACCAGCGATCAGTAGATCTCTGGTGCCATGCAGGTCTCCAGCAGATCTGCCAGTGTATCTGCTTCCCCGTACAGGTAAGCAAATACAATCTGACAGGAAGAGAAAATAAACTACCATGGTGCTCCACAGCACTCTGGTAGTTCATTGAAAACTACAAGCCGACAGCCACAAAGGCTGTCGGACCTTGTCATTTCTCCATTTACACAACACTGGAAATGGATGATGCAGCCGGGTGGGTGAAGCCCGCGTTTGTTGCAGAGTGTGACAGCTAGCACTCGGCAGGAGGGAGGGGCCCGAGAAGAGGAGGATCAACAAGGCTGCTCTATGCAAAACCACTACACAGAGCAGGTAAGTATAGTATGTTTGTTTTTTTTTAAAAGAAAAAAAAACAACTAGACTTTACAATCACTGGAAATAAATTAAGATTTGGCTTTGGTTTTTTCTTTTGGATCCACAGTTGATTATATAATCTTTTTGCACACCTCTGAGTGAATACATTCCATTTCTACTTTTCATCCTCCTCCCTATAACCTTTTCATATTTGAAATGTCTGAAACTGGCAAAATATAAAGATGGCAAAGTTGTTTCAGGTAGAATTTTTATTCTGTAAGATTTAAAGACATCGTATTTTTTCAATGAAAAGAACATTTGGCTTTGTATATTTAATACACAGTAAAAGCATTAGGAAAAAGTCATATATTTCTTTTTTTTGCTTGATTAGAGGTTACAAACCTGGTACTAAGGAAAAGTGACTTTGAAACTGAACTGATGTAAAGTTTTAAAACCTCTAGTAAAACTTTCAGGAGTAGCTCGGGAGACAGATCTGTGGTATGGTTTGGAGTTTAGAGTTAGTTTAGGTTCTGGAGAAACCTAGGAGTTGGCGCTCATCTGGACACACAGAGTCTGAGCATGAAAAAGCCAGTTTACAGGTTGCCACATCATCCCTTTAATCCAGGACATACATTAATTACACAGGTTCTGTGGCTGATTAAGGTGGTAATTAAACTCACTTGATGCCTTATCTGCATTAAATCAGTCTCAGAACCTGTGTAATTCATATGTGTCCTGGATTAAAGGGATGATGTGGCAACTCTTATGCCGCGTACACACGGTCGGACTTTTCGTCTACAAAAGTCCGACAGCCTGTCCGACAGACTTCCGACGTACCTTCAGCGGACTTGCGGCAGACTTTCTTACGAACGGACTTGCCTACACACGACCACACAAAAGTCCGACGGATTCGTACGTGATGACGTACACCGGACTAAAATAAGGAAGTTCATAGCCAGTAGCCAATAGCTGCCCTAGCATGGGTTTTTGTCCGTCGGACTAGCACACAGACGAGCGGATTTCGGGGTCCGTCGTACTTACGACGTAAAGATTTGAAGCATGTTTCAAATCTAAAGTCCGTCGAATTTGAGGCTAAAAAAGTCAGTTGAAAGTCCGGAGAAGCCCACACACGATCGGATTACCAGCCAGCTTTAGTCCGTCAGCGTCCGTTGGACTTTTGTAGACGAAAAGTCCGACCGTGTGTACGCGGCATTACTGCCCTTCAAAACTTTAAGGGGGCTGGACTGTAAATGGGAGTAGAAAATGCCCTGACATTGTGGAAGTAAAAAAACATCACTGGTGTCAGTGTGAGAATTAGTTCCCCATCTCTCTGATGTCAGTGGGAGGAATAGTATCCCATGGCTGGTGTCAGTGGGAGGAATAGCTGCAGCATGTTTGTACCAACCATATACAATGTTTTTATACTGTATGTAGTGCTAGTCCTCGCCCCTGTGTTGGGTGAGGGCATTTTTCCTGTTCTATTTGATTTTAAAGTTATACAATATAATGATGTAACATTTTAACATGTCTCCTATTTATGGCCACTATAGCCTGCTATTGTAGGGCACATGGGGTCTCACCCAGGTACTTACTTGATCTCTGTTTAGACTTTTTTGGATGAGGTCCATAGTCCAAGTGTACCTTTTCAGCTGCAGTACAGTGGGTAAGTGGTTAGCACTTCTGCCTGGCAGCACTAGAGTTATCAGTTCAAATCCGAACCATGGCACAACTTGCCTGGAGTTTGCATGTTCTCATGGTGCCTGCATAGGTTTACCTCCCACACTCCAAAGACATGCTGGTGAAGTGATTCCTGTCTAAATTGGCCATAGTATGTGTATGTATGAACGTGAGGTAGGGATCTTAGAATCTAAGCTCCTTCAGGGCAGGGGCTAATGTGTATGTACAATATAAATGTAAATTGTTGGTGTGTTATAAGTGCCTGTAATAAATGATAGTGTCCTGTCTTTGGTGTCAGTGTAAGGAATATTGCCCCAAGGGCCAGATGAAGGCAAGAAAAAGGCTGCAGTTTGAAGACCCCAATGTAAATGATCATACACAAAATGTGAGTCTTTTTCAGTTGGGGCCACTGTAACCTGCTGATTTGGTAAAAGTAATCGTTTTCTTGGATTGTTTAGACACTTGTTTGGTGATATATGGGCTGGATTACCAACATTAATAAATGCATACTAATAAAAACTGCAGTGCCCCCTGGTGGTGAGTTGTTTAGCTAGTTAGCTAGTTCTTGCTCAAGGATGTACAGACTATGTTTCTGCTTCAGTTAAGAAATACAGCTTGGTAACCTTTCTGTCCCAAGCCTGTGACTGGAGAATGGAAGAGCTGCAGTCGACTGATGAGGTAATCTCTCTATTCTCCTGTTAAAATGTTCCTTGTCCATATGAATGCAGGACACCTGGTTGGCCTCAAGTACAGCCCCTGTCTTTCCCAGTCTGAATTATGCTGAAGAGGAGGTTACAAAAACCAGAATAAAGTTAAATTCAGGAAATGCTAGTTTCATTAAAAAAATACATTTTAAGTGTTACTAAACCCAGGACCCTGCATTCACTATATTGGGTCTCCCACAGTACACGGAACATGGAAATACAATTATTTTGTTAAATATATACTGCTAAATACCTTTTTATATCAGCAGTATATGGCAATCTTGTGACTTCTATCAGAGTGTGGTTAAAGCTTGTAGGAGGAGTTTTCATTCTGCTCCGACTGTCCTATGAGGATGCAGGACACCTGACCCTCTGTCTGGACAGTGCTGATTGGCCTTGTGCTGATCACATACACTCTCCCAAGAAAAAAAAATCTCTAGAAATGCACACCAAACTGAGCATGTGTAGCTTGTCCCCTAGCCTCTGTTCGATCAGGAGCTGGATTGGGGACTGTGGAAGAAGGGGAGGAACAGAGAAGACAGGATCAAACAGCCTTTTCATACAATGCAGATGATTAACCCCTTAGGTTCCATGGTGAGTATAACAAGCATGCTTTACTGCATATACAGAATTATTTCACTGTTGTGGGTTTAGTAACACTTTAAGGACTTTTAATGAATGCATACCTATATTTATTGATGTCTTTTTAAAGCTTAGCTTTATCCATTCTTAGATTCTGAAGTGTTGCCTAACAATTTACAAAGCTACCATTTTTTCATATTGAAATCTTTTGCAAAGCTGTAAATGCCTTCCATTCCATCTCAGACTTGTACTCACAGGTATGCAGCTGCCACTAGACAATGAAAAATATAAAATAAATCTAATAAAAACTAACAAACAAAATATAAGCTAACAAAACATAAGCTTTGTGATTCGGGACTCCTCCCCTTACTTTCTGCCTTAGGGTACTAGTCCTAATGTTGTAGATATAGATAAAAATCCAATTTTACAGCGTAACTCTGGACCCTTATAACAGTGTTTATTTCTTTTAATCCGGGCTTTTTTTCTCAGAGAATAGGTGCAGGAACTCCCCCCTTCTGAGTTCCCCCTTGTCTATGCATCCTACGCTCCTCTGAGCGCCGGCCCTTGGTCCCACCCCCTACCCACCTCCCAGTACTGCCCCAAGTATCATTTTGTGGTGCTAAATAATTTGTATGGAATTTGCTCTTATCTAATAACAAGAAAAGCAGTAAAATAGATCCCCTGGAGCCAGCAACAATAGATCTTCCAGTAACAATAGAACCCACCCCAGCAACAATATATCCTTAACACAATAATAGACTCTCCCCAGCAACAATGGCCCCACCCCAGCAACAATGGACCTCATCCCAGCAACAATAGGATCCCACCCTAGCAACAATAGATTGCTAACACAACAATAGACTCCCCTAGCAACAATGGACCCCACCCCAGCAACAATAGGTCCCCCCAGCAACAATGGACCCCACCCCAGCAACAATAGACTCCCCCCACACACACACAGCAACAATGGACCACCCACAACAAAATACCACCCCAGCAACAAAAGATCCACTCAGCAACATTAGACCTCCCAGCAGGAACAACAGATCTCCCAGCAGCCAGCATCAATAGACCCATCAGCATACAGCAACAATAGACCTCTCCCTCAATAGAAGATTCTTACCAGCAACATAAGCCCCCCCCCAGCAATAATAGATCCCCCACACAAAACAGATCCCTGCCAGCGACAATAGATCCCCCAGAAGCCAGCATCAATAAACCCTCCCACACAGCCCTTACATGCATTTAGTGCTGGAGGTGCCGGAACTGCGTTCGCCCGCGTTCCCGTTGAAAAAAAGCCCTGCTTTTAATCACAGTCAGATGTACCATTCCATATCTCTGAAAGTCAGAGATCAGTCAGCAACAAAACATGCATTGTGGTTAGCTGTTTCCTAATGATCATACAAGAAAGAAGAGGTCAAATTTCATTTTGAAAAAGGTTAGACTCAGTGGCCTATGTGATTTGACTTTAATTGCAATCTAGCAGTTATAATAGAAAATATATGGACATATTAAAAATACAGTGAAGCGTACTCACGATAATTAGTGAATTCACCCAAGAATGTAGAAGTTGTGTTATACTGAACAGACAGCATGCCCTCTTTATTAATAGTTCTTACAGATTATTTGCTTTGACTGTAGGCAGCTCGGTGCTGTAATAAAATGCACATATTTGTTCAGTTACTCTATGTGGGCTGGCTTCCATCACATCAGCTGCACACCGAAAAAAATTTTTATCAGGAAGGGAAATTATTCCAAGGGCTGCAGCTGGAAATGATAGAACTATTGCATAACTTTCCCCACTGAATGAGTAAGTAACAAAGCTCCCTATCACTGAGAAATTACAGAAACTTGCAACTAGTTTTGGTTGGCATTTCTCAGCTTTTGACTTAAAAAGAACGTAAACTTAAAGCTGGACCTTCATAGTAGCTTACGTGTGTTAAATAGGGCATACAGGGGGAACAATGAATTTAAAATTGATGAGAGGATATGATAAAATGAAAAAGTACATTTTACGTAACTCTGTAATTGGAGATCACAATCTGCTCATATGTAAATAGTTTGTTAGAGCATTCACAAAGAAAAAATGATTTCCATGTGTTTGTTATCAACATGCAAGTTTAACTCTGCAAGTTTGTATGTACACCAGATTTCCTTTTTTTTTCTGGACAAATACAGTGAAATGTTTTAGAGAAAGACAAGGGTTGCTACTCTTCATATGGCAAACACAGAGTTTTATTACAGTTTGGACAAGAAACATGCCATTATGCCATGTCAGATGAATATATATCGTCATTACTGTCATCTTAAGGCCCCATGAAGTTGTGTAGCTGTACTGTTGGTGGCTTCAGTTCAAATTTTGGACCAAGGTCTCCCCTGCTTTTCAATTTCACACCTATGAATTTTTTTAGTGCGTTTTGCAGTTTGCAGAACTGCACCACAGTCCATTTAACATGGTTTCCTATGGTACACATTCACAGCTATGCGTTTTGCGGCCGTTGCCCGGGGACTTTTTTGCGTGTAATAGACATCAATGGACATCAATGGAATCGCACCAGAAACACAAGTGTTGTGTTTGTGATGAGAATTTTGATGTGTTTTGCGTTTTTTTATTTTTCTGTTTAAAACACTGTATATAGCTGGTGCTAAGGAGGGGGCTGGGAAGCCAGCCACCACATCCTTAACAACCGTTGAGTCACAACTAAAAGTAAAAAAAAAAAATTTCCGACAAAAAAATATTGCGAAAAAAATGGCATGGGGTCCCCTCCCAGGTCCATACAGGCCCTTCAGGTCTAGAATGGATTTTTTAAAAATTGGCGTGGGGTCTCGGAAGGTCAGGAAAGGGAGGGGGCTCCGCCCCCCCAAAGCACCTTGCCCCATGTTGATGGGGACAAGGACCTCTTCCTGACAACCCTGGCTGGTGGTTGTCGGGGTTTGCAGGCATGTGGCTTATCAGAATCTGGAAGCCCCATTTAACAAGGGGGCCCGCTGTGTGGAATCCCTTATATAGCCATGGGGCGTGGCCATCCATTGACGTCACCCAGACAGCCTGCCCTTTGTGACGTAACCGGCTGTGAGAAAGAAGACAGCAGCAGAGAAGACAGCACCAGGAGAAGATGGCAGTGGCAGAAGACAACACCAGGAGAAAAAGGCAGCGGGAGAAGACGACACCGGGAGAAGACAGCTCAGGGAGAAGATGGCTCAGAGTTATTTTCTTACTAAAGGACTTGTCCAAAAACCGGCTCTTGTTTTTTTTTTTTTACATTTCACTGCTTTTTGGGGTAAATGGGTAGGGGTGCAGTGTACCCGATACCCATTCACATGGTAGGGCGGCAGGATCTGGGAGCCCCCTTGTTAAAGGGGGCTTCCAGATTCCAAAAGGCCCCCTGCCCGCAGACCCCGGCAACCACTGGCCAGGGTTGTCGGGAAGAGGCCCTTGTCACCATCAACATGGGCGTAAGGTGCTTTGGAGGGCCTGCAGCCTGGTATGGTTCAGGAAAGGGGGGGCGCTTGCTTGTTCCCTCCCTTTCGTGACCTGCTGGGCTGCATGCTCGGATAAGGGTCTGGTAGGGATTTTGGGTGGACCCCACGCCATTTTTTGAAAATTTTGGCATGGGGGTCCCCTCCGAATCCATACTAGACTTGAAGGGCCTGGTATGGACCTTGGGGGGGGGACACCATGCCATTTTTTTTACGATTTTTTTTAGCCAGCAATTATTTTTTTTAAATTCAGCTGTCAGCGGGAAAACTTGCTGCCGGTAATGACTCATCAGTTGTTAAGGATGTGGCAGCCAGCTTCCCGGCCCCTCCTTAGCAACCAGCTATATACAGTGTGTTTACAGTGTGTTTAAAGAGAAAGAAAAACGTAAAACGCAAAATGCATGAAAACTGCATGCAAAAATGCATAAAAAATGAGGGTTTAAAAATGCAAAATGCACTGCAAAACGTGTCTGAAAAATGCATCAAGTGCAGCTGCATAGATGTGAACCTAGACTGAGTCTATAGGGTTCAATATTGGGTTGGTAAACCCTTAGCAGCTATAACAGCTTCAACTCATCTGTAAGGCTGTCCACAAGGTTTAGGATTGTGTCTATGGGAATGTTTGACCATTCTTCGAGAAGCGCATTTGTTAGGTCAGGCACTGATGTGAACGAGCAGTCTCCGCTCTAATTCATCCCAAAGGTATTCTATCGGGTTGAGGTCAAGACTCTGTGCAGGCCACTCAAGTTTCTCCAACCCAAACGCGCTCATCTATGTCTTTATGGACCTTGCTTTATGCACTGGTGCACAGTCATGTTGGAACAGGAAGGGGCCATCCCCAAACTGTTCCCACAAAGGTGGGAGCGTGAAATTGTCCAAAATGTTTTGGTATGTTGACGTATTGGTAAAAATTAAAGTTCCAGTTCCATTTTTTTTAAAGACACCTAACTCTCCAGGTGAAATCCTGGCATGAAGAAATGGCCACGGACCCCACCTTTACTCTCTTATCAGGCTCCAGAGCCCAAAAATAAGCATAATCTGAGTTCCTCTCAGCATCATCATCAGGAGATTTTATTACAGAACCTTCCATACCCTTGGAGGCAATTATATCCTGTTCCTTGGATTATCTTGGCATGTTTGTCGCAATATACTGTATAGAAAGATTTTTTATAATTTTCTTTATAGCTTGATATACATTCTATATTTTTTTAAATTATTTGCTATTCAAAAAATAAATTGTGCAGTTGGATTTAGGCATCATTTGACAGGTGTGCAGATGTGGGTGAGTGGCCCCAAATGCAGACAGTCTGCTGCTAAAATTTGATCAGTGTATGGCCAGCTTTAATTTTGGCCATGGTCACGCCCACTTGCCTGCAGCCTGTCTAAAAATAATTTGTATGGTAGTCAAGGGAGGTGTATGGGATTCAGCCCCAAAAATTGGGGAGCAAAGCTTCTGGTAAAAAAACTAAATTAGGTGAGGGACAGACTGGAAAATTTTAATGTCCGCTGGCCACCCGCAATCGTGGGCATGAGCACCAGAACTGGGATTTGTGTGTGTAAACACACAAATCCCCATTCTGACAGGAGAGGAGAGACAGATCGCCTGTTCCTAATAAATCAGGAACAGCTATCGGTCTCCTCCTCCAGTCAGTCACATCCCCCCACAGTTAGAAACACACACGAGGGAACACATTTAACCCCTTGATCGCCCCCTAGTGTTAACCCCTTCCCTACCAGTGACATTTACAGAGTAATCAGTGCATTTTTATAGCACTGATCGCTGTATAAATGTCAATGGTCCTAAAAAGTGTCAAAAGTGTCCGATCTGTCCGCTGCAATGTTGAAGTCCTGCTAAAAATCGCAGAACGCGCCATTACTAGTCTAATATGTAATAATAATAAAAATGCCATAAATCTATCCCCTATTTTGTAGGCGCTATAACTTTTGCGCAAACCAATCAATATACGCTTATTGCTATTTTTTACCAAAAATATGTAGAAGAATACATATTGACCTAAACTGATGAAGAAATTTGTTTTTTAAGAAATTTTTGGGGAATATTTTTTTTTTATAGCAAACAGTTAAAAAAATTATTTTTTTTCAAAATTGCCGCTCTTTTTTTGTTTATAGCACAAAAAATAAAAAACGCAGAGGTGATCAAATACCGCCAAAAGAAAGCTCTATTTGTGGGAAAAATAAGAACGTCAATTTTGTTTGGGTACAGCGACCGTGCAATTGTCAGTTAAAGCGACACAGTGCCGTATCGCAAAAAATGGCCTGGTCATTAATGGGGAAAATCTTCCAGGGCTGAAGTGGTTAAAGGGGTTGTAAAGTCAGATTTTTTTTTATCTTAATGAATAGAATATGTATTAAGATGAAAAACCTTCTGTGTGTAGCAACCTCTCCAGTACCCCCTAACACTTACCTGAGCCTCATCTCTCCCCAGCGATGTTCACGATTTCCTCAGCCATCTGAGACTCTCCTCCTGATTGGCTGAGACAGAGCAGTGGCGCCATTGGCTCCCGCTGCTGTCAATCAAAGTCAGTTAGGAGAAGGAGAAGGAGGGGCAGGGTCAAATCGGGGCTTCGGTGTCTGAATGGACACAGGGAGCTGTGACTCGGCTCGGGTGCCCCCATAGCGAGCTGCTTGTTGTGGGGGCACTCCACAGGAGGGAGTGGCCAAGAGAGACAGAAAGGGACTCGAGAAGAGAAGGATCCAGGCTGCCCTGTGCAAAACCAACTGCACAGAGGAGTTAAGTATAATATGTTTGTTATTTTTAGAGGAAAAAAAAAGAGACAATCACTTTACCTTTACTGAAACAGATCTGAAACAGGAGTACAAAAGTAATAGTGTTCACTGTTTTTCCTTGTCAAAAGAAGTTTATTGAGTATACAATGTTATAAAGATACATAAAGTAAGTTTACAAGGATCTATAAAGTAAGCTCATTCTTTTACAGTAGGGTTTATATAGGTAAATATCATGAAATTTCAAATATTAAACATTGGGTTCACGTAAACCTAAATTAAAGATATATATAATTTCCTTAGTTACTTTTGTAGGTATTTAAATGATTTATACCTACTATACATATTGTTTACAAGTAGAGTGTATATAGGTCAAATAAATTCTGATAATGAGCTTTAATCGTAAGGTGGAGAAAAGGATAGGAAAGAAGAAAAAGGGTTGAAAGGTAGAGGTATGGTCCACAAGGTTGTCCCGCTCGTCAGTTTATTATTCTTTTTAGTTCTCTTTGAAGCCTTAGAATGGGTGTCTCTGTAAGTCATTTAATCTGTTACCATGGCAACATGACAGAGTCATTGAAGTTTGACAGGAACAGTTGTTTTATCCAAGGATGCCAAAGTTTTTCAAATTTTGGAATTTGATTTTGATCGATGGCTACCATCTTAGCATGGGACATTGTATTATTCATTCTGTGAATTGTTTCTGCTAGTACCAATGTAGGAGATTTCCATGCCTTGGCCACTGTTTGTTTTGCAGCCGTTATTAGTTGGATCATAAGTTTGAATTGAGAGAGTGTTAACCATTCCGGTTTTAGATTAAGTAAAGTTAAATATGGATCTGGTTGTATTATTTTTTGAAATATTTTAGATGCAATCACGAAGACTTCCTTCCAGAAGGTTTGGATTACTGGGCACGTCCACCATATGTGTAAATATGTGCCTATTTCTGGGCATCCTCGAAAACAAAGAGCTGAGGTATTAGGTGAATATTTTGCCACTCTAGTGGGTACAAGGTACCAGCGAGTTAGGACTTTATAATTTGTCTCCAGTGCTAAGATGTTGGGTGAAGATGACTTAGATGTGAGCCATATGTTAGACCAGTCCGTGTCTTCTAAAGTTCGTCCCAGGTCCTCCTCCCACCTCTGAACGTAAGAGGGTCTATTAAGATTTGCTACTCCATATAATTGATTATAAAGTGATGAAATTGTACCTTTAGCAAATGGATCTTTTGTACAGATTGATTCAAAAATGGATAATTGGGATAATGGTGTATCCCCCTTTAGGAATGGTGTATAGAAATTTTTGATTTGGAGATATCTAAATATCTCAGAGTTTGGTAGATCATATTTTTCTCTAAGCGATGGGAATGAAAGGAATGATTTAGATGCTATGAAGTCATTTAGTGTCTGAATGCCTGATGTTGTCCAAGCTTTAAAAGAATTTGGGTAGATCCATGCTGGATAAAAGGCCGGATTTCTGATAAAAGAAAGGAGAGGATTGTGTGGAGATTGTAACTGATATTTGGTTTTTAGTTTATCCCAGAGAGATAAGAAGTGTTTAGTTATGGGATTATGAATTTTAAAGCGGTCTTTAGGATCAAGCCATAATAAATTTGATATTAATAGAGGGTCATTTTCTGAAGCCTCTATAAATACCCATAATGGGATTTCCTGTTTTGCATGGTATTTGGACAGACTGGCCAAATGTGCTGCTCTGTAGTAGTTAGTAAAATTAGGGTATCCCAGGCCTCCTTTATTTTTGGGAAGATGTAGTGTGTGTATAGGTATACGTGGTTTAGAAGAGCCCCATATAAACGAAGTTGCTCTTTTTTGTACTATTCTCAAAAAATAGGAAGGAATTGGAATAGGGAGGACTCTGAATAGATAAAGCAATTTGGGTAGAATAGTCATTTTGATTGCATTAATCTTCCCCATCCAGGATAAAGGAAGTTGCGACCATTGTTTTATTAGATTTGTGATCTGTCTTAATACAGGAGGATAATTGGTTGAGAATAAGTCAGAATGAGATGCTGTTAAATGAATTCCAAGATATGGGATTGATTTTTCTGCCCATGTGAATGGGAGTGCAGCCCTAGCCGGGATCAATTCCATGTTTGTGAGTGAAATATTAAGCACTAGGCATTTCTTAGGATTAATCATAAGGCCGGATAGGGCTGCAAATCCATCAAGAGCTGGTATTAAGTTAGGACCAGAGACCTGTGGTGATGATAGAAAAAGTAATATATCGTCTGCAAATATACATAATTTGTGTGTAATACCTCCTACTTCAATGCCAGTTATAGTTTGGTTTGTTCTGATGTATTGGGCCATGGGTTCGAGTATAAGGGCAAATAATAAGGGAGATAATGGGCAACCCTGTCGGGTACCTCTTTCGATATTAAAGGCTTCAGATTTGTATCCAGCTTATTTTATATAGGCTTTGGGTTTATTATATAATGCTTTGATCCATGTTAAAAAGTGGGGTCCAAAACCCCATTTTTGTAATGAATATTGCATATATTGCCAGGATACTGTGTCAAATGCCCTCTTAATATCGAGAGATAGAAAACATAAAGGGATTTTCCGTTTTTTAGCAATATGTGCCAATAACACTGCCCTGCGTATATTATCGCCTGCCTGTCTATTTGGCATGAAGCCTACTTGATCTCTATGTATTAATTTTCCTATAATGCTATTGAGGCGTTTTGCTATTATTTTTGCTAATAATTTAATATCGAGGTTTAACAGAGAGATAGGCCGATAATTCACACAGGAAGTATCATCAGAAAGGGGTTTTGGGATCATACAAACAATTGCCATTAGTGTTTCTTGCCGAAAAGAATGTCCATCTAGAAGTTTGTTAAAAGTTTCAGTGAGAATGGGAGAGAGTATTTCTGAGAATGTTTTATAGTATAAAGCCGAGTAGCCGTCTGGGCCTGGTCTTTTGTTAAGTTTTAGGTCTTTTATGGCGTTAGCAACTTCATCTATAGTTATAGGCTCATCCAAACTGCTTTTTTGATTCTGAGATAACTCAGGTAAGGTTATTTTTGAGAAGAAGGATTCAGCCTCTGTAGGATTAAATTCATTGTTTGTCTTGTATAAAGTTGCGAGATGTGAGTGAAATTTATGGACTATTTTAACTGGATTACAAGTGTAAACATTTTTTGATAATTTCAAACGTATTGGTTTGAAAGATTTGTTAGTTGAATTTAATGCCCGAGCCAAATATGTACCTGGTTTGTTTGTATTCATGTAGAAATTGTGTTTGGAGCGTTTGAGGGATTTATCAACTGACTCAGTGAGAAATAGATCGTATTCCAATCTAGATTTTTCCAGATGAGATTTTGTACTCTGAGATGGATTATCTTGAAATGATATGTAGGCTGCATTAAAATTGAGTTCTAGTTTTTTTGCTAGATTTTTGCGTTCCCGTTTAAATAGTGCCATTTGTCTTTGTATTGTACCACGCAAGACAGGCTTATGAGCTTCCCACAGTGTTATTGGGGAGATGTCTGTTGTATTATTAATTGATATGTATTCCTTTAAAGCTTGTTCAATGGCCATCTGATGTAGTGGGTGTTTGAGCATTATGTCCGGTAAGTACCACGTTGAGTCATGCGCTTTTGGTATGGCTGAGGCTATAGTAGTGTATACTGCATTATGGTCAGACCACGGAATCGGAATTATATCTGATGCAATAATTTCTGGTATCATTCCTATTGTTAGAAAAATATGATCTATTCTGGTGAAGGTTTGATGAGGGTGCGAGAAATAAGTGAATTTCTTTTTCATTGGGTTACTTTCTCTCCATGAATCTACCAGATTGTATTTGGAAAGAAGTTGAGAAAAAGGTAATCTAGAGGTTATTTTGGATGGTGTAAAAGGTGATTTATCTAGAAATGGGAGGAGGACCTGGTTCGAATCCCCACACATTATCACTGTTCCTATTTTGTGTGTATTAATCACTTGTAATATATGTGAGAGGAATGGTGTAGGTTGTTTGTTAGGAGCGTAGTAGGAAATCACCGTGATTGCTGTATCCATTATATAACCCATGAGTATCAGGTATCTACCTTCTGGGTCTTTAATTTCTGATGATAAGGTGAATGGTGTGGATCGGTGAAATGCAATTAGAGTTCCCCTTTGCTTGGTACAGGCAGAAGCCGTGTAAATTTGTTGATAAAAAGGAGAAATATATTTTGGAGTAGAATCTTTGGTGAAGTGTGTTTCTTGGAGGCATACTATGTGAGCCTTCTTGTTATGGAAAGTACGGAAGGCTTTGGTCCTTTTTTGAGGGACATTTATTCCCTGAACATTCAGGGAAAGTATATTCAGTGGTGCCATGGCAATAGATCAAATAGTTTTGACTTACTTTTTGTTATGCAGAGCTGACTGCGCAGATCAACCTGTGTGGACTGAAGAGATGAATAGATAGAAAAGAAACCAGTGAATTCTGGAGTAAAGAGTAAACAAAAAACATATGAGATTAGATGATACATTGTATAAATTATTTTTTGCAAGTAATCACAATTTACCCGTGAAAGAGAATAAATATCTCTCTCAGGGGAATAAGTGCCTTCGTCACACTCCCACATAATATGGTTGGGAGAATGAGGAGGGCTAATGGGGGTACACGGATCTTCCGCTTACAGGAGAGAAGTGCTATGTCAAAAGACATCAAAATGATGTTTCATTAATTGGAGTGCAGAATATAGTTTTTGTTGAAATTATTTATTCCAGGGTGGTTGTATATGGTTAGTCTTGCCCTAGGCTAAATAATTCAGTTAGAAAGGTACTGTTAATAACTTTGGTATTGATGAAGATAGTTTGAATTATTTTGGGATTTTAACCCTTTTAGAGTAAATAATTACATATTTTATTAATATGTAACTGTTTAGATATGTTAACTCATAAAATTGAGGTTGTATTGCTTCAGATTAGAATAAACAAAAACATAATTCTAGGAACTAGTTAGGTAATAATATATTTGTTTTAAGAAAAGAAAGAAAAAGCTTCCATTAGAGCTGCACAATTAATCGTTAAAAAATCGTGATCTCGATTCACCTCCCCTGACGATCTCTCCTGCTGAGTTTGACGATTCTTTCATATAAACAAGTGGAGAGATTATCTGCTCACTCAGCTGTCAAAAGAAAACATCCGGGCATTCTGCCAAGTTTAGAACTTGAAACATTGTATCTAACTTCCTTCTTAGATCAAAGGGATAAACTTCTCTGTGTAAACAAATAACCTGGGCAATCTGCCAAGCTTTAAACAACGTGTAAATGCAGGAAGTTTAACCACTTAAAGTCTAAATCTTTTTCTGACACTTCTTTCTTAAGTTAAAATCAATATTTTTTGCTAAAAAAAATTACTTGGAACCCCCAAACATTAGAGATAAAATATATATATATATATATATATATATATATATATATATATATATATATATATATATATATATATATATATATATATATATATATATATATATATATATATATATATATATATATATATATTATAATATTTTATAATATGGAATAAAATGGCAATTGCTGCAATATTTTATGTCGCACTGTATTTGCCCAGTGGTCTTTCAAATGCAATTTTTTGGGAAAAAATACACTTCAATAAATAAAAAAAAAGAAACCGTAAAGTTAGCGTAATTTTTTTTGTTTTAATGTGAAAGATGATGTTACGCCGCGAGAATCGTGAGAGAATCGTGATCTATCCTCTAAGCAAAAAAATCGTGATTCTCATTTTAGCCAGAATCGTGCAGCTCTAGCTTCCATTACTTCTGGATTATTGAACATATTTGTCCTAAAAAGTAATAAATCTATTATTATTACCTGATAATATATAACTGAACAAGAATTTCCTTATTTCACTTATATATTCAAAGGCTATATGAATCAGAAGTAATAAGAAATATAACTGGAATGTAACATGATCCCACACAGTGTGTGACTATCAGAATGCAGTTACATTCAGTTATAAATACAGGTTTTTTATAGAGAACCATCTCTTAGTATAATAAATGAAGAGATATCAGGAATTAGGATGTCAGTCCATTGAATCTTCTTGGTCCATGGATGATGTGGCATAACGGCCTCTTTTGTGAGAATGATGATTCCCATTTTGTTCTGAAATTTTCTGAGTGCTGCCTGAAGGTGAAGATGATGCCATTTTTCTGCGTGTGGGAGTGTTGCTGCTTGTGGGTTCTGTCAGATTTAATTTTAAAAGGGTTTGTTGTAGTTCATCTGCTGATCTGCTTCTGTAAATTGTACCTTGGTAGTTAAATCTGACTGAAAAGGGGAAGCCCCATTGATACATAATGTTGTGGCGTTGCAGTTCCATTAGTTGGGGTTTCATGGATCGTCTTTTAGTAATAGTAAGTTGGGATAGGTCAGCAAAAATTTGATAATTGTGTCCTTGAAAATTAAGTTCCTTTTTTTCTCTTGCAGCAATTAGTATTTGTTCTTTTGTTCTGTAATAATGAAATTTTGTGATTATATCACGTGGGGGTCCATCTTTCTTTTTGGCTGTGAGGGCTCTGTGTACTCTGTCCAGTTCTAAACGTTCAATAGGGATATCTGGCTTTAGTTCTTGTAATAGAGCAGTAATAGTAGATTGCAGGTCTGTCACAGTTTCAGGTATTCCCCTTATGCGCAAGTTTGAACGTCTGGCTCTATTTTCGTAATCTTCGAGCTTAGTTTGAAGTATAAAATTCTCTTTTTTTAATTGTTCCAATTCTGTTATATTTTCTTGGGTTGTAATTTCAATTTCATTCATTTTTATTTCTAAGGCTGCGGTGCGGTTTCCCAGCTCTTTTATTTCTTTGGTTAGGCTTTTTGTTATTTGGTCTGAGGTTTGTTTTAAAGCCTTATGAAGCATCTTTTCAAATTGTAATAATATTACTGGGGATACTGAGGAGGCTTGTGGAGAAGTTTGTGAGAGGATTTGTTCTGTATCTGACTCAAATGGAGAGTCTTGCTGTGACATTTTCTGTCTGTGAGAGCGCCCTGATGCTGTATCTTGTGAGGTGACTGGAGCTGCTTCAGCTGCAGTGAGTGCCTGTGAGCTCTTTGTGAGGTGATTTTTATTTCTGCCACGGTTTCCTCCCAGTACCATATTTCCTGCCCAAACTTTCACAGTTTGTTCCCAGGGGCAAAAAGGTTCAAATGGATACCTTTTGAGTCTGCAGGCTCCGCTTTGTCCTTCTCTTCTCTCCTCAGCGGTGTGGAGCTCTAACAATGCATGTCTGCTCCGCTAGGCTCCGCCTCCTGCCCCCCGTGTTCACTGTTTTTCATGCTAATGTCAGTTACTCCCAGGCTGGTGATAAAAGTTCTGTGTTAGGTATATAGTGGAATCCAAATGAGGATATAAATAAATTCCCAAGCTTTGGAGACCTCTGTCCATGGCTCTCTATGGCTAAAGAGCCACAATGTTTTTTACACTTCATTGTTCTTCATTGGCTCTATCATAGCACCATACATACACTCAGCATGGGTTTTGGCAAACTTAACGAAGATCTATCATTAGAATTTTTATTTTACAGTTCTGTTCCCTATGAGACAAAGTACATCCAATATTTTGTCCTATGTTTTCTAACCGTAGTTATGAGTGCCAACCTGCTTACCTTCCCTACTGCCAACCTGACCACAGCTTTAGAGGAAATGGCTGCAGCTTGACTAAGCTGTGAACACTTTCCCAAGACAAAAACGGCAAGAGCATTGCAGAGGCTGACATGTCTCCCCTTTATTTGCATTCCTCCTCCTGTTGCTTGTCTGTAGAACGTGCTCACAACCAAGACAAGCTGCAGCTATGAGTCAGTCTTCTCCTTCAAAGTTGTTGTCAGTTTGGCCATGGCAAGAGGGGACGGGGGCAGGTACGGGCATAACTAGGGAAACATGGGACAAAGTACTTTGTACTACTTTGTACTTTGTAATACTGTCCCATAGGGAGCAAAACTGTAAATTAAAAATTTGAATGATAAACCTTTTTAGATCTATCTTTTTCTGCCAGGACAGTGGGGTTTCTATACTAGGATCCTACAATGAGTTGTATTTTTAAGGTTGTTTTTCTTGACATTTATGGACTGGGCCGCTAGTAAGTCAGTGCAGCCAGTTCTCCTGTGCTGGGCCTGGGCCCCATAAGTTCAAAAGAAGGCCCGGACACCTGCTTAGCAGGAGGGCCAGCTGTACTGTCTTATTGCAGACATTGATCCTCTTCTGTCTCCCCCTGCAACACAGCTAGCTTCTCCTCCTCTCCCTCCCTCTGGCTGCACTGCACATGTATTGGGTCTAGCACCTGCGCCCCTTCCATTTGCTGTCCGTGCCCCCCTGTGTGCCCCTTTCCCCCGCAGCACTGCCGGCTTCCCTTCTCTCCTGCCAGCAGCTGCTGTGGGCACACGGGGATGTTTCAGGATGAAGAGCTGGGAAAGGGGGCCAGTAAATATGCCATTTAATGGCCCCTTCCTTTCCTAAATGAACACAGTGAGCAATCAGTACCAATTACTTCTGTGTCCATTTATTATCGAAGCATAATAGTTTAGGGCCTTATCAGGTAGGCTGTATGGGGCCCTGTGATTTCTAACAGCAGCCCTATTTATGGATCATTTATGTCTAGGATCTATCAAAAAGTCTGCCCATGTGACAGGTTTAGAATACTTGCCAGTGATTTCTATACTGAGGTGACACATGCATCAGCTCAAATAGGACTTTCCAGGCTGTGACTTACTGTTAAAACAAGAAATCACTAGTAGAAAACGTTGTCAATGTAACCCTGTCCTAATACAAACAACTGAATGCAAGAACATTTAGAAAAGAAACTCTGTCCATTTTAAATGTGACGATTATCCCGAAATTCACAATTGCCATGAAAAATAATGGTCTTGGTGGATTTGCTGTAATAATCAATTGTATCGCTTCATTTATGTTCATCCATAGGGGACAGTTAAAATTCAAGTTTAGAAATGCTATTCTGCTTTGTTTAAATCTGTCACAACAGTAAAATTAAGCTGTAGAAAATGAAACAACCTAATGTTTTACATTGTACCTGAAATACAAGCTTGGATAGGAAGAAAACAAATAGCAGCAGTAAATGATTTCAGGGCCTAACACAAAGTGACAGATGATGGACTACAGTGTACCTTTTACTGAGACACGGTATGAGATTTACTGTGTGTTCCATGCAATTAAGTTGTCTTAATGATTCCTAGTTACAGTGTAAGGGAATTTAAGAAGCTCTAATGATTCTACAGGCAGACAAATAAACATGTAGCTGCCTCAGCTTTAGAGATCAATTTGTCTTCCTCACTGTGATTTACTAACATTGTAGCTGACAAGGGTTTGTGTTCTCTACATTTGATTTTGTGCATAGAATATGGTTGTTTCTAAATGATTTACATGCAAAACTATAATGTGCATTTAAGAATACTAGAACTACTATTTCTTGCTGTTAGCAAACGCCTGTTGACAGAAATGTTTGCTGATATATCTTCACAGAACCTAGCCTTGCAATTACTTACTCTAGCTTCACACTTGTGGGTCCTGCTTGCCACGTTTGCTCTGGCACAGCAGAGAAAGGCATGTGTGTTTATGCTTTGGGGTGCACACCCTAATGCAATAGGCTGTACACACCTATGAGTATATTACATTTGTGTTCTTAGTCTTGAAAACACTTTAAATTTTCAATACAAAGTCCAGCCAATGCACAGGGCAGTTAGATAATGAGTATAAAGAATGAGTACTCAAAGCTGAACTTGTCTAAATACAAAAACAAGAGGTATGTGTATTTTTACTTGAATCAAAGGGGTTGCTTTACTAAAACTGGAGAGCACTTCTGCTTCCGGTGCCGCATGAGGTAGCTGTGCTCCACGATAGCTCCCACGACTCTGCCTGTAAATCTGCCCAGCAAACCAGCCTGGAATGCAGCCGCTAGCCACGGACCATCAGGAAAGCCTCCCCACACGATTTGACCTTTTTTTTAGATAAAAGCGGGCCGCGATCGCAATCCGCCCATCGCACATCTAACATTGCGGATCCGGCCTCGCTCTCCAACATGACAGAGGTGCCTGTCATGGAGGTGAGTGTCGGCTCTGCCCCTCCCTCCAAGCACCAAGAGGACAGCAACACAGAAAGGATCCCCAGAGGAAGCCATGAGACTGCGACAAAACCGGTAGGAGGGGCTTGATCGCCTGACGAGAGAGGTACCAGGAAGTGTTGCAGAGATGGCATAGGACAGGGGGAACTCCGTCTAAACCGGGGCTGCAGAACCGGACCACAGGTGACTCTATCACCCCTCAGCACTATAGGACTTTAAAAGGCATTTTTTATTTATTTGAAATGTGAGTTGTATATATGTGGAATTCTGTTTGCAATTAAAAATTTTTAAACTTTATCACGCTATTGCATGCCTCTGTCATTTCCCACATGTGATGTATATGAGGAGAGTCTCTGAACATACCAGGAGAAAATAGTGACCTCTGAGCTGGGTTATTATCGGAAGTAGCAGGTGGCCTGTGTTCCAAACAAGTGTCCCATAAACCTGCAGAGGATAAAGGAAGCAAAGGAGGATCTCTGTAGGCTATTGCTATCAATCACAGGCTTATTTTTTAAGCCCCTAAGGTGAGGGTACACCCGGTGGGGGTTGTGTGTGCACAATGCATGAAGACACAATTATCACATGGTTGATGTTAATATGGACTTTTGCTGTTTAGTTTAAACACTCATCAAGGATAATTGAAAGTCACGGAGCACGAGCACTTTATTTCCATATATATGGACTGTTTTTGTTTCGTTTAATCACCTAATTGAGGACTGAGTGCAATATCAAGGAGCACGAGCACTTTATTTATAGTGTTTATATGTTGTTATGCTTTAGACATTTATGTTATATATAGTGTTTACTGGATTCATATATTTATATAGTATTGTTTCCATATTTATCAGCGCTGCACAGTGTGTTTTATAGATTGCATTATCACCATCTGGGGAAGTGTGGGAAGTGCGGGCAGCTGATTATAGTTATATCTCCTGTGTTTATTTTAGGATAATTTAGGCTTAGTGTGGCAGCTCACAAAGCTTTTACCCATTGTTAGCATGGAAAGGATCGCTCAGGCAGTGGCTGCACTCCTCGCCCCCACCATACCAGCCGCAGTAGAGAAGGCTGTCAGCGCAGGGATGCTGATTCTTAAAAAATAATTAGGGAAACATGCCACTCGGCTTAATGAGGCTGAGCAGAGAATTTCCTCTATGGAAGAGGAGCTGTACCAGGCTCAATCTATAGAACAGGCACAGGATAAAACTCATTAATATATACTCCAAAAGCTGGAAGACCTGGAAAACAGATTGAGACGCAGTGATCTGTGCTTTGTGGGGGTCCCAGAAGCTTTACAAGTGGCTGTCATTACTAAATTCTGTGCCCGGCACTTTCCTGAAGTGCTAGGCTTACCAGGCCTCTATACAGTGGAACGGGCTCATCGCATGGCAGTATACTCTGCTGAACGCACATCTCCCCGCCCAATCTTAGCCAAATACCTAAGTTAAGCTGACAAAGCCACCATCTTGTAAAAGTACAGGCAATCCAGGTCCCTGCAAATTGACGGAGTATAAATCCTGATTTTTGCCGATTATTCCATCAAAGTCTCCAAGAAAAAGAAAGCCTTCCAGCAGATCTGCACGGCTCTTCACCAGCAACAAGTGAAATTCACCCTGGCCTTTCCCGCCACTCTACGCCTCAAGGCACCGAATGGAGATCAGCTCTCCTTTCATGACCCATCAGAGGCTGAGATATACCTGCGATCATTACACTCGGAGGCACAACCCAATCTCTCGTCCAAGGCACTCTTGATACCTCTCCCCCTGGATCAATGAAGCCCACGCAAGGACTCCCCAAAACACCTTAGATATTCTGGTCTGAACGATCACTACAATCACCGCTGACACCTTGCTCATTGTGACTCTATTCAAATTTAGTAAGGGTAAATGAATAACCGCTGCTTGGCTTGATTATGGTGATTTTCAATGTTAATGTTCATTTATAATGTTCATTCAATGTTAATTTTCTTTCCTTAGCGGCCTCACATAGCCAACCGGCATGCTATTGTTACCCTTTCAGACTTCGCCTCACAATCTTTCCTTACAGGTCCCACTTCTTGCTCCTGCTATGCCTCCTTTCCTAATGACCCGAGTCCGCTACGCATATACCCCTGATCAAACGGTTTTATCCATGCACCTTGCACTGGGTCAGTCAAGAGGAGCTGGCTCATACAGTGACCCATGCGAAAAAAAGCGAAGTCTCACAGGTGTTCTTTTTTATTGTTTATTTACTTTGTTTTTCCCTCGTGTTTCCCCCCTCATGATACACCTACACTTCTTACTCCTTCACACCAGATCAATAGCCTGAGTATAACCAATCCACATAAGGATCCTTCCTCACTATTATCCACCAAAACAACCACCCTCACACCAGATAACGCCTTTCCATCCTCAATATCTGCTCATATACCCTTTCAAGAAAACCCCCCATGATAGTAACTTCATGGGATGTGAAAGGGCTTAGGTCCCCTATTACGAGACTTAAAGTTTTACGACACCTCCAGAGACTAAAAACTGACATTGCCCTGTTACAGGAATCCCACTTAATATCTCTTGATTTCCATCATATGAAGAAACTCTGGGTCGGTACAGTATTAGGCTCTGACGCAGTTGGCCGAAAGGCTGGGGTGCTCATCCTGATCCACAAGAACCTCCCCTGCGAAATTCTCTGTGGATTCTGATGATCAGAGACGCTTTCTTACAGTCCACTTACACCTCGGTAATAGAGACCTTCTGATTTCAAACGTGTATGCTCCCAACAGCCCTGGGAAATAATTCTTTGGGGATCTTTTGACCAGACTGCTAAAATCAACACATATCTCACACATAATAGGTGGGGACTTCAATTCTATTCTACACCTGACGGACGATAGATCCACACTTAAACATCTACAAAAAACCACCAGAGAACCCAACCAAACTTATTTTGCCTCTACAATGTCTTCCCTCCACCTCACTGACATGCGGTGGCTCTTCCAATTGGTTGACAGAGAGTTTATGTTTTATTCCCCCCCCCCCATAACGTATTTACTAGAATCGACTACTTCTTCTGCACTGACAGTATCATCTCGACTATCTCAGGGACAGAGATCCATGATATTTCAATATCAGATCACGCCCCAATCTCAGTATCACTTGAACTCTCAAACTCCCAATCCAAACCACGCTTTTGACATTTTCCATCCCACTTACATAACAATACTGATTTTCAGTCATATATGGACAAGGCCTGGAAAGAATATTCCTCTGACAACTGAACTCACATGGACAACCCCAATGTTTTCTGGGAAGCAGGCAAGGCCTATATCCGGGGTAGGGCATATCATATGCTGCCTCATACAAGAAACATGCATCAACAAGATACAGGTAAGCAATAGGGATGAGCTTTGTGTTCGAGTTGAACCCATGTTCGACTCGAACATCGTCTGTTCGATCGTTCGCCCAATTGCGAACGATATCGGCAAATTCGAGTGGCACGTCATGGCCCATAATTCACTGCGGCATCACAGTGCATTGTTGGCTGATGATTGGCCAAGCATGCACTATGACCGACATGCTTGGCAAATCACAGCACCGTCTGTACAGAGAGCTGTAATTGGCCAAAGCCAGGGTGGCTTTGGCCAATTATGGTTCAGGGGGTTTAGTACATGCCCCACATTATATAAGGCCGCCTGCACGTCGGCCCTGTGTAGTGTGTTCCGGTGTTGAGAGACAGAGACAGAGAGACAGTGTCATTTGATTTAAGTTAGATAGATTAGGCAAGACAGTCAGTCAGTTAGCTGCACTTACAGTGTATTGTGTATATATATATGCATCCCAGGTGTTGTGTATATATATATATATATATATATATATATATATATATATATATATATATATATATATATATATATATATATATATATATATATATATATATATACATATACACACACTGTATTCAGTTTAGCTAGATCCGTTCCTGTTATTATCTTCCTACTAACAGGCAGGCAGGTGTTGTTACAGTATTTGAAGAAAATTGCTGGTGTTCTTCTGATCCTATTAATCAGCTACAGTATTTACAGTTAGTGTAGTGTGTCCCCTGCACAGTGTGCACCTAAAGCTACCTTTAGAAGATTGGTGGTGTTTTTCTGATCCTATCACTACCGCAGGCAGCTACATTATTTTTTAGTGTAGTGCGACCTCTGCACAGTGTTCAGCTAAAGCTCCAAGTTGGTGTAGTGCGACCTCTGCACAGTGTTCAGCTAAAGCTCCAAGTTAGTGTAGTGTGACCTCTGCACAGTGTTAAGCTAAAGCTACAAGTTAGTGTAGTGCAACCTCTGCACAGTGTTCAGCTAAAGCTACAAGTTAGTGTAGTGCGACCTCTGCACAGTGTTCAGCGAAAGCTACCTGTAGAAGGTTGGTGTTGTTTTCCTGATCCTATCACTACCGCAGGCAGCTACATTATTTACACGTTAGTGTAGTGCGACCTCTGCACAGTGTTCAGCTAAAGCTCCAAGTTACTGTAGTGTGACCTCTGCACAGTGTTCAGCTAAAGCTCCAAGTTAGTGTAGTGCGACCTCTGCACAGTGTTCAACTAAAGCTACAAGTTAGTGTAGTGCGACCTCTGCACAGTGTTCAGCTAAAGCTACAAGTTAGTGTAGTGCGACCTCTGCACAGTGTTCAGCTAAAGCTACAAGTTAGTGTAGTGCGACCTCTGCACAGTGTTCAGCTAAAGCTACCTGTAGAAGGTTGGTGTTGTTTTCCTGATCCTATCACTACCGCAGGCAGCTACATTATTTACATGTTAGTGTAGTGTGACCTCTGCACAGTGTTCAGCTAAAGCTACAAGTTAGTGTAGTGCGACCTCTGCACAGTGTTCAGCTAAAGCTGCAAGTTAGTGTAGTGCGACCTCTGCATAGTGTTCAGCTAAAGCTACCTGTAGAAGGTTGGTGTTGTTTTCCTGATCGTATCACTACCGCAGGCAGCTACATTATTTACACGTTAGTGTAGTGCGATCTCTGCACAGTGTTCAGCTAAAGCTCCAAGTTAGTGTAGTGCGACCTCTGCACAGTGTTCAGCTAAAGCTACCTGTAGAAGGTTGGTGGTGTTTTCCTGATCCTATCACTACCGCAGGCAGCTACATTATTTACACGTTAGTGTATTGCGACCTCTGTACAGTGTTCAACTAAAGCTACCTGTAGAAGGTTGGTGGTGTTTTCCTGATCCTATCACTACCGCAGGCAGCTACATTATTTTTTAGTGTAGTGCGACCTCTGCACAGTGTTCAGCTAAAGCTACAAGTTAGTGTAGTGCGACCTCTGCACAGTGTTCAGCGAAAGCTACCTGTAGAAGGTTGGTGTTGTTTTCCTGATCCTATCACTACCGCAGGCAGCTACATTATTTACACGTTAGTGTAGTGCGACCTCTGCACAGTGTTCAGCTAAAGCTCCAAGTTACTGTAGTGTGACCTCTGCACAGTGTTCAGCTAAAGCTCCAAGTTAGTGTAGTGCGACCTCTGCACAGTGTTCAACTAAAGCTACAAGTTAGTGTAGTGCGACCTCTGCACAGTGTTCAGCTAAAGCTACAAGTTAGTGTAGTGCGACCTCTGCACAGTGTTCAGCTAAAGCTACAAGTTAGTGTAGTGCGACCTCTGCACAGTGTTCAGCTAAAGCTACCTGTAGAAGGTTGGTGTTGTTTTCCTGATCCTATCACTACCGCAGGCAGCTACATTATTTACATGTTAGTGTAGTGCGACCTCTGCACAGTGTTCAGCTAAAGCTACAAGTTAGTGTAGTGCGACCTCTGCACAGTGTTCAGCTAAAGCTGCAAGTTAGTGTAGTGCGACCTCTGCATAGTGTTCAGCTAAAGCTTCCTGTAGAAGGTTGGTGTTGTTTTCCTGATCGTATCACTACCGCAGGCAGCTACATTATTTACACGTTAGTGTAGTGCGATCTCTGCACAGTGTTCAGCTAAAGCTCCAAGTTAGTGTAGTGCGACCTCTGCACAGTGTTCAGCTAAAGCTACAAGTTATTGTAGTGCGACCTCTGCACAGTGTTCGGGTAAAGCTACCTGTAGAAGGTTGGTGGTGTTTTCCTGATCCTATCACTACCGCAGGCAGCTACATTATTTACACGTTAGTGTATTGCGACCTCTGTACAGTGTTCAACTAAAGCTACCTGTAGAAGGTTGGTGGTGTTTTCCTGATCCTATCACTACCGCAGGGAGCTACATTATTTTTTAGTGTAGTGCGACCTCTGCACAGTGTTCACCTAAAGCTACAAGTTAGTGTAGTGCGACCGCTGCACAGTGTTCAGCTAAAGCTACCTGTAGAAGGTTGGTGTTGTTTTCCTGATCCTATCACTACCGCAGGCAGCTACATTATTTACACGTTAGTGTAGTGCGACCTCTGCACAGTGTTCAGCTAAAGCTCCAAGTTAGTGTAGTGCGACCTCTGCACAGTGTTCAGCTAAAGCTACAAGTTAGTGTAGTGCAACCTCTGTACAGTGTTCAGCTAAAGCTACCTGTAGAAGGTTGGTGTTGTTTTCCTGATCCTATCACTACCGCAGGCAGCTACATTATTTACACGTTAGTGTAGTGCGACCTCTGCACAGTGTTCAGCTAAAGCTACCTGTAGAAGGTTGGTGGTGTTTTCCTGATCCGATCACTACCGCAGGCAGCTACATTATTTACACGTTAGTGTAGTGCAACCTCTGCACAGTGTTCAGCTAAAGCTACCTGTAGAAGGTTGGTGGTGTTTTCCTGATCCGATCACTACCGCAGGCAGCTACATTATTTAAACGTTAGTGTAGTGCGTCCTCTGCACAGTGTTCAGCTAAAGCTACAAGTTAGTGTAGTGTGACCTCTGCACAGTGTTCATCTAAAGCTACCTGTAGAAGGTTGGTGGCGTTTTCCTGATCCTATCACTACCGCAGGCAGCTACATTATTTACACGTTAGTGTATTGCGACCTCTGTACAGTGTTCAACTAAAGCTACCTGTAGAAGGTTGGTGGTGTTTTCCTGATCCTATCACTACCACAGGCAGCTATATTATTTACACATTAGTATAGTGCGACCTCTACACAGTGTTCAGCTAAAGCTACAAGTTAGTGTAGTGCGACCCCTGCACAGTGTTCAGCTAAAGCTACCTGTAGAAGGTTGGTGTTGTTTTCCTGATCCTATCACTACCGCAGGCAGCTACATTATTTACATGTTAGTGCAGTGCGACCTCTGCACAGTGTTCAGCTAAAGCTACAAGTTAGTGTAGTGCGACCGCTGCACAGTGTTCAGCTAAAGCTACCTGTAGAAGGTTGGTGTTGTTTTCCTGATCCTATCACTACCGCAGGCAGCTACATTATTTACACGTTAGTGTAGTGCGACCTCTGCACAGTGTTCAGCTAAAGCTCCAAGTTAGTGTAGTGCGACCTCTGCACAGTGTTCAGCTAAAGCTACAAGTTAGTGTAGTGCAACCTCTGCACAGTGTTCAGCTAAAGCTACCTGTAGAAGGTTGGTGTTGTTTTCCTGATCCTATCACTACCGCAGGCAGCTACATTATTTACACGTTAGTGTAGTGCGACCTCTGCACAGTGTTCAGCTAAAGCTACCTGTAGAAGGTTGGTGGTGTTTTCCTGATCCGATCACTACCGCAGGCAGCTCCATTATTTACACGTTAGTGTAGTGCAACCTCTGCACAGTGTTCAGCTAAAGCTACCTGTAGAAGGTTGGTGGTGTTTTCCTGATCCGATCACTACCGCAGGCAGCTACATTATTTAAACGTTAGTGTAGTGCGTCCTCTGCACAGTGTTCAGCTAAAGCTACAAGTTAGTGTAGTGTGACCTTTGCACAGTGTTCATCTAAAGCTACCTGTAGAAGGTTGGTGGCGTTTTCCTGATCCTATCACTACCGCAGGCAGCTACATTATTTACACGTTAGTGTATTGCGACCTCTGTACAGTGTTCAACTAAAGCTACCTGTAGAAGGTTGGTGGTGTTTTCCTGATCCTATCACTACCACAGGCAGCTATATTATTTACACATTAGTATAGTGCGACCTCTACACAGTGTTCAGCTAAAGCTACAAGTTAGTGTAGTGCGACCTCTGCACAGTGTTCAGCTAAAGCTACCTGTAGAAGGTTGGTGTTGTTTTCCTGATCCTATCACTACCGCAGGCAGCTACATTATTTACACGTTAGTGTAGTGCGACCTCTGCACAGTGTTCAGCTAAAGCTACAAGTTAGTGTAGTGCGACTTCTGCACAGTGTTCAGCTAAAGCTACCTGTAGAAGATTGGTGGTGTTCTCATACTAATAATACTACAGGCAGGCAGTTGATTTTGCTAGCTGTAGTATCGGTATATATATATATATATATATATATATATATATATATATATATATATATATATATCCCAGCTTAGTGCAGCTACATCTCACTGCAGGCCATTAGTATGTCTGGAAGGCCAACAAGGAGAGACAGACAGTCACAAGCCAATAAATGAGGGCAAGCAGGCTCTGTGTCTAGAGGCAACAGTGCTGGTCGTGGACACGGTGCATCCTCATCAGCACGTGGCCGTGGGACACGCTTGGCCTTTTTTTCGGCAGCTGGCCATGTTGAGCCGCAACATGCAGAAGACTTGGTCGAGTGGATGACCAAGCCGTCATCATCCTCCTCACCTCTCACCCATGCTTAGGGTACTTTGTCTGGCAAAGCAGCTGCCAACACGGCCTCTTCCCTCGGCTCAATGGCATCAGTGACTCCTTCCCTAGCCCCACCATGCCCTCCTGAGGAGCCACTGTTTGACCACAGTGTTGGGTACATGCTCCAGGAGGATGCCCAGCATTTAGAAAGCTCTGATGATGATACTGAGCTAGATGAAGGCAGTAACGTGAGCACGGACAGAGGGGGTGCCCAAGAAGGACAGCAATCTGGCAGTCATGTTCCCCCTGCTGCAGCATACTGCCAGGTTTGCTCCAGTGATGAGGAGGGAGGGGATGATGAGGTCACTGACTCAACGTGGGTGCCTGATAGGAGAGAGGAGGAGGAGGAGGAGGCACATCACCGACCAAGCAGGATGCCCTCCAGGGGCCAGCCTAAGGGCAGCACACTGACTGCATCACACCTCAGAGCTCCGCATGTGCAGGGCGCTGCTGTCTCTGCGCGTTATTCCAAAAGTTCTTTGGTGTGGGCCTTTTTTGAGACGAGTGCATCAGATGGCACCGCTGCTATTTGCAACATATGTCTCAAGCGTATCTCACGTGGCCAAAACATCTCTCGCTTGGGCACCACATGCTTGACCAGACATATGTTGACCTGCCATGCAGTTTGTTGGCAAGCGTACCTAAAAGACCCACACCAAAAAACAAAGAGGACCTCTCCTTACTCCTCATCAGCTGGGATCTCCAACCCCACTATACCTTCAGTCCTCTCTGAGACCTGCACTGAGAGGACTGAAGGTGTAGAATTAGGTGTGTCACAGCCAAGTACTTGCGGGCAATCTGCTATCGGTACACCAACGTCAGATTGTACCAGGCAAATTTCCCTGCCCCAGCTGCTGCACCGCAAAAAGAAGTTCACTCCCAGCCATCCATATGCCCAGCGGTTGAATGCTAGCTTGGCAAAATTGCTAGCACTTCAACTGCTACCTTTTCAGTTGGTAGACTCTGCCCCCTTCCGTGAGTTTGTGGAATGTGCGGTTCCTCAGTGGCAGGTTCCCAAACACCACTTTTTCTCACGAAAGGCGATTCCGGCTCTCTACCGGCATGTGGAAGGCAATGTTTTGGCCTCGCTGGACAGGGCGGTCAGCGGTAAGGTGCATATTACCGCTGACTCATGGTCCAGCAGGCATGGACAGGGACGTTACCTAAGTTTCACGGCGCATTGGGTGACTCTTCTGGCAGCTGGGAAGGATGCAGGACAAGGGGCAGTAGTGTTGGAGGTTGTTCTGCCACCACGCCTCCAAAATGCCACTACTAGTGATTATGACACACCTCTCTCCTCCACCCCCTCCTCTTCTTCTTCCTCCATGGCCTCTTCCTGTGCTTTGTCCTCGGAACCAGCGGTGCTCCGTAGGCATTCAAGGGGCTACGCATGTACGTAGGCCAAAAGATGCCATGCGGTGCTTGAGCTGATGTGCTTGGAGGACAGCAGCCACACTGGGGCAGAGGTTCTCTCAGCTCTGCAGGGGCAGGTTCAGAGGTGGTTGACGTCACGCCATCTTAAGGCAGGAATGGTCATTTGCGACAATGGCACCAACCTCCTCTCCGCCCTCCGACAGGGACAAATGACCCATGTGCCCTGTTTGACTCACGTCCTTAACTTGGTGGTGCAGTGGTTCGTGGGCAGGTACCCGGGCTTACAGGATGTCCTGAGGCAGGCCAGGAAAGTCTGTGTGCATTTCCGCCGGTCATATAATGCCAGTGCTCGGCTGGCAGACCTCCAAAAGGAATTTAACCTGCCCAAGAACCGCCTAATCTGTGACATGCCCACCAGGTGGAACTCAACGTTGGCCATGCTGCAGCGGCTGCACACGCAGCAGAGGGCCATCAATGAGTACCTGTGCGACTATGGCACCAGGACAGGGTCAGGGGAGCTTAGTTTTTTTCCCCACGCCACTGGGCCATGATCAGGGATGCATGCACTGTCCTGTCACCATTTGAGGAGGCCACGAGGATGGTGAGCAGTGACAGTGCATGCATCAGTGACACTGTCCCCCTTGTCCACCTGTTGGAGCACACGCTGCATGGAATAATGGACAGGGCACTTGAGGCAGAACAGAGGCAGGAAGAGGAGGACTTCCTTAGCTCTCAAGGCCCCCTTTATCCAGACAGTGTTCCTGCGTGTCCGCCAATCACACAGGAAGAGGAGGAGGAGGAGGAGGATTGTGTAACTATGGAGGCGGAGGCTGGCACTCAGCATCAGCAGCAGTCTTTAAGGGATCATTTACAGTCCCAAGAAACACATGGACTTGTACGTGGCTGGGAGGAGGTGGCTGCAGATCATGTCGTCCTTAGTGACCCAGAGGACTCAGGACCGAATGCCTCAGCAAACCTACGCTGCATGGCCTCCCTGATCCTGCAAAGCCTGCGGAAGGATCCTCGTATTCGTGGTATTAAGGAGAAGGAACAATACTGGCTGGCAACCCTCCTTGATCCACGTTACAAGGGTAAGGTTGCGGACCTTGTGCAACGCGTTCCCAGAGACTGGGAGATTACAAACTCCTGTTTCTGGACAACGTGTTGCTGAGGCTTCGGTCAGTCAAAGAAGGAGCGGTGGAGAAGGTGGCCGTCTGACTGATGCGTTCAGACAATTTTTTAGTCCGCAGCCCCATGGTATGATCGGTTCCAGCAACCATCGCCAGCGTCTGTTTTACATGGTGCAGGAATACCTAGGGGCAAGATCTGACTTGGACACCTTTCCCACCGAAAATCCTCTGGGTTACTGGGTCTTGAGGATGGATCACTGGCCAGAGCTTGCACAGTATGCAATTGAGCTACTGGCCTGTCCTGCATCCAGCATTCTTTCGGAACGCACATTCATTGCTGCTGGAGGCTTTGTAACCAATCACAGGGTGCGTCTGTCCACCGACTCGGTCGATTGACTGACCTTCATAAAAATGGATCAGTCTTGGATCACCACCAGCTACCAAGCACCTGATGCTGATGTAACCAAATATTTGTTTTTGAAATGTCAGATCCCTTCAAACACTGCCTATGCTGATGCTGAGTGACTATCCTGTTATGCTGAGTAATTATCCTCTTCCTCCTCAATGATCATGCTGATAGCTTGTAAGAACATTTTTGGTTCTGGGCGCCGCCACCAGTGCCTAAGGCCCAATTTTTTAGCCCCTGTTTAACAAGGGCGTGTAATTACAATTTTTGATGCAATTCTTTGCAGCAGGGCTAGTTCCTGCGCTCCAACTAGAGTATCTGTGAGGGGTTGCAGTGTTGTGACACCAGCACCAATGCCTAAGGCCCAATTTTTCAGCCCCTGTTTAACAGGGGCGTGTAATTACAATTTTTGATGCAATTCTTTGCAGCAGGGCTAGTTCCTGCACTCCAATTAGAGTATCTGTGAGGGGTTGCAGTGTTGTGGCACCAGCACCAGTGCCTAAGGCCCAATTTTTCTGCCCCTGTTTAACAGGGGCGTGTAATTACAATTTTTGATGCAATTCTTTGCAGTAGGGCTAGTTCCTGCGCTCCAACTAGAGTATCTGTGAGGGGTTGCAGTGTTGTGGCACCAGCACCAGTGCCTAAGGCCCAATTTTTTAGCCCCTGTTTAACAGGGGCATGTAATTACAATTTTTGATGTAATTCTTTGCAGCAGGGCTAGTTCCTGCGCTCCAACTAGAGTATCTGTGAGGGGTTGCAGTGTTGTGGCACCAGCACCAGTGCCTAAGTCCCAATTTTTTAGCCCCTGTTCAACAGGGACATGTAATTAGAATTCTTGATGTAATTTTTCACAGCAGGGCCGGTTTCTGCGCCCGCCAATAGTAACTGTGAGGACTTACAGTGTTGTGGCACCAGCACCACCACCACCACCACCACCACCAAAGGCCCAATTTTTCTGCCCCTGTTCGACAGAGGCATGTAAGTACAATTCTTGATCTAATATTTCACAGCAGGGCCCTGTGAGGTATTACAGTGTTGTGGCCACAACAACACCTAAGGCCCAAATTTCTGCTGAGGATATAGGGCAGGTAGGGATGAGCTTCGTGTTCGAGTCGAACCCATGTTCGACTCGAACATCGGCTGTTCGATCGTTCGCCGAATTGCGAACGTTATGGGCCGTTCGCGCTAAATTCGTGTGGCGCGTCACGGCCCATAATTCACTGCGGCATCGCAGTGCATTGCTGGCTGATGATTGGCCAAGCATGCACTATGACCCGCATGCTTGGCCAATCACAGCGCTGTCAGTAGAGAGAGCTGTAATTGGCCAAAGCCAGGGTGGCTTTGGCCAATTATGGCTCAGGGGATTTAGTACACACCCCACACTATATAAGGCCGCCTGCACGGCGGCCCTGTGTAGTGTGTGTTCCGGTGTGCTGAGAGATAGAGAGAGAGAGAGACAGTGTCATTTGATTTGAGTTAGATAGATTAGGCAGAACAGTCAGTCAGTTAGCTGCACTTACAGTGTATTGTGTATATATATGCATCCCAGGTGTTGCATATATATATATACACTGTATTCAGTTTAGCTAGATCTGTTCCTGTTATCTTCTATCTAGACTATTTACATTTAATGCAGTGCGTCCTGCTCACAGTGTTCAGCTAGATCCGTTCCTGTTAAATTCCTACTGACCGGCAGGCTTGTCTGGTTACAGTATATAAAGCTACCTGAAGAAAATTACAGGTGTTCTATTTGATCCTATTAGTACCACGGTCAGGCAGCTAGACTATTTACATTTAGTACAGTGCGTCCTGCTCACAGTGTTCAGCTAGATCCGTTCCTGTTATCTTCCTACTGACAGGCAGGCTTGTCTGGTTACAGTATATAAAGCTACCTGAAGAAAATTACAGGTGTTCTATTTGATCCTATTAGTACCACGGTCAGGCAGCTAGACTATTTACATTTAGTACAGTGCGTCCTGCTCACAGTGTACAGCTAGATCCGTTCCTGTTATCTTCCTACTGACAGGCAGGCTTGTCTGGTTACAGTATATAAAGCTACCTGAAGAAAATTACAGGTGTTCTATTTGATCCTATTAGTACCACGGTCAGGCAGCTAGACTATTTACATTTAGTACAGTGCGTCCTGCTCACAGTGTACAGCTAGATCCGTTCCTGTTATCTTCCTACTGACAGGCAGGCTTGTCTGGTTACAGTATATAAAGCTACCTGAAGAAAATTACAGGTGTTCTATTTGATCCTATTAGTACCACGGTCAGGCAGCTAGACTATTTACATTTAGTACAGTGCGTCCTGCTCACAGTGTTCAGCTAGATCCGTTCCTCTTATCTTCCTACTGACAGGCAGGCTTGTCTGGTTACAGTATATAAAGCTACTTGAAGAAAATTACAGGTGTTCTATCCCAGCTTAGTGCAGCTACAGGCCATTAGTATGTCTGGAAGGCCAAGAAGGAGAGGCAGACAGTCACAAGCCAATAAGAGAGGGCAAGCAGGCTCTGTGTCTAGTGCTGGTCGTGGAGACGGTGCATCCTCATCAGCACGTGGCCATGGGACACGCTTGGCCTTTTTTTCGGCAGCTGGCCATGTTGAGCCGCAACATGCGGAAGACTTGGTCGAGTGGATGACCAAGCCGTCCTCATCCTCCTCATCCTCTCTCACCCATGCCCAGGGTGCTTTGTCTGGCAAAGCAGCGGCCTCTTCCCTCAGCTCAATGTCATCAGTGACTCCTTCCCTAGCTCCACCATGTCCTCATGAGGATTCCCTCGAACTGTTTGACCACAGTGTTGGGTACATGCTCCAGGAGGATGCCCAGCGTTTGGAAGGCTCTGATGACGATACTGAGCTCGATGAAGGCAGTAACATGAGCGCGGACAGAGGGGGTGCCCAAGAAGGACAGCAATCTGGCAGTCATGCTCCCCCTGCTGCAGCATACTGCCAGGTTTGCTCCAGTGATGAGGAGGGAGGGGATGATGAGGTCACTGACTCAACGTGGGTGCCTGATAGGAGAGAGGAGGAGGAGGAGGAGGAGGAGGAGGAGGAGGAGGAGGAGGCGGCAGCACATCACCAACGAGGCAGGATGCCCTCCAGGGGCCAGCCTAAGGGCAGCACATTGACTGCATCACACCCCAAAGCTCCACATGTGCAGGGCGCTGCAGTCTCTGCGCGTTATTCAAAAAGTTCTTTGGTGTGGGCCTTTTTTGAGACGAGTGCATCAGATCGCACCGCTGCTATTTGCAACATATGTCTCAAGCGTATCTCGCGTGGCCAAAATATCTCCCGCTTGGGTACCACATGCTTGACCAGACATATGTTGACCTGCCATGCAGTTCGTTGGCAAGCGTATCTAAAAGACCCACACCAAAGAACAAAGAGGATCTCTCCTTGCTCCTCATCAGCTGAGATTTCCAACCCCACTAGACCTTCAGTCCTCTCTGAGACCTGCAGTGAGAGGAATGAAGGTGTAGAATTAGGTGTGTCACAGCCAAGTACTTGTGGGCAATCTGCTTTTGGTACACCGACGTCAGATTGTACCAGGCAAATTTCCCTGCCCCAGCTGCTGCACCGCCGAAAGAAGTTTGCTCCCAGCCATCCACATGCCCAGCGGTTGAATGCTAGCTTGGCAAAATTGCTAGCACTTCAACTGCTGCCTTTTCAGTTGGTAGACTCTGCCCCCTTCCGTGAGTTTGTGGAATGTGCGGTTCCTCAGTGGCAGGTACCCAAACGCCACTTTTTCTCACGGAAGGCGATTCCGGCTCTCTACCGGCATGTGGAAGGCAATGTCCATGCCTCGCTGGACAGGGCGGTCAGCGGTAAGGTGCATATTACCGCTGACTCATGGTCCAGCAGGCATGGACAGGGACGTTACCTAAGTTTCACGGCGCATTGGGTGACTCTGCTGGCAGCTGGGAAGGATGCAGGACAAGGTGCAGTAGTGTTGGAGGTTGTTCCGCCACCACGCCTCCAAAATGCTGATTGTGACACACCTCTCTCCTCCACCCCCTCCTCTTCTTCTTCCTCCATGGCCTCTTCCTCGGAACCAGCGGTGCTCCGTAGGCGTTCAAGGGGCTACGCAAGTACGCAGGCCAAAAGATGCCATGCGGTGCTTGAGCTGGTGTGCTTGGGGGACAGGAGCCACACTGGGGCAGAGGTTCTGTCAGCTCTGCAGGGGCAGGTTCAGAGGTGGTTGACGCCACGCCAACTTAAGGCAGGAATGGTGGTTTGCGACAATGGCACCAACCTCCTCTCTGCCCTCCGACAGGGACAAATGACCCATGTGCCCTGTTTGGCTCACGTCCTTAACTTGGTGGTGCAGCGGTTCTTGGGCAGGTACCCGGGCTTACAGGATGTCCTGAGGCAGGCCAGGAAAGTCTGTGTGCATTTCCGCCGGTCATATAATGCCAGTGCTCGGCTGACGGACCTCCAAAAGGAGTTTAACCTGCCCAAGAACCGCCTAATCTGTGACATGCCCACCAGGTGGAACTCAACGTTGGCCATGCTGCAGCGGCTGCACACGCAGCAGAGGGCCATAAATGAGTACCTGTGCGACTATGGCACCAGGACAGGGTCAGGGGAGCTTGGTTTTTTTTCCCCACGCCAGTGGGCCATGATCAGGGATGCATGCACTGTCCTGTCACCATTCGAGGAGGCCACGAGGATGGTGAGCAGTGACAGTGCATGCATCAGTGACACTGTCCCCCTTGTCCACCTGTTGGAGCACACGCTGCGTGGAATAATGGACAGGGCACTTGAGGCAGAACAGAGGCAGGAAGAGGAGGACTTCCTTAGCTCTCAAGGCCCCCTTTATCCAGACAGTGTTCCTGCGTGCCCGCCGATCACACAGGAAGAGGACGAGGAGGAAGAGGAGGAGGAGGAAGATTGTGTCAGTATGGAGGTGGAGCCTGGCACTCAGCATCAGCAGCAGTCTTTAAGGGATCAGTCCCAAGAAACACATGGACTTGTACGTGGCTGGGAGGAGGTGGCTGCGGACCATGTCGTTCTTAGTGACCCAGAGGACTCCGGACCGAATGCCTCAGCAAACCTACGCTGCATGGCCTCCCTGATCCTGCAAAGCCTGCGTAAGGATCCTCGTATTCGTGGTATCAAGGAGAAGGACCAATACTGGCTGGCAACCCTCCTTGATCCACGTTACAAGGGTAAGGTTGCGGACCTTATCTTGCCATCGCAGAGGGAGCAGAGGATGAAACATCTTCGGGAGGCCTTGCAGAAAGGTCTGTGCAACGCGTTCCCAGAGACTGGGAGTTTACAAACTCCTGTTTCTGGACAACGTGTTGCTGAGGCTTCGGTCAGTCAAAGAAGGAGCGGTGGAGAAGGTGGCCGTCTGACCGATGCGTTCAGACAATTTTTTGGTCCGCAGCCCCAAGGTATGATCGGTTCCAGCAACCATCGCCAGCATCTGTTTTACATGGTGCAGGAATACCTAGGGGCAAGATCAGACTTGGACACCTTTCCCACCGAAAATCCTCTGGGTTACTGGGTCTTGAGGATGGATCACTGGCCAGAGCTTGCACAGTATGCAATTGAGCTACTGGCCTGTCCTGCATCCAGCGTTCTTTCGGAACGCACATTCAGTGCTGCTGGAGGCGTGGTAACCGATCACAGGGTGCGTCTGTCCACCGACTCGGTCGATCGGCTGACCTTCATAAAAATGAATGAGTCTTGGATCACCACCAGCTACCAAGCACCTGATGCTGATGTAACCGAATAATTTTTTTTGAAATCTCAGATCCCTTCAAAGACTGCCTATGCTGATGCTGAGTGACTATCCCTGAGTAATTATCCTCTTCCTCCTCAATCATCACGCTGATAGCTTGTTGCAGTGTTGTGGCACCAGCACCAGTGCCTAAGGCCCAATTTTTCTGCCCCTGTCTAACAGGGGCGTGTAATTACAATTTTTGATGCAATACTTTGCAGCAGGGCTCGTTCCTGCGTTCCAACTAGAGTGTCTGTGAGGGGTTGCAGTGTTGTGGCACCAGCACCAGTGCCTAAGGCCCAATTTTTCTGCCCCTGTCTAACAGGGGCGTGTAATTACAATTTTTGAAGCAATAATTTGCAGCAGGGCTCGTTCCTGCGTTCCAACTAGAGTGTCTGTGAGGGGTTGCAGTGTTGTGGCACCAGCACCAGTGCCTAAGGCCCAATTTTTCTGCCCCTGTCTAACAGGGGCGTGTAATTACAATTTTTGAAGCAATAATTTGCAGCAGGGCTCGTTCCTGCGTTCCAACTAGAGTGTCTGTGAGGGGTTGCAGTGTTGTGGCACCAGCACCAGTGCCTAAGGCCTAATTTTTCAGCTCCTGTTCAACAGGGGCATGTAATTACAATTCTTGATCTAATATTTCACAGCAGGGCCCTGTGAGGGCTTACAGTGTTGTGGCCACAGCAACACCTAAGGCCCAAATTTCTGCTGAGTATATAGGGCAGGACCCTACTTTCAAACATCTAACTTACAAACGACTCCTACTTGCAAACGGAAGGAGACAACAGGAAGTGAGATGAAATCTACCCCTAGGAAGGGAAATTCTCTCCTGTAAGAGTTAATATGGGAAAACAAGTTCTCCTTTCCACTGATGCTTTCCAATCCTTGTTCCACAAAAAAACCCAAATTTTCAAAAAACATTTTTCATTGGGACAAAAAAGTGAGGTGAAATCTTCTGAAGAGGAGGAAAGACAGCAAAACAAATGTCACAGGGGTGATAACCCTTCCCTATGTTTTCCAAAAAGCTTAGAAAAGATTTTTTGGCTGGAGCTAAACACGTTAAAAATGTTCAAAATTACAAAGAGATTCTACTTAACAACAAACCTACAGTCCCTGTCTTGTTTGCACCGCCTGTATACTGCTGTTCAGAGTATATAGGGCCTGGTGGCCCCACACCTTTCCTTATTTTAATTTGGGTGCGGGGTTCCCCTTAATATCCATACAAGACCCAAAGGGACTGGTAATGGACTGGGGGGTACCCATGCCGTTTGTCTCACTGATTTTCATCCATATTGCCATGACCCGACATGACATTAAACCCGCAAGCAGTTTTAAATGAGATTTTTTCCTTTAAAAATGACATTTGGTGCAGGGACTGTTCTAAACATGGGAAACACGCGTCACTTTACAGGCATACTATAGACACCCCCCAGGTACGATATTTAAAGGAATATTTCACTTTTTTTTTTTTACTTTAAGCATCATTAAAATCACTGCTCCCGAAAAAACGGCCGTTTTTAAAAGTTTTTTTTGCATTGATACATGTCCCCTGGGGTAGGACCCGGGTCCCCAAACCCTTTTTAGGACAATACCATGCAAATTAGTCTTTAAAATGAGCACTTTTGATTTCGAACGTTCGAGTCCCATAGACGTCAATGGGGTTCTAACGTTCGTGCGAACTTTCGGTCCGTTCGCGGGTTCTGGTGCGAACCGAACCGGGGGGTGTTCGGCTCATCCCTAAGGGCAGGCCCCTACTTTCAAACATCCAACTTACAAATGACTCCTACTTGCAAACGGAAGGAGACAACAGGAAGTGAGATCAAATCTACCCCTAGGAAGGGAAATTCTCTCCTGTAAGAGTTAATATGGTAAAAACCTTTCTCCTTTATACTGATGCTTTAACACCAATCCCTGTTTCACTAAAAAACCCAAATTTTCAAAAAACATTTGTCATTGGGACAAAAAGTGAGGTGAAATCTTCTGAAGAGGAGCACAGACAGCAAAACAAATGTCACAGGGGTGATAACCCTTCCCTATGTTTTCCAAAAAGCTTAAAATAGATTTTATTTTGGCTGGAGCTAAGCACGTCAAAAAATGTACCAGTTCAAAATTACAAACAGATTCTACTTAACAACAAACCTACAGTCCCTGTCTTGTTTGTACCGCCTGTATACTGCTGTTCAGAGTAGGGATGAGCTTCGAGTTCGAGTCGAACTCATGTTCGACTCGAACATTGGCTGTTCGCAAGTTCACCGAACAGCGAACAATTTGGGGTGTTCGCGGCAAATTCGAATGCCGCGGAACACCCTTTAAAAGTCTATGGGAGAAATCAAAAGTGCTAATTTTAAAGGCTAATATGCAAGTTATTGTCATAAAAAGTGTTTGGGGACCTGGGTCCTGCCCCAGGGGACATGGATCAATGCAAAAAAAAGTTTTAAAAACGGCCGTTTTTTCAGGAGCAGTGATTTTAATAATGCTTAAAGTCAATCAATAAAAGTGTAATATCCCTTTAAATTTCGTACCTGGGGGGTGTCTATAGTGTGCCTGTAAAGGGGCGCATGTTTCCTGTGTTTAGAACAGTCTGACAGCAAAATGACATTTTGAAGGAAAAAACTCATTTAAAACTACCCGCGGCTATTGCATTGCCGACAATACACATAGAAGTTCATTGATAAAAACGGCATGGGAATTCCCCAAAGGGGAACCCCGAACCAAAATTAAAAAAAAAAAAATGACGTGGGAGTCCCCCTAAATTCCATACCAGGCCCTTCAGGTCTGGTATGGATATTAAGGGGAACCCCGGCCAAAATTTTAAAAAAAAAAATGACGTGGGGTTCCCCCTAAATTCCATACCAGACCCTTCAGGTGTGGTATGGATTTTAAGGGGAACCCCGCGCCAAAAAAAAAAACGGCGTGGGGTCCCCCCAAAAATCCATACCAGACCCTTATCCGAGCACGCAACCTGGCAGGCCGCAGGAAAAGAGGGGGGGACGAGAGTGCGGCCCCCCCTCCCTCCTGAACCGTACCAGGCCACATGCCCTCAACATTGGGAGGGTGCTTTGGGGTAGCCCCCCAAAACACCTTGTCCCCATGTTGATGAGGACAAGGGCCTCATCCCCACAACCCTGGCCGGTGGTTGTGGGGGTCTGCGGGCGGGGGGCTTATCGGAATCTGGAAGCCCCCTTTAACAAGGTGACCCCCAGATCCCGGCCCCCCCCCTGTGTGAAATGGTAAGGGGGTACATAAGTACCCCTACCATTTCACGAAAAAAGTGTCAAAAATGTTAAAAATGACAAGAGACAGTTTTTGACAATTCCTTTATTTAAATGCTTCTTCTTTCTTCTATCTTCCTTCATCTTCTGGTTCTTCTGGTTCTTCTGGCTCTTCTGGCTCTTCTGGTTCTTCCTCCGGCGTTCTCGTCCAGCATCTCCTCCGCGGCATCTTCTATCTTCTTCTCCTCGGGCCGCTCCGCACCCATGGCATGGGGGGGAGGCTCCCGCTCTTCTCTTCTTCTTTTCTTCTCTTCTTCTCTTCTTAATTTTCTTCTCCGGGCCGCTCCGCAATCCATGCTGGCATGGAGGGAGGCTCCCGCTGTGTGACGGCGCTCCTCGTCTGACAGTTCTTAAATAACGGGGGGCGGGGCCACCCGGTGACCCCGCCCCCCTCTGACGCACGGTGACTTGACGGGACTTCCCTGTGACGTCACGGGGAATGCCACAGGGAAGTCCCGTCAAGTCACCGTGCGTCAGAGGGGGGCGGGGTCACCGGGTGGCCCCGCCCCCCCGTTATTTAAGAACTGTCAGACGAGGAGCGCCATCACACAGCGGGAGCCTCCCTCCATGCCAGTATGGATTGCTGAGCGGCCCGGAGAAGAAAATGAAGAAGAGCAGAAGAGAAGAAAAGAAGAAGAGAAGAGCGGGAGCCTCCCCCCCATGCCATGGGTGCGGAGCGGCCCGAGGAGAAGAAGATAGAAGACGCCGCGGAGGAGATGCTGGACGAGAACGCCGGAGGAAGAACCAGAAGAGCCAGAAGAACCAGAAGAACCAGAAGATGAAGGAAGATAGAAGAAAGAAGAAGCATTTAAATAAAGGAATTGTCAAAAACTGTCTCTTGTCATTTTTAACATTTTTGACACTTTTTTCGTGAAATGGTAGGGGTACTTATGTACCCCCTTACCATTTCACACAGGGGGGGGCCGGGATCTGGGGGTCACCTTGTTAAAGGGGGCTTCCAGATTCCGATAAGCCCCCCGCCCGCAGACCCCCACAACCACCGGCCAGGGTTGTGGGGATGAGGCCCTTGTCCTCATCAACATGGGGACAAGGTGTTTTGGGGGGCTACCCCAAAGCACCCTCCCAATGTTGAGGGCATGTGGCCTGGTACGGTTCAGGAGGGAGGGGGGGCCGCACTCTCGTCCCCCCCTCTTTTCCTGCGGCCTGCCAGGTTGCGTGCTCGGATAAGGGTCTGGTATGGATTTTTGGGGGAACCCCACGCCGTTTTTTTTTTTTTTTTTGGCGCGGGGTTCCCCTTAAAATCCATACCAGACCTGAAGGGTCTGGTATGGAATTTAGGGGGAACCCCACGTCATTTTTTTTTTTTAATTTTGGCCGGGGTTCCCCTTAATATCCATACCAGACCTGAAGGGCCTGGTATGGAATTTAGGGGGACTCCCACGTCATTTTTTTTTTTTTAATTTTGGTTCGGGGTTCCCCTTTGGGGAATTCCCATGCCGTTTTTATCAATGAACTTCTATGTGTATTGTCGGCAATGCAATAGCCGCGGGTAGTTTTAAATGAGTTTTTTCCTTCAAAATGTCATTTTGCTGTCAGACTGTTCTAAACACAGGAAACATGCGCCCCTTTACAGGCATACTATAGACACCCCCCAGGTACGAAATTTAAAGGGATATTACACTTTTATTGATTGACTTTAAGCATTATTAAAATCACTGCTCCTGAAAAAACGGCTGTTTTTAAAACTTTTTTTTGCATTGATCCATGTCCCCTGGGGCAGGACCCAGGTCCCCAAACACTTTTTATGACAATAACTTGCATATAAGCCTTTAAAATTAGCACTTTTGATTATTCATGTTCGTGTCCCATAGACTTTAACGGTGTTCGCATGTTCGAACAAACTTTTTTCCTGTTCGCATGTTCTGGTGCGAACCGAACAGGGGGGTGTTCGGCTCATCCCTAGTTCAGAGTATATAGGGCCTGGGGGCCCCACACCTTTCTTTTTTTAATTTGGGTGTGGGTTTCCCCTTAATATCCATACAAGACCCAAAGGGCCTGGTAATGGACTGGGGGGTACCCATGCCGTTTGTCTCACTGATTTTCATCCATATTGCCAGGACCCGACATTACGTTAAAGCCGCAAGCAGTTTTAAATGACTTTTATTTCTCTAAAAATGTCATTTTGTGCAGGGACTGTTCTAAGCACGGGAAACACGCGCCACTTTACAGGCATACTATAGACACCCCCCAGGTACGATATTTATAGGAATATTTCACTTTTTTTTTACTTTAAGCATCATTAAAATCACTGTTTACCGGAAAAACGGCCCTTTAAAACTTTTTTTTGCATTGAAACATGTCCCCTGGGGCAGGACCCGGGTCCCCAAACCCTTTTTAGGACAATACCATGCAAATTAGCCTTTAACATGAGCACTTTTGATTTCGGACGTTCGAGTCCCATAGACATCAATGGGGTTCTAACGTTCGTGCAAATTTTCAATCCGTTCGCAGGTTCTGGTGCGAACTGAACCGGGGGGTGTTCGGCTCATCCCTAGTAAGTAAGCTCCCGCCTCAAGCTTGCTCAGCGCTCCCTCTCCACTCAAGACTCCCCAGCAAACAAGGCCGAATGGCACACAACCAAACGGGCCTTTGACCCATTTGGCCAACCCCAACTTATTCTGGGAAGCAGGCAAGGCCTATATCCAGGGTAGGGTAATTTCATATGCTGTCTCATACAAGAAACATGCATTAACAAGTTATAGGGAAGCAAGCTCCCGCCTCAAGCTTGCGTAGCACTCCCTCTCCACTCAAGACTCCCCAGCAAACAAGGCCAAATAGCACACAGCCAAACGGGCCTTTGACTCTTGGGCAGACACTCTAGAGCTGACCAAACATGCACATATGGATGTCACATTACATAAATATGGTAACAAAGCAGGTAAGCTTCTAGCGAGGCTTTGCAAAGGTCCACATCGCCCCACCCACATCACCTCTTTGCGAGACATCTCAGGTACCATTAAAACCACACCTTCAGAAGTCAACAAGGTTATGCTACATTTCTATTCCTCCCTATACGCCACTGATCCTATTGACAAAAGTATAGCACAGAAATTATTAGATAAGCTACACTTACCAAAACTCTCTCCCTCCTAACTAGAAACTCTAAATGCTCCCATATCTCTGCCAGAACTCTCCACGACTATCCCACACCTAGCCCCTAACAAAGCCCCCGGCCCTGAAGGATTCACAGGTGAGTTCTTTAGGGCCCTCTGGGAAATGGTCGAGCCTACCCTTCTCAGAGTATATAAGGGCATATGGGCAGGAGGCCCTTACCTTCCTTCAGGGAATCAAGCCATCATTAAATTACTCTCAAAAAAAGGTAAAGACCCCCTTGAGCTGGGCTCATACAGGCCTATATCACTCTTAAACCTAGATGTCAAAATTCTCTCAAAAACTGCTGCCACCAGACTCGCCACCATTATTCCATCCTTAATACACTCCGCCCAGTCAGGTTTTGTGAAAGGGAGAACAGCCACCCTAAATATTCGGAAAGTCATAATGGTTCTGGAACAGTCCAAAATCAACCCAGGGGAGCACTTTGCCATCATCACTCTAGACGCGGAGAAAGCCTTTGATAACATCAGTTTTGACTGGCTTTTATTGGTATTATCAAAAATGGGCTTTAATGGTTCTTTCAACCACCTTGTAAAATCAATCTACACCTCTCCTGCGACAAGGCTGGTCATGGCAGGCATTCCGCCTCTACAAAGGAATGAGACAAGGGTGTCCCCTTTCACAATTACTCTTCAATTTAGCATTAGAACCCCTCTCCAGATATTTAGGTGGACAGACCCCATTACATGGAATTCATATAGGTAACTGCGAACTGCGTACTACGTTATTCGCAGATAACGTGATCATATTTTCAGCAAATCCCGCTTCTGACATGACCACCATTAAGGAAACCTTTGATGAATTTAAACTCTGCTGGGGCCTTTGCATCAATTATAACATAAAATTCTCCCTTTAGGCGCCTCACCAAACCCTCATTGGACCCACCACTCACCCTTCACCATAGCCAGATCACACATAACCTATCTGGGCATCAAGATAGTTAAAATTCCGTCCACATTATACACTCTAAATTATCCCCTTTACTTAAAAAAATTGCTCAAGAACTTGAGAACTGGATGGATCTACCTCTTTCACTTCTGGGGAGATTAAATTTATTTAAGATGGTCAGTTTCGCCTGCTTCTTGTATCCATTACAAACAATTCCAACAACTACTTCTAAAACATAAAGACATCCAGCTGCTGAACAGAGCTAAATTTATTTGGCAAAAAAAAAGGCAACGCATAGCCATTACAAAACTTTACTTCCCCAGAAGAGAAGGCGGTATTAGCCTTTCTAATGTCAGGATGTATAACCTAGTCTGCTTGCTCCGAATAGGCCTAGACTGGATTTCAAAGGCCTCTCGCTACTCAAACTACCCTATAGACTCAGCAATGGCCAACCCATATTATCTAGTGGCTCTACTATGCTGCAAATAGAAAACTATCCGCCCAGACCTGCAACACAACCTACGTCTGAAAGATACAGTCATAGCATGGAGGGAGACACAAAAGAGCCTACACCCCCTCACACACACACACACACACACACACATCTCTAGGCATTTACCAATCATAGGTAACCCCATGTTCCCCTCGGGGTTGGACAACAAAATCTTCTCTCTATGGCAACACAAAGGTCTTACTGAATTCTCGTCTCTATGTGACCTGGAATCTGGAACACCTCATGCATTCACAGTCATAGCAGAAAGATTCTCCCTACCTAAGATTCATGTTTTCTATTACTGGCAATGTATCAGCTTCATCCGTACCTCATGCGGGGTAGGCAGTAAGAGATTTTGAATATCTTTACTAGATCGTCTACTTACAGAAAGATCATATATTATCTCAGACATTTATAAACCCATGATCCTTGACACTACTCCACCTCTTGCCTCAACATCAGTGCCAAATTGGGGCAAAAACTTTGCAGACGCAGAATTACTTGACAAACTACTGCAAGGCTACAACAAAATCTTTCAGCTGACCCCCAACGAGTCTAAGAGAGAATCTCACCTGAAAATACTTAATTGTGCCCACATACCCTTCCTGTCGGAAAAAACAACCCTCAAGCTGCCTCCTGCCCTCTCTGCTACCAGTTAAAACCTTCCCTAACTCACTGCTTTTGGGCTTACAAATACATATCTACTTTCTGGGACCAAGACATATCCTACATCCATGAGATCACCTTGCTTCAACCTCCAAAAGATCCCCTTCTTCTAATTTTTGGTTACTGGGACAAACAACTCCTGACGTGGTCCCCAAACGTTCATACCTGACACAATGACTGGAGTTTAATCTGCCTATTAGTGGCCTGGAGAGCCATTTTTAAAAAACTGGATTCCTTCGTATCTACCAAAAGTTTCACAGATGAAACAGGAACTACTGATATTACTATATAAGGAGAAACTCACCACAGACCTAAATCACAATACTTCCAGGAAACAATTCTACCTAAGATGGCAGGCCTTCATCTGCTCCACTTTGTCTCAAGAGGAAATAGAGGCATTTGACAGCTCATTCGCATATCACAAGGACTTTTAAATGCTCCACGACAAGGAGGATGCCCCTCTCTGCTCTCATGTACATTAAAGGATAACACTTTGCCCCGATCTATACTTCACCTACAGGTGCCTCATCTTGAGGAAACAGGTGTAACACCCTAGCATCCAGTTCTCAATGGTTGATGGTTTACCCCGTTTGATTTGAGTTACGTTTATGTTTTCTGCCTTTTGTCTTTTCTCTTTGTACCCCCTCCCCTCAGATATGGGAGATTGGGGTACAATGAATATCCCTGATATTCTGTCTTTCACTACGTCTACACTGTAATCCACTCTACACTCTACTTGTCTAGTAGAGTGCATCTCTGCACTCTACTAGACAAATTCTGTTTCTTGCTCTTGTTTGTAAACACTACTTATTTTAAAAATGTTTAATTCTGGTGACATGGGACATCGACCTGTCACATTCACTATGCCTTGTATTGCTTAATTCCAACCAATCAGCTTCCAGGTTTTATTGTCAAAGTTCAATTGAACAAGTTGAAGTTAGAAGTTGATTGGCTACCGTGCACAGCTGCACCAGATTCAAAGTGCTCCAGTTTTAGTAAATTTCCCCCTTTGTATGCTTTGCATTTTTGTTCCAGATCTGCACAGTAGTCCAGTGTGAAAGTTTGCATCTCTGCAGGAGATTCCTGTAATGAAGATCGGTCACTGTTGCTTTCTTTCATTGTGCAGGGTGACTGACCTTGTCTTTGCCCCTCTTTTAAAGGAGAAGTACAGTCAAAGCTTGTTTGGCTGTACTTCTCCTGTGGATCACAATAGTGCAGATTGTGACACGTTTTCAGCAAACAACAGGCTGATTCCCGCTGTCGGCTAATATTACAGAGTCGGTCCAAGCTCGGGAACAATGGCGACCATATGATCAGGATCCGCCCACATGCCTGGACTGGCACCCGGCTCAGCCTCTCAGCAAGCTGCTGAGAGCCTGAGCCAGCCACTCCAACCCCCTACACAGCCCAGCCCTCCAGTGAGCACTGGAGGGGCAGAGCAGACAGCGGTGACTGACAGTCGCAAGCTCTCTGCTCAGGGAGCTCTAAGAACCAAGGTAAAGATGGTGATTGATTGCTCAGGTTTCAGCCTTACAGCCGGCAGGGGACTAATGCTGCATCTACTTAGGTAAGCATGATTCTAAAATTTAAAAAAAATTCCCAAGCTTCTCTTTTAATTCTCAGCAGGCAGCCTGTAGTTACTAGTAGGTAGACCTGCTGGGTCCCTCCCAAAGCTCTGGCTTTTTCACCGGCTATGTACAGCACAGTGATGATGTCACTGCTACTTTTACAAGGTAACATCTGAGTTTGCAAAGTAATTTGGTGCACCATACTGGATTTATATCCTTTGTGGCTATTAAAAAATATATTTTAATGAATATTTTTGTGTCTGCAGTTTATCTTTGTTAGTCACCCCAGACCCTTATACAAGCAATAACTACATATTCTGCCATGCAGAAGCACACTGCTGTGTATATAATCCCAGTGGGTGCGTTTTCTTTTTAGTCACTTTAACTAATAAAAGAATTTCTGGCTTGCTAAACAAGGATCAGCGTTCTCATAAACTTCCCCTGTCTTATTATGTAACATTACTTGGCAGGGTGTGGCAGAATTCTATTCATTGACCCTTTTGTTTCACTTCCTAACTCTGCCCCCTGTCAGTCACGGCAGGAATTTCTTCTTCTCTCCTGACTGACTTACTCCATTGTCCTTCTGTAGCAGTGGGTGCCAAATAACAGCACTGGCCATGTGTTGCTCTAGTATCTGATACTAACTGTCATACCTCATCTTAAGTTTTTATATATCTTTTTAGTGAAGACTGTAAAAGTTTTAAATGTCAACATATTGTTTAATAACAGCAATTCTAAAATAACTATTTTAACAGATGTAAGAGATACACTTTTATAACCCTTTCACAACCATGTGCATTTGTAGCATGTCTTACTGCATGTGTTTTCACTTGTGCTTTTCTCCTCATTGTGTGTTAGTGAGTTATGCAAAACGAGACAAAAAATAGAAGATGTCTTTTGTGCAAATACATTAAAATATGTGATATCAGTTTTTATGCATTTACCCGTTACAATGGACTCATGGAGGCCTCTTTCCCATTGACATTCACTGCAAATTTAAAGCGATATGCCAAGTGGACAAAGTATACAGTATATCACCAGCACACCATGGATCTCTAAGACCCCATTCACACCGGGGCCTTTGCATTTGCGATTGCAGGCTGCAATCCCAAAACACTCTGCAAAACGCACTAATCGGACAATGCTTGTTCAGGTGCCATTCATTTACAATGTTTAAATATGGTGAAGTAGCGCTAATTAGTAAAACACATCACTAAAGTGCTAGATAAGCAAAAAATATATAAATATCAGGGAATCTCTCAAGTACTCCTCGTGAAAAGAGACTCATAAATATGTGTTCAATATCATATAAAGTGCATCACATCTAAGTAATAAACAACTAAACATAAGTGCAATAAAGTCCAATAAAGTGCATCACATCAAAATAAACTTCAAATAAATCATTTGTGGGAATAATCAAATAATAATAAAAAAGCATCCAAAGGAACCTGGTGATTCAGAGAGATGATCAGTCCCAAATTCAGAGTGTAGACAAAGGTAATGCTATGTAAACAAATACAGATGAGGGGGAAAGGGACAGATGTGGGAGTCCAAATTACAGATGTAAGATGATATTGGTAACTTTCTGAAATCCTCCCCCAACAGTGCTAGCCCCTCACCTTATGGATAGACCCTAACGGGTCTAGTGAAGCATCGATAAACAACCAGACTGTTTCTGAATCTTCCTCACTGGATCCAAGGGATCACTGCAGCTTTTGGTCTCCACGGTTTTTTCCTAAAGGAAAGTATCTCCCAATCCATGAGATTAAAGGAAAAAAAGAAGGCTCTCCATAGTGTAGTAAGTTTAAAAAATTAATTATGTATATTAATTAAAAAGATATTTAACAATAAAAATGCTCCTTCACAATAAAAAAGCCAGGCAGAAAAAAACGTATCAAACAATGTAAAAACTTCCGGTCACGGCAGTAACCAGAAGTGACTTCACCATCACAATACACAGGACTTCATCAAGGGCACAGGTGCTGGGTGATGATGGTGAACTTAAATAACAATGGTAGTCATGGCCACAGCCTAATGATAGGTTAAAATAAGAATATATGTAAATGAGGCATAGGAGCAAAGGACTCTGGGGAAATCTGAATAACAAAACACTAGGAACTCACACCAATCTGGTTACATAGTAAAAAGAAATGGTATAAAACAGGTAATAATGGACCATAAGATCAAGAGTACTATGATGATAGTAGACAGAAAGACAATTAACCACTTCCATACAGTGCATTTTCACCCCCTTCCTGCCCAAGCCATGTTTCAGCTTTCAGCGCTGTCACGCTTTGAATGACAATTGCACGGTCATACAACACTGTACCCAGATGAAATTGTTATCATTTTTTCCCCAGAAATAGAGCTTTCTTTTGGTGGTATTTGATCACCTCTGCGGTTTTTATTTTTTGCGCTATAAACAAAAGAAGAGTGACAAGTTTGAAAAAAAACATAATATTTTTTACTTTTTGCTATAATAAATATCCAATTTTTTTTTCTTTAAAACAAATTTTTTTCCTCAGTTTAGGCCGATATGTATTCTTCTACATACTTTTGGTAAAAAAAATCGCAATAAGCGTATATTGATTGGTTTGCGTTATAGCGTCTACAAAATAGGGGATAGATTTATAACATTTTTAGTATTTTTTTTTTTTTTACTAATGGCGGCGATCTGCGATTTTTATCGTGACTGCGATATTGCGGCGGACATATCGGACACTTTTGACACATTTTTGGGACCATTCACATTTATACAGCGATCCGTGTTATAAAAATGCACTGATTACTGTATAAATGTGACTGGCAGGGAAGGGGTTAACACTAGGGGTGATCGAGGGGTTAACTGTGTTTGCTAGGGAGTGTTTCTAACTGTAGGGGGAGGGGACTCACTAGGGGAGGAGACCGATCGGTGTTCCTCTGTACTGGGAACATACCATCGGTCTCCTCTCCTCTGACAGGACCGTGGATCTGTGTGTTTACACACACAGATCCACGGTCCTGCTGTGTTACCGGCAATCGCAGGTGCCAAGCGGACATCGCGGCCGCCGGGCATGCGCACCGGGTGCCCAGTGACACAGCGGGCGTGCGATCGCCGCCAGCAGCCCGCGCGCGCCCCCTGGTGGGCCGGGAAAGCGAGGCCGTCATATGACGCCCGGCCACAAGGAGAGCTGTGCCTCCTGGCCATCAATTGACAGCCAGCGGTCAGCAAGCAGTTAAAGAAATAAAATAATAAAAAAAGAACTCTCACATCTAAAATACCATACTATCAATAATTGGAAATAAAGCAATTTAAATCAAACTCAATGTTAAAACCAAGGGGGGCAAAAGATTGCATTTCAAATATCCATCGAGATTCAGATTTGCTAAGAGTAATTACTTTATTGCTTCCTCTCCAGTGGGGCTTATATTTTTCAATACCCCAAAAAGAGAGTCTTTTCCAAAAGACTTAGGGAACATGTTCAAAACATAAAGTCAGGTTACCCTAAACATAGTGTGTCTAGACATTTCTCAGAAGTTCATGATAAGGATCCCAGCTCCCTCTCTTTTTGGGGTACTGAAAAATAAAAGCCCCACTGGAGAGGAAGCAATAAAGTAATTACTCTTAGCAAATCTGAATCTCAATGGATATTTGAAATGCAATCTTTTGCCCCCCTTGGTTTCAACATTGAGTTTGATTTAAATTGCTTTATTTCCAATTATTGATAGTATGATATTTTAGATGTGAGAGGTTTTTTTTCTTTATATTATTTTATTTCTTTAATTGTCTTTCTGTCTACTATCATCATACTATTCTTGATCTTATGGTCCATTATTACTTGTTTTATACCATTTCTTTTTACTATGTAACCAGATTGGTGTGAGTTCCTAGTGTTTTGTTATTCAGATTTCCCCAGAGTCCTTTGCTCCTATGCCTCATTTACATATATTTTTATGTTAACCTATCATTAGGCTGTGGCCATGACTACCATTGTTATCTAAGTTCACCATCGTCAACCAGCACCTGTACCCTTGATGAAGTCACGTGTGTTTTGATGCAACGCGTCGGGAGGAGCTTGGTGACGTTACTTCTGGTTATGGCCGTGACCGGAAGTTTTTACATTGTTTGACACATTTTTTTTCTGCCTGGCTTTTATATGCCATTTTTATTGTGAAGAAGCATTTTTATTGTTAAAGATCTTTTTAATAAATATAAAGAATTCATTTTTTAAACTTACTACACTATGGAGAGCCTTCTTTTTTGCCTTTAATCTCCTGGATTGGGAGATACTTTCCTTTAGGAAAAGACTGTGGAGACCGGAGAAAAGCTGCAGTGATCCCTGGGATCCAGTGAGGAAGATTCAGCAACAGTCTGGTCATTTATCAATGCTTCACTCGACCCGTTGGGGTCTATCCATAAGGTGAGAGGCTAGCACTATTGGAGGAGGATTGCAGAAAATTACCAATATCATCTTACATCTGTAATTTGGACTCCCACATCTGTCCCTTTCTCCCTCATCTGTATTTGTCTACATAGGATTAACTTTGTCTACACTGAATTTGGGACTGATCATCTCTCTGAATCACCAGATTCCTTTAGATGCTTTTTTATTTTTATTTGATTATTCCCAAAAAATGATTTATTTGAAGTTTATTTTGATGTGATGCACTTTATTGGACTTTATTGTACTTATGTTTAGTTGTTTATTACTTGGATGTGATGCACTTTATAGGATATTGAACACATATTTATGAGTCTCTCTTCACGAGGAGTACTTGAGAGATTCCCTTATATTTATATATTTTTTGCTTATCTAGCACTTTAGTGATGTGTTTTACTAATTAGCGCTACTTCATCATATTTAAACTTATAGTTAGGGGTGTTGGCAACACTACAGAAGTTTAACTGCTTTTTGCCTTATTAAGCACTTTATATCACGCACTTTATTATTAGCACCTTATCTGTTATCAATACACTTGGTTTTTGGTAGCGCACTAGTACTTTTTTTACATTCATTCACAATGACACTTAAGCGATGTTCTGCCCCCAATCATCACCTGATAAATCGCGCTGCAATTGCAGCAAACCACATCGCGTGAACCTTGTTGCCCAAAAAGAAGCTCCTACTTATTTTTGAGCGGGAAGTTTCACACAATGTGGTTTGTCATGATTACAGCATAATTGATCGTGCCACAATTGAGCTGTGTTTAGGTGCCATTGAAAATGAATGGCACTTGATGAAGCGTGGTGCGGTTTTTGTCAGTTTTGCAGCGTGGTTTGGGAGCGCAAGCAGAATCACAGCGGTTCCGCTCGCAATCAAAGGCCCCAGAGTGAACAAGGCCTTAAAGATCCGTGGTGTGCTGGTGATATATACTTTTCTTAACTCAGCATGTTGCTTTTAATTTGCAGTGAATGTCCATATGAAAGAGGCCTCCATGAGTCCATTGTATTAAAAGGTTAATGCATAAAAATTGAACACACATCGCGCGATTCTGCTCGTGATCGTAAACACTCAGGTGTGAATGGGGCCTAAAAGAATTTCCAAAAGTATATTCAGGTGATTATATCACAGCAGTAAGGAGCAACGTTTTTGGGTCTACATAGGACCAGTTTATACGGCATATTATAAGACATGTCTAATGAAGGGGTCCTGCGTGGCTCCGCAACATTCCACCTTACCAGGGGCGGACTGATAACTCATGAGGCCCCCGGGCAATAGGAGATTATGGGGCCCCCGGGCAATAGGAGGAGATTATGGGGCTCCCGGGCAACAGAAGATTATGGGGCCCCCAGGCAATAGATTATGGGGCCACACAGTATACACACACACACATACAGTATACAGACAGACACGTAATATACACACACAGTATACACACACAGAATACACATACACACACTTTTTTACATACTGTCCCTGGTTTTTTTGAGGCTGGCAACCCTGATGGGGCCCCTTAGTGGCATGGAGCCCTCGGGCAGTGCCCAAGTGCCCGAATGGTCAGTCCGCCCCTGCACCTTACTGCAATATGATTATCGTAATATACTCTTGCTTATGATTTTACTGATCTCCAGCTGATAGTTGTTACAGCACCCACTTACTTTTTTATGTCTTCTCACTTGCCTGATGCGGGGTTCTTGCATGTCTCTGAAACATTGTACCTTACCGTTGTAACATTAATAAACTTCTGTACATTATCTTAAAGATCCCTGGTTTTCTAGCAATATATACTCTTGCTTACGATGTTACTCATCTCCACCTAGTAGTTGATACAGCACAGCACCCGCTTACTTTTTTATGTCTTATCACTTGCCTAATGAAGGGGTCCTGAGTGGATCCAAAATGTTGCACCTTACTGCCGTGATAAGATCAGTATAATAAACTTTTGAACAATATCTTAAAAACCCATGGTGTGCTGCAGTGGTGGCCCACCCATAGAGGGCACATGGGCGCTGCCCTCCCTATCCATGCGTCCAGCCCCCTGATCTACATATCAGGGCGCTGGACTATGGATTCCAATAGGGGGGAGTATTTTTTGAAGCTCCTAAATAGAGCCAGAGGCTCCTAAAGGTTTCAAAAAAGGGTGGGCTCAGGGCACAGAGCACTGCACCCCAATCCCACCCAGTTGTGTGACGATAGCAAATCAATTTTCGCTATTTTCACACTGAAGTTCCTCCCCACCAATCAGGAGGCAGGTCGTGAGACCTATTTCCCGATTGGCCAAAGTGTCAGGTGATCCTATTGGAGAAACAGAGAGGAGGCACATGGCGGAGGAACCCGCAGAGGAGTAGACACCAGAGCCAGCCAACCCTAGATTGGGTAGGTGCCTGACCGCCGACTGCTGACCGCCCGAGTGGGGGGTGGGATGTTGTCAGAGCCGCACCGCCAGCCTCCCAGAGGGGGGGTTTGGTGTCAGTGCCACGCCACCGGCCTCCTGGAGGTGCTTGTTTGCCACCCCCTCCCAAAAAGAAAAACCCACCAGCTGCCACTGGTGTGCTGGCAATATATGATTTTGCTTATGATGTTACCAGTGTGCATCTGGTAGTTACTACAGCACTTCCATTTTTATCATTTGCAGGAACATGTGTTATAGGAGTATTACATATGCCAAGTTGACAGGCAGCATCCCCTTTCAAACTTGGCCATTTAAGTCAATAGAGCCGTTCCAAAACTGTAAGGTATTCACTTGTTTCCTTCCATTGCATATCTCAAAATAAGAAGATTATTTCTCATTATAGGACTGTGGGTGGAGCCATGCAAAGCAAATATAGCCTAATATTATAGAGCCATTTATTCCAAACTGCATACAGCTGTTTTAGGCTTTTTAGCATCATCAGTGCAGTGAATGGAAACCGTGGCTTCTATGGGTTTGGGACCCAAAAATGCAACATACTTAACCATACAGATTATAGCTTTGGTGTATCTGGCCATTGGATGTGATGTTATGATATACCAGTGTCCATCTGATAGTTGCTACAGCACCCACATTTTTAAAATTTCCAGAAATGTGTGCTATAGGAATATTACATATGCCAAGTTGACAGGCAACACCACCTGTCAAGCTTGGTCATTCAAGTAAATAGGGCCATCCTACAACTGCAAGCCAGGCGCTTGGCTCGCATTGCGTTGCATTATCCCCATTAATAAAAACAAAAAAATCAGGCATTCAAGAGGCAACATAATCACCTCCTGAACTCCTGACAGGAGCTGCTTGGTCACACTCTGAAAAGTGCATTGAGCTGGTTGCTAAGGAGTGGGCTGTGAAGCCCGCTGCTGCATCCTTAACAATGGATGACTCATCAGCTGTCAGCTTGTGGGCCTCTTCCCCACAACCCTGGGCTGTGGTTGTAGGGGTCTGCAGGCAGGGGGCTTATCCGGATCTGGAAGTATGGGGTACATTTACCAAAAAAGGGTCAAAAAGAAATAAAAACACACACACACACAGGCTTCCCGGCCCACTCCTTAGCAAACAAGCTAATGGGGATGCCCACCCTGTTTCTGACAAATACCGCATGTGATACCACCAGCAAAACTCTGGTGATAAATATTGCATGTTTTTCTGTTCCATTTGTGAATTTAACTTAAAGTGTAAGTAAACCCCCCTATCGTTTTCAGCCAAGGAAGCTGCCTCTGTTTAATCTACAACTGCCATGATGCTGCATATGTGATCAGTTATGACACCAGCCATCGGATGGTTTGACAGTTTGGTTGAGAGCACAACCAATGGGAGTGGCCAGAAATGAAACTGTTTTATGGATGGGTTTACTTCTGCTTTAAGAACTTACCGCATAGTTTTTTTACTATGTTTACCGACACATTTTTCATTTTGCGGTAAATACCACATAATCCTTATTTTTTTTTTGTGAATTGGACTTTATTTACCTCATGCAACACTTTATGCAAATGAGTCACGTGTCCGTGTTATCACATTCGGTAAATGTTAATACACTGACCCCTATATCATAGAGGAAATAAGAAGGTACAAATGGCTTGGCCTTGTGAAAAGGAAAGAAGGACAATTTTTTTTTAGGAAATTCAGGAGGTAGTAGGGAGTGGGTAACATGGAAGAAGAGATGGATTAATGTTGTTGAAGAGCACTTAAGAGACGTGGACGTTATCCTATTAGAATTTAACACAGAAGACAAAGTAGAATATACTAAAAATGTATAGGCAGATGGGCTTATGGTGCCAAACACAGAGAGCGCACAACAATTTAGCAAGGAAGATATTTTAGGACCTATTCTTTATAGTGCTTTGTTCTGCAGTGCAATGCATGTATTTTACCCTGCAAATTGCAGTTCATGTCTAAAAAAACATTAATTTCATCACAGCCTATTCACCGCAGCACATTTTTAAATATGTTTGTATGTGTAGTGTGTTGTATTTTTTTGTGTTTTATCGTGTTAAACAGGCCTATTGAAATGAATGGTAACTGCACAAAAATGTGTATCATGTTTTAGTGACTACAGACATAAAAAAACATTTATACGTATGTCAAATACCATTGAAGCCTACATGAATATATGTGAAAATGCGTCATAAAAACAGGTTACTGAATGTACACATGCATTCAAGAGCCTTTAAAAACATGCCATGCTCAGCACAATTTTGTGTATGAATTTTACTGTAGAAAAATAGGAATTGTGTGATTCATAAACAACCACGCTGTTGTTTTCAAACAGCAATTCACTGATTTCTACTAAACTACTATCAACTGTCAGTGTACCAAAGCTGAGAAATGTATAGCATCAAGGGATCATATGGGTCTTGTAATCATTCACAAACTGCAATGTTGGGATTTATTCACTAAAACATCGCAATAAGCATCCATCAGAAACAAGACACACTTAAAGAGGTCAAATAAAAACAAATAAAAATTATATTTCAGCTTACCAATCATTAGTTTTCCTTTTTTTTCTATTAATTTTCCTTTATTTTCACCTAATGATTCAGCCAGTAACATACATCCAGTCTTAGGGTGTCTCCACTCTGGATGGAGGAGCAACAGAGACACCTTTGGAGAGCAGAATTGTCAGTCTGGGGAGATGGTAATGTTAAACTAGCAAATTTAGCTGGACTTAAAACTAAAGGCAAAACCTTTTTTTTTTTCGTTTTGGATAGTCATGAGAACATTTGTCAGTTTTTTTATTGCCGTCTGTGCCCCCGTTTAGGAGATTCTTCCTCTCTCTTTGTCCTGTTTACCATTATCTTTGAAAGTGAAAGTAAAAGAAAATCCCAAATTCTGGGTTGTCCCCAGAAAAGTAACAAAGGAGAAATTTTCCAATGGAGAAATATTTTCTGGTGACCTGGGGGTCCCCAAGTAATTCCCTTAATTTTTAGGGATTTCCTCTCACTTCCTGTTTGGCTATGGGACAGAAAGTGAAGGGAAATCTCTGCAATGGGACACAGATGGCAAAAAAAAAATCTGACAGGGGTTATAACCAGGGTTGCCAATAAGGGGTACCACCGGTCTTCCTGTAGGGGGCCCAGGCACATGGGGGGGGGGGCATGGACATCAGAAAGATCAGTGGAGCAGAGTGGAGCAGAGAATGAACAATGCCCTGTGTGTCACACTGCAGCAACTGAAAGCCGGTTTCTCCTCCTCCTGCCGGCTTTCAGCAGCTGGGTAAAAGACACACATGGCCGAATTCAGGGGGGTGCTGGCATGCCCCCAGGCTGGCCCTCCCTTGGATGTTGTGCCTTGCCAGTTAGGAGGAAGGTTTGGGAGTGGGGGTTAAACAAGGAGGGGGGAATATTTGTGCTAGGAGGGGGTGGGCGATTTGGGTAGGGAGGAAGAATTTGTGCAGGTTACAGACATTTTGGAGAGGTTGTGCTGGGAGGAGGGATTTGTGGCAATTTGTCCTGTTAGAGGGATTGGAGAAAGAAGATTTGTGCTGGGAGGGGAAATGGGGGGATTTTGTGCCAAGAGGGGGTAGGGGAATTTAAGCTAATAAGAGGGATTGTGGGGGATTTGTGCTCGCAGAGGGGATTTGGGGAGAAGATTTGTGCTAGGATAGAAAGTTTGAGAAGAAAGAGGATGTGTGCTAGGCAGCTGATTTTTTTGGGGTGAGGGAAATGTGTGCTAGGAGGGGGAATTGGGGTGGAATTTGAACTGGGAGTTGGGGGAATATGTGCATTATTGTTTGGGGAGAATTTTGGCTTGGCAGACGGAATTTATGTTTTTTATGTACGATGGAATGTTTATGTCCACTAATAATGATTTTCATGCATTTTTTGTGAAAATATTGTTTTGATATTTTCGCAGGGGAGGGGCCCTGTCAGGTAGGCTGTACAGGCCCCATGATTTTTAACAGTGGCCCTCGTTATAACCCTCCAATACTCTATCCAAAATGAAAAAAAAGTTTTGAGTATACTTTTACTTTAACAAATTAAAGCTAACACTTTTAAGCTTTTACAGCAGTTTTTTTTTTCCTTTAGGGATAAAGAGTTTATATAGATTAACTAGAAAAGCTACAATTTCTGGGGAAATTGTGTGAAGTGTTCTTGCCTCCACCAGTAGTCTATAAGCATTATCAAGCCTAGCAGATGAAGGTATGACCACATGCATTTGGGGGGTCTCAGCATCTTGACGTAGAATGGAGGTGAAGGTGTGCTATCAGTTTGATGATAATCAGTGTTTACATTCACTGTTTCCTGGCAACGCTCATGCCCTGTTTATGCTTCACAACCACTGCTCAATACACAATACACAGGATCATGATAGCTGTAATAACTGTGCAGTAATTCAAATGGTCGTATTTTAAAAACTATAAATCCTACAGCGAAGATCTTTATATTGTGAGAATCACAAGACCCAGACCTAGATTTTGATGCATAGTATGTCTCTGAAATATTAAAAATGAAGGCACAGTCACAGTTTAGATATTGCCCTTCAAATTTGGAGGGGGCTAGAGTAGAGTTTCAATGAATGTCAATGGACGGCGTGAGTTACAAACAAATGGTCATATTGTGAAAACTATCAGGACTATGGCTTAGCCGTGGACATGTTTAGTGGTAGCAGGGATAGCTGAACGTTTTGATATAAGATTTGTGTAGGTGGGCTTGAAAATGAGGGTGTGGTGGCAGTTTAGAAATCATGTCCTGATTTTTCAGCTTTTGTCACCTCCCACTCTAGTTTTGAACATTTCCCCATTCATTCCTATGGGACCAATTTCGCTGCAAAATGACGATATTTCATGAACCATTCGGTGAAACGTTCCACAAAGTAATAGCGCACCAATCGGGAACAATCCGCACGTTTCGGTATATTACTTGTCTATGTAGTGTAAAAACTGTGGGAGGAGTTAGGGTGGTAAATTTGGCTATAATAATAATAATATATATGTGAGATAACAGTAAGTGGTCTTGCTATGCAAGAACACTTATTAAAAGCTGATCATTGTAACCAGGGTTTTTAATTTGTCTCAACCCCACCTGGAGTACTGAAGTGTTACAAAATGATGTTATATTCATCTTTATGTACTGCAGTGCTGTGTAGTGCCTCGTAACATGTCCTACTTTTTCAGCACACACCACTGCAGCACTGTGCTATGAACTGGGATAATAGGACAAAAGGTAAATTGCTTTGTCTGTGCATTGGGACTGCATTGGACAAGGTTGTCTAGTACAGCCCAATGCTCATGGAGTAAATGGACCCATACACTAATGCTATATATACATATATATATATATATATATATATATATATATATATATATATATGAAGAAAAATATTACCATAGAACCTTATGTAGTTCCACCCCCCGAAGGAGCCGCTTGGTAAATTTGGGTTCTCTGATCTCCACCTCAACCCCAAGAATGACCTCAGCCCCTCTGGCACACCTGGTTAAATTAAATTACTGCAAACACATTTAAACATGTGAAAAATACCAAGTAATTGGCATGAACGTATGAACCTGGCAAGGGAACCTCCCACCATTTGTCATACGAGGTGAGGTTGTCTTGCCCACAAGCCACCGATATTAGGATGGCCCACCTAGATGTGCCAGGGGGTGAGTTTTAGTCCCCCTCCACTAAACCTGTAGTTGAAAGGATCGGCAGGCTGTGCATTTTCTGAGATTCGCCTAAAGTATCGTATGTCAGCCTTTTTGGTGGGCAAATTGTTCGCTTTCCTCTCTGTTCTTTGGGCTCAGGTGTTTTGGTATAGTAGCTTCTTCCTCTGATAGCGCAGAAGGTTGAGGAGCTTTTATGTCCTTTACAGTAGGGAAACTCGGAAAGTCTCCTTGGGTTGCCAAGGGTTGTCTCTGTGGGATGAACTCTGAAGCCTCAGGCCTGAGGGTTCCCACATCTGCTTCTCTGGGAGAAAGGGGAGTGCCAGTCTCCGCCAGCGTAGACTGCCACAGCCAATCCATGCCCATTTCTTCATCCTCACTGTCTTCTGCATCCATGTTTGGTTGCAAGGATTGGGACCTGGTTACTGGAGGTGATTCCTGAGAGATGGTTTGAGTAGGCTGTTGATTTGGTTGATGAGGTATATGAACTCATTCTGATAAAGGTAGCAGATGATTCCAGTGCCAGGTCATTAGTGGGCCTGTGCTTCCTTCTGGGTGAATCTGGTATGCTGGCAGTCCTGGCAACTGCTTGCAGATAATGTAGGGCTACGACTTTCACCGATCAGCCAGTTTGTGTTTCCCCAGGGACGCCCAAGTTCCTCAGTAACACTCTGTCACCAGGCTGCAAATCATGTCCTCTCACCTTTGGGTCAAAGTTTTGCTTGTTTTGCTGTCCCCGGGTGTCTAAGGCAGCCTGGGCTTTCTCATATGCTGTTTTCAGACTCTTCCTCAGGCTAATACATATCCTCTGTGTGGCACCATCGAGGTATGATCTAAAGAGATGCCAAATGCTAAGTCCACCGGCAGTCGAGCTTCCCTACTGAACATCAGCCTATATGGTGAATAGCCCGTGGCATTGTTTTCAGTGCTATTATAGGCGTGTACAATAGCTGCAATGTGCCTGCTCCAATGCTGTTTCTTTTCAGCCATAAGAGTCCCAAGCATATCCAGGAGGGTGCGATTAAAGTGTTATGGCTGGGGATCTTCTTGAGGGTGGTAGGGGGTGGTTCTTGACTTTTGAACACCTAATAGGTCTAACATTCTTTTAATGAGTCTACTCTCAAAGTCTCTCCCCTGGTCAGAGTGAATATGCTGAGGCAGGCCATAGAGGACAAAGAACTTCTCTACGAGAATTTTGGCCACTGTAGATGCTTTCTGGTCCTTAGTTGTGAATGACTGGGCATACCGGGTGAAGTGGTCAGTCACCACAAGAACATTTCCCTGTCCACTCGAGTCAGGCTCCAAACACAGAAAATCAATACACACCAATTCCAGTGGTCCTTGATTTGAAGATGGCCCATTGGGGCAGCTCTATGGGGTAAAGTCTTCCTCTGTATACACTGTATGCAGGAGTGACAATATCCCTCAACTTCAGTCCGCATGCAGGGCCAATAGAACCGGTCTCACACCAGTTTGAATGTCTTCTCAAGCCTGAAGTGGCCATGATTGTCATGCAAGGCAGTCAGCACAGTCTCTCTATGCATGCTCGGCAAGAATAGCTGCCACTTATCTTCAGGATTATCTGAGGAGCCCCTTAAGTAGACCACCCCATTGCGTAACTGCAGTCGATCCTATTCATTGTGTACTAGTCATGCTCCTGTTGGAGAGTCTGTTAGCAGTAGATTTGGGCTTTGGCCCTCCAGGGCCTTCAGTGTTAAACTACAGAGGGGATCTGCTATCTGGTCCTTTCTTAAGTCCCTATCTGAAAGCTTAGGTAGGCCATTATCCCTGACCTGGTACAAATCACAATAGTATTTGGGGATACCTGCCACTGAGAGTCCGATGGCTTCTGCCCCAGTTGTTCCTCTGGCCTGATGTTCCTCTCCCTGACACACGGCTTGTATCCCTTGTATCCAAGTTGAGTCCACTCTTCAGAGGAAATCCCAAAGTCATAGGGTCTCCTCGATAGGGCATCAGCATCTCTGTTCCCAATTCCTGGGTGGTATTTTAGGCTGAAGCGGAACCCTGATAGGGCGGCCAACCACCTGTGCCCAGTGGCATCCAGTTTTGCTGTGGTGAGTATGTACGTGAGTGGGTTGTTGTCAGTGTTGAACACGGGGTCTACACCATACGAGTAGTCTTTCAATTTGTCCACCACTGCCCAATTCAGAGCCAATAATTCCAACTTGTGAGTAGGGTAGTTTTTCTCAGCAGGTGCAAGACTTCGGCTCACATAAGCAACAGGCCACAGGTGTCCATCGTGCTCTTGATACAGTACCCCACCCAGCCCATCTCGACTGGGATCAACATGCAGCTCATATGGCTTGGCTGGATTGGCATAGACCAGAACAAGAGTAGTTGTTAGACTACACTTCAGCTGTTGAAAGGCTTGCTCACACGGGTCAGTCCACTGTTCTTGGATTGACTCCCGAGGCTTCCTGGGCCCTCCATGTTGTTTGACCGGCTTTGTTAGGTCTGGGTCGTATTCTTATCTTTGTTTTTCAGTAACTCATTAAGGGGGCGGGCTATTCTAGCAAATCCCTCAACAAATCTCCTGTAGTATGAGCAAAATCCCAGGAATGACCTAAGCTCAGTTGTAAGGTAGGCGTTGGCCAAGAGGTGACAGCTTCCAGCTTCTGGGGGTCAGTAGCTATTCCTTCAGCGGAGACAACATGGCCGAGGTAATTAACTGAAGTCTGGTAAAACTGACATTTTTCCAGGGACAGCTTCAATCCCTCATCATGGAGTCTCCTTAGAACCTTCTCCAGACGCTTTTCAGGTTCTTCAAGAGTTTTGCCGAAGATGATGATATCGTCCAGATACACCAACACTTCGATTAGGTTCATGTTCTACTGTCTTCTCCATCAGTCTCTGGAACATTGCTGGAGCACCGGACAGACCTTGACGCATCCTATCAAACTCAAAGAACCCTACTGGGGTGATAAAAGCTGGTTTTGCCTGTCCTCAGGGTGCATAGCGATTTGATAGTACGCACTCTTCAGGTCCAGCACGCTGAACCACTTTGCCCCTGATAGGTTCTGCCGGGCATCTTCTATCCTTGGAGTGGTGTACTGATCAGGGATGGTCCACCTGTTGAGCGTCTGATAATCGATGCAGGGCCTCAGGGACCCATTTTTCTTCCGCACCACCACTATGGAGGAGGCATAAGGGCTCCTAGACTTCCTGATGATGCCTGATCTCTTCAATTCTGCTAGCTGCTCATGTAAATGTTCTGGGTCCCCCAAAAGAATCCGTCTGACTCTTCCCCTGAATGGCTTGTCTTCCTGAAAGGAAATCCAGTGCTGGGCACTTTTCAAACACCCCACATCAAACTCATCTGTCGAGAACATATTCTGCCATCTCAGGAGCTGGGCTTTGACCTTTTTTTGATAGTGTAGTGTTTTGTGGGTAAAACTGTTCTATGGAGATTCGGTGCTTCTCTCCCTTCCCCAAATCAGATGGTGAGACTGGGGTGGCTGGATTTACTTGTTCTAACAGCATTCAAGCTTGCAGTTTCAACGGCAAGGCCATAACATTCCGGATGTTGACAGGAATCTTCCCACAACTCTGTTGCAGAGCCCCAATTGATATGACTTCTGGGATTACCTCCAATACTGTGTCCTCTCCCTGGCGGTCAGCTTCAAGGACAACAAAGGGGCCCGGTTGTTTAGTATTGAGCTTGACTGAAGCTTGTAGACACACCACCTCTCCAGGTTGTAATATCTTCTCACTTCTGTCCAATCGCCAAATCTTCCCCACTCCTTCAGCTGGGGCTCTCTGTTCTTCGACTAGGTGCTGATACACTTGTCTCAGCATAGGGTGTATGCCTTTGGTTGGGGTGTTAGACTTCAATACAAGAGGAGTGGGCAGCCTTCTGACGAGGTCAGTGTTCATTCCTATTATCAGAGAACTCTTTTTGGCTCCTGATGGGTGAGGGCATACAATGACTAAGGTATCAAAAGTTTCTGTTGGTTCGGTTACAGTGGGGTCAAAAGTCAACTTGACCGGTAAGTATCCATCATATGGGAAATTTTGGGTACCAATACTCCATATCTCCATTTCTTCAAATTTATGCAGGGGTAAGTGTTTGAGGTCCCGGTCATGAAAGTCTCTATAAAGTAGGGTAATTTGCCCCCTGTGTCCAGAAGGGCCTTTGTATAGATGCCTTCTACTTCAATTGACACTATGGGAGAAGGTCCCACTAGATTAGCAGGGAATCTACCCAAAGTAGAGTAGTTAGTTTGTCCTATCGTCTGTATTCGCGACCCCTTCTTGATAGGCTTCAGGTTTTGCTGGAGTCTCTGTTAGGCTCCAGAGGGCTGGTATGCACCCATTCTCCCCGACTGGGCACTTGAGGTCGATGGGAGCGGATTGTCTGGTCATTCAGAAACAGCAGTGAGGGCCCTCTGCGACAGTTTAAGCTCCCGCTGTGGCTTCCCTGGGTCTTTGCCTTTTGAGCTAACTGCTGTAGGTGGGCACCCGTTATGCTTCTTCACCAGGGCCCTCTGAGGTTTCCTGCCGGCTTCTCGGAACCAGCTGACATGTTTTAGCAGACTTGTGCAATTGTGTCGGTAATGACCCACTCCTCGGCAATTAAGACAGACTACTTGACTCATAGGCTTCTCTGCAGAAAAGACTGTAGGGTTCAAAGTCTGCTTGGGCTTTGAGACATTCTTGCTAGTTGGTGGGGTGATCCTGGCTGCTAGCAGCATCATCATCTCCATCATTTGCGACACCTGGGATTTCAAGAGCCCTATCTCTGTGTGTACGAGAACTAATAGTTCCCGTTTGGTGCGCACTCGCACGCATGCGCGCGCACACAGGCCTGTGCGCATCAATGCGCATCAATGCGTATGTGCGGCGGACTGCGTGCACGTGCAGGAGCACGCCCATAATGCCAATTGGCGCCAGACGGTCTATTTAAAGAAGTGCTCTGACCCCAGGCCGTTGCTGACTGGTCTTCAGCTGTTCCCTGATATCTGAATCCTGCTATTATCCTGCTTGATACCTGTTGATGAACCTGGCTTGCCTTGACCGTGCTTCTTGATCCTGTTCCTGCTCTGACTACCGGTTTCTGATCCTGGCTTCCCATTGGACTCTGCTTCTGCCTGCTGCTTTGTACTGCACTTGCTGCCTGTTACCAGATCCGGCTACCCTTATGATCTTGCTTCTGCCTGCTGCCTTGTACCCCACTGCCCACCTGTTACTGGACTCGGCTACCTTTGAGACCCCGCTCCTGTCTCTGGTGTACCTCCTCATCATTCTTCAAGTGTCTGCAACCACAGTCCTGCGACCCGCTGCAACCTCTTGCTGCAAGTCTACCAGGAACCTTACACCACCTAATGTTCCAGTACCACTGTTCCAGCAGAGTGCCTCTTTAAGCCCAGCTGATCCTTGGTGCCAGACTACCTATTCTGATCTGACGGCTCTCCAGGTTGTCCTAGATCGCATCCTCTGCCGCAAGTCTCCGGGTCTACATCTGCAGGCACTCGTGTTCCTCCTGGCCCTCGGTTCCCTCTGTTCCACTTCCAGCAGGACCTGGGCTGGACATACAAGAGAGGCCGACCTCATCATTTCAGTCTCCACTCAGGTACGTGACACTGTGTCATCACTAGCACTAATCACTCTGACCTCAGTGACAGATTCTGGCTTCAGGTTTTTATTTTTTCTCTCCAACAGAGCTTCTTTTTCTCGCACCATCCGGATTAAGGGTACTTCAAAATTCCACCATCTCTTCGAGTTTTCAACTGGATCATAATAGGATCTAAGGGCTGAGTCCGCCTTAAAACCTGTTGTGCCCGGACCCTGTCAACTAACCGGGGACCTATACCTTTCTTTAGCAGTATTTGGTGCATTATCTTGTCAAGGCGCCTCATGTATTCAGACAGTTTCTCCCCCTCATCTTGGTAGGTATGCTCAAACTGGTACACAAGGTCAGAAGCCTTTTCTGTTCTCCCAAACACATCTTGCAAGATATCTAAGTAGTCGTGAGTGGTACAGTCCTCTTTGCTAAGTTTTAGGTTTGCGACTAGTTTCTGAGGCTGGCCCCCTCAAACTCTCTGTGATTCTCTGCTTTTTCTGAGCCTCAGGTATGTCCTACTCATCTAAGGCTTGCATGGTTGGCTGCAGCCATTCCTCGAAACTCTCTTCACTGACAGGAACTGGCTGTTTTCCAGAAAGGGTTCCCAGCTTTTGGTATTCAGACCGAGTGTATAGTGGACTACTCTTATTACACTTTGCCACAAACTTTTCCAAGGTGGCAATGAATTCTGGCCCTATCATGGCTATAGGTGTTGGTAAGGTAGCTTCTTCTTCCGACGAGGCCACTTGGCCTGAACTTTCTGGGCTCACATCGACAGGATCCATCTTGATGCTTTCAAGGTGTAGCGTCACCCCCGAAGGAGCCGCTTGGTAAATTTGTGTTCTCATATCTCCACCTCAGCCCCAAGAATGACCTCAGCCCCTCTGGCACACCTGGTAAAATTAAAATACCGCAAACACATTTAAAGACACATGTGGAAAATACTGTTAACCTGGCTGTGGATTATCACCAAAAACAGACACACATCTGGTAGTAATAAACAAATTGAATATATTATCACAGGTTGAAGCATATGGAAGCTTACAACACTGTTAAACCTTTCTGCAAAGAATTAATACATTAGAAAAGACAACCTTCAATACTTAGCAACTGTAAATTTATAAAAGGGCAGTAATCTATATACCCATAACACAGACGCTGAGAGGGAGGAGAAAAGATCTATCAACTTCTCAGCTCCTCCTGGGCCACAAACACCATTGAAAGTAATAATACAAAAAAGAAGAAATGGGTTAACAGGAACAGTAAGCACAGTTCTGTAACATTACAGGTCCTGAGTTGAAGGCTACTAGTGTCTTCTGCTAGCAAACGTTGGGGCCCTTTGTAAAGAGAGTAGGTTTTATCAATCAAAAGTGAGACAGTAATCCTCTAGGTAATCCCGTTAGGTAGTGGTTTGTAAGAACAGAATGGCTAAAAGTGTCAGCTCCAAACAAGCATGCTCTGACAGTAGAAAGGGGAATAGGTTTCTGCATGCAGTGTCTGTACTGTGCTAAGAAAGATGTTGGGTTTACACCCACTCACCAATCCTCTGGGTGATGACACAACGAAAGTCCCAAATGGTGGCTCATGCTCCTGGCAATATTGTAAGGCACTGGATCACCTCCTGTCAGCCGATCAGGAAGGCTGGTAGCTGAACTGGCAAGACACCTGGATGGGTCTTGTGATCCCCGAAGCGGTGTGTGGGTTGTCTCCACTGGACTAGATGGCGCCGAGTTGCTGAGCAGGGTCCGTGGGCCAAACGGTGGAGGACCATGTGGGTGACACTGTTCCTGGCTCCTTTATCCTCAGTCTCTTGGCAGCGGTCTTGGCAAAAGCGTTCCTCTCTCTCTCTCAGATGCTGGAAGATAGTGTGGCCCTCTCTTTTTAAGGTTGAGTTCCGCCGCGCAGTCTCGTCACCTCACCACTCCTGTTCTCTATCCCCTCTCCTCATGGTAACTCTCCCTGATAGTCTTAAGAGAAACTTGGCTTTCTCTCCCTCTGTTGGGTCACACAGTCCCTGGTGTCAGCGTGTGTCTCTCCCCTCAATCAGATGCTGGTACCACAGACAGCTCTCCTCACTCTCCTCAGACAGCCCTCCTCATATCTTCTGTCAGCACTCTCTCTGTAGTGTGGAAAACCTGTCTCTCTCTCTTTCAATGATCTCAGCACTTCCCTCTCTTCAGTCTCCTGTCAGCACTCTCTCTGTAGTGCTATGTGTTAAACCTGTCTCTCTCTCTTTTCTCTCACCTCAGCACTTCCCTCTCCTTATTTACCTCAGTACTCCCTGAAACTTCCCTTTTTCCCAGTGTGCTTTGTGTCTCTGAGTTTTCTGGAAGGACAAGTCAGCATCTCTCTGTCTCCATTTTGTGGCCAAAAGGACAAATTGTATTACAACATGCCTGCTACACTTATATGCCTATAACTCTCTGTCATCAGTATTATGTTTAAGTAGTGCCAAACTCAATTTTTTTTTTATCTTAATGCATTCTCTGCATCAAGGTAAAAACCCTTCCAATACCTGTACCCACCTCCATCTCGAAACACTTACCTCTCACGCTCCTGCAATGTCCCGGCTGCAGCCATAGGCCCCTGCTGCTGTCTGTCAAATTCTGTGAGTGGGGGCATGGCCGAGCCACGCTGTGTCGGTCTATGGGAGTGTGCCAGCATGGATGCATGCTGGCACACTCCCACAGATGGATGGATGCCCCCTTAACAACAGCTTGCTGAGGGGGCACTTGTAAGAAGTAGTGGGCAGTGCAGGGCGGGGACACCAGATCTATCTTTTACAATTCAGACATGGCTGGCACAAAAATTTCAACTTGATACATGCCTTGCGCCGGGGGCATAACTAAGTTTATATTATTTGCATGTCCTATGGATGAATGGATTGCTACATAGAGCAGTATGGGGGAGGCTTGTCTGGGAGAGACTTATCCTTAAAATGGCACATAGATTATTAGAGGACTTAAATCTGTGTTCTGCCCACCGCTGCAAAAATTAAAAGCCAGCAGCTACACATACTGTAGCTGTTGACTTTTAATAATAGGACACTTACATGTCCTGGAGTCCAGCGATGTTGGCACCACAGCTGATGTTTCCATCAGCTGTCAGGTGCATGCCGCCGCCATTGCGGGTAGGGGAACCCGGCAGTGTAGCCTTGTGGCTTCACTCTGGGAAGCCTACTGTGCATGCGTGAGGCTCCACTCCTCTTTTTTACTGGCCCGGCAGCAGGGAGAGGAGTAGGGAGCAGAGCGGTGATGTCATGGGCAGCGGCCCGGACTCCCAGAAGTGGGAACAGGATATCTGTCAAAGACAGGTATCCGCTCCCACCTCCCCCCCGAAAGGTGCCAAATGTAGCACCTGGGGGGGGAGACAAATGAGCGGAAGTTCCACTTTTGGGTGGAACTCCGCTTTAACGAGAAACTCCACCATACCTATCAAAAATGAAATATTAAATACCTCTGATGCTGTCTACGGTACCTTCAAGTGAACCTCTTAGGTGTGGTTATAACCCATTTTGGCTACTAGGTCAGCAATGTGTATTTTTTTTTCTGGCGAGATATTCTGGATATTTCTATTTTTAGTTTGATTACTCTTTTTTAATTTCTTATATTATTTTATTTTTACAGTTATAAATTACTGAAAGGTTATGCATTCCACAACCATTTACAGTATGGTCAGCCAATACTAAATAGTGTTATGTATGCCAAGAAAGGTGCGCCAGTAGGCCACAACCAAATATTTTCTGTGAAATTTTACAATGCAATGTTTGTACATGCCTCTTTCTTATGTTATTTATTAAACTTTAATAAAAAACAATTGGAACTGAAATTTGAAATATCTCAAACGTGTCCCTGTATAAAAAAAAAATACTTACTAGTTCATAGAATCCAGGGTTGTCGTTCTTTCTAGCAAAGTTCTCCCTGCATCACTATCCTCCCACGCTGCTTTCTTGAATCAAGATCTGGTGCATTTGCAGATAAGTCACATGTCTCTGCCATAGCTCTGCAGACACCTGTAGCATGTCTGCATAGCTCCCAACTGTCCCTGATTTCGAGGGACTGTCCCTGATTTGGACCAATGTCCCTCTGTCCCTCATTCCTCCATATTTGTCCTTCATTTTGGTGTGATCTATATAGATGTATATAAAATGCACTTTTTATCTTTCAAAAAGTGTTTCCCAGTGCTAAACCTTTCATACAATTTCTAAATTGCTGCATTTATAAATTTCAAAAGCCAGTATAAAGGAATAGTAGTGGTAAAAAAAAAAAAAAAAACACTCATGGGTTTGGGAGGTATGTGTCTGTGCTCCCCCCACATTTCCTGTGCATGCACAGAACTGATGTGGCTTAAGCCGCGGCTGAATGTCTGCACATGCTTAAAATCTCACACACATCCCAGGATGCAGTTTGCTGGATCTCGTGCATGCGCAGACGCTACTTGGGCCTCTGCCATATTACTTTGGCAGACACGACTTGGGCCTCTAAATATGTAAACTTTGCCTTGGTAATGATAAAAATAAGGTTCCTCCCTTTAAAAAAAAACCTCTGCAATATTCATTTTATTTTTTATAAGGTTTTTGCTTCTAGCTGTACACAGTCTGGTATTATAGTGAAAAGTAGTGTTCCTATATTTTACAGCCTGCTCATTACCATCTGAGAAAATCTCCTGTTGCTAAAATGAGATATTTAACCAACTACAATACATATATTAATTTATTCATGTGTCAATTCCAATTTAATAAAAGAATATTCTGATGCACATGGGTCTGCATGTGTTGGTTATAATAAACTGAACAATAAGCTGGTCACACTCATACATACTAGAAGTTGATGTACAATCTCTGTACAAGCTCCATTAGATTCGCCAAGTATGAGGGCCAATAAAAAAAAAAAAAAATGCATCCAAGTTATATAAAGTCAGAAAGGCCCTCAAGCTATAAAATTGTTGTAAATAGTTGGCAATTTTTTAAACTGATGACAGGGTGTCTTTAAAGGACAACTTCACAAAAAGTAAAGTTGTCCTTTAATTATTTCAAAGGTATAATGAATAATAAACAGGAGAATAAAAAAACATCTTGCTGCATTTTGTTTTTGGATGATGTTTTTGGAATTAAATTGCTTTAAACATTTTTGAGCCTTGGAGTCTCTGAAGGCATCTTAGTTCACTGTGCACAGGCAGTTGATTATTCAGTGAACTCTTCTACTCCCATACTCCTACTAAAAACTGTTAAGGTTGCATGTAAAACAATGAGAAATGGTAATCTCAGGAAATGCTACAGCTCACAATTGCAGAAAATAATGTTCTGGCACAAAACATGACATTAAACCAGAAGTTTAATAAGCTTTTATTATGCCCTCTATTTTTCAACCTCACAAAATGCCAATTACAAAAAAATTGTTTTTATATAAAGGGTGTGGCAGTGATCAGCGAAATTGACTGGTGACAGTAAAAAAAATAATAGTAATAATCATTTTGAATATTTTTTTTTTCAATTTTTGTATTTTTTATAGCTTTTATTTATTTTTTTAACCATTTTTTCTTTTACACACTGTGGCCAGAGCAATACAGTGTTACCATAGTAACACTGCACTACTCTGGGGAAGTGGTCAGAATTTTTTTTTTTACACATTTTCACTGGTATAAGCAACCATTTTTACTGAATGAAACTGATTTCTTCATTGTGTTTTGTTGTGATTAGCTGTGATTGGCCACAGCTAATTACATTGTACAGATTGGCTGTGATTGGCCCTGTCTCTACCATGTAATCACTGTGACCAGTCACAGCTTGCAACACAATTGTACAAAATGGATGCCATGAAAGGAAGCCAACCATTGTTTACAATTGTCATGTGATCTGTTATGATTGGTCACAGCAATCACATGGTACAGGCAGCCGGCCAGTATACTGATCAATCATCGGCTGTGTTCTATGGACACTGGCAGTGACATCATGGCCGTATGTGAGGTGCAATCCGGGAGAACGTCATATGATGTCCACCTGGACTGAGAAAAGTCCTGCCCGACCGTCATTTTGCTATAGGCTGATATAGGGATATCCAAAACAATCTGTTTGTGTGGTGAGGGTGTGCCACATCCCAAATATAAATAGAACTAGAGAAACCCCCTAGGGGTGGTATTTTGAAGGCACTACCAAAACAGCAATATAAAAAGTATATAAAGTTTACTGATCAAGAAAAAATAATATAGAACAAAAAAAAATATATATATATTTTTTGTACTATATTATTTTGTCTTGACTGCCCCTGACCTCCCTGTACTGTGCCCTGGTGCCCCCTGAACAGACCATTTTTAAGGCAGTGCATAAGGAGCAGCAGCCCTGGGCCCCATCATTGTTGTTGGGCCCAAAGCAGCTGCCTCATACTTGCCAAATATCCCAGTTTAAATTCCCTTATCCCTTGAAGTTTTAGTCCCGTGCTGTGTCCCGATTAGGGATGAGCTTCGAGTTTGAGTCGAAACTCATGTTCGACTCGAACATCGGCTGTTCGCAAGTTCGCCGAACAGCGAACAAATTGGGGTGTTCGCGGCAAATTCGAATGCCGCGAAACCCCCTTTAAAAGTCTATGGGAGAAATCAAAAGTGCTAATTTTAAAGGCTTATATGCAAGTTATTGTCATAAAAAGTGTTTGGGGACCTGGGTCCTGCCCCAGGGGACATGGATCAATGCAAAAAAAAGTTTTAAAAATGGCCGTTTTTTCGGGAGAAGTGATTTTAATAATGCTTAAAGTGAAACAATAAAAGTGTAATATCCCTTTAAATTTCGTAGCTGGGGGGTGTCTATAGTATGCCTGTAAAGGGGTGCATGTTTCCCATGTTTAGAACAGTCTGACAGCAAAATTACATTTCAAAGGAAAAAAAGTCATTTAAAACTACTCGCGGCTATTGCATTGCCGGTCCGACAATACACATAGAAGTTCATTGATAAAAACGGTATGGGAATTCCCCACAGGGGAACCCCGAACCAAAATGTAAAAAAAAAAAAAATGACGTGGGGGTCCCCCTAAATTCCATACCAGGCCCTTCAGGTCTGGTATGGATATTAAGGGGAACCCCGGCCAAAATAATAAAAAAAAAAATGACGTGGGGGTTCCCCCTAAATTCCATACCAGGCCCTTCAGGTCTGGTATGGATATTAAGGGGAACTCTGGCCAAAATTTAAAAAAAAAATGACATGGGGGTCCCCCTAAATTCCATACCAGACCCTTCAGGTCTGGTATGGATATTAAGGGGAACCCCACGCCAAAATTTTAAAAAAAAATGGCGTGGGGTCCCCCCAAAAATCCATACCAGACCCTTATCTGAGCGTGCAACCTGGCAGGCCGCAGAAAAAGAGGGGGGATGAGAGAGCGCCCCCCCTGAACCGTACCAGGCCACATGCCCTCAACATTGGGAGGGTGCTTTGGGCTAACCCCCCCAAAACACCTTGTCCCCATGTTGATGAGGACAAGGGCCTCATCCCCACAACCCTGGCCGGTGGTTGTGGGGATCTGCGGGCGGGGGGCTTATCGGAATATGGAAGCCCCCGTTAACAAGGGGACCGCCAGATCCCGGCCCTCCCCCCTGTGTGAAATGATAAGGGCCTACCATTTCACTAAAAAACTGTCAAAAATGTTAAAAATGACAAGAGACAGTTTTTGACAATTCCTTTATTTAAATGCTTCTTCTTTCTTCTTTCTTCTATCTTCCTTCTTCTTCTTCTTCTGGTTCTTCTGGTTCTTCTAGTTCTTCCTCCGGTGTTCTCGTCCAGCATCTCCTCCGCCGCATCTTCTTCCCTTCTTCTCCTCGGGCCGTTCCGCATCCATGGCATGGAGGGAGGCTCCTGCTATTCTCTTCATCTTCTTCTCTTCTTCTCTTCTTCATCTTCTTCTCCAGGCCGCTCCGCATCCATGCTGGCATGGAGGGAGGCTCCCGCTGTGTGACGCTTCTCCTCTTCTGACGGTTCTTCAATAACGGGGGCGGGGCCACCCGGTGACCCCGCCCCCCTCTGATGCACGGTACATGACGGGACTTCCCTGGGGCATTGTCCGTGATGTCACAGGGAAGTCCCGTCAAGTCACCGTGCGTCAGAGGGGGGCGGGGTCATCGGGTGACCCCACCCCCCGTTATTTAAGAACCGTCAGAAGAGGAGAAGCGTCACACAGCGGGAGCCTCCCTCCATGCCAGCATGGATGCGGAGCGGCCTGGAGAAGAAGATGAAGAAGAGAAGAAGATGAAGAAGAGAAGAAGATGAAGAAGAGAAGAAGATGAAGAGAAGAGCAGGAGCCTCCCTCCATGCATGCGGAGCGGCCCGAGGATGGATGCGGAGCGGCCCGGAAAAGAAGATGAAGAAGAGAAGAAGATGAAGAAGAGAAGAAGAGAAGAAGAAAAGAAGATGAAGAAGAGAAGAAGATGAAGAGAAGAGCGGGAGCCTCCCTCCATGCCATGGATGCGGAGCGGCCCGAGAAGAAGAAGGGAAGAAGACGCCGCGGAGGAGATGCTGGACGAGAACACCGGAGGAAGAACCAGAAGAAGATGAAGGAAGATAGAAGAAAGAAGAAAGAAGAAGCATTTAAATAAAGGAATTGTCAAAAACTGTCTCTTGTCATTTTTAACATTTTTGACACTTTTTTTGTGAAATGGTAGGGGTACTTTTGTACCCCCTTACCACTTCACACAGGGGGGAGGGCTGGGATCTGGGGGTCCCCTTGTTAAAGGGGGCTTCCAGATTCCGATAAGCCCCCCGCCTGCAGACCCCCACAACCACCGGGCAAGGGTTGTGGGGATGAGGCCTTTGTCCCCATCAACATGGGGACAAGGTGTTTTGGGGGCTACCCCAAAGCACCTTCCCAATGTTGAGGGCATGTGACCTGGTACGGTTCAGGAGGAGGGGGCGCTCTCTCGTCCCCCCCTCTTTTCCTGCGGCCTGCCAGGTTGCATGCTCGGATAAGGGTCTGGTATGGATTTTTGGGGGGACCCCACGCCATTTTTTTTTTAATTTTGGCGCGGGCTTCCCCTTAATATCCATACCAGACCTGAAGGGTCTGGTATGGAATTTAGGGGGAACCCCACGTCTTTTTTTTTTTTTTTTTTAATTTTGGCCGGGGTTCCCCTTAATATCCATAGCAGACCTGAAGGGCCTGGTTAGGAATTTAGGGGGACCCCCCCACGTCATTTTTTTTTTTTAATTTTGGTTCGGGGTTCCCCTGTGGGGAATTTCCATGCCGTTTTTATCAATGAACTTCTATGTGTATTGTCGGACCAGCAATACAATAGCCGCGAGTAGTTTTAAATGACTTTTTTTCCTTTGAAATGTCATTTTGCTGTCAGACTGTTCTAAACATGGGAAACATGCGCCCCTTTACAGGCATACTATAGACACCCCCCAGGTACGAATTTTTTTTTTTAAATATTTATTGATTTTTTTCAAAATATATTCATAGAAAACATTGTATAAAACAATTGTAAGGCATGAATATACACAATTATTCTTTATACAGAATGCATGTTATACCTAAACATAGTTATAAGGAACACTGGGGAGAGGGAGGGGGGAGGGAAGGGAGAAGGGGGTAAGCAATTCACATTTACCAGCTTGTCACTAACATTGGGCAAGAAGTTGCCAAAAGGGTTTATCCTAAATTTTTTGTACCTTTAGGGAATGGAGGCGACTTATGAACATGTCTAACTAGATAACCTACATTATGATCTGGTTAATACATTTTGTTTGGGTGAATATAGTCCCAGAGTGAAATAGATGAAGTTGATGGATGCCAAGGAGCTTCAGGTGATTGTAGGCCGCTTATGGTGGTTTAAATGAAGAAGGAGCAGACACTGGAGGAATTTTAAGTTTGCCAAGTGAGTTAGTAATGTCTCTCGTCAGGTACCATTCTGTATACCTAAATGGGTGCATTATGTCTTGGATGGTCTGTTGAGGAAATGTGGCTTCCAGAAACCTTCTCCAGCGTTTGAAAAATCGTGGGGTAAAGCGGAGATTTGACTTGATGAGGTCCAATCTTTCCAGATAGAATAATGACGTCAAAGCTTTTATAACCGCAGGTAGACTAGGTGGCGATGTAATAATCCAGTGGGACATAATAGTCCTGCGGGCTACAAGGAGGCAGATATGAGCCCAGTGTGGTATGTTTGGTAAGTCCAATGCGGACGAGGAGGAGGCTGAAGGTGTGATGCTAAACAGGCATAGTAGGCAGTCACTATGTAGACTGATATTGCAGATTTTGTTAATATAGGCTATCACATCATTCCAGTAGCTGTTAATAGCAGAGCACTCCCAAAGCCTGTGGAGCAGCGTGGGACGTGGCAGTGAGCACCATGTTCCATTTCTGTGCCTCGGGTGGTGAGAAAATGATCCGCCTCCTCAGGGGTATGAAACGTGAGGTGTTCTCCTTCATGTGTTTGGATGCGGAGGACAGCTGGGTAGGCTAAGGAGAACCGGATTTGGTTATGATGAAGGGTGGAGCAGATCGGTGAAAACGCTTTATGCTGTTTCATCACCTCTATGGAATAATCTGCGAAAAGTAGGAGTTTTGCGCCATCAACCATTAAAGACCGCGAACGACGAAACTTTTGCATTATGGCATTCTTGTCCGCGTAGTTGAGGTACTTTACAATAACATGGCGGGGTTTGGCGCGTGATTCTGAGAACTGACCTATGCGGTGCGCGCGTTCGATAGTGCAGGGAATGCGAAGGTCCAGTTGTTCTGGGATGATTTTTGCGCATATATTGGTTAGCTGTGATGTGGATACTGATTCAGGCAAACCAATGATGCGTAAATTGTTTCTCCTCGAACGATTTTCCAAATCATCGAGTTTGTCCCAAATGTCCCTGTTAGTAGCTGTGAGACGTGCTACTGCTGCAGATGAGGCTGTGAGTTCATCTTCCAGGGAGGAAATTCTATCCTCCACCTGATTGATTCTCTGTGCCTGTGCTTGTAGGTCAATGTGCAACTGCTCTAACCCTCTATGAACTGCTGCATCCACTGTAGCTGTGAGAGTGGGGCCCAGCAGCGTGACTACAGCTTGTGCAATTCCAGCAGGGGAGGTAGGGTCCGTACTTGTCATGTCTGGAGCTGAGGGGAGCTGTGGTTGCGGCTGTGGCTGCGTGTGTGCCTGCTCCGTCATGCCTGGGGCAGCCGCCATCTTGGCTGTGTCCGCCGCTGTATCTCCTCCGGTGGGGATCGTAGATGTGACCACCCGAGCGTACGATCGCTCCACAAAGTGATCCATGGGAGCCCGCTGTGTGTCCGCAATGCGAGGGAGGGTCTCCTCAGAGCAATAGCCTGCTTGAGAGGCAGATTAGTGAGGAGTGCTGCGGGAGCTGGAGCTAACTATCTCCTCCTCATGTGGCGCTGGAACCGGAAGTCCAGGTACGAAATTTAAAGGGATATTAAACTTTTATTGTTTCACTTTAAGCATAATTAAAATCACTGCTCCCGAAAAAACGTCCGTTTTTAAAACTTTTTTTTGCATTGATCCATGTCCCCTGGGGCAGGACCCAGGTCCCCAAGCACTTTTTATGACAATAACTTGCATATAAGCCTTTAAAATTAGCACTTTTGATTATTCATGCTCGTGTCCCATAGACTTTAACGGTGTTCGCGTGTTCGAACAAACTCTTTTCCTATTTGCATGTTCTGGTGCAAACCAAACAGGGGGGTGTTCGGCTCATCCCTAGTCCCGATATCTCAGTGTAAAGTTCTGTTGCTGCTGCCCAGTTCTGCCCTTTAGCCATGTACAGATGACTCACCTGCAAACCCTGTGTTTACATGTAAATGACCTGGATTGATATGAAAATAGCGGCAGCATTAATATGTAAATATCCACTGACCACGGCATTGATATGTAAATAGAGGCGGCATTCATATGTATATCATGTCCCCCTGAGGTCATATCTACCATCACTTCTGCTGAATGCTGCCCACTGGGGAAGTAAAGGAGCATGCTTGAAAGTCCTGTCTACAACTATAGTCATTAAGCCTAACATCAGCCTGTTCTGCAAAGTTAAGCAAATTGGAGGTGGAACCTTTCTTCAAAATAACATGGTGCCACAGCACCCTGAATTTTGGTGCATGTGAATATGCACATCTCAGCCGATACATGAGGGTGTCATTAACAATTAATGGCACTGCTGCGTATCTGTTAAAGGGCAGCATGTTTCTGTGATTTCAGGAAAGCGATTTTGCATGTATTCCTGACACACACAAATGTGAATGCAGGATAAATGTCTCAGTTACATTGGTGGTCAGTGTAAATCTTCTCTTTACATTGGGGCTTGGTGTACAATCCATTCATTCACACTAGTGACCACCAGTGTGAAGGTCCCGCTTACATTGGTGGCCAGTGTAAATTCCTCTTTACATTGTGGATGCTCCTATTACATTAGTGGTCAGTGTAAACCCTCATTACATCAGTGGCCAGTATAGAAACTCTACTTTATAGTGGTAATCGTTAAACAAATCCAAACTTGCATTTGTGGTCAGTTTCGAATCCTCCCTTACATTGGTGGTCCGTGTAGAAGCCCCCTTTAAATTGGTGGTGAGTGTAAATCCCCCTTACATTGGTGGTCAGTGTAGAAATCCCCCTTTATTGGCTGTTGATGTAAAATCCCCCATTACATTGGTTGTAAGTGTAAATTCTTCCTAACCTTGGTGATCAGTGTACTTTTTCCTTTACATTGGTGGTAAGTGCAGAATTGCCCTTACACTGGTGGTCAGTGTAAATCCCCCTTTACATTGGTGGTCAGTGTAAATCCCCGCTAACATTGGTGGACAGTGTAGAAATGTCACCTTTCAGTGGTGGTCAGTACAAATCTCCTCGATAATGCTAGTCAGTGCTAATTCCCCCTTACATGGAGGTTATTGTATATTCCCCCTTACACTGATGGTTGGTGTAAATAAGGGGTAGGCAACCTGGGGCCCTCCAGCTGTTGCAGAACTACAAGTCCCATCAAGCCTCTGGGAGTAATTGTAACTGCCAGCCTTGCAATGCCTCATGGGAAATGTAGTTCCACAATAGCTGGAGGGCCCCAGGTCACCGGGTGGCCCCGTCCTCCGTTATATAAGAAGTATCAGAAGAACCGAAGCGTCACGCGGTGGAAGACTCCCACTGAGGCGGATCGTGCGGACGGAGCGGAGAAAAAGCAGGAGGAAGATGCGGGATGAAAGAAGAAGATGGAGAAAAAGATGATGGAGAAGAAGAAGATGGAGGAAGAAGAAGAACATCGAAGGAAGATCAGAAGAAAGAAGATGAAAGAAGATGAAATTAATAAAGGACTTGTCAAAAACCGTCTCTTGTGTTTTTTAACCTTTTTGACACTCTTCTTGTGAAATCAAAAATTAAAAATTCACGCAGGGGGGCAGAGATCTGGGGGTCCCCTTGTTAAAGGGGGCTTCCAGATTCCGATAAGCCCCCCACCCGCAGACCCCCACAACCACCGGGCAATGGTTGTGGGGATGAGGCCCTTCTCCCCATCAACATGGGGACAAGGTGCTTTGGGGGGCTACCCCAAAGCACCCTCCCAATGTTGAGGGCACGTGGCCTGGTACGGTTCAGGAGGGGGGGCACTCTCTCGTCCCCCCCTCTTTTTCTGTGGCCTGCCAGGTTACGTGCTTGGATAAGGGTCTGGTATGGATTTTTGGGGGGACCCCCGCGCCATTTTTTTTGTAAATATTGGTGCAGGGTTCCCCTTAATAACCATACTAGACCCACCTGAAGGGCCTGGTATGGAATTTAGGGGGACCCCCACAATTTTTTTTTTTAATTTTGGTTCCCTGTGGGGAAATCCCATGCCGTTTTTACCAAAGAACTTTTATGTGTATTGTCGGATCGACAATTCATTATAGCCGCGAGTAGTTTTAAATTACTTTTCTTCCTTTACAAATGTCATTGGGAAACATGCGCCCCTTTACAGGCATACTATAGACACCCCCCAGGTACGAAATTTAAAGGAATATTACACTTTTATTGTTTCACTTTAATCATTATCAAAAATTACTGCCCCCTGAAAAAACGTCAGTTTTTAAAACTTTTTTTTGCATTGATACATGTCCCCTGGGGCAGCACCCAGGTCCCCAAACACTTTTTATGACAATAACTTGCATATTAACCCATAAAATTGGCACTTTTGATTTCTCCCATAGACAATTCAATATAGCAGACACCGCTATCACTTCATGACTTTTTATTCCCTTTAGAAATGTAATTTTGCTCCCGAAAAAAACGTCCTTTTTTAAAACTTTTTTTTGCATTGATACATGTCCCCTGGGGCAGGACCCAGGTCCCCAAACACTTTTTATGACAATACCATGCATATAAGCCTTTAAATTTAGCACTTTTGATTTCTCCCATAGACTTTTAAAGGGTGTTCTGCGGCTTTCGAATTTGCCGCGAACACCCCAAATTGTTCGCTGCTTGGCAAACTGGCGAACAGCCAATGTTCGAGTTGAACTCATGTTCGACCTGAACATAAAGCCCATCCCTACTGGTAACTAATACTTTGTCTTTTTGAGACACATGTCTGTAGTACAGACCTTTTTGAATGGTTAGTTCACCTTTAAAAAAAAAACTGCTTACGCAAGTAAGGGGTGCTTGTAGATAAAAACAAACTATGCAGCTCTAACAGAAGTTGAATAATGCCCTTGCTATAGGTATAGGCTATTTACATACTGTACCACCCAAAGCCTGACTGGAATACTCCCAGGATGTTGCTAATTGAGGCCTACTCATTACTAATCTTCACCATCACAAGAGTGAGCTTTTTTCTGATTCAAACCCCCTTATATGGCTTTTGCTCCCCTGATGCAGTAGCTCTGAGCTCAGGGTGTGAGAGCTCACTCCTGTGATGGGGCAAGTGAGCAGTAATGACTAGGCCTCACTTAGCCATGTCCTAGGTGGGTTTCTACACCTATAGCAAAGGCATTATTCAACTTTAATCAGAGCTGCACAGTTTGTTTTTATCTATAGATGCCCCTTATCTGCATATGTATTTTTTTGGTAAGGGTGAACCAACCCTTGACCACTGTAGATCAGATTCTGTGGTGTCTGCCCGACCATAAGTACTCACCATACCCCTTGATTAGGGATGAGTTCGAGTCAACCTCATGTTCAACTCGAACATCGGCTGTTCGCCGAACAGCGAACAATTTGGGATGTTCGCGGCAAATTCGAAAGCTGCGGAACACCCTTTAAAAGTCTATGGGAGAAATCAAAAGTGCTAATTTTAAAGGCTTATATGCATGTTATTGTCATAAAAAGTGTTTGGGGACCTGGGTCCTGCCCCAGGGGACATGGATCAATGCAAAAAAAGTTTTAAAAACGGCCGTTTTTTCAGGAGCAGTGATTTTAATAATGCTTAATGTGAAACAATAAAAGTGTAATATTCCTTTAAATTTCATACCTGGGGGGTGTCTATAGTATGCCTGTAATGGGGCGCATGTTTCCCGTGTTTAGAACAGTCTGACAGCAAAAGGACATTTCAAAGGAAAAAAGGTCATTTAAAACTACTCGTGGCTATTAATGAATTGCCGGTCCGACAATACACATAAAAGTTCATTGATAAAAATGGCATGGGAATTCCCCACAGGGGAACCCCGAACCAAAATTTTAAAAAAAAATTACGTGGGGGTCCCCCTAAATTCCATACCAGGTCCTTCCGGTCTGGTATGGATATTAAGGGGAACGCCGGCCAAAATTTAAAAAAAAAATGGCGTGGGGTCCCCCCAAAAATCCATACCAGACCCTTATCCGAGCGCACAACCTGGCAGGCCGCAGGAAAAGAGGGGGGGGCGAGAGAGTGCCCCCCCTCCTGAACTGTACCAGGCCACATGCCCTCAACATTGGGAGGGTGCTTTGGGGTAGCCCCCCAAAACACCTTGTCCCCATGTTGATGGGGACAAGGGCCTCATCCCCACAACCCTTGCCCGGTGGTTGTGGGGGTCTGTGGGCGGGGGGCTTATCGGAATCTGGAAGCCCCCTTTAACAAGGGGACCCCCATATCCCGGCCCTCCCCCCTGTGTGAAGTGGTAATCGGGTACAAAAGTACCCCTACCATTTTACAAAAAAGTGTCAAAAATGTTAAAAATGATAAGAGACAGTTTTTGGCAATTCCTTTATTTAAATGCTTCTTCTTTCTTCTATCTACTATTTTCTATCTTCTAACTTCCTTTGGTTTCTTCCTCCATCTTCTTCTTCTTCTGGTTCTTCTGGTACTTCCTCCGGTGTTTTCATCCGGGATCTTCCTCTGTGGCACCGGCGTCTTCTTCCCTTATTCTTCTCGGTTCGATGGGAGGCTCCCGCTGTGTGACGCTTCTCTTCTTCTGACGGTTCTTAACCACTTCAATACCAAGGGCGTCATATGACGTCCTGGGCTTTGAGCGGGTATATCTGAATGATGCCTGTAGTTACAGACATCATTCAGATATTGCCGGTTTCAGCCGGCGAATCTCTTCACCATAGGAACGATCATAGCGGCCATTCTGCCGCTTGATCGTTCCTATGGGAGGCGAGAGGGGACGTCCCCCCCTCCCGCTGCCCTCCGGTGCTTGCTCCGACTCACCGTTACGATCGGTGAGGCGGAGAGTGGATCCGCCGGCGCCGGATGTAGATCATAGAGATTTCCGGCGGACCAGATGGTCCCCGGAGTCTCTATGATCGTCGGAGGCCGGGCACGATGTTATGACGTCACGCCCGGCCTCTCCATTTCGGCTGGGAAGCGGCGATCGTTTTATTTTTTTTTTTTATTTCAGGCTTCCCAGCCTAGTGGTGAGATATGGGGTCTTATTGACCCCATATCTCACTATTAAGAGCACCTGACATGTCATATTGCTATTACAAGGGATGTTTACATTCCTTGTAATAGGAATAAAAGTGATCATTTTTTTTTTTTCAAAAAAGTGTCAAAATAAAAAAAATTAAATATAATTAACAATAAAAAAAAAAATTTTTTTTAAAGCGCCGCTGTCCCCGTGTGCTCGCACGCAGAAGCGAACGCATATGTAAGTCCCTCCCACATATGAAAACGGTGTTCAAACCATACATGTGAGGTATCGCCGTGAACGTTGGAGCGAGAGCAATAATTTTGGCCCTAGACCTCCTCTGTAACTCAAAACATGTAACCAGTAAAAAAATTTCAAGCATCGCCTATGGGGATTTTTAAGTACCGAACATTGGCGCCATTCCACGAGCGTGTGCAATTTTGAAGCGTGACATGTTAGGTATCTATTTACTCGGCGTAACTTCATCTTTCACAAAATGCAAAAACATTGGGCTAACTTTCCTGTTTTGTTTTTTTTTAAACACAAAACGTTTTTTTTCCCCAAAAAAACGCGTTCGAAAAATTCCTGCGCAAATACTGTGTGAGATAAAAAGTTGCAACAACCGCCATTGTATTCTCTAGGGTCTTTGCTAAAAAAACATATATAATGTTTGGGGGTTCTATGTAATTTTCTAGCAAAAAAATGATGATTTTTACATGTAGGAGCAAAGTGTCAGAATTGGCCCGATATTGAAGTGGTTAAATAACACCCGGTGACCCCGCCCCCTCTGACGCACGGTGACTTCCCTGTCCGCTCCCCTCTGACGTCACGGGGAATGCCACAGGAAAGTCCCCGTCAAGTCCCCGTGCGTCAGAGGGGGTGGGGTCACCGGGAGACCCCGCCCTCTGTTATTTAAGAACCGTCAGAAGAGGAGAAGCGTCACACAGCGGGAGCTTCCCATCATGGTGGATGCGGAGCAGCCCGAGAAGAAGAAGGGAAGAACACGCCGGTGCCGCGGAGGAAGATTCCGGACGAGAACACCGGAGGAAGTACCAGAAGAACCAGAAGAAGAAGAAGATGGAGGAAGAAACCAAAGGAAGATAGAAGATAGAAAATAGTAGATAGAAGAAAGAAGAAGCATTTAAATAAAGGAATTGCCAAAAACTGTATCTTGTCATTTTTAACATTTTTGAATGGGGACAAGGTGTTTTGGGGGGCTACGCCAAAGCACCCTCCCAATGTTGAGGGCATGTGGCCTTGTACGGTTCAGGAGGGGGGTGCTCTCTTGTCCCCCCTCTTTTCCTGATGCCTGCCAGGTTGCGTGTTCGGATAAGGGTCTGGTATGGATTTTTGGGGGGACCCCACGCCATTTTTTTTATTTTGGCGCAGGGTTCCCCTTAAAATCCATACCAGACCCTTCGGTCTGGTATGATTTTGAGGGGGACCCCACGCCATTTTAAAAAAAAAAATTGGCCGGGGTTCCCCTTAATATCCATACCAGACCTGAAGGGCCTGGTATGAAATATAGGGGGACCCCCACGTCATTTTTTTTTTTTTATTTTGGTTCGGGGTTCCCCTGTGGGGAATTCCCATGCCATTTTTATCAATGAACTTTTATGTGTATTGTCGGACCAGCAATTCATAAATAGCCGCGAGTAGTTTTAAATGACTTTTTTTCCTTTGAAATGTCATTTTGCTGTCAGACTGTTCTAAACACGGGAAACATGCGCCCCTTTACAGGCATACTATAGACACCCCCCAGGTACGAAATTTAAAGGAATATTTACTTTAAGCATTATTAAAATCCCTGATCCGAAAAAACGGCCGTTTTTAAAACTTTTTTTTGCATTGATCCATGTCCCCTGGGGCAGGACCCAGGTCCCCAAACACTTTTTATGACAATAACTTTCATATAAGCCTTTAAAATTAGCACTTTTGATTATTCATGTTCGTGTCCCATAGACTTTAACGGTGTTTACGTGTTCGAACAAATTTTTTGCCTGTTCGCATGTTCTGGTGCGAACCGAACAGGAGGGTGTTCAGCTCATCCCTACCCTTGATATTACCTAAATTAATGAGACCACACATGAACTGGAGTACAAATGGCCATAGCAGTCTTTTTATTAACAAAAACAACTTATTAAAAATTCACATTATTTTCCATCAACATCTAAAACACAACTAACAGTCCTCAGCCTGTTGGTCTTTGACGGCACCCAGAATTCAAAATTGTTCCACTTGTAACACTGCGGGACCATTTACTACACCCGCAGTGCAACCATTACCATATTCCAGCTAGCCTTAGTTAACTGGAATACACCAAAGGGGCACATACCACCAATGAGTCCCCCCACACTTCCATCCCTACCGTATTTTCTTCCACCGTCAACAAAAAAACAGCCACCGCCCACCAGGGTGACACCTTACCCTTGAGGGCCCCTCCACACACCCAATGCACGTTGAATTCCATCCTGTAACCCCAGGGACTAAAAATCAATACCCACCGCAGATAAATGGACCTCATCCCCCCTTAGATACAGCCCGGTATCCAATTCCAATTCAGTGGCGGATGACCATGTCCCCATTTCGAATAAAAAATCGACCCACCACCTTATTGATTTTTATCCAAGTTTTGTTAATTCTAGCTACCGACTGTGCCATACGCCAAGTCGTCTGAGCCACTATGTCAGACCACAAGACCAGCATATCCGGGAAGGCTTTACGGAGCCACAGGAAATCAAATTTAACCTCCCAAATGAGCTCCTTACTGGAACGAATCCCCAGATTGTTCCCACCAACATGGAGTACCAGAATGTCTGGTGGCCGTGATGCACCCTGCTCCACATCATCCCCCGGTACCCCACACCAACGGACACACACCTCCCTCCTGGGAATACCTAGCTGCCTGCCATCTGGCCTAACATCAACTCACTTGGCCCCCCAAAAAATGTAAGAGTGGCCCAAGATCCAGATGAGGCGTATCTGCACTCCATCTGAAAGAAAAGAACAAACCACTGGATAACACCACACCACCATAAATGCTCGCCCAGCATGATAAAGAACACAATAGAACCCTGCCTGAAAAGAGTGTCCCCCCACTTTTTTTCAACGATTAATCAGCCAACAAATGAGGGCGAATGTAAGTACGGAATCACCTGGAGTCCCATCTCCCAATCCGCTTAACAGCCGCCTCATCCAACCCATACCGAGCGGCCTCTGTGGAGGAGTGCGAGGCATGTTTGTAGACCCTTCCGGAAAATGGTTATAAACTGAAACTTGGGCAACGGCGACCCATCCCAATGCAACAGAAACGCCCCCCCCCCCCCCACAACTGGGCGAACCTCTAAAAACCACCCTCACCGGACACACCGGGGAACCTGGCAAGGGAAACACTTGCACTCATGCGCCCTTGCCCTCCTTGTCCGCAACCTGTCCCTACTACAAATTACATCCTGTACCCAAACACTCCCCTGAACTTTCCTAGACGGACTGACCAGCTCGCTAATCTGAAATTCCCCAAAAAAGGCCAGTGAAAAGGTCACCTTGAATAAGGCAACTTCGTAGCTGGATGAACATAACGATCCCAGCCGCACAAAAATGGCCTGTAAATTAGCAAAGGACACAGGCCGCCTAGCATCCTTGTATTTATGTGACTTCTGATATCCTTTTACTGCCTGTCGAACCCAAAATCTTTTGTAAAATCCACCCAGCCCTGCAACTTAAAGAAAAATGCTCAGCCCGCCAGCTCCTTCTCTATGGCGGACACCGACACACCCTGCTCCATGTTCCTAGAGACGAAGTAAAGGACCATCAGCCTTTCCTCTGAATCTCCCTGATCAAAATCAGCTAGCCGCAACATCTCCAACCACTCCCGCCATACCTTGGTGTAGGCCTTCCACGTTGCCACACTCACCGACCTCCTGATCCACCCAGAGACGGCTCCAAGGCAATCTACCACAGCCACCCGGGACAAGGAACCCCCTGTTGCTTGGCCGCTGGTGCCAGCTCTCAGAACCTGTCCCACTGAAACCGAGACAAGGAGTCAGCTAGAGTATTGTCTACCTCAGGGAGGTGAAAAGCATACAGAAAAATGTTCAATTGTAGGCAGTGTAGCACCATGTGGCGCAACAGCCGTATAACAGGTTGTGTCGAAGATGAGATGCGGTTAATGACTTGAACCACTCCCATGTTGTCACAATTTAACCGAATTTTCAAGTTTCAAAATGACTTGCCCCAGATTTCCATGGCCAGCACTACTGGAAAAAGCTCCAGGAACATCATGTTACTAAGAAAACCCGCATCTAACCAGGAACGCGGCCAAGGTGCCGTAATCCAATGACCTTGGTAGAAGGCCCCATAACCTGATGACCCTGCTGCATCTGTAAAAAGCTCCAAGTCAAAGCTGTTTACCGGCCCCGACATCCAAACTGATCTCCCATTATACTCTTCCAGAAACGTGTGCCACATCCTCAAGTCCTCCCGATTCCAGATTAAGATGGATAAAGTATGTAGAGACCCTAACGCCCGCCGTAGCAGCCGATAGCCTTCTGCAAAAAACCCTGCCCATGGAGATAATGCAACATGCGAAATTAAACTTACCCATATCCAACAAGGATTGTAACTTCCTAAGCTGGATCTTACACTGTCCCAATGTCCCACAGATCTCCACCTTGAGGGCCAACAATTTCGGCAATCGCCACTCCATGGTGTCTGAGTCGATCACTATGCCTAAGAAACTGAGCATGGTAGTCGGGCCCTCTGTCTTATCCTCAGTCAAGGGAACACCAAATCTACCCGCAAGGAGGCCCCACGCAAAGGAAATCATCCAAATAATGGATGACGGAATTCACCCCTGATACATCACAAACCACCCATTCAACAAAGGAAGTGAACATCTTGAATAGAGCACAAGAAACTGAGCAGCCCATGGGTAAGCAGCGATCCACATAAAATTCGTCCTGCCAGCAGAACCCCAGCAGGCGGAAACTGCCCGGGTGGACAGGGAGCAAACGAAAAGCGGATTCAATGTCCGCTTTTGCCATCAGAGCCTCTTTTCTGTATCGGCGAACCCAGACGTCCGCCATGTCAAAAAACCGTACACGCCTCCAGATCAATGGCATTGTTGACCAAACCTACTTTTGGGAAGAATAGGTGATGTATAATGAAATACTTGTGTGGCTCCTTCTTAGGCACCACCCCTAGAGGCGAAATCATCAAATCCAGCAAAGGTTTCACCTCGAAAGGCCCGCCCATGTGACCCAGCTTCTTTACCCTGTTTTTCAGAGACCACCCCAGGATGTTGTAAAGCGCAACGCAAATTCTGCGCCATAGGCGGAACCGCACTCAAGAAACAAGGGAACCCCTTCCTCAGCAACCGCACAGCCTCATGGTCCGGATACCTATTTAGGAAAGGTTGCATCCCTTCCCCTCTCACCGGCGTCCTCCCTCTTGTTTGCAGACTCTCCGGTACATCCCCTGCCTTTTTTAAAACATCGGGACACGGGATGTGAATCTCCACACCTGGAGCACTCATGTTTAAAATGACAGGAGCTCCCAAACTTGCAAGAGCCCTCATTGTACTGCCAACAGAAACTCCACTTCTTAGTGGCCAGTTGTCCAGGGCAAGCTGCACCACTGGCCCCTCCTGGAAAAAACTGGTTTGGAGCCCACACTGAGGACATGAGCCATATCCAGAGGCTGATGTCCTTGTGGTCCCACTGAAGGGAAGGATGGGCGGCCCTCCGCTGACGGAACTGTTCATCGTACCGCAGCCAAGCAGATTCCCGTATACTCTATGGGCCTCCCCAACAGCATCCATATAACGAAAGAGCTCTGAACAGTGCTCTGGGTTCTTCTCCCCTATGACACTCGCTATAATGGCAAATGCCTGTAGCCAATTGGCGAAAGTCCTCGGAATCAGTCTGTACCTTCGCCTTTCCTCATCCTCCTTCTTCGAGTCATCGGGCTTAACCCTACCCAGGTTAAACTTCTCAAGAGGTAGCAGGGAGAAGATCTCTACATACTCACCCTTGCAAATCTTATCCCAGACGTCCTGTTTCAAGCGTGTCCCTAACGGCCCTTCAAATCCGCACTGCGTCCACCTTTCCCGGGAACTCCTGCGACGTTCTGGCCTTCTCCCCTAATGCCGCAACAGCAGCCAACTGATCTGGGGGAGATACTACGGGCCCTGTGGTAGCGGTAGCGTAACCAGGGGGTGGGGAGGGGGTACCACACTGGGCCCCATCCCTATACCCTCCGCAACTACTCTGCCACCCAGCTGAACCCACAGAGCCACCTGCGGGGAATTACCCCCGTTTCCCCCTGCAAACTGTTGCACCAAATCTCACAACCCCCCTAATAAATCCCGTAACTGCGTGTCCGCCCCGGATGTGGCAGGTGGAACACCCACTACTGTGGGCCGGACCCAAAGCCCAACACCACCTGCGAAGTGGCAGCTCCAATCAGCTACCCTCAACAAGCTACCCAATACATTACTAACAAAGCTGTTAAGGCCCCCAACAGCCGCTGCTCCATAATCCCCATATGCCTGATGATCCTGCGATTCGTCATCTTCAGAGCAGGACAGTTCATCCTCTGACCGCACTTCTGGGATCTGTGGTTCCTCACCTTGAAGCTTGCTGTGGATCCGTGCCATACGTGGCTTCTGCTCCCTGCACCGGATCCACCCATCGATATGCTGAGCAGACCTCCAGCACGTCCAGTACCCGACGCCTCTGCCTTTTCTTTGCAATTCCCACCCTTCTTTCTCCTGGCAGGGGTCGCCACCGACACATTGGGGCCACCGGCCGCGTCTGGTAATGGCCTGGCGGCCGCAACATTGCTCCTCCCACGCCGAGACTCCCCCCTTCCCGAAGCATTAGAGGGTGAGGAGTCCGCTGGCTCCGGACAGTGACGCCGGGAGGGTGGAGGAGGCATGCGCCCGCTGAGCTCCGCATACTCTGAGGATTCTGTCCAGGCCCACCACCCGTGGAAGCTGGTGGTCCCTTCGCCAGTGGTCCTGACGAGTACCGGGCGGGGCTCATGCACTGGCGCAAAGCTCGGGGGAGGATCCGGGGAAAAAACGCTCCGGCAGCCGAGACCGCTGAGCGCGTGGGATGTCCTGCCCCCCCGCTGTAGACCCGGATGCTTGATCCTCTAGAAGGGCTGATACCTGGCTTTGTAGCCACTCTGGACCCTTGGAAGCTGCAGCATCTCGCAGCTGTGCCAGGATCCTATCCACATCAGCCATGTTTAGATTTTGTGACAAGCAGCAGCGTGCAATAAACTGCCTGCTTGTCACCTGTCCCTCCACTGTTGCCCGGGAGACCCCACCTATCCCTTAAATAAACTATAACAAACCTCTCCTCATCCTGTTGCTCCAACCAATCCTGCCTCTCCTCTATTCTCCACCTATAATCCTTAACCCCATAGTTGCTTCCCCTTCTCACCCTGTCATGCCAGCCCTGCATCTTTTCATTTTATTTCTCTCTCTCCAGGCCTTACTTTATTGATTTTAATTGATAGTTTTTTTTATGTCATCCTGGAGTTCAGCTTTAAGAATGTATCTTACAAATAATTTTTTAAGTCCAAATATGTTGTCAGATAAAGGACATCCCCTAAAAGACTGCTCTCATTGTAGAACACTAGAGCATCTGGAATCACCCCTTCAGCCTGGTCTCCTTGCTGATCACAGACGTATGTCAGCTCACGCCCAGCTTGAGGCACTTTAATACAGTTCTACACATTAGCTGGCAATGTCATGTCCCAGCTGTGCTGCTGTTTCTACTTCTACCAAGCCGCTGTTGTTCATTTGTCCTTAAAAGAGACATTCCCCAGTGTACACGTTTACCATTTTATTGCAGTATTGAATGAGGCAATACTATGTAAGGCAAGCATGATTTCTTACTACAAAAAGAAGTGTCAGCCTCAGATAAATGGAGGATGTCGTCATCTGTAAGGCCTTCCTGCAGGCCTATTTTCATTATATGTCATAAGTGTGAAGGTGTTTTCAGCTGAAAAACAAAAGCTATGATTATAAAATCTGTTTTGACTGTATTGTTATCCCCCCGCAGGAGCTGCTGTAGTTTACCAGGTTCTTCACCAAATTATTACAGAGGCATCTAGCCACACAACAACAGTCCATTCACTCCATCTCAATAAACGGTCTAAAGGATGTAATAGTGTAAACGGACAATAAGCGCAATCTTATATATATATATACAGTATATATAAATGTGCTTTAATACACCCAGAATAAAAAAAACAACTACAAAATATTGTAGTTGCTAGCTCAAACACTGTACAGGTGCTTTCACAACACATTCTGCAGTTCATATATTAGATAAATGGTGCAAACAAATCTTTGCCAGATCCTTGTTTCTACTGGTAACTGTTTAAAGAGACTGCCTTAATATCACCCCCCAACAGTATTGTCCTCTGCCCCCCTTTACTGCAGTGTACTCTGATCATTTTCACATCATCCCCCAACATTACTGTCCTCAGCCCCCGTTCACATTACTGGTCTCAGCCCCCCAAATTACAGCTCTCAGCTGCCCCACATTACTGTCCTTACCCTCCCCAACATTAGAGAGGTGTAGCACAGAAAGGAGGCTCTAGTCACAGAATCCAGGAACAGGATCAGTCCATAGGTGCATCCAGACCAAGGAGGCTCCAAAGGGCAATCAATCCTCCCCACACAATCCCCTCAGGGCTCCAAACTATATAACAACATCCCAGCCACCAGCTGGACACAAACCCACAGGGATTGGCTAGGTCCCACAATATTTAGGCTGGTCATTTCAATTCTCCTTGCCAAATCTCCAGAAATTTCTTCTAGAGACAGAGGAAAGCAATCAAATTCAGAGCCTGTGAAGCCTGGGAACAGACCAACCCAAACAATCACTACTCCCCTGATTACAGAAGTAGTCAAAACTAAACGTACCTAGCAGCCTAACTAAGAGGGTACTAGACTACAATCTCATTTAGATTTACCAAAACTATGTGTAACCCTAATCCACAGCATTCTTTTGCCACAGCCACCCCGACCAAGAAGATGGCTGCTGTCTCCCCAGCTGTAAGTCAAGGGAGGAGTGGCAATTTGGGGAGAGGAGATGTAGATTCTAGCCTGGCAGCTGTACAAGGATATCCTCATGTAGCACCCTGCTCCTGTTAACCAGGCGCTCGCCTCCGTTTGTATAACTTTGTTCTTTTTCAGGTAAAACCAGATCTCCTATCAAGCTGTTAGTGGTGTGGCAGTTAGATAGATAGTGAGGTTCCTGTAACATGACTGATGTGAATATGTTGATTCATGTTTGAAATTGTAACATTCTTCTTTACTGTCTTTCTTCTTTCGCATCCAAGTTTGGTTCAGATACCTACTCTCAGGCTTGAGAGTCATTTTTTTTTGCAGACGTTGAGGACACCGTCTTTTCTAGTGGGGGGAGTATGTAGCGCCCTGCTCCTGTTGACCAGGGGCTCTCCGGTAAATTTAGTTTTTGGCTGAGCTGTAAACAGCTCAGATTGAATGTATATAGTTCACTGGATCTGTTCTGGAATTGACTTGGTTGTGCAGTTCCCACTGTTGCCAGTAGGTGTCACTGGTACCATGGAACAGTGTGCAAATAACAACTTTGTGAAACTTTAATGAATATTCTTCTTTCAGAAATAGCCCAGTGGGAGGTTCTTGCTACTGTGATTTCTGGGGGAGAGTATTTATGGGACAGATGCCATGTGCTAGGGAGAGTTCTGACCTCGTGGCCCTCCGGGCTGGAGGCTACGTCACTGCAGCTGTGCAAGTAGGCCCAGAAGCCTGTCTGGGGCCTACTACCGCAGAGTTAGTCCTTAGGCTGTTTTGCCTGCTAGGAAGAAGCCAAGCCAAGCTGAAGAGATCCAGGGGAGGACCCTTGCTGGAGGGAGCCAGGATGAAGGCTGGTCTCTCAGAAGGGCCTGGTAACTTTCTTGGAGGACGCACCTATCTCTAACCTACCCTCACAGTACCGCTGGGTTGGCTTAAAGGTTCTGGTACTGTGAAGAAGCTGCTCTACAATTCAATCAAGGTAACTAACTGTCTGGCTGCTAAGTTTGTGAGAGAGACTTATCCAGACGTATGCTGACTGCTAAGCCTGTAAGAGAGGCTTGTCCAGACATCTTGCAGGTTGCTAGGTCTGTGGCAGAGATCTACCCAGCCATACAAGATTTACAGAGAGAAAACTGTGTTTGTCCTTTATTCTGAAGAGTCCGTAAGTGATCTGCTGCAAAAAGGTATCTGCAACTCCCCTTCAACCTCTTTACTGCTACTTCTTTCAAGTTGTCTTGTAATAAAGCATTGGAAAAAGAACTAAGTGACTGGTGCATACATTGGTGGGCGCAAGGCCAAATATAGACTCTAAGTTCCTGATGTGGTGAAACTACAGGTAAGGGGTGATGGCAACAACCCAATTTAAATCAGCAGCTCCTTCGGGGGTCAGTGCTACATGTGGGGGCGTCGTCCGGGATTGTTTGCCGTTGCCCTGAGCAACTCTGAGAAGTATTTCACCGAGAGTCTATGCTAAAAGAGGGGTTCCTGGACTTTGTCACCTTCTACAGGAAAAAGAGGGGTTAAATTGCAAGATCACATTTCTGACTGCGTAGGCTGCGGGTGGAAAAGTAAAAGCCCGGGAGCTACGTCATCAGAGGAGCAAGTGGGAGGAGCTACACCTGCTTGCTGCTGCGTGAGACGCTATGTGTGTGTCTGGCGCTGAAGAGAGGGAAAGTTTGCTGTTACTACAGGGAAGATCAGAGCCCAGCTATGGCTGAATTTTCTCTTGTACAAACTGCAGTGGGGTCCAAGATGTTTCCTGCCAGCACCGCTGCAAGTACTATGCTGTCCAGAACCCTGATAACAGAAACCGGCATCCGCCTGAAGCCACATGGTCGGTTTGTGCTGTATACCGTCAGGGACCATGAAGCGCTGGGTATGTTATGTCACAAGTGTGAAGGACTGACCATACACCCCTGAGCATTTGTTCGTTGTTTGCACTGTGGGGAGTACCTGTTTGCTGTGGAACACCCTAACATGCCGCCCCGGGCCTACAGAGTTGATTGGGCCACAGGTGCTGCTACTGCGGAGGGTGTTGCTGTTACTGCTGCAGGAAAATCTACATCCACCATGCCTGCTACTGTGAGCGTTCCATTTGATGATGTCGCTGCTACTGTTTCTAAAGTGCCATCAGCAGACATCGCCATTGCTACTGTGCCCGCTATACCTGTACAGAAGAAGGTGGGCTATGTAAAGGCATTCCGCGGCTGTGGTCGAGGCCTACCCCAGAGACCACCAGGACTGGAGCCCAAGGAAGGCGTCACTCCCGGAAAATCCACGTCAGGAACTGGTGAGAAATCTGGGACAAATGTTTCAGTGGGGTCAATGTGTAAATATGTGCCTGTTGAAGAATTAAGGGATTCTGAGCTAGATTCCTTATCTGATTTATCTGGTGACGATGAACTGTTTGAATCTATGTCACAGGAACTGTTATGGGTTAATAGTGAGGATGTTGCTTCTGCCTTCACTTTCCCTGATTGGGTAGCTTTGGACTTTGGGGAGACATCAACTAGTGTGGAAATGTCAAGTGTTACTAGTGAGCCTCTACCTAAAGTCATCAATCCAGAAAAACCTAAAAAGTTGTCTGCTAAAGCTATGGAGCAGAAATCTTTGAATCCATGTGTGCTTCCTGGATTGGGATGTACCAGAGCTTTGCCTAGGCTTGCTCGTTTGCAAAGAGTGCTTAACAAAAGAGTTGCCACAGAATATGGTTTGGAATTTCCATATGTTTCTGCAGAGACAATGCAGGAAATTGAACTAAAGCGAGAGGAATGGTGTAGTGATGCTGTCTGGGACTACCTGTCTGTGCCAAAGCCTTTCAGAAAAGCTGGCTATTCGTCTGTCATGGATGAATGTTATGATGGATGCATGCTTCAATGGAACTATGGCCGGCATATCTACTCTGACAAAGTGGTCATCTGCAGACCTGGAAAAGAAAATGTTGTTTACTTTATCACTACTGTGGATAACCAAGGGAAATCAGTTACTTTGCCAGATCCTCGTTTCTACTGGTAACTGTTTAAAGGGACTGTCATAGTTCAGCTGGAAAATGTCATTCTCTGCTATAAAGCAACAGTTTGTTCCTGTTTAAACTACAGAAGAAGAGTCTTCAGTTTTTGAAAGAGAATGAGAGAAGTGTGTTGCTCTGAATGGACTATGGGGTATATAGCCAGATAGTCATAGTTTTAGAGAACTTTGTGGTCAAGATTCTCTACTGTGTACAGTAATGTCAAGACTCTGCTATCAAGGACTTTTGCCATACTGATTACTGGGTACTAGATGTTGGAAGCTGCTTATAGATAGGGATGGACTTTTAAGTTACATTTAGTTTACTTTTCATTTAAAAATGTGTGGTAGAAAGGTTCATTCTCTTGGGAGTGAGGCTTTGCTCCCAACCGATTAGTGATGCTGATGTATATCTCCGTGTGTATAACTTTGTTCTTTTTCAGGTAAAACCAGATCTCCTATCAAGCTGTTAGTGGTGTGGCAGTTAGATAGATAGTGAGGTTCCTGTAACATGACTGATGTGAATATGTTGATTCATGTTTGAAATTGTAACATTCTTCTTTACTGTCTTTCTTCTTTCGCATCCAAGTTTGGTTCAGATACCTACTCTCAGGCTTGAGAGTCATTTTTTTTTGCAGACGTTGAGGACACCGTCTTTTCTAGTGGGGGGGAGTATGTAGCGCCCTGCTCCTGTTGACCAGGGGCTCGCCGGTAAATTTAGTTTTTGGCTGAGCTGTAAACAGCTCAGATTGAATGTATATAGTTTACTGGATCTGTTCTGGAATTGACTTGGTTGTACAGTTCCCACTGTTGCCAGTAGGTGTCACTGGTACCATGGAACAGTATGCGAATAACAACTTTGTGAAACTTTAATGAAAATTCTTCTTTCAGAAACAGCCCAGTGGGAGGTTCTTGCTGCTGTGCTTTCTGGGGGAGAGTATTTATGGGAAAGATGCCATGTGCTAGGGAGAGTACTGACCTTGTGGCCCTCCGGGCTGGAGGCTACGTCACTGCAGCTGTGCAAGTAGGCCCAGAAGCCTGTCTGGGGCCTACAACCGCAGAGGTGGTCCTTAGGCTGTCTTGCCTGCTAGGAAGAAGCCGAGCCAAGCTGAGGAGATCCAGGGGAGGACCCTTGCTGGAGAGAGCCAGGATGAAGGCTGGTCTCTCAGACGGACCTGGTAACTTACTTGGAGGACGCACCTATCTCTAACCTACCCTCACAGTACCGCTGGGTCGGCTTAAAGGTTCTGGTACTGTGAAGAAGCTGCTCTACAATTCACTCAAGGTAACTAACTGTCTGGCTGCTAAGTTTGTGAGAGAGACTTATCCAGGCGTATGCTGGCTGCTAAGCCTGTGAGAGAGACTTATCCAGACATCTTGCAGGTTACTAGATCTGTGGCAGAGATCTACCCAGCCATACAAGATTTACAGAGAGAAAACTGTGTTTGTCCTTTATTCTGAAGAGTCTGTAAGTGATCTGCTGCAAAAAGGTATCTGCAACTCCCCTTCAACCTCTTTACTGTTACTTCTTTCAAGTTGTCTTGTAATAAAGAATTGGAAAAAATACTAAGTGACTGGTGCATACATTGGTGGGCGCAAGGCCCAATATAGACTCTAAGTTCCTGATGTGGTGAAACTACAGGTAAGGGGTGATGGCAACAACCCAATTTAAATCAGCAGCTCCTTCGGGGTTCAGTGCTACATGTGGGGGCGTCATCCGGGATTGTTTGCCGTTGCCCTGAGCAACTCTGAGAAGTATTTCACCGAGAGTCTATGCTAAAAGAGGGGTTCCTGGACTTTGTCACCTTCTACAGGAAAAAGAGGGGTTAAATTTCAAGATCACATTTCTGACTGTGTAGGCTGCGGGTGGAGAAGTAAAAGCCCGGGAGCTACGTGATCAGAGGAGCAAGTGGGAGGAGCTACACCTGCTTGCTGGTGTGTGAGAAGCTGTGTGTGTGTCTGGCGCTGAAGAGAGAGAAAGTTTGCTGTTACTACAGGGAAGATCAGAGCCCAGCTATGGCTGAATTTTCTCTTGTACAAACTGCAGTGGGGTCCAAGATGTTTCCTGCCAGCACCGCTGCAAGTACTATGCTGTCCAGAACCCTGATAACAGAAACCGGCATCCGCCTGAAGCCACATGGTCGGTTTGTGCTGTATACCGTCAGGGACCATGAAGCGCTGGGTATGTTATGTCACAAGTGTGAAGGACTGACCATACACCCCTGAGCAGTTGTTCGTTGTTTGCACTGTGGGGAGTACCTGTTTGCTGTGGAACACCCTAACATGCCGCCCCGGGCCTACAGAGTTGATTGGGCCACAGGTGCTGCTACTGCGGAGGGTGTTGCTGTTACTGCTGCAGGAAAATCTACATCCACCATGCCTGCTACTGTGAGCGTTCCATTTGATGATGTCGCTGCTACTGTTTCTAAAGTGCCATCAGCAGACATCGCCATTGCTACTGTGCCCGCTATACCTGTACAGAAGAAGGTGGGCTATGTAAAGGCATTCCGCGGCTGTGGTCGAGGCCTACCCCAGAGACCACCAGGACCGGAGCCCAAGGAAGGCGTCACTCCCGGAAAATCCACGTCAGGAACTGGTGAGAAATCTGGGACAAATGTTTCAGTGGGGTCAATGTGTAAATATGTGCCTGTTGAAGAATTAAGGGATTCTGAGCTAGATTCCTTATCTGATTTATCTGGTGACGATGAACTGTTTGAATCTATGTCACAGGAACTGTTATGGGTTAATAGTGAGGATGTTGCTTCTGCCTTCACTTTCCCTGATTGGGTAGCTTTGGACTTTGGGGAGACATCAACTAGTGTGGAAATGTCAAGTGTTACTAGTGAGCCTCTACCTAAAGTCATCAATCCAGAAAAACCTAAAAAGTTGTCTGCTAAAGCTATGGAGCAGAAATCTTTGAATCCATGTGTGCTTCCTGGATTGGGATGTACCAGAGCTTTGCCTAGGCTTGCTCGTTTGCAAAGAGTGCTTAACAAAAGAGTTGCCACAGAATATGGTTTGGAATTTCCATATGTTTCTGCAGAGACAATGCAGGAAATTGAACTAAAGCGAGAGGAATGGTGTAGTGATGCTGTCTGGGACTACCTGTCTGTGCCAAAGCCTTTCAGAAAAGCTGGCTATTCGTCTGTCATGGATGAATGTTATGATGGATGCATGCTTCAATGGAACTATGGCCGGCATATCTACTCTGACAAAGTGGTCATCTGCAGACCTGGAAAAGAAAATGTTGTTTACTTTATCACTACTGTGGATAACCAAGGGAAATCAGTTACTTTGCCAGATCCTCGTTTCTACTGGTAACTGTTTAAAGGGACTGTCATAGTTCAGCTGGAAAATGTCATTCTCTGCTATAAAGCAACAGTTTGTTCCTGTTTAAACTACAGAAGAAGAGTCTTCAGTTTTTGAAAGAGAATGAGAGAAGTGTGTTGCTCTGAATGGACTATGGGGTATATAGCCAGATAGTCATAGTTTTAGAGAACTTTGTGGTCAAGATTCTCTACTGTGTACAGTAATGTCAAGACTCTGCTATCAAGGACTTTTGCCATACTGATTACTGGGTACTAGATGTTGGAAGCTGCTTATAGATAGGGATGGACTTTTAAGTTACATTTAGTTTACTTTTCATTTAAAAATGTGTGGAAGAAAGGTTCATTCTCTTGGGAGTGAGGCTTTGCTCCCAACCGATTAGTGATGCTGATGTATATCTCCGTGTGTATAACTTTGTTCTTTTTCAGGTAAAACCAGATCTCCTATCAAGCTGTTAGTGGTGTGGCAGTTAGATAGATAGTGAGGTTCCTGTAACATGACTGATGTGAATATGTTGATTCATGTTTGAAATTGTAACATTCTTCTTTACTGTCTTTCTTCTTTCGCATCCAAGTTTGGTTCAGATACCTACTCTCAGGCTTGAGAGTCATTTTTTTTTGCAGACGTTGAGGACACCATCTTTTCTAGTGGGGGGGAGTATGTAGCGCCCTGCTCCTGTTGACCAGGGGTTCGCCGGTAAATTTAGTTTTTGGCTGAGCTGTAAACAGCTCAGATTGAATGTATATAGTTTACTGGATCTGTTCTGGAATTGACTTGGTTGTACAGTTCCCACTGTTGCCAGTAGGTGTCACTGGTACCATGGAACAGTATGCGAATAACAACTTTGTGAAACTTTAATGAAAATTCTTCTTTCAGAAACAGCCCAGTGGGAGGTTCTTGCTGCTGTGCTTTCTGGGGGAGAGTATTTATGGGAAAGATGCCATGTGCTAGGGAGAGTACTGACCTTGTGGCCCTCCGGGCTGGAGGCTACGTCACTGCAGCTGTGCAAGTAGGCCCAGAAGCCTGTCTGGGGCCTACAACCGCAGAGGTGGTCCTTAGGCTGTCTTGCCTGCTAGGAAGAAGCCGAGCCAAGCTGAGGAGATCCAGGGGAGGACCCTTGCTGGAGAGAGCCAGGATGAAGGCTGGTCTCTCAGACGGACCTGGTAACTTACTTGGAGGACGCACCTATCTCTAACCTACCCTCACAGTACCGCTGGGTCGGCTTAAAGGTTCTGGTACTGTGAAGAAGCTGCTCTACAATTCACTCAAGGTAACTAACTGTCTGGCTGCTAAGTTTGTGAGAGAGACTTATCCAGGCGTATGCTGGCTGCTAAGCCTGTGAGAGAGACTTATCCAGACATCTTGCAGGTTACTAGATCTGTGGCAGAGATCTACCCAGCCATACAAGATTTACAGAGAGAAAACTGTGTTTGTCCTTTATTCTGAAGAGTCTGTAAGTGATCTGCTGCAAAAAGGTATCTGCAACTCCCCTTCAACCTCTTTACTGTTACTTCTTTCAAGTTGTCTTGTAATAAAGAATTGGAAAAAAATACTAAGTGACTGGTGCATACATTGGTGGGCGCAAGGCCCAATATAGACTCTAAGTTCCTGATGTGGTGAAACTACAGGTAAGGGGTGATGGCAACAACCCAATTTAAATCAGCAGCTCCTTCGGGGTTCAGTGCTACATGTGGGGGCGTCGTCCGGGATTGTTTGCCGTTGCCCTGAGCAACTCTGAGAAGTATTTCACCGAGAGTCTATGCTAAAAGAGGGGTTCCTGGACTTTGTCACCTTCTACAGGAAAAAGAGGGGTTAAATTTCAAGATCACATTTCTGACTGTGTAGGCTGCGGGTGGAGAAGTAAAAGCCCGGGAGCTACGTGATCAGAGGAGCAAGTGGGAGGAGCTACACCTGCTTGCTGGTGTGTGAGAAGCTGTGTGTGTGTCTGGCGCTGAAGAGAGAGAAAGTTTGCTGTTACTACAGGGAAGATCAGAGCCCAGCTATGGCTGAATTTTCTCTTGTACAAACTGCAGTGGGGTCCAAGATGTTTCCTACCAGCACTGCTGCAAGTATTTTGCTGTCCTGATGTGGTGAAACTACAGGTAAGGGGTGACGGCAACAACCCAGTTTAAATTAGCAGCTCCTTCGGGGGTCAGTGCTACACTCATGCATGGAGTTATTAACAGAGAAGTGACTGTTAATATGTGACATTTACAAGAGACAAACAGGATCCCACCAATCTCAACAACTTACGTCCCATCTCCTTACTCTCCTTCTCCTCCAAACTTCTTGAAAGACTGGTCTACAACCGATTAAGTGACCATCTGACCATGAATAAACTTCTTGATCCCCTTCAGTCCGGTTTTCGCCCTCAACACTCCACGGAAACTGCTCTCCTTAAACTCTCAAATGACCTACTAATGGCTAAAGCCAATGGACACTATTCTGTACTACTTCTCCTGGATCTCTCTGCTGCCTTTGACACAGTGGACCACCCACTCCTCCTCGAAAAACTCCACTCCTTTGGTCTCCGTGACTGCACTCTTCGCTGGTTCTCATCCTACCTATCCCACCGCTCCTTCAGTGTCACTTACAACTCTACTTCCTCCTCTCCTCTTCCTTTTTCCGTTGGGGTCCCCCAAGGTTCTGTTCTCGGACCTCTCCTTTTCTCAATCTACACCACCTCCTTGGGTCAGTTGATTGCCTCCCACGGCTTTAAATATCATCTCTACGCTGATGACACCCAAATCTATCTCTCCACCCCCCAGCTCTCCCCATCTGTCTCCTCACGCATTACCAACTTATTAGCAGACATATCAGCCTGGATGTCACATCACTTTCTCAAACTCAACCTATCCAAAACCGAGCTCATGATATTTCCTCCCTCAGGTGCCACTTCCCCTGATCTCCCTGTCAAGATCAACGGCTCAACTATCAACCCATCTCCCCACGCCAAGGTCCTAGGTGTAATCCTGGACTCTGAACTAACCTTTCGACCCCACATTCTATCACTATCCAAAGCTTGCCGCCTCTGTCTTCGCAACATCTCCAAGATACGCCCCTTCCTAACCATTGACACCACAAAGCTTCTAATCCACTCCCTGGTCATCTCCCGCCTTGACTACTGCAACTCCCTCCTCATTGGTTTACCTCTAAATAGGCTATCCCCACTTCAGTCCATCATGAACGCTGCGGCCAGGCTCATCCACCACACAAACCGCTCAGCGTCTGCTACACCCCTCTGCCAATCCCTCCATTGGCTGCCACTCAGTCACCGAATTAAATTCAAGATACTAACTATAACTTACAAAGCCATCCACAACTTGGCCCCTAGCTACATCTCTAACCTAGTCACAAAATACCAACCTAATCGTTCTCTTCGCTCCTCCCAAGACCTCCTGCTCTCAAACTCCCTTGTCACCTCATCCCATGCTCGCCTTCAGGACTTCTCCAGAGCCTCCCCCATCCTCTGGAATGCTCTACCCCAATCCGTCCGTTTTTCTCCTACTTTATCCACTTTCAGACGATCCCTGAAAACTCATCTCTTCAGAGAAGCCTATCTGGCCCCCACCTAACAACTGTACATTTATCTTCTCAATCAGCACATCACCCACAGTTATTACCTCTTGTATCTCTTGACCTCCCCTCTTAGATTGTAAGCTCTAAGGAGCAGGGCCCTCTGATTCCTACTGTATCAAATTGTATTGTACTTGTACTGTCTACCCTCAAGTTGTAAAGCGCTACGTAAACTGTTGGCGCTATATAAATACTGTATAATAATAATAATAATAAGAGAAACAATCAAAGGACAAAGGGACTGTGATAGGCAATTGAAGAGGAGAGCAGCGCAATACAGAGGAAACTGTGATTGGCTGATGGGCAGTTTGGGAAATTTAAAAGACTGCTGGGGCCTCTTGGAACTGTGGGGAGACATCCTCTGTTAAGTGGAGAACTGTATAGGACTACAAGTCCCAGGAAGATTGTGTGCTGTAGAAATTTGGAAAAGAAAGGAGAAGCCTGGACAGGGGCAATCTCACATGGGAGGTGAGAGGTGACTGTTGAAGGGGGCTGGCGCTGAGTCTGAAACCCTGTTGTTTCCAGAGTATGTTGGGGTGTCAGTGTGAGACTATGTTGCTGCATTTGCACAAAAGCCACAGCTGTCAGAGAGATACAACAAGCTGAAGAGGAACATCACTGGTTTCATGGGAAATTGCTGGTACTGAGTCCAGAGTCATTAAAAATGTCACAGGATACAGTCATAAGAGAGCAGAAGGAGGATTCTTAACAAACTGCATAGTTATAAGATTATGCTGGCCACAACCTCCTTAATCTCCTCTTAAAGAGACAGTACCACTCTAACTTGGGACATAGTTTGGGGACTCTGGATCCCAGCGTTAATATCACACTGGCCAGTAGGAGGGGTTTTGGAGAGTCTCAATGACCTTTTAGCTTCTAGTATTGCATTTAGTTAGGACTCTCCTAGATTTAGGGCTCAGGCACAGAAATATATGACCTTCGTATTGTTTGTTGCATTTGGAGTGCTCCTGTAGGCTACTAGTGTTAAATAAATTTCGTTTTTGGCCATCCTGTAGCCAGGGAGGGCAATAATCATTTAGTAGTGCCTGCTCTAAGTTTTGCTGGTCCAGGCTCATATACTTTCTCCTACATCCCACTGTGTTCTAGGATATAGTGAGCGGAAGAGTTTAGACCCTGGCTTGCATATTACTGCCTCTTCAGCCAATCCCTGGTCAGGAGAGTAACCAGCAAGGGCTGAGAGGAGTATAAATAGGCTGGGACCTAGAGCAGCTTCCTATTGTTCCTGGGAAAGTAAAACACAGCCAGTGGGCCGTGGCATCCTTGAGAGATCAGCTGCAGCATGCAAAAATGATTTTTTTTAAGGTCCCAGCTCCTGCCTGGGCCCCTGGTCTAGCTTCCTGAACTCATGCAGAAAGTTCATCTGAGGATCCAGGACACAGGCAAACCAAGTACAGAAATTGACTGAAGCTGCAGGCAGCTACGCTGTATTCAGGACACAATTCAGCCTCTTCCAGGACTATACTCCTGTTCAGCCACCAAGGATGGGGTTCTAATATACAGTATCTCACAAAACTGAGTACACCCCTCACATTTTTGTAAATATTTTATTATATCTTTTCATGTGACAACACTGAAAAAATGACACTTTGCTACAATGTAAAGTAGTGTGTGTACAGCTTGTATAACAGTGTACATTTGCTGTCCCCTCAAAATAACTCAACACGCAGCCATTAATGTCTAAACCTCTGACAACAAAAGTGAGTATACCTCTAAGTAAAAATGTCCAAATTGGGCCCAATTAACCATTTTCCCTCCCCGGTGTCATGTTACACCTTATGCCCTGTACACACAGTAGGATTTTCCGACGGAGAAGTGCGATCGGATTGTGTTGTCGGAAATTCCTATCGTGTGTGGGCTCCATCTGACTTTTTCCGTCAGAATTTTCGACACACAAAGTTTGAGAGCAGGATATAAAATTTTCGACAACAAAATCCGATCCTTTAAATTCCGATCATGTGTAGACAAATCCGACGCACAAAGTGCCACGCATGCTCAGAATAAATTAAGAGACAAAAGCTATTGGCTATTGCCCCGTTTATAGTCTTGACGTGCGTGTTTTTCATCACCGCGTTCAGAACGATCGGATTTTCCGACAACTTTGTGCGAACGTGTGTATGCAAGACAAGTTTGAGCCAACATCCATCGGAAAAAGTCTGATGGATTTTGTTGTCAGAATGTCCGATCAATGTCCGATCTTGTCTACAGGGCATAAGTGTTACAAGGTCTCAGGTGTGAATGGGGAGCAGGTATGTTAAATTTGGTGTTATCGCTTATACTGGTCACTGGGAGTTCAACATGGCACCTCATGGCAAAGAACTCTCTGAGGATCTGAAAAAAAAATTGGTCAACCAAAGAAGTTTAGTGCACGTGCTCAGTATCATATCCAGAGGTTGTCTTTGGGAAATAGACTTATGAGTGCTGCCAGCATTGCTGCAAAGGTTGAAGGGGTGTCATCATGGAGGAGTGGAAGAGAACTCCAGAGGCAACCTGTGAAGCTCTGGTGAACTCCATGCCCAAGTGGATTAAGGCAGTGCTGGAAAATAATTGTGGCCACACAAAATATTGACACTTTGGGCCCAATTTGGACATTTTCACTTAGGGGTGTACTGACTTTTGTTGCCAGTGGTTTAGACATTAATGGCTGTGTGTTGAGTTATTTTGAGGATACAGCAAATTTACACTGTTTTACAAGCTGTACACTCACTACTTTACATTACAGCAAAGTATCATTTCTTCAGTGTTGTCACATGATAAGATAAAAATAAAATATTTACAAAAATGTGAGGGGTGTACTCACTTTTGTGAGATACTGTAGATGAATAAAATTTTAAAGCATCGCCTATGGAAAATTAGGGAACAGAAGCTTTTCGCTATTTGCTATTTTGAAGTTTGACATGTTGGGTATTTATCTACTTGGTGAAAACTCATCTTTTATACTTTATCAAAAATGGGTAATATATTGTGTAGAGCTGTTGAGCTAATATTGTGAGACATAAAAATCTGGAATTACTGCTATTTATTCTTCAGGGTCTCTAGTTTCAGATAAAATATAATGTTATGGTGGTTTTGAACAATCTTCAGGCCTAAAATTATTATTTTTTAAACGTGTGCAAAAAAGGCTGCTGCAGTTGTTCCCCACCAAATTGTTTTTTTGTTTTTTTTTTATTGCCTTGATACATTTGTTTGACAATCCTTTGCCTGTTAGTCTAGAAAATGGGCATTACTGTTTTTTAACATTTTGGCTCATTTGACTTTAATGGGGTTTGAATTTGACACTTGACCTGTTTTTTTTTTCTTTTGCATAGAGTCCCCCTTGACATATCATACCAGACCTTCATTAGGAATAGGATTCTGGTATAGATGAAGGGAATCTTAAGCCACTTTGTTTACAAACACAAGTAAGCAGCCTAAGCAATAATTTAATGGCAGTTTAAAGGGTTGTAAAGGTAAAAGTTTTTTCACCTTAATGCATTCTGTGCATTAAGGTGAAAAATCATCTGACAATACCGGCCCCCCCCAGCCCCCCCCCGTTTTACTTACCTGACCCTTCGAAAGTCCCGTGCTCGTCCCCGACATCCTCTTCGCCACTCAGCCTGGCCGTTGATTGGTTACAGTGGATGGATTGAAAGCAGTGCAGCCATTGGCTCGCGCTGCTGTCAATCACATCCAATGACGCGGCGCGCCGGGGGCGGGGCCGAGTGATACAGTGAGCGGCTATGGCCGCCGGTTGTATCACGGGAGCGCACCCGCAAGCACTCAACACCATGCGAGGGAGCTCGCATGAAAGTGTTAAGTCCTTGCGCGGGGGAGCCGAGACAGCCGCCGAAGGACCCCAGAAGACCAGGTTCGGGGCCACTCTGTGCAAAACGAGCGGTACAGTGGAGGTAAGTATTACATGTTTGTTATTTTGAAAAAAAAAATTATCTTTAGTGATCCTTTAAGCGGCATTTTATTTCTTTATTTATACATCATATGGCTGCCAGATCACTTACACATGTCCTGGCAACAGGAATTCACCACCAAATATTTTTTTTTTTGCTTTGGTACATTTGTTTGACATCCCCTTGTCTATTAACCTAGAAAATGGCCAGTATTGATTTTCAATATTTTGGCTCACCTTGACTGCAATGGGGTTCGAATTCAGAACCTGCCTTAAAGCAGACCCAGGTATGTTTAACTCATCCCTACTTTGGACATAACTCTATAACTATATAGGTTGATGAAACTCTATCTCCAAAATAAGATTTAAGATGTATGGAGCTAATTAGTAACAGACAACCCATACTGTAAGGGTGCTTGATGATAAAAACCATTGAACCTTCCCATAAGCTACTTACAGTATTTATGTAGGTGGACCCCTTCAAAATACTCATTATCAACTGAAAAAATTAAGGAATGTAGATATGTACGTATGTATGCAAGAACTGGTAAAGAAAATGAAAAAAATAACCAGTTTTAAAGTGATTGTAAACCCTCCCTCCTGTCTTTTAACTATAGGTAAGCCTAGAATAAGGCTTACTTATAGGTAGTGGAAATATCTCCCAAACGTGCGCCGTTTAGGAGATATTTCACTTGTAGTCCGCCGATGATGTAATCGGCTCATGCGCTGTGAAGAAACGGACCTCCGTGCTGTTTCTTCCCCAGCCCATGCCGTTACTGAAGGCTCCGGCCAGTCACAGAGCCAGGGTCCGTGGCCTCCGGAAGGAAGAGGGGCGAAGATGGACGCAGCCTGCACAGGGGACAGCGATGGATTCGTTTGCAGGTAAGTGTCACATAATGGGCTAGTATGCAATGCATACTAGCTCATTATGCTTTTAATTTGCAGGCTTTGCAGGGAGCAAAATAGGAAGTAAAACCCATTAGGCTTTTTTAAGCAAAACATCAAACTCTGACACTTACCAGGAAAGAAAAGCCTTATATTTACATATAGTTTTCCCCAGTACTCATAGTGAATACATTTTGCCAGGTATAGTCAGAAAACATCATCTGACCCCCTAAACCTTATTTCCTGTCGCATCATGGCAGCATACACCTATGGGTTGTGGCTCCGCCCCCGCAACCTGATAGGACCGCGTAGCTATTAAAGTCTGAGAGAGCCCCTGCCCCAGCATTCTCCTTTTTTTCCTCACCTGTCAAGGACCGAAAACATGCATCCCTTACCTAAAACATTCGCCCCAGCCAGGTTCTAGCCTCTCCTGGGTGGAAGTCCTATCCTGTACAGCCTCTAAATGAGCTCAATGGAAGGAACCCCACTCTGATGGTCTCAGGGGTATGTTACAATACATTACAAACCTTAAACAGGTTTATGGATCGCAGCGGTCTCCAGCTCCTTTCTGTGCACCTGTGGGTAACTTCCCCTCCTGTCTGTCTCCATAGCTCCAGCTTGTCAGGACATCCCACTTTCCAGCTTCCAAAATGGCGTCGGAGGCCTCAGAGCGCATCTGAGCATGCTCGAGCGTGACGTCATCACCCCAGGACGGCGGCAAGTTTAAAAATGCTGTAATGTCAGCATTTTCTTGTCTCTTCTCTCCTGAGCCTGTAAGGGGGAATTTTGACCGGATTTCTTTTACTACTCTACCCAGCTGTTCTACCCTGTCTCTCTCTTGCTATCTCCACGCCCAGGTAAGATCTATGATGGCTTTTTTCTTTGCTTGTTTACTATCTGCTATCCCATGCATGCTAAGCCACCTATATAATTATAGGTTGATTCATCACCTTTCATGGAGACCGTTGCCCAGGTAGACCATCGCCAGCCTACTAGGTAAGAGGGGATGATGGGTAAGTATGAAGAGAAGGAAAAAGAGAGCCCTCACTAATGCTGTTTAAATTGAACAGCCCCACCAGGTCTTCCAGATCGTCACATTCAAGACGAGGGGAGCCTTCAAGAAGGAGCCGCTCAAGCCACAGGCAGAGTCGCTCAGAGCGCGGCAGAAGTCGCTCAAGTCGCAGAAGCCGCTCAAGTCGCAGGAGGAGCAGATCAAGTCGCAGGAGAAGCCGATCAAGATCAAGGCATAGTCGCTCCCACCACAAAAAATCCCCTGCGCGCAGGAAATCTCCTGTCACCCAGCCTTCCCGTCCACCCGGGAACTCCTGCTGGATTTGCGGTGCTACAGCACTTCCAGACAAACTGGCCTGTCGCACATGCTTCATTGAGGCAACTAAGGACAGAGAAACAGAGGCAAGAGAACCAATTGATCCATCACCACAAGTCGCAGAGCCAGAAGCCAGCAGACCTATACAAAGTACCTCATCCACTGCCCCATCATCATCAAAGACGTCAGACCCTCTCTCTGACACTGATGATCTAGAGGCATCCACCGGCTTCGACTTCTCATTGATCGACCCATTCGTGAAGTCAGTAAAAGAGGCGATCGACTGGGTGGAAGAAAAAGAAACTCCTCAAAAAGTGAGGAAATACTTTCCAAATCTTAAAAAAGACCCAGAGAACTTCCCGTTCATTGAGGAACTTGAGGATCTAATTAAGGATGAGTGGCAAAAGCCAGAGAAAAAAACTGGCCTCAGCAACAGATTATCAAAACTCTATCCACTTAAAGAGCCTAACGTCAACCCACTAATATCTCCTCCAGTGGTCGACTCCTCCCTAATGCGCCTCGCCAGGCACGTAACACTTCCAATAGAGGATGCAGTCACATTCAAAGACGTCCTGGATAGAAAGATCGATCTGGATCTTAAGAGAACCTACCTCTCGGCAGGTGGCGCTTGCAGGCCAGCAATAGCATTGGCTGCCGTCGGTAAGGCTATCTCAAGCTGGTCCACGATGGCTGAGAAGCTGGTATCGGAAGGAATAGAGCAGGAGAAAGTTATCTCAGCACTCCAAGAACTTAGTCTTGCAGGCGACTTTGTCGCAGAAGCCTCTGTGGATATAATTAAAACCACTTCAAGAGCAATGTTAAGCTCAGTAATGGCCAGAAGGGCGCTCTGGTTAAAACCCTGGTCGGCAGATCCCTCCTCAAAATCCAATTGGTGCAAAATACCCTTTGATGGCGTAAACCTTTTTGGAGAAAAACTGGACGTGGCTATTTCTAAAGTCACGGGGGGAAAATCAGGAGTCATCCCTTCAGATAGGAGGCCCAGGCAGCAGAGACCACCGGTTTCTAGAAGAAATCTGCCAGATAAATACAGAGAGGCAAGATCCTACAGGCCCGGAAAAGAGTATAGGAGGAACTGGAAGAATCCCCAGTCATCATTCCTCAAGCTCCAAAAGTCTAAGACCCCTGCGTCAGGGGAACAAAAGTCTTTTTGAAGGTGCGTCCGCCCAACCAGCTTTAGTGGGGGCCAGACTCATGAGTTTCAAGCAGGTCTGGGCGGATACAATAAAGGACCCATGGACGATAGACACTGTCCAGTTCGGCCACAAATGGAAATTCAAGACACGGGCTCCAAGAGGCCAATTCTCTGTAACCAGATTACCTGCATCTCGGGAAAAAAGGATGCTACTGACAAAGTACGTCCAAGACCTGTTACAAAAGGAAGCCATAGTGGAAGTTCCAATATCCCAAAGGTCAACGGGATTCTACTCCCCGTTGTTTCTGGTGAAGAAGAAATCGGGGGATCTACGCCCTGTCTTAGATCTAAAGAATCTCAATCGCTCAATCTTAGTCGAGACATTTTAAAATGGAGAGCCTCCAGTCAATTCTTCGGGCCATGAATATCGGGGATTGGATGCTTTCCGTCGATTTACAAGACGCCTATCTGCACGTCCCCATTCACATCTCATTCCAAAAAATTTCTCCGCTTTGCGGTAGGTCTACATCATTTTCAATTCCGAAGCCTCCCGTTCGGGATCTCCACCGCTCCAAGGACATTCACAAAAATCTTACTGCCAGTAATAGCCTTACTAAGAGAACAAGGATTGAGGGTCCATCATTACCTGGACGACATCCTTTTGCTAGCAGACAATCAGGATTCCCTTCTACTGCATCGATCCATTCTGATTACCACCCTACAAAACTTCGGCTGGATCATAAACTGGGGGAAAAGCAATCTGCAGCCCACTCAGAGAATGATATTCCTGGGGGCGGAACTAGACACCCGTCTCAATACGGTGGAACTTCCGCAGGAAAAAATTCCCAGCCTCATTCAGAAGGCAAGAAAGTTATTAGCCTCTACCACACTACCAGCCCGGGAGTACCTCAGCATACTGGGGTTATTCTCAGCAACCATCCCAATGGTACAATGGGCACAATGGAACACCAGACCTCTGCAAGCATCATTGTTAAAACAATGGAACGGGGTATCATTGTCTCAGCCGATCGCAGTCCAGAAAGAAATAAAACAATCACTCTGGTGGTGGACCAGATTGAACAATCTGAAGAGATGCAGGCATATAGTCCCTCTTCCTCAGGAAATAATCACTTCAGACGCCAGCCTGAAGGGCTGGGGGGCACACTACCACCATCACGCAGTCCAGGGCCTTTGGACATTCAGAACACAGAACGTGGTTTCAAATATATTGGAGATGAAAGCAGCTTTCCAAGCTCTGTTAGCCTTCAGCCCCCTCCTCAGGGGGAAAGAGGTCCTGCTAAAATTGGACAACAGAGTGGCAGTTGCCTATATCAACAGGCAGGGGGGCACCAGGAGTCGCTCCATGATGCGGGAAGTCCGTCCAGTCTTCGAGTGGGCACAGCTGAACCTGTCGGGATTAACGGCAGCGTATGTCCCAGGAGTCCAAAATCAACTAGCCGACTCTCTAAGTCGGACCTTTGTATCAAACAACGAGTGGGCCTTAAGTCACCAAGCCTTTACCCTCATAACCCAGACCTGGGGGATACCGGATATAGACCTGGCGGCAACACCGGTCAACACGAAATGCCAGAGATATCTAGCCAGAATTCCTTTCCCATCGGCAGAAGGCACGGATTGCCTACAACACGACTGGAACTTCCGTTTGGGGTACATATTTCCGCCAACACCACTCATTCCGAGATTCTTACTCAGACTCAAGAGGTCGAAAGCCACAGTGCTAGCAGTCCTCCCATTTTGGCCGAGACGACCATGGTTTACGACGCTCCTCCAATTGAGCACAGCAGAACCACTGACACTCCCAATGACAGCGGATATACTGTCGCAGGGGCAACTCCTTCACCCATTTCCGGAGAGGCTGCATCTAACAGCATGGAGATTGAAAGGACTAGGTTCTTAGTCCAAGGTTGCTCCCAGAAAGTGATAGACACTCTCCTCCAGGCCAGAAAATCCACGACCAATAAAACCTATAAAAGGGTCTGGGAGAGTTTTCTCTTAGTCGCACAACAGCAATCCTGGAACCCGGCTTCTCCATCAGTTCCTCAGATCCTCGAGTTTCTCCAGTTAGGTCTAGATAAAGGTCTTAGGTCTAGTACCCTGAAGGTACATGTATCAGCCCTATCCGCTATGACAGGAGTGAAATGGGCTCAAGAACCTCTCATCATCCAATTTCAGAAGGCTTGCCTAAAGCTGAGACCACCTAGGAAACCTTCCTTCCCGACATGGGATCTTTCAGTAGTGTTGGAAGCCTTATCCCATGAGCCATTTTTTCCGTTAGAGAATGTTTCCCTGTGGGACCTAACTCTCAAAGTCACTTTCCTAATAGCAATTACATCAGCTAAAAGGGTATCGGAAATTCAGGCCTTACAGGCTAAGGAACCATACTTGATGTTCTATCCAGACAAAGTAGTCTTAAAACCATCGGATCGCTTCATCCCGAAAGTGTCATCATCTTTCCACTTTAACCAAGAACTATGTCTCCCCACCCTATCCACAGAACAGGGTGATCCACATCCGCTTGACATAAAGTCGAATATCCAGGCCTACCTCCTGGCAACCAGCAATTTAAGGAAGACAGAGGACCTACTGGTCATTCCTCATGGGTTTAGAAGAGGACAAGCAGCAACCTCTCGCACCATCGCAGCATGGTTGGTGAAGATCATTAAGAGAGCTTACGCATCTAACAATGCACGAGTACCTGAGGGCTTAAGGGCACACTCCACAAGGGCAATGGCGACCTCCTGGGCGGCCTACTGCAGGGTATCAGCCGAAACCATCTGCAAAGCAGCCACTTGGTCTTCGAAAACCACTTTTATCTCTCATTATAAAGTGGACTCCGCTAGATTGTCCACGGTAGAATTTGGGAGAGCAATTATTCAGGCTAACTCCTCAATACCTTCTAAATAAAAAACTTATCTTTTGCTCATACCCACCCAGTTTGCGAGTTATTCCCCATAGGTGTATGCTGCCATGATGCGACAGGAAAACGGAAAATTGTATACTCACCTTTCCGTAATTTTCCTTTCCTGTCGCATCTCATGGCAGCATACAAATGCCCACCCATCTGAGGTGAGGTATATATACACGGAGAATGCTGGGGCAGGGGCTCTCTCAGACTTTAATAGCTACGCGGTCCTATCAGGTTGCGGGGGCGGATACACAACCCATAGGTGTATGCTGCCATGAGATGCGACAGGAAAGGAAAATTACGGAAAGGTGAGTATACAATTTTCCGTTTTATATTACCCTTGGGCATTTCTTATAAGAATACAATGCTTCGTAACTCCCAATTGAAGTTGCATTAGGACTGCGAATAAATAGAAAATATACAGTAGTTCATGACCAAATTACTTATATTAAGTGGTTTTTATGAAATGGCTTCTGTATAGACAAGAGGAAAATGGATAGACAAAAAATTGACAGTACACAAAGTCCAGGGTCTCAGGCATCTATGTTCAGGCAACTATGATTATGTTAGCTTTATAAATACTGTATTGTAAAAATATCCAAATATAAGCATTTTTTTCACATTCTGTTTATCACATTGCATTTGCATTCCGATATATGGCCAGCATTTTGGTGGACATATCTGCATATGCAGATGATCTCAGGTGTCTACACACTTCTGCTAACAGGAAATGGACTTGTGTTTCCAAGGTTTTGCAACTATTTAGAACTGATTTTTAATTTTCTTATTGCACTGATTGTGTCCAGGCTGTGCACGCTTAGGTATTTACCTATTCTTAACAAGCAGTGAAGGCACTTTAGAAATATTAATTAAGCAGTACCCTGTCTTGACTTCCTCCTGAACAAATAGCAGTATACTTCCTGTGAGCATGCCTTGTCATTCTTGTAATTCACCTAATATGGCCATATTAAGTTTATTTATTTATTTCAGGTACTTATATAGCGCCGTCAATTTACGCAGCGCTTTACATATATATATTATACATTCACATCAGTCCCTATACCCTCAAGGAGCTTACAATCTAAGGTCCCTAACTCACATTCATACCTATACTAGGGCCGATTTAGACAGGATCCAATTAACCTACCAGCATGTCTTTGGAGTGTGGGAGGAAACCGGAGTACCCGGAGGAAACCCACGCAGACACAGGGAGAACATGCAAACTCCAGGCAGGTAGTGTCGTGGTCGGGATTCGAACCAGCGACCCTTCTTACTGCTAGGCGAGAGTGCTACCCACTGCGCCACTGTGCCACCCGATGTTATTAAGTGAAAGATATCATAGCAGGCATCCCAGCCCCTTTGTGTATGTGCAGCTACATGGAAGGGAAAGCCCCAGCTGCAACTAATTAGGCTGGCAGCAACAGCACCCTTCCTGGTATGGCCGAACATTTGTTTGGACCGAACCCAAGCTCATCCCTACTTAGGGGACTTGAACCCGGTACTGATGTTTACTGATGTATGAACACTAGTATTTTTGGCATTAGTATTTACTGTGCATGTGTGTGTGTATTTGCATGCACACACATGTAGCACAGGGGTTTGCTACCAAAAGTTATCATGTTAAGTAATTTGTTGTTTCTGAAACTTTACCAGGATCTTTCTTTCTTTTAAGAAGCAAACAACTATGCATTGTGGGGAATGTAGTTTGATGAGGAAGTCACTCATGTTGTTAAATCAGTCTGGGAACTACTGGGAACTACTGACCCACAATGCCAAGTCACAGACCCACAATGCCAAGTCACAGAACAGCTTGCTGGGTAAACAGATAAAAGGACAGGTGTGGCCTGCTTTCAGCCTTTCCAGACGCCATTCAACAACCAGCAGGAGGTCTGTGTGTGTGACCTGGGCTGAGAGACTGTGCTCTGCGGCGCGGAGCAGGATCTTGTGGTGAGAGTGCACCTGCCCATTTCAGTAAAGTGCACTGTTTGCTGAGTGATTTATTTTACAGACTGCTGGTGAGACTTGTAGTTCCACAGAGAGGATTCTACTTATTCACAGGCTACATGCAGCTGCACCCTGTGCTGTGTGGTCAGTACTGTTTTACACTCACACATAAGGAAGAAGTGCCATATTTCTTCAGTTACACAGTTATAAATGTACCATTTATTCTACGGTTTGCTTTCTCTCTTTTGCCCTGTTGGATTACAAATACTGCAGTTTAAACTACAGGCTAGCTGAAGATATCTGGAGTCAGGGAACTTTTATCATCTTCTGCAAAGCACCACGATTCTATTTTGTAGTTTGGACACTGAATTACAACCTAGGGGGAGCCCTTGAGTACAGGTTAAATATTGTATTGTATTACTGAATGTGAGAAACATTATATTGCAATTTGGTGTGTGTATTGGGGTTTCAGTGGGAAGGTGTTTAATATAGGAATTGAAGCATATTGAACGCCTGTCCCATTATACACCTGCCTGCATATACTCCCTACAGTGATTATTGAACTCACCGTTTCACATATACACTAACTGTTATCTACTGTCATTTATAGTTTCTGATTTGTCACTTTGTTCATCGTGTTTAATATCCACTTTGGTAAACTTTCTGAGTGGTTAATTGCTATTCTGTGTGAGTCTCTATTTATTACTACAGCTGATAAAGTGAGGGGATCTAGGGCTGTGGTAAATATACTTTATAGTTTATCATTATTGTGTTTCTCTCTATTGCTGGGTCCCACACTAATATTACCAAGCAATTGTGCCAGAGGGGTTGAGACCATTCTTGGGGTTGAGAGGCAGGGTGCAGAATCAAACATTCATTAGCAGCTCCTTCAGGGGTAGTGCTACATGTGGAGGCTCATCCGGGATAACTGCTACTCTGTAATCAACTTCCCTAGAGGGCACCCCTATAAGCACCAGAATGGACCCTGCCGCTGTGATTCAGTGGTGTGGAGAAGAGCGCACCAACCCAGAGTCAAGCGTAGTGATTGAACTCCCTGGGGACACCTGGACTGAGGAGCAGATCGGTCAGGTAGTGCAGACATTGTCCTCTGGCAAAAAAACATGGGTGATTGATGTTAGACCTGATCGTGAGGCCTCATGCACACATGTGCTACTGGAATGGAAGCAGGGGATTCCTGACCATTTCCGAGGATCCAGTGTGCAGTGGGCCGACCAGGCTGAGTTTTGTCTAATCTAGTCACACACACCAGACAAGTGTCTGGCAAGTACCAGTTGAGTTAAGGCCGCAAAGGAAGAAACCCCCTCTTCGGCACCCCTGGCCATGATCAGGCCAGAGTTCTTTACAGCCATTGGAGACTTTGTATCCAAATACCAGAAGGGCAATTCAGTCTGCTCTGGGGCTGTCTAAATCTGCGATTCTTCTCGGGGAGAGTTCCCATCCCTTCTGGAGAGGATAATTTTGACATATGGTTTGATCAAGCTATCCAGGTGGTTGAAAAATGGGAGGTAGCGGATGCAGTAAAAAGGCAGAGATTGATTGAAAGTCTGCGGGCCCCAGCTTCGATGTGAGTCAGAACCTCAAAAGAGACAAGCCCAGCTGTGCGGCTTCTGAGTGCCTAGAAGCACTTTGAGAGAACTATGGGGGAATTGAAGACTGCACAGAGTTACTCTGTCTTTTTTCCCACACCTATCAAAAGGAGGATGAGAAGCTATCAGATTATGTCAAGCGACTAGATCAGATTTTACACCAAATCGTAATGAAGGGTGGAATGGAAGGCAAAGTCGCAACCAAGAACTTAGTTCCCCAGATGATCAGAGGAGAGCAGGCACTGGATCCCATTGTGCTACAGTTGCTGGCCCAGGGCTCGAGTAACCTCTGCACTTACTTTAAATTAATGAAGGTTATCAGAGAAGAGGAGGCACTCGTTACAGTCAAGGTATCAAGGCCAGAGCCTGCCAAGGGACCCAAACACGATGTCTCAGCTTGCATCATACAGTCAGGACCTGAAATAGAGACCAGCCCAGAGGAAGAGATCTGCAACCCCATTGACACTTTGGCACAAGCCGTAGCTCAATTGGCACAAGTGCAGACTGTTTTACAGAAAAGCTTATATGGGATTCAGCAGACAGTTGAGCAAGTGAGGAAAGCCCAAACTGATATGCAAAAATCACTCTCAGAAATTAAACACGCTGGGCCCACCTCTGCAGATGGAAGAGATAATGTGACCCCTTCCCCAGTTCAGAAATGTTATCAATGTGGGGAAGCAGGACATTGTGTTACACAGTGTCCAAATAGGGAAAACTTGGCAGATATCGCAGTGGAAGTTGCCAAAGCATTAAAGAGGGCTTCCGTGGTTGCCTCTGAGCGACCAAATGTCCCACTCCCTTTGACACATATAGCCCGGCGTTAGGAAGTCAGTGTACCATCAGACTCGCCCACTGCACCTTGCCAGAGGCCAACAAACCAAGACGTCTGTTTAAACTGTGGTGGTGTAGGCCACTACCAGTGAGAATATCCTAGTCCACTGAGGAGGACAGAAGACTGGTGTAGACCTCAGAGAAGTGACCCAAAGATGGAGAAAAGATCTGGGCCTTCAAGAAGAACTTTCCCTGAACCTGCAAGGGAACAATGGAAAACACCTGCAGTTTATGCCGTCTCAGTGAGAAATGCTTATCAGCCTCCAGAACAATGTCAGAAACGGAATTCTCAATGCCGGAGGCTGAAGGAAGCATGAGTCCAGTCATGCCAACCTACTGTTCCAGATGCTTCCTCCTGCCCAGTTCATAGGCCCTCTGCCTATAGTGCCTGCTCTGGTTGAAGGGATTTATACCAGAGCCATTCTTGATTCAGGTGCCCAGGTTACTTTGCTGACCAGAGACTTTTACAAGAGGTATTTGTCATACATGCCCCTGCAAAAGTTGCAAGATATAGAGATTCAGGGCATTCAAGCAGAAGATTACCCTTGGGATGGATATCTGTGGATCAAGTTGTCGTGTGATCCATTGAGGGTTGGGAAGCCTCAGAACTTTGAGACACTGGCTATTGTCTGCCCTTGACTGCCAGGGTCCACAAGAAGTTTGTTGATCGTTGGGACCAACACAGATCTGGTGAAGCGGCTGTTAGCCCCTGTTGTCTCCAGATGTGATCCCTTACCTTCCCTGCCAGCAGGAGGGCCAGAGGTGTCCCCCTCTTCCATAGTGGATGGAGAAGGATCCACAGTAGAGGCAAAAGAAACCGATGTGCAGGAGGCAAAAGCGGTTAAACAGGAGAAAGTGGCCAGTGAGCCTACTGTGTCAGAACCAGTAAACCAGAGGAAACAAAGAGTCATTTCCCAATTCAAGAGACTGACCTGTGGTGTGTTGGATGAGAGTTCCAAGGAAACTGTCCTCTACCCTCAAGGGACTCTTGACATGCCTGATCTGTTCACTGCTGCTTTGGTGAAGGGCAACCCTGACTCACCCCTTGGCACAACTGGTAGGGCCATTCCAATTAAGGTGGCCTGTGGGCAGGACAACCTTCCTTCCTATGTTCATTGGTGGAAGGTTATTCTGACAGTTTCTTCTGCAAATGTGAATTGTCTGTTGTCATGTGTGCATTAACCAATTTCTCCAGATGTAAAGTGTGCCCCCTTGTCTTCTGTAATGACCTGAAAGTGAATAACTCAGCACCAAGTTACTCTTTACTCTTCCCAAGAGAGAATACATTTATTTCCTCTACTCTTTCCTCGTAGCTGAGCTCCTCCATGCCTCTTATCAGTTTGATTGCCCTTCTCTACACTTTCTCCAGTTCACTGATATCCTTTTTGTGAACTGGTGCCCAAAGCTGAACTAAACATATTCTAGATGAGGCCTTACTAATGATTTGTACAGGGGCAAATCCATCTCTCTCTCTCTCTCTCTCTCTCTCTCTCTCTCTCTCTTTCTCTCTGATATCTATGCCTCTTGAAACAAGAAAGTATTTTGCTAGCTTTAGAAACTGCAGATTGGCATTGCATGCTATTATTAGGTCTATGATCTACCAGAACTTCTAGATCCTTTTCCACCATTGACTCCCCTAGCTGTTCTCCTAGTATGTATGATGCATGCATGTATTTAGCCCCTAAGTGAATAACTTTGCATTTATCAACATTGAACCTCATTTGCCACATAGTTGCCCAATGTAATTGTGTATTGAGGTTGACTTGTAGGTTGAAAACATCTTGTAAGGACGTAATTCTACTGCTAGCTTGATGTCACATGCTAATACTGAAATGGTACTTTTAATCTCAAACCCAATATCATTCATACATTTGTTAAAAAGCAAGGGTCCCAAGGCTGAATCTTGGGGTACCACCAATACCTTTAGACCAATCAGAGTATCAATCATTAATCATTACTCTCTGAATACGGTCTTCTAGCCAGTTTTCTATCCATGTACCTGTAGACTTTAAAGTTAAAGTAAACCCATCTATAAAACAGTTTAATTTCTGGCATTTGTCGAAAATATAACACTCCCATTGGTTGTGCTCTCACGCAACCAGACTGACTACTGCTTAACCAATTCAGTACTGGACCCTTTCATCCCCTTCCCATCCAGGCCAATTTTCTGATTTCAGCGCTGTCACACTTTGAATGCCAATTACTGAGTCATGTAAAGCTGTACCCAAATGAAATAAAGATAGACAAATAAAGTTTTCTTTTGATGGTATTTAATCACCAGTGGGCTTTTTATGTTTTGCAATATAAACTACAAAATACCAAAAATTAAAAAAAAATATTATTTTGTTAGTTTCTGTTATAAAATTTTGCAAATAAATAATCTTTCTTCATAAATTTAGCCCAAATTTATTCTGCCACATTTCTTTGGTAAAAATAACCCAAGTTAATGTATATTTTTTAGTCTGTGTAAAAGTTATAAACTATGGTATAGATGCATTATACATGAAAACTGATCACTCCTGATGTACTAATAGCATATTTCTGTTCTTGGGGCCCTATAATGGCAAGACAGTACAAATACCCCCCAAATAATACCTTTTTAAAAATGTTTTACATACTATCACCAGAACATTACAGTGTCACCATAGTGATATAATGCTGCTCTGGGGAGGTGATCATGATCTTTTTTTTTTTTTACACTATGATTGCTGATGATCACTGTATAAGCAATCACTTTTACAATGTGAAACTACTGTATGAATGGCATCTATTCATGTGCCATTGTGTACAATTGTGATAGCTGTGATTGGCCACAGTTCCCACATTTTATAGGTCTGCTGTGATTTGCCCTTTATGATGTGATCACTGTGACCAACAGAGATCATAACAATATTACACAGTGGGTATGAATGAAGTCTGTTGTTTACAACTGATGAGTTTGCTGTGATTGGTCACAGTGATCACATGGTACAAGGGCCAAGCACAATAATCTGTTTTTATAGATCAAGTCATAAATCTTGCCACTGTGCAGCCCCTAGGGCATGCACAAAGCAGATGGGTGGGAGGACTTCATATGATGTCCACCCGGGATAACAGTGCTCCCACTCGAGCGTAATATTTTAATAGGCGGGAGGTGGTTAAAATATTATTTTTCCAGCAAAAACTCTTCTATATAATCTTTTATTAACTTCTCGAGTATATTTAATTTCTTTTGATCCCTTTTTAACTATAGGCACCATATTAGCCTTAAGCCAATCCATTATGCCAGTCATTAAAGAGTACAAATTAGAAACAATGGCTTAGGTATAGCAGAGCTCAGCTCTTTAGGGGCTCTTTGGTGTAAGCCATCTGGTCCATGTTTTTTATTCACCTTTATTTTGTCTAAATGATTTTGGGCCATGTCAATTTTGAGCCATTGTGGTTTATTTGGGGCTATGTCAATATTATCCCCATTAAAAACTTGAAACTCTCAATTTCAATTTGTACACACAGAGCTGAAGAAGGTATTTAATCAATTAGCCTTCCCTATGTCTTTAGTAGCCAACTCATACTTGATTTGATTGTAGCCAACTCAGAATTTTCTAGTAAAGGGCCAATATGCTCAGAACTGACCTCCTACTGCTAATACAGTTGAAGGATTTTTGGGGGTTTGTCCTAGTCTCTTTAGCGACCTGTTCATTTACAGTTTTTGCAGCCTTGATTTTCTTTTTTAAATATTCTGTTATATTCTTTTAAAATCTGAAAATTTATTTTTTTACAATTCTTATAGATACTGAAGTGAATAAGGCTTCTTTTTACTGCTTGTTTTGATGTAAATACGTTAGTATGCCTGATCTGGACATAGGTTCATTTTAACCATTTCAGGAATTTAAAAAGAGGAGCTACATCATAAAAACATCAACAATGTTTCTAGAATGTATATCCCACATCTTGCCCCTCTATCCCTGCCGCCACTCCTCCTTTCAGCAATTACCCACATTCAAAATGACAGCCAGGTACAGTGGGGCAAAAAGGTATTTAGTCAGCCACCAATTGTGCAAGTTCTCCCACCTCAAAAGATGAGAGAGGCCTGTAATTGTCATCATAGGTATACCTCAACTATGAGAGACAAAATGTGGAAACAAATCCAGACAATCACATTGTCTGATTTGGAAAGAATTTATTTGCAAATTATGGTGGAAAATGAGTATTTGGTCACCTTCAAACAAGCAAGATTTCTGGCTCTATCTTCTTCTTTAAGAGGCTCCTCTGTCCTCCACTCATTACTTGTATTAATGGCACCTATTTGAACTTGTTATCAGTATAAAAGACACCTATCCACAACCTCAAACAGTCACACTCCAAACTCCACTATGGTGAAGACCAAAGAGCTGTCAAAGGACACCAGAAACAAAATTGTAGACCTGCACCAGGCTGGGAAGACTGAATCTGCAATAGGCAAGCAGCTTGGTGTGAAGAAAACAACTCTGGGAGCAATAATTAGAAAATTGAAGACATACAAGACCACTGATAATCTCCCTTGATCTGGGGCTCCATGCAAGATCTCACCCCGTGGGGTCAAAATGATCCCATGGGGTGGGTTAATTTTCATTACCAAAAGAGGTAAAACCTATACTATTACTTACCTTGTCCCTACGATCCCCCGATGTTTCCCGCTGTGTCCTCCGGTCGTGTCCTACAGCCGATGCGTCTGTATTTCGGGTTCCCTTCCCTGTGAGCCCTGCAACGCAGGGGGGCGAAGCCAGGTGGGAAATTTAAAAAAGTTAAAAACATACACATAATACATTGGAATCTGTTAGGGTTACATTAGTGCATCAAACCATTTAATCTCAGTTTTGTCCCTAGTGCTTTGTCCAGTGCCCTGCCTGCACTTTTACCATTTTTTCTGCCTGGAAACTTGAGAAAATTGAGAAAAAAGTCTCTTTAGGTCAAAAGCGGTTTTAGACCAGCTAGAAAACAGCAATAGTGCATTAGAATCACTTGCAGAATTCATCATCAGACACTGAAAGTGATGACAGTGACAATTCTGCGACTGAGCTCAGTGATGTGCGAAATTGGTGCTCTGTTGACTGTGGTTCGGATCAGGCAGTGCCCCCAAGATTCCCATTTACTGGAGAATCTGGTATGAAAATAGATGTTGAACATGACAACCCCTTGGCATACTTACAATTATTTCTGACCAATGAGGTTATTGAAAAAAATTTTACTGAGACAAACCGGTACAAAGAGCAACAATTAGCTACTACGCATCAGAGGTTTCAAAGAAGCAGAAAGTGGGAACCAGTGACCAAAGATTACATTTGGAAATTTTTGGGCCTAATAATACTTCAGGAAGTGGTGGGTAAACCCCTGCAGAAGTGGTATTGGATAACTAATAAATTACCTGCCACTCCATTCTATGGCATGGTCATGTCAGAGTACAGATTTTCCCTGATCGTGAAATATTTACACTTCGAAAACAATGAAGAATTTGATTTAATTACTCATCCTGCACCAAAACTAAGGAAAATTTGGGAAATATCTCAAATTATTCTAAAGAAATTCCAATGGAGCTATGTGCCAGAAAGAGATATCAGCATAGATGAAAGTCTAATGGCCTAATGTCTAATGGCCTACAAGGGAAGGCTCAGCGTGGTTTGTTGCTTGAAGCGAGATGACAGTGGAAAGAAAATCAGAAAGTAAACCAGGTTCCATTGTCCTGATTTTGACGGTGGACTTTGTACAGTCCCATGTTTCAAAATTTTTCATACCTGCGATGTTTACTAAACCAATATCCAGTGTCTAGTATTATAGTGACTAGTAACATTGCACCCTTGTGTGGACAAATTTCAGTGTTTTTGGTTTGATTACATTATTTAATAAAATGTATTATTATTATATTATTATTTTTTATAATTATTTATTATATTATAATTTATGATTTCATGTTTCAAACTTTATCATACCTGGGATGTCTACTAGACTCTTGTTTGGACAGATTTAAGTGAGTTATTCCTAAGAATTACAGGCCTACAATATAAAACAACAAATTTCCAAGCAATGTCACCGCTTTGACATTCAAAAATACTGACATAATCAGACCGCCAGGGAGGTTAATAGCCCATAGTTAACCCTAATTAAGGCCTTCCTCCATTTCTTCCATTTTCTTATATTTTCTTCAGAATTTTTCCCTATATTTGTATTTTTTTTGTTACCATTATTTTTTTATTTCTTTTTATTTTACATTAAAATGATGTTAAAAAATAAAACAATTGAACTTTTTCTTTTTCCAATAACATTACATGCTTTGTACCAAAAGCATAATTTTAGGTACATTTTAAATGAGACAAATTATATAATACTTTTTTTGTTTACAGTAAACTACTTTTTTTTAAACTAATACTTGTAAAAAGAAAAAAAAAAGACCATGTTGCCAAAGAAAAACCTAGTTTGTCCTTCAAAAATCAATTTGACAAAGTTATCGAATTGTAAAAATTATTCTGGTTCATAAAAGGTTTAAAGGTCAGAGAGCTGAAGTGGTTAAAGTGGACCTATACTTAAAATCTACAGTTTGGCAGACAGAGATTTGTTAGAACTTTTTAATGTGACAAAGCAAATCAGTAATAAAAATGTACCGTTATCATATACAGTAAATCCAGATTAAAAGCAACAGAGTACTTTTTTACATTTAACAGGAGGCATATCCCTTCCACTCTTCCTTTAGATTACTGAATTCCAATAATAATGTTATCAGGGAGCTAGTTCTAAAACAGGAAGGGCTGCCTTATGGGTGTTAGGTCACACCTCTATCAATATCATGGCTGCACAACTTTCTAACCCCCCTAATCCTAATCTAGCTAGAAGAACCCAGAGCCAGGTGCTTTCTTACCTCTACATGGCCTCTTCCAATGTTTATCTTCTTTATCCCGAAAACCTTTTGGCGCTTGCTGTGACTGCATAGTGAGTCCCTATAAATTTATATGGAACCATACCCCTAGCATCTCCAGTTTTCAAGCTGGGCCCCTTTCAATTCTATGGGGACTCAGCCAGTGCCAAAGAGAATTTCAGCCTAGTAAAAGGGTAAACAGCGGAGGAGGCCATTCCTGTGATGTAGAGGTAAGTAAGCATCTGGTTGGGCAGTACTAGATTAGGTTGTGATAGAGGGCTGAAGGGGAGTATGTAGGCAGGTGCCTATTAATTGCTCTGCCTCACTGTGTAGTGTTCTGTTTCTTTGCACTATGTGCTATGTTTACATCTGTCTTCTAAAGTACATGGTAATTGTTTTGGGTTATGGTGCCGACAATAAAAGGGTTAAGCTGGCTGCCAGCCTACTCCCTGGTGTTCATGATACCGTCTCCGTGCAGTGGCTTTTAAATACCAGGGGAGGCAGGCCTTGTGGTCTTTAAGGTCAGTCCATGAGAGGGGGGAGAGAGAAGGACTTGTGTTGCTATGTAGTTGGACTCTGTTTCTTTATAGTCCCCATGGTGGGGAACCTGATCAGGTTTCCAGAAAATGAACTTTTGTGCTTGGGGTGGACTTGTTCTACCCTAACAAATTTATGGACCAGAATGCAGGGCAATGCTATTGAGAATTTATATTTGATGAAGAGCTTTGCCTGGTCAGAAGTTTATTCAAAAGTGCATAGTGATAAATGTATGGTGTTTTCAAAAGCAACCTCTGGGGACAGCAATCTCACAATATATTGATACTAATAACGATGCAGCGAAACTAAAACAGTCTCTCTTAAATAAATGATTTCCAAATGATGAAACAAAGTCCTTTAATATGTATGTGTGGCCAACCACCAGTGAATTCCAAATATCCCACACTGATCACCCATGTGTCACATGCATTACATCCAGTGAACCATATGCGCTCACCTCCTGGGCTGGACCTTAATCACCAATCAAGGTCAAACGCACTTTTGTCCCTCCAGGGCTATACTCCAACGGGCCCCTGGCTCCCAATAACAATCACAGGCACTGACACATGGACTGGAACTTCTGTTTGACCTCCTTCTCTCGGTGTGACATGTGCTCATGCAAAAGAAATAAAACCAAAAGTACTCTCCATACATTTTAAAACAATTTGATAAAATGGGACACTCACAAACAAATGCACTCTCAGTGACATGTACTGCGCATAGTAGAAAAGTAAACCGCCTTTTCACTACAGGGTCTCCACACTGCCTAGTGGTGGCATCAAATGTGCTGGCTTGACTCTGTTCCTATATGCGTTACACCTCCCAAAGCTTACTCAGCAAGAGAAGGCAGTTTTATGCTATGTGCAGTACATGGCACTGAGAGTGCATTTGTTTGTGAGTGTTCCAATTTAGATTTTATTAAATTGTTTCCAAATGTATGGAGAGCACTATTGATTTTATTTCTTTTCCATGAGCACATGTTACACAGAGAGGAGGAGGTCAAACAGAAATTTCTGTCCATGTGTTGGTGCCTGTGATTGTTACTGGGAGCCAGGAGCCAGTTGGAGTATAGCCCTAGAGGGGCAAAAGTGCACTAGACCTTGGCCTCTAGGAGCGTAACAGTGCATCTGTAACCCTCCCGTCCACAAGCAGACTTACTTTAAAATGATACTAAAGTCTAGTTTTTTTTTGTTAAAAATAACAATCATGTATTACTTACCTGCTCTGTGCAGTGGTTTTGCACTTAGCTTCCCAGATCCTCCTCTTTTCGAGTCCCTCGCTGCTGATCCTGGCCCCTCCCTCCTGTTTAGTGCCCCCACACCAAGCAGCTTGCCATTGGGCACTTGAAGCCAAGCCGCAGCTCAGTGTGTCCATTCAGACAAGGAGCCATGGCCCGGCCCTGCCCCTCTCTCTCCTCATTGGCTCACTGACTTTGATTTACAGCAGTGAGAGCCAATGACGCTTCACTGCTGTCTCAGCCAATGAGGAGGAAGAGTCCTGCACAGACTATTCTCTTGTGCAACATCAATGGATCGAGATGGGCTCAGGTAAGTATTAGGGGGTCTGAGAGGGGCTGCTGCACACAGACGGCTTTTTATCTTAATGCGTAGAATACATTAGGATAAAAAAACATCTGCCTTTACAACCACTTTAAAGGAGGTAGATTGTACAGTGTAGAATTATTAGAAAGAGGATTACCAAAAGGCCTTCTGAAAGCCTTGCTCAACTTGGCAATGTTTATACCGCTTTATAATAATCCATTAAGGTAACTTGAGTGGACTTTCTAACTTAATTTCAGTCAAAATTTCCTGGGTAGCATTGAAAGTTAGCTGATTGATTTTACCTGTTGCGTGAAGTAGCTTGTTACTATTGGTAACTCTGTTAGTTGCATCTTCATCATTATATTTAGTTCCTTTCAGCACAGATAAATAAAAATGACCAACTCAACAATACGTTTTCCTATGATGAGTTACAGAGGTGAAGCAATTTTTTTCTTATCATTCTCTTCTGTTTTTAGTTTCAGCCACAGTCAGATTGTCATGATACATCATTTGAGTTATATTTTATGCAACTGGAAAAATACAGTACTACTCTGCTCACACATATTGTTTTTCTGGATGGCACCAAAATGATCAATTTATTTTACTAATAGTGTTTCTAGGCTGGAGATGAAATATCATTCATGTTGTGATCCAGCTCCCTTTCTTTTCTCTTTTCCACAGACCCAAACTATAATGTGTATGCCTTGCAGGAATATGACATTTCCCTCAAAAAACTATGTTTTAGATTCTAAAGGTCACTTACAAAGATGCAATGCTGCAAACCTACAGAGGAAATTCAGTATCTCCTTTTGTGTGAAGTTTTCATCTTTGTATAGGTTAACACATAAATCAGAACATCATAATGATGGCAATAAATAGCATCTAGCAAACATTTTTAGGAATAGCATATTGCAGACAGCATATCACATAAGGTACAAACCCAACTAGCCTTAAGCCTTGTACACACGATCGGATTTTCTGCAGACAAAACTTCTGACTTTTGTCCGAAGGACGTTGGCCCAAAACTTGTCTTGCATACAAACGGCACACAATTGTCAGCCAACAAACACGGAAGTAGTGATGTACTAGACGTATTACAAGCCGATAAAGAGGAAGTTCAATTGTCATGCGACACCCTTTGGGCTCCTTCTGCTAATTTTGTGTTAATAGAAATAATATATATAATAATAAATAATTAATAATAATTAATAATAAATAATTAAATAAATAATAAATAATAAATAATTAAATAATAATAGTTAATTTCGTGTTAATAGTGTTCGTGTTAGTAGAAGTTTAGTGAGTGTTGATTTGCGCTTTTCAGTTTGTGCTTGTCAGTTCGTTTCTGAACGGCCATTCGTCAACCAGCCATGTTGCTGAATCGGAGGAGAGAACATGCTATCATTGGGCTTGGAGTTATTGCTTTGACCCAAGTCCAGGAACAGGAACAGGAGGAGGAGGAGTTCTTGGACAAAAAATTGGTTGCTTAATTGTGACCAATTCTGTCATATGCCTTTGCTGCGGGAGCACCAGGAGAATAATCCTGATGATTTTAGGAATTATCTCCGGACGACGGATCCCTGCTTTAATTGTCTCTTGGCATTGCTGACCCCCTATATTAAGAAGCAGGACACATGCATGAGGCTTGCCATTACTCCCGAGCAAAGGCTCAAAGCCACCTTGCAGTACTTGGCTACGGGTAGAAATGTCTCCAGGACCTCAAGTTTATGACTGGGATCTCTCCCCAGGCTCTGGGACTCATTATTCCAGATACTTGTTCTGCCATTATTCAAGTCCTGCTGAAGGACTATATTCGGGTAAGTTTTAGCCTTTAACATCACATTCATGTATTTAATGTTTGCTAATGTATTGTATTCATTTCTTGATTCCATAATTACCATTGTTGTAATATGCTGTGAATGTTATCTTTCTCCTCATGCATTCTGTAAGCTTTTATGCTCCTTTTTTGTCCTTCATGCATATTTTCCTTGAATAACCTCCCCAGCATGCTATCCTGGGCCCATACCCACCTAGTCTAGTAACTTAACAATGTATTTGGTCAGCTACATTTTTGTGCTTACCCTAAACACCCCCTAAAATGTGCCCAAATGTTATTGTTGTCCTCAAATTCTGGCAGAGTGCAAGAGGCCATTTTTTTGGGGGCAACAAACTAATTTGGAACCCCCCAAATGCTAAGTCAACCGCTATAAATACTTTACTGCTGACTTTGCAAAACCCATACACACTATACATATTCGATTCTAAAGGTCACTAACAAAGATGCAATATGTGGTCATATTTCTGGATGAGTTCACCAAAGCATGTAGTGCAAGGGCCTGCCTGATTGCCTTCAGATTGTAACGTAGAAAGTTTTTGTCTCCTATTGTCTTGATGATAGGTAATTTATGAATGTCAAAATGTGCTTCAATTTGGACAGTGTGTATCCATATTTTTGTATCATGACACTTCTTACCTGTCCACTGGGCTGCCAATAGTGTAAATAAGGAGGGGCTGGCCAAAGTATCACACATTATTTATGCATTCAGCACTCATGGAAGTGGAGAGGGGTACCTGTCCAAAACATCTATCCATTACCTCCCCCCCACCATAACATTTTCGAATGGGCCACCAGAGGGGGTGAGGAATCCGATAAGTTGACCTTACACTTTTAAACTTTATACTTATGTTGGCCAAGAATGTTTGTGTCAAATCTGCTTGAAATGTTATGTGCAGAGGTAGTAATTTCTGTCTTCTTTTTTGACTCCACAGTTTTCTTCCAACCCCCAGCAATGACAGGCTGTTGCAGCCCAGTTCCAGCATCAGTGGGATTTTCCCAACTGTTGTGGTGCTATTGATGGCAAACATGTCAGGATTGTCCCACCACCCAACTCAGGCTCAAATTTTTTTAACTACAAGGGCTTTTGCAGCATAGTCCTGCTAGCTGTAGTGTTGGCAACTCAGATGGAGGTGTCATTATGCAGATGGAGTTCTACCGTCGGCTCCAGAATGGCACTTTAAATTTGCCACCTGCTGAGGACAATGTTGAGAGCCTCAATTTTGTTTTTGTGGCAAACTAGGCCTTTGCTCTGGGGGAACATCTTATGAAGCCCTTTACTATGAGGAACCTCACCCCAGAGCACAGAATCTTTAATCATAGGCTCTCTTGTGTCAGAAGGGTGGTTGAAAAGCCTTTGGCATCCTCTCCAGTCACTTCAGGCTGTTTTTAACACCTATTAACCTGGCACAATATAAAATAAACCACACTGTATTGTGCTGTTATATCCTCCACAATTTTTTACGGGGGAATGCTAGTAGCTACCTTTACTCAGTGCCAACTGATGTGGACCCCGCAGTGTCAGGCCCAGCTGAAGAGGCTGCAGCTCATCCGTCGGTGGGCATGATGATGGCTCTCGAAACTGGCCGTGCTGGGTTGCCCTCACAAAATGCACGAGATATCTGGCAAAAATTAATGGATTATTTTGTGAGTAGAGGGGCAGTGGCTTGACAGCAAACTGTAGCTGATCCAGAATAATATTTTTATTTGATTATAAACTCCTATTTCATTTGAACTACTGTTATCTTTGTTTCTTATCTGTATAATAGGTTCTCAAATGGCCTTTATTTTGGCCATTTTATACAATAGTGCAAACCTACCTTATTTGCTACATAAGGTGACAATCTCTTCTTCAGCTAACTATTATGTTGTGCTCTGGGTCTGCTACACACACACAATGTTTTTATTATTAATGTATCTAATGCATTAAGTTCAAAAACATTATGCCTTTTCAACTCCTTTAATTTTGTGGATGCCATAAAATTGCCTGAGTTGGCCACATTTTAGAGCACATTGTCACTGTAACAAACTTAGCAAATACACTGGTATTGAGCATTGAAATAATAAGCCACACATTGTTTAGTAAAAACATTTTACTCAAAGTACATTCACATGTGTGTTTTTAGGTTTTATAACAAACCAACATCTTGGTGTATAAACATGTATGTTTGCCATTATTTTGCCTTTTTTGGGGCTAAACAGGCATTTTTGAAAACATAAGATACACATCCCAAACTCAGGAACTTACAAAGTTTGAGTTTGGTAAAGTGAAGGCCATATGAGACATTAGTATCCCAAGACTGTGTTGATGTTGCCTTCCTTAGATGAGGTGATCTCACCCCTCTAAAAGCCCAAATTTGAAGCCATGTACACATAGAAGCATAACTGTTAAATGTCCCTTATGATCCCCTGCCTTAACAGTGTGTAGCTACAAACAGGTTAGTTTGTAAACCCTCATAACTAAAGTAGGTGAGAGGAAGGGGTTGCACCCCCAAAACGCGTCCATTGGTAACATGTGCTATCTTCCATCACGAGGTATAAATGGACGCGTTTTGAGGGTGCAACCCCTTCCTCTCACTTACTTTAGTTATGAGGAAGGGGTTGCACCCCCAAAACGCGTACATTTATAATCCGTGATGGGAGCAAGCACATGTTGACACACTGTGTGTTTTGTGGCTTTAAAATGGGCATCTTCAAATTTTGGCTTTGCGATTCTTAAAAACACATACAGATTACAATTAACATTACTTAATGCAGTGTTTCCCAACTCTCCTTCTCCAGATGCATTCCCAGGTCATGTTTTCTGCTTTTGTCACAGGTGATGATGTCATTTTCGAAGTTATTAATTCACACAGTCGTTTTTATACTGAGGAAAATACAGAAAACAGGACCTGGTGGTGCAGCTAGAGAAGTGGAGAAACACTGACCTCGGACACTAAAGCCTAGGTTCACATTGGAGCAATTTGTCATGCAATTTGAGAGATAAAATCACATGGCAAGTCGCAGCCTATTGGAGGCAATGGCACTATTCCAATTGGTGCAACACCAATTTAGCGGCGCCGCACCAATTTGCAAATGTAGTTCCTGCACTACTTTTTCCGATTTCAGGTGCGCTTCAATAGACATCTGGGCATGAAGCCACACTAAAGTCTATCAAGTAGCACCTGAAATCGCACTGACCTTGCTACTTAGAAATCGTGCTACTTCAAGTGAATTTCAAAGTAGCATCAATGTGAACCAGGGCTTACAATGATTTTTGCACTTGCCACATAAGGCTTTGTTGACCAAACCGATTTGCATCCTAAATTAACAAAGTTTTATTTATACTTTCCTGCGAACAAGATACAGCATTCCTAAAGAAGCAAGGACAAAAACAAAGTTGGTTTATACTTTTTTAGATGTAACTTGGCTAACAGCCACATTTCTGATAAAAGTTTCTTAGAAAACTACAAAAATTACAGGTAAACATGTAACTAAAACTGTTGAAGGTATTCAAGTTTTTGGGTGAGATAGTAATATACAAAACACGGATATTTGTACAATGTGTGAAAGCACACCTTCAAGCTTTTTGTACATGACAATACTTTTGGACAAGCTACCCCACCATATTCAACAATGTGCTGTGTCCAATTTGGTGCTGTAGCTGGGGGGGGCAAACCACCCTGAGAAATGGGCAAAGTTAAAATAGGAGCTGGCAACTCGATGATTCCTCTTTTTTTCCCAAAAAATGTAAATAGGAAACAAGCTGACGTGTTTCATCTAAAGCATATTTACTCATCTAAGGAAGCCTGCAAGTGCTGAAACGCATTGGCTTGATCCTGTTTAACATGATGTAGGCAACAAAAAAGATAATGACAAGTCATTGAGTTGCAGGTTCATATGTCAATCTTTTTCTAAAGGGAAATCGTACATTCAAATATAACAGTTGCAACTATTACAAAAATGTGCAAAGGTTAGTCAATTTCAAACTGTAGAAACACATGTACAACAGAACAGAAAAAATAAAACATGTTTGCTTTTTACATTTTAGCTAAAATATCGCTGATGTTGATAACTCTGTTTTGGAGATCATGCATGTTTTCTTTCATTTTCTACAATTCCCTATTGCAAACCAAGAGCTCACTGATAAGTATTTGCGCACTTGCACTGCTGAAGTGAGTTTTGTCTTCCACAACATCCACATCACCTAAAAAATATAAAACACACTGTGTATTAGAAATATGCAGGCATCCATCTATTACTTGAAGCTGTGGTCTCAGACACTGACCTGTGGTCGACACAATTTCAAGAACTTCACACAGTACTTCCTGCACATCAGCATCTTCTTCAGGGAGTCTGGTGAGTTGACTTTCTGGATCTTCAGGAGGTGCTGGATTACTGGTGTCCACACACAGCTCAGATGTTCCTCTTCTTTTCTCCCCTATGTGAACCCAAAAAAGGTATACTTAGCTGACAGATATGTTAGGCTAGAAATAGTAATAAGAAACATTGTTTTGAAGTGTCTTTCAATTTTCTGTTTTGGCAGAGATCCAAGCTGAATACATGTTTTTTTTCCCTTTCCAAAGCAGGAATACTTATCTGTTTTCTGTTTCACACATGGAGATACCCCTAGTATCCACTGGAGCACCTGTGTGGGACACCATAACAAGGGTGTTATGGTGTCCCACACTGGTGCTCCTGCGAGTGTCCTCTACTGACACTAAATAAAGTTGACATTTCCGTAATTACGAACACATCTAGACAACAATCTAATGAACTTATGTTACATCAAAATAGGCCATAACAGATGCATTTAACGTGCATCTCCCAATAGCGAAGTATTAGTGGTCGATCAAAACTATGGTTCATGTCCAGCGAAAGATTCCAGTGTCCACGAAAATAAAGCTTGGCATTTTAAACTGTAGAACAGTAAAGAAAAGAACATGGACCAGAATGAAAGTAATAGAAACGCAGGACAAATACTTACTTTTTCGCAGCACTTTCCGGATCTTTCTACACTGATCTTCCTCTCTCAATTTAAGGTCTGAACAGCGTTTTCCCAACTGATCCTTGTTTCGTCGTACCCCAAAATTCCTGTGCAGACTTCTCACAACTTTATCCGTGATCTTGGCCTTTCCGGCATTTGGATTTCTGTAAGGTCCATGCTTCCCATCATAGTCTGTCCTCACTAAGATGTCCACCATCTCCACCACTTCTTCAAAGGACATATTTGTGGCCTTATAGCTCCTCCTGGATCTGGAAGTTGCTTTCTCCAGGTTTTCATCATTGCTGCTCTAACCACACACCTGCTGTCTCGCCGCCATTCGCTCTCCCACTGCCCCGAAAGAGAAGAGGTGGAGAATACACTAGAAAGAAGGACAGGCATGGAGTTTCACGCATGCGCAGTGTATATAAAGCCATAATGCGCAATCGATGGAACAGCTGTAGGGACGATCTGGGAGTGGAGGGCGAACGGTCGCCATCGCCAACACGCAAAAGGAGCCATAAAATGAAGGTACAATTGTACAAGGAGGATTTGGATTTTGTTGGAATATTCAGAGACCTGGTTCAACAGCTCTTATGATTGGCTGGCAACCATTCAAGGGTATACCCTTTATCGCAAGGATAGAGAGGTTAAAAAAGGAGGAGGGGTATGCCTTTATATCAAGAATAATGTACAAGTGAATGTGAGAGATGACATCACTAAGGGAGCTAGAGAGGAGGTGGAATCCTTATGGGTAGAGCTCCATGGATGAAGCTAAGGGGAAAATAATACTGGGAGTATGCTATAGGCCCCCTAACCTGAGGTAGGAAGGGGAGACAGATCTCCTATCACAATTTGGATTAGCAGCAAGGATGGGAAGTGTTATCATAATGGGGGATTTTAATTGTCCAGGCATAGACTGGGTGGAGGGAACCACGCATTCATCTAAGGCTCGCCAGTTCCTAAATGTCTTGCAGGACAATTTAATGGGTCATATGGTAGATGCACCAACTAGAAATAAAGCGTTACTGGATCTACTGATTACCAACAATACAAACCTAATCACGGATGTAGAAATACGGGGCAATTTAGGTAACAGCGATCACAGGTCAATTGGCTTCAGTATAAATCACACAAATAGGAAACATAAGGGGAATACAAAGACGCTGAATTTTAAAAGAGCCAACCTCCCTAAACTACAAACCTTTCTAGAAGGCATAAACTGGGATAAAATCTCAGGAACAAGGAACACGGAGGAGAGATAGGTTTGCTTTAAGAGCATATTAAATAAGGGAATTAGCAAACAAAAGTCCTGGATGGCTTAACTCCAATGTAAAAATGCATATAAAAGCAAAAGAGAAGGTCTTCAAAAAATACAAGGTTGAGGGATCATCATCAGCATTCAGACTTTATAAAGAATGCAACAAGAAATGTAAGGGTGCAATAAGGACGGCTAAGATAGAACATGAAAGACACATAGCGGAGAAGAGCAAAATTAATCCCAAGAAATTCTTTAACCACTTCAGTACAGGGCACTTATACACCTTCCTGCCCAGACCAATTTTCAGCTTTCAGTGCTGTCGCAGTTTGAATGACAATTGCGCTGTCATCCATCACTGTACCCAAACTAAATTTTTATCATTTTGTTCCCACAAATAGAGCTTTCTTTTGGTGGTATTTGATCACCTCTGCGGTTTTTATTTGTTGCTAAACAAATAAAAAAAGACTGAAAATTTTGAAAAAAAATAAAAGTTTTGCTTTAGTTTCTGTTAAGAAAAAATTGTAAATAAGTAAGTTTTCTCTTTCACTGTTGGGCACTGATAAGGCGTCACTGACGGGCACTGATACGGCGGCACTTATGGGTGGCACTGATATGCAGCACTGATGGGCATTGATAGGCAGCACTGATGGGCACCTATGGGTGGCACTGGGTGGCACTGGTTGGCACTGATGGGCACTGATAGGCGACACGGACGGGCACTGAAAGGCGGCACTGCTGGGCACTGATAGGTGGCACTGATGGGCACTGATAGGCAGCACTGCTGGGCACTGATGGGCACTGATAGGCAGCACTGCTGGGCACTGATGGGCACTGATACGTGGCACTGATGGGCACTGGTACGCGGCACTTATATGAGGCACTGATGGGCATCCCTGGTGGCACTGGCAGTGGTAGGCATTGGAGTGGGCACTGATTGGCAGCTGCCTGGGCACAGATTGGCAGCTGCCGGGGCACAGATTGGTATTTCCCTGGGGGTCTAGGGGGCATACCTGGTGGTCTAGTGTGGATGGCCATCCTGGTGGTCCTGGGCGGCTTCCCTGGTGGTCCTGGGCGGGATCCGAGGGGGGCTGTGCTGATAAACAATCAGCACAGACCCCCCCTGTCAGGAGAGCAGCCGATCACCGGCTCTTCCTATTTACATCGTGATCAGCCGTGATTGGACACGGCTGATCACGTGGTAAAGAGTCTCCGTCAGAGACTCTTTACCTAGATCAGAGTTGCGGTGTGTCAGACTGACACACCTCAACAACGATCGCTGCGATGCGCGCCCCCAGGAGCGCGCAGCAGCTCAATATCCTGATCACGTCATATGACGTCCGGTCAGGATATTGAAACCACTTTGCCGCCGTCATTTTGCTATATGGCGGGCGACAAGTGGTTAAGTATGTAAACAGGGAGGACAGACCATATTGGCCCCATAAAGAATGAGGAAGGACATCTGGTTACAAAGGATGGGGAGGTGGTGAATTTATTCTTCTCCTCAGTCTTCACGAGGGAATCGAGGGGCTTCAGTAATCAAAACTGCAGTGTTTATCCTCATGACACATCACAGGAAGCACCTCCATGGTTAACAGAGGACAGAATTAAAATTAGACTTGGAAAACTTAACATTAATAAATCACCGGTACCAGGTAGCTTGCACCTGAGGGTACTCAGTCAAGTAATTGCCAGACCATTGTTTCTAATTTTTACTGACAGTCTATTGACTGGAATGGTATCAGCTGATTGGAGAAAAGCCAATGTAGCACCAATATTATGATCAACAGTATGATAATGGACTATATACAAGATTTTAGTAATGAAAACGGTATCATTAACAGTAGTCAGCATGGATTCAGGAAGAATCGTTCTTGCCAAACCAATCTATTAACCTTCTATGAGGAGGTGAGTTGCTATCTAGATAAAGGAAGGCCCATAGATGTGGTGTATCTGGATTTTGCAAAAGCATTTGACACAGTTCCCCGTAAATGTTTACTGTACAAAATAACGTCCGTTGGCATGGACCATAGGGTGAGTACATGGATTGAAAACTGGTTACAAGCGTGAGTTCAGTGGGTGGTGATAAATGGGCAATACTTGGAATGGTCAGGGGTGGGTAGTGGGGTCCCCCAGGGTTCTGTGCTGGGACCAATCCTGTTTAATTTGTTCATAAACAACCTGGAGGATGGGGTAAACAGTTCAGTTTCTGTATTTGTGGACGATACTAAGCTAAGCAGGGCAATAACTTCTCCGCAGGATGTGGAAACCTTGCAAAAAGATCTGAACAAATGATTGACGTGGGCAACTACATGGCAAATGAGGTTCAATGTAGAAAAATGTAAAATAATGCATCTGGGTGGCAAAAATATGAATGCAATCTATACACTGGGGGGAGAACCTCTGGGGAACCGGGGGGTCCTAGTAGATGATAGGCTCAGCAATGGCATGCAATGCCAAGCTGCTGCTAACAAAGCAAACAGAATATTGGCGTGCATTAAAAAGGGGATTAATCCCAGAGATAAAGCAATAATTCTCCCGCTTTTCAAGACTCTGGTCCGGCCGCACCTAGAGTATATTGTCCAGAGTCCTGCTGCAAAGTATTGCATCATAATTTGTAATTACACACCCCTGTTAAACAGGGGCAGAAAAATTGGGCCTTAGGCACTGGTGCTGGTCCCACAACACTGCAACCCCTCACAGATACTCTAGTTGGAGTGCAGGAATGAGCCCTGCTGCAAAGTATTGCATCAAAAATTGTAATTACACATCCCTGTTAAACAGGGGCTGAAAAATTGGGCCTTAGGCACTGGTGCTGGTGCCACAACACTGCAACCCCTCATAGATACTCTAGTTGGTACGCAGGAATGAGCCCTGCTTTAAAGTATTGCATCAAAAATTGTAATTACACGCCCCTGTTAAACAGGGGCTAAAAAATTGGGCATTAACCACTGGTGGCGGCACCCAGAACCAAAAATGTTCTTACAAGCTATCAGCATGATCATTGAGGAGGGAGAGGATGGTCACTCAGCATAACAGAATAGTCACTCAGCATCAGCATAGGTAGTCTTGAAGGGATCTGACATTTAAAAAAAAACTATTCGGTTACATCAGCATTAAGGGCTTGGTAGCTGGTGGTGATCCAAGACTGATTCATTTTTATGAAGGTCAGTCGATCCACCGACTCGGTGGACAGTCGCACCCTGTGATCGGTTACAAAGCCTCCAGCAGCACTGAATGTGCGTTCCGAAAGAACGCTGGATACAGGACAGGCCAGTAGCTCAATTGCATACTGTGCAAGATCTGGCCAGTGATCCATCCTCAAGACCCAGTAACCCAGAGGATTTTCGATGGGAAAGGTGTCCAAGTCTGATCTTGCCCCTAGGTATTCCTGCACCATGTGAATCAGACGCTGGCGATGGTTGCTGGCACCGTTCATACCTGGGGCTGCAGACTAAAAAATTGTCTGAACACATCGGTCAGACGGCCACCTTCTCCACCACTCCTTCTGTGACTGACCGAAGCCTCAGCAACACGTTGTCCAGGAGGACCAGGAAATTGTAACCTCCCAGGCTCTGGAAACGCATTGCACAAACCTTTCTGCAAGGCCTCCCGAAGATATTTCATCCTCTGCTCCCTCTGCGACGACAAGATAAGGTCCGCAACCTTACCCTTGTAACGTGGATCAAGGAGGGTTGCCAGCCAGTAATGATCCCTTTCCTTGATACCACGAATACAAGGATCCTTCCGCAGTCTTTGCAGGATCAGGGAGGCCATGCAGCTTAGGTTTGCTGAGGCATTCGGTCTGGAGTCCTCTGGGTCACTAAGGACGACATGATCCGCAGCCACCTCCTCCCAGCCACATACAAGTCTATGGGTTTCTTCTGACTGTAAATGATCCCTTGAAGACTGCTGCTGATGCTGAGTGCTAGGCTCCACCTCCATGCTGACACAATCCACCTGGTTGTCATGTCACAGATTAGGCGGTTCTTGGGCAGGTTAAATTCCTTTTGGAGGTCAGCCATCCGAGCACGGGCATTATATGACCGGCTGAAATGCACACAGACTTTCCTGGCCTGCCTCAGGACATCCTGTAAGCCCAGGTACCTGCCCAAGAACCGCTGCACCACCAAGTTAAGGACGTGAGCCAAACAGGGCACATGGGTCAGTTGTCCCTGTCGGAGGGTGGAGAGGAGGTTGGTGCCATTGTCGCAACCACCTCTGAGCCTGCCCCTGCAGAGCTGACAGAATCTCTGCCCCAGTGTGGCTCCTGTCCCCCAAGCACACAAGCTCAAGCACCGTATGGCATCTTTTTACCTGCGTACTTGCGTAGCCCCTTGAATGCCTACGGAGCACCGCTGGTTCCAAGGAAAAAGCACAGGAAGAGGCCATGGAGGAAGAAGAAGAGGAGGGGTGGAGGAGAGAGGTGTGTCAGAATCACCAGTAGTAGCATTTTGGAGGCGTGGTGGCAGAACAACCTCCATCATTACTGCACCTTGTCCTGCATCCTTCCCAGCTGCCAGTAGAATACCAGAATACCCAGCTTACCACTGACCGCCCTGTCCAGCGAGGCCAAGACATTAGTTTCCACATGCCGGTAGAGAGCCAGAATCGCCTTCCGTGAGAAAAAGTGTAATTTGGAAACCTGCCACTGAGGAACCGCACATTCCACAAACTCACGGAAGGGGACAAAGTCTACCAACTGAAAAGGCAGCAGTTGAAGTGCTAGCAATTTAGCCAAGCTAGCATTCAACCGCTAGGCATGTGGATGGCTGGGAGCAAACTTCTTTTGGCGGTGCAGCAGCTGGGGCAGGGAAATTTGCCTGGTACAATCTGACATTGGTGTACCGATAGCAGATTGCCCGCAAGTATTTGGCTGTGACACACCTAATTCTACACCTTCATTCCTCTCAGTGCAGGTTTCAGAGAGGACTGAAGGTATAGTGGGGTTGGAGATCCCAGCTGATGAGGAGCAAGGAGAGGTCTGCTTTGTTCTTTGGTGTGGGTCTTTTAGGTACGCTTGCCAACGAACTGCATGGCAGGTCGACATATGTCTGGTCAAGTATGTAATGTTTTGGCCACGTGAGATACGCTTGAGACATGTGTTGCAAATAGCAGTGGTGCGATCTGATGCGCTCATCTCAAAAAATGCCCACATCAAAGATCTTTTGGAATAACGCGCAGAGACAGCAGCGCCCTGCACATGTGGAGCTCTGCGGTGTGATGCAGTCGGTGTGCTGCCCTTAAGCTGGCCCTTGGAGGGTATCCTGCCTCGTTGGAGATGTGCCTCCTCCTCCTCCTCCTCTCTCCTATCAGGCACCTACGTGGAGTCAGTGACTTCCTCATCATCCCCTCCCTCCTCATCACTGGAGCAAACCTGGCAGTATGCTGCAGCTGTGGGAACATGACTGCCAGATTGCTGTCCTTCTTGGGCACCCCCTCTGTCCGTGCTCAGGTTACTGCCTTCATCTAGCTCAGTATCATCATCAGAGCTTTCTAAATGCTGGGCATCCTCCTGGAGCATGTACCCAACACTGTGGTCAAACAGTTCGAGAGACTCCTCAGGAGGACATGGTGGGGCTAGGGAAGGAGTGACTGATGCCATTGAGCCGAGAGAAGAGGCCGCGTTGGCAGCTGCTTTTGCCAGATAAAGTACCCTGAAACTGGGTGAGAGAGGATGAGGAGGATGAGGACGACTTGGTCATCCACTCTACCAAGTCTTCAGCATGTTGCGGCTCAACATGGCCAGCTGCCGAAAAAAAGGACAAGTGTGTCCCACGGCTAAGTGCTGATGAGAATGCACCGTGTCCATGACCAGCAATGTTGCCTCTAGACACAGAGCCTGCTTGCCCTCTTTTATTGGCTTGTCTGCCTCTCCTTGTTGGCCTTCCAGACATACTAATGGCCTGCAGTGAGATGTAGCTGCACAAAGCTGGGATGTATATATATATATTGATTATACTGCAGCTAGCAGAATCAACTGCCTGCCTGTAGTATTATTAGTATGAGAACAACAGCAATTGTCTTCAGGTAGCTTTAGGTGCACAATGTGCAAAGGACACAGTGCACTAACTGTAAATACTGCAGCTGCCTGCCTGTGGTATTAATAGGATCAGAAGAACACCAGCAATTGTCTTCAGGTAGCTTTAGGTTCACACTGTGCAGAGGACACAGTACACTAACTGTAAATACTGCAGCTGCCTGCCTGTGGTATTAATAGGATCAGAAGAACACCAGCAATTGTCTTCAGGTAGCTTTAGGTGCACACTGTGCAGAGGACACAGTACACTAACTGTAAATACTGCAGCTGCCTGCCTGTGGTATCAATAGGATCAGAAGAACACCAGCAATAAAAGGATCAGAAGAACACCAGCAATTGTCTTCAGGTAGCTTTAGGTGCACACTGTGCAAAGGACACAGTACACTAACTATAAATACTGTAAACACTGTAAAAACACCTGCCTGTCTGTTAGTACATTAGGAAGAGGATACGAGGAATGGATCTAGCTAAGCTGAATACAGTGTATATATATATATATATATATATATATATATATATATATATGCAACACCTAGGATGCATATATATATATATATATATATATATATATATATATATATATATATATATATACACAATACACTGTAAGTGCAGCTAACTGACTCGCCAGCCCACTCTATCGATCTGTTTATTAAATGACACTCTCTGTCTATCTCTCTCTGCCGCCGCAACACACTACACAAGGCCGCCACGCAGGCGGCCTTATATAGTGTGGGGCGTGTACTAAACCCCCTGAGCCATAATTGGCCAAAGCCACCCTGGCTTAGGCCAATTACGGCTCTCTGTACAGACGGCGCTGTGATTGGCCAAGCATGCGGGTCATAGTGCATGTTTGGCCAATCATCAGCCAGCAATGCACTGCGATGTCGCAGCGAATTATGGGCCGTGACGCGCCACTTGAATTTGGGGCGAACGGTCCATAACATTCGCAATTCAACGAACAACCGAACAGGCAATGTTCGAGTCGAACATGGGCTCAACTTGAACTCGAAGCTCATCCCTAGACAGTAGTGCCCAAAAATGATGGGACAAGAATGAAAAATGATGGGGTCAGAATGATAGTCTTTCTATTTCTCCACATTCAATTTACAACAGTCATGAGCTCAAAATTGTGTGTGATTGATGACCAAAAAAATAAAATAAAATACTAATTATGTCCCATTTTCATACACAGGAAAAATCATTCAGGAGGAGCCCGTGGCCAGCAGCCAAACGGAGTACCAGATCCCTCCCCTACACCCTCCTGCTAAAAGGGCCAGGAAAAGCAGGATCCTGGACGAGGCCACAGCTGCCTTCCTCAGCCATGCAACAACTGCAATCAGTACAGCCCCAGATACAGCTGAGGGATTTTGCTGTCTGACAGCTAATAAGTTACGAGATAATGAAATATGGATGTGGACCAAAGGAGGATGTGTGAGAAACTAATCCTGCAGCTCCTCAACAAGGGGTCAGGGGACAAATTTCCTCCAAAACACATATCTCGGATTTGGATGTCCCACCTTGTTGGAATTCAACATGAATATCGTATTTGTACATATATTTCATTACTATACCTAAGAGAAGAAAACTCACATGGTTTTTGAAAAGGCTGAAAGTGTCACACTTCCGGGAGGACAGGATGTGGCCTCCCAGGTTGGAATGTGGCCTGTTGAGCTCCCATTGCGCATGACAATGCTGGCTCCGATCTGTCTATGGGAATTTCCTGATTAACTACTATCCACCCAGGCTTCAAAGGCAGATAAACTGATAGGGATGATGGATGAGGTGAGATACAGGAAATCAAGGGCCCAGGTGTTTGTGAAATCTGACATCGGTTGGACGATGGCAATTCATGGGCCAACACTGCCCCCCAGAGGACTGTGATGACAGGGCGGACCATATGATGGCCTGTTGAGGGAACGCCCCAGAGACATTGTGATTCGTCCAAAGGCAAAGTTGGGCAGGCAAAAGGGGGGGGGGTCTGGATGAGGTATGTTTTTTAAAAGAAATGTTTGCTAAAGAAACAGTTTCTTGAAGACCTGAGGACCAGCCGAGGAGGATGTGCTAAGTATCAATCTTGTATTGTGTTATGATTGTAGGCCTTGTAATATTAGAAATTAGAAAAATTATTAGAAAAATACTTGGCTATGTGTTTTACTTAAAATTACAGTTTGGGAGTAGGCAGGTACATTTAAAAAATACAATGTAGAATTAACAAGGGTCACCAACATAGTTGTACCTTTGATCTTAAAAACTATGGGATAATGGTGTTGTGGTAACTTGACCCAAAAAAAAAGTAGAAAAAATTATTCTTGATATCACTAGAAAAAAAATCCTTTTTAAATATGTTTGGCAGAACTCCGTCAATATCACCAGCAAATCAACTTCATTATTATCCCATTATAAAGAAGAAGAGAATGTGCGCTGCATTTTGAGATTTCATAATTTGCCAAGTCACGAATGTGAAAACTCCATTATGAATGCTAGCTTTACATCCATGCTTCCAAGCATGTGTGTTTGTACTTTGGACTTTTGTCCGACGGACGTGTGTACACACGCTCGGAAAATCCGACAACAGACCGTTGTACGCGGAAAATTTTAAAGCCTGCCATCCAACATTTGTCTGTGGAAAATCCGACAACAATTGTCCGATGGAGCGTACTAACGGTCGGATTTTCCGCCAACACCCTATCATCACACAATTCTTTGGGAAAATCCGATCATGTGTACGAGGCTTTAATCAGCCTCCTGTGTATGGTTGTAGTAAGTGAACATATTTATTCAAAGGATTTATCAGCCTTTCTCAGTCTTTTTACCCCTGATAAAAATTATCATATCTATAGCTTACAGTGTATTAGTGTGATTAGCAGGCTATATACTGTATTTGTAAATTGAAATCATATCTACTCTCAAGTGTCTCTTCTCCAGAGAGAATAAGTTCAGTGCTCGCAACCTTTCCTCATAACTAAGATCCTCCAGACCCCTTATTAGCTTTGTTGCCCTTCTTTGTACTCGCTCCATTTCCAGTACATCCTTCCTGAGGACTGGTGCCCAGAACTGGACAGCATACTCCAGGTGCGGCCGGACCAGAGCCTTGTAGAGTGGGAGAATTATCGTTTTATCTCTGGAGTTGATCCCCTTTAATGCATGCCAATATTCTGTTTGCTTTGTTAGCAGCAGCTTGGCATTGCATGCCATTGCTGAGCCTATCATCTACTAGGACCCCCAGGTCCTTTTCCATCCTAGATTCCCCAGAGGTTCTCCCCTCAGTGTATAGATTGCATTAATATTTTTGCCACCCAAATGCATTATTTTACATTTTTCTACATTGAACCTCATTTGCCATGTAGTCGCCCACCCCATTAATTTGTTCAGGTCTTTTTGCAAGGTTTCCACATCCTGCGGAGAAGTTATTGCCCTGCTTAGCTTAGTATCGTCTGCAAATACAGAGATTGAACTGTTTATCCCATCCTCCAGATCGTTTATGAACAAATTAAATAGGATTGGTCCCAGCACAGAACCCTGGGTAACCCCACTACCCACCCCTGACCATTCTGAGTACTCCCCATTTATCACCACCCTCTGAACTCGCCCTTGTAGTCAGTTTTCAATCCATGTACTCACCCTATGGTCCATGCCAACGGACCTTATTTTGTACAGTAAACGTTTATGGGGAACTGTGCCAAATGCTTTTGCAAAATCCAGATACACCACGTCTACGGGCCTTCCTTTATCTAGATGGCAACTCACCTCCTCATAGAAGGTTAATAGATTGGTTTGGCAAGAACGATTTTCCATGAATCCATGCTGATTACTGCTAATGATACCGTTCTTATTACTAAAATCTTGTATATAGTCCCTTATCATCCCCTCCAAGAGTTTACATACTATTGATGTTAGGCTAACTGGTCTGTAATTCCCAGGGATGTATTTTGGGCCCTTTTTAAATATTGGTGCTACATTGGCTTTTCTCCAATCAGCTGGTACCATTCCAGCCAGTAGACTATCTGTAAAAATTAGGAACAATGGTCTGGCAATCACTTGACTGAGTTCCCTAAGTACCCTCGGATGCAAGCCATCTGGTCCCGGTGATTTATCAATGTTACGTTTCTCAAGTCTAATTTTAATTCTGTCCTCTGTTAACCATGGAGGTGCTTCCTGTGTCGTGTCATGAGGATAAACACTGCAGTTTTGGTTACTGAAGCCCCCCGATTCACTCGTGAAGACTGAGGAGAAGAATAAATTCAATACCTTCGCCATCTCCCCATCCTTTGTAACCAGATGTCCTTCCTCATTCTTTATGGGGCCAATATGGTTTGTCCTCCCTTTTTTACTGTTTACATACTTAAAGAATTTCTTGGGATTTTTTTTGCTCTCCTCCGCTATTTATCTTTCATGTTCTATCTTAGCTGTCCTAATTGCAGCCTTACATTTCTTGTTGCATCTTTATAAAGTCTGAATGCTGAGGATGATCCCTCAACCTTGTATTTTTTGAAGGCCTTCTCCTTTGCTCTTATATGCATTTTTACATTGGAGTTAAGCCATCCAGGACTTTTGTTTGCTCTTTTAAATTTATTACCCAATGGGATACATTGGCTAATGCCCTTATTTAATATGCTCTTAAAGGAAACCCATCTCTCCTCCATATTCTTTGTTCCTAATATTTTATCCCAATTTATGCCTTTTAGCAAGGTTTGTAGTTTAGGGAAGTTGGCTCTTTTGAAATTCAGTGTCTTTGTATTCCCTTTATGTTTCCTATTTGTGTGATTTATACTGAAACTAATTGACCTGTGATCGCTGTTACCTAAATTGCCCCGTATTTCCACATCCGTGATCAGGTCTGTATTGTTGGTAATCAGTAGATCCAGTAATGTTTTATTTCTAGTTGGTGCGTCTACCATCTGACCCATAAAATTGTCCTGCAAGACATTAAGGAACTGACGAGCCTTAAATGAATGCGCGGTTCCCTCCGCCCAGTCTACGTCTGGATAATTAAAATCCCCCATTATGATAACACTTCCCATCCTTGCTGCTAATCCAATTTGTGATAGGAGATCTGTCTCCACTTCCTCCCTCAGGTTAGGGGGTCTATAGCATACTCCCAGTATTATTTTCCCCTTAGCTTCTTCCCTTTGGAGCTCTACCCATAAGGATTCCACCTCCTCTCTAGCTCCCTCAGTGATGTCATCTCTCACATTCACTTGTACATTATTCTTGATATATAGGCATACCCCTCCCCCTTTCTTACCCTCTCTATCCTTGCGGTATAGGGTATACCCTTGAATGTTTGCCAGCCAATCATGAGAGCTGTTGAACCAGGTCTCTGAAATTCCCACAAAATCCAAATCCTCCTCGTACAACAGTATCTCTAGTTCACCCATCTTGTCCGCCATGCTCCTGGCATTGGTGAACATGCCACATAGTTTAGACCAGTCGCATATTGTCCTCGTATTGGGTGTTTTGAGATTGCAACTAGGACTTGCTAGTATACTCACCTTGTGTTTTTCTGCTTTGGTTAACCTACCACTAATGCCCCCAATACTACCCTCTGGAATATCTTCCGCGCTGGCTATCTCTGCCTCTGGACCCTCCCCCCCATTGCCTAGTTTAAAAACCCCTCCAACTTTTTGGCCATCTTCATTCCCAGCAGATCTGCACCCTCCTCATTTAGGTGCAGTCCGTCCCTTCTATAGTACCAGTTACCGACTGAGAAGTCAGCCCAGTCCTCCAGGAACCCAAACCCCTCCTTACTACACCAGCTCTTCAGCCACTTGTTTACTTCCCTAATCTCCCTCTGCCTTTCTGGTGTGGCTCGATGTACCGGTAGTATTCCTGAGAATACTACCTTGGAGGTCCTTTTCCTCAATTTAGCTCCTAAGTCCCTAAAATCGTTCTTTAGGACACTCCATCTGCCTCTGACTTTGTCATTGGTGCCAACGTGCACCATGACAGCCGGGTCTTCCCCAGCCCCTCCCAGTAATCTGACCACAAGATCCGTGATGTGCCGAACCCGAGCGCCCGGTAGACAACATACTGTTCGGCGCTTCAGGTCTTGGTTACAGATTGCCCTCTCTGTCCTTCTAAGAATTGAGTCCCCTACCACCAGAATCTGTCTTTCCTTTCCCTTTGCTGCCCCCCTCACTCTCACTGGAGGAGTTCTTCCCCCGCCAGCTAGGAGAGTCCCTCAGCTCCAGCAGTGCTGGTCCCTGACTGGTTTCACAAATGTCACTCAATGGAGCGTACTTATTGGGATGCTCTAGTCCTGAATCGGCCTCCCTGGCACTTCCCCCTCTACCCCTCCTGACTGTTACACTGACCTACCTGACCCACACTGACCTACCTGACCATTACACTGACCTAGCAAAAACAAAAATAAAAGCTGCGCTTAAGGTGAACCAAAAATACAATGTGGTGAAAACTAAGCAGCCTGCATCGAGATCTAGTCTCCAAATCCCACCATAAATAATAATACAAAAAAGATGCGGCGCTAAGAACAAATATAGTGAATATGATACAATAATCAAAATATTAGTGCAAATAGAAAATTACATGATACAATGTCCCAAAACTAATGGGATAGACAGATAGAATTCAAGGCAAACAAAGAGTCCGTGATAAATCAAGAAAGAGTGCAAAAAGGGGCCATAGCAGAGATGAGGGTGCAGTGGAGAGAATCTTCCGTAGTTCCTCACACCCGAGGTGAAATATCAAATATGCTCACCAGATCCCGTTGACCGCCATTACAGCGGTCAAAAACAGCACAGGGAATTTCGGGGCTCCCCACAACCTCAGCTCAATATTCCCGAAGGGCGACAGATGGTATCTCAGGATTCAAGGAGAGAAAGGAAAACCATCGCAAACTGAGACAGTTTCTTGAAAAGGAAGACTCTGTGTATGAGCAAGTCCCATGAGTCTAGCAAGCAGCAGGAATGTGATGTGTGCAAGCAGCTCACTGCAACCTGTCCCTGCTGCAGGGGAGACATCCGGCTACACAAAGCAGTCTGACTGACACACCCGCTAACAAAACATTACTGAATGGCTGAACTAAGACACTTTGGATTGATGGATTGATATTTCACCTCGGGTGTGAGGAACTACGGAAGATTCTCTCCACTGCACCCTCATCTCTGCTATGGCCCCTTTTTGCACTCTTTCTTGATTTATCACGGACTCTTTGTTTGCCTTGAATTCTATCTGTCTATCCCATTAGTTTTGGGACATTGTATCATGTAATTTTCTATTTGCACTAATATTTTGATTATTGTATCATATTCACTATATTTGTTCTTAGCGCCGCATCTTTTTTGTATTATCATTACACTGACCTACCTGACCCACACTGACCTACCTGACACACACTGACCATTACACTGACCTACCTGACCCACACTGACCTACCTGACACATACTGGCCATTACACTGACCTACCTGACCTACACTGACCTACCTGACGCACACTGACCATTACACTGACCTATCTGACCCACGCTGACCTACCTGACACACACTGACCATTGCACTGACCTACCTGACCTACCTGACACACACTGACCTACCTGACACACACTGACCAACCTGACACACACTGACCATTACACTGACCTACCTGACACACACTGACCTACCTGAACCACACTGACCTACCTGACCCACGCTGACCTGACACACACTGACCATTACACTGACCTACCTGACCCACACTGACCTACCTGACACACACTGACCATTACACTGACCTACCTGACACACACTGACCTACCTGACACACACTGACCATTACACTGGCCTAACGGACACACACTGACCTTCCTGAAACACACTGACCTACCTGACCATTACACTGACATACCTGACACACACTGACCTACCTGACCATTACACTGAATATAAATAATAAATATTTATGACATTTATTTATGTTAAAATTTATGACATTTATAATGCCCATCCCTTTTATAGGGCACATGGTGTATAGGGACGTAAAATGTAAAACATGGTTGTATTTCCCCACCCAAGGAAAATACAACTGGTCGCAATGGTCTGCAGGCTCCGTAGAAAAAAATAAAAATAAATGCCCCATCAAATGCAGCCACTGTGCCCCATCAAATACAGACACTTTGCCCCATCAAATTAAGCCACTGTGTCCGTCAATTGCAGCCACTGTGCCCCATCAAATGCAGCCACTGTGCCCCATCAAATACAGACACTGTGCCCCATCAAATTAAGCCACTGTGTCCATCAATTGAAGCCACTGTGCCCCATCAAATGAAGCCACTGTGCTCATCAATTGCAGCCACTGTGCCCATCATTTGCAGCCACTGTGTCCGTCAATTGCAGCCACTGTGCCCCGTCAAATGCAGCCACTGTGCCCCATCAAATACAGCCACTGTGCCCCATCAAATAAAGCCACTGTGCCATCAATTGCAGCCACTGTGCCCCGTCAAATGAAGCCACTGTGCCCCATCAAATGAAGCCACTGTGCCCGTCAATTGCATCCACTGTGCCCCGTCAATTGCAGCCGCTGTGCCATCAATTGCAGCCACTGTGCCCCGTCAAATGAAGCCACTCTGCCCGTCAATTGCAGCCACTGTGCCCCGTCAAATGAAGCCACTGTGCCAGTCAATTGCAGCCACTGTGCCCCGTCAAATAAAGGCACTGTGCCCATCAATTGCAGCCACTGTGCCGTCAATTGCAGCCACTGTGTCCCATTAAATGAAGCCACTGTGCCCATCAATTGCAGCCACTGTGCCCCGTCAAATGAAGCCACTGTGCCCCGTCAATTGCAGCCACTGTACCGTCAATTGCAGCCACTGTGTCCCATCAATTGCAGCCACTGTGCCCATCAAATGAAGCCACTGTGCCATCAGTTGCAGCCACTGTGCCCCGTCAAATGAAGCCACTGTGCCCATCAATTGCAGCAACTGTGCCCTGTCAATTGCAGCAACTGTGCCCCGTCAAATGAAGCCACTGTGTCTGTCAATTGCAGCCACTGTGCCCCGTCAATTGCAGCCACTGTGCCATCAATTGCAGCCACTGTGCTCCGTTAAATGAAGCCACTGTGCCCATCAATTGCAGTCACTGTGCCCCGTCAAATGAAGCCACTGTGCCCTGTCAATTGCAGCCACTGTGCTGTCAATTGCAGCCACTGTGCCCTATCAAATGAAGCCACTGTGCCCATCAAATGAAGCCACTGTGCCCCGTCAAATTAAACCACTGTGCCTATCAATTGCAGCCACTGTGCCAGTCAATTGCAGCCACTGTCCCCATCAAAAGAGAGAGAGAGACAGAGAGAGAGATAAACACAGAGACAGAGAGAAACACAGAGACAGAGAGAGAGAGACCAGGGGCGGACTGACAACTCATGGGGCCCCCAGGCAACAGGAGATTATGGGGCCCCCGGGCAATAGGAGAAGATTATGAGGCCCCCTGGCAATAGGAGATTATGGGGCCCCCAGGCAATAGATTATGGGGCCACACAGTATACACACACACACATACATACAGTATACACACACAGACACACAATATACACACACACTATACACACAGAGAATACACATACATACACTGAAAAGGTACTGGAGAGGCGGGTAGCTATAACCTTGGGATTTTTAAAAAAACACAGATTTTTACATACTGTCCCTGGTTTTATTGAGGCTGACAACCCTGATGGGGCCCCTTAGTGGCATGGGGCCCTCGGGCAGTGCCCGACTGCCTGAGTGCCCGAATGGTCAGTCCGCTCCTGAGAGAGACACACCTTTTTTTTTCTTTAATCTTCTTTAATCTTCGTTCTGTGACTCTCCTACTCCCAGTCACAGCCACCATGGCCGTTTTCCAGCGTGACTCTGGAGGTTGAGGTTGAGGAAGAAGGGGGCGTCGCCACGCCGTCGTTCTCCTGATCTCCTTCTGCATACCTCAGGCAGCATATCACTCCGCCTGTGAGTCAGTGCAGTGGGCGGCGTCGCAAGGACCATATCACACAGGTAACCTGCGTCTGCCGCCACTGCAGTCTGACCTATTTTCTCTCCCCCTCTCTGGCGCTTAGACACTCGGGGCTATTGGCCCCACATTCGGGGCTCCAGCCTCAATAGCCCCAGCTTAACAACGCCTATGTGTATGTATAATAAATAAAAGAATTTAAAAAATGGTGGACCTAGCATATTTGACACCCAGAACAGATTATTTTTTACATCCCCTTTGTTCTATACATTAAACATATTTTTAGCATAAAATAAAACAAATAATAATAATGACCTGAAAAGAACCACATTGGTGGTTAGTGTAGTGCCCCCTAACATTGGTTATCAAAGGTGTGCCCCTTACATTGGTGGCTACTGAAGTTCCCATTTACTGTGGAGTCAACAAAGAAGTGCCCTCTTACAGAAAGCTAAAATATAACTGGGGTCAGGGGTTACTTGCCAAAAGAGATGAGATGGCAGACTTCACTGCTCCAATACTACAGGCCCTACCAAGTGACGTTCAGACTATACAGGCACTGTCAGGTGGAAGATCTGTATAATAAATTCAGGTGCGCTACTAGTGTCTCGATGGTTAATGTGGGTCTTCAACCCAAAACTTTTTAAAACATTGCTAAAGTGACAGAAAATAAATACATAATACAAAACATGAGTGAATTCCCAAAAGAAATAAATAGCAATTTGTTAAATAGTGTATCAAACACAAATATGTATCAAAAATTAACTATCAAAAAATGTAAAAATAATAAATAATAGTCCTTCTTTGTGTTGGTAGGATAGCTGATCCTTTCGGTGTCTGAACTTGCTGACAAGGTGATATATGCTGACAAATCAGTAACATAAGGGGAGGCCGCTTACCAGAAAAGTTGGACCCCTATTACAGGGGTCTTTAGAGCCTTACAGGTACCAGATTCCGGCCAGGAACAGCTGCTTGCCGGCTTCGGATCCGCCTAAGCTTGTTACCGAGCACAGGGATGTTCTCAACTCGACCGATGTTACTGTGTAATCTCAGGTGTCTCCAGGGTTTTGCCGATGCCGGGGCTCAAAGGCTCAGACAGCTGATTGCATCTGCGGTTAGGAGTCCGCCCCACGTTCCTCACGAACGCTGACACTAGACTATCGTATCCCAAACTTTGCTTCTATGTGATCACTCGTTACCAAGTTGAAAAGAGGATAGAAAAAACTTCCATAGTGAAGTACATAAAAGTTCTTTATTAAAACTCATGGGTGACTGACATCAAGATGGGAGCAGAAAATTGCAAAATGGACAGCTTGGCTGCTGCGAGGTTCGCCCAGCTGGTGTGTGGTGACGTCAGGTCCCGTAGCTCCGTCCAACGCGGCGTTTCTCCATAAGAGGCTTCAACAGGGAAAGGAGTCTCAGTAACATCGGTTGAGGTGAGAACGTCCCTGTGCTTGGTAACAAGCTTAGGTGGATCCGAAGCCGACAAGCAGCCGTTCCTGCCTGGAATCTGGTACCTGTAAGGCTCTAAAGAGCCACGTAATAGGGGTCCAACTTTTCTGGTAAGCGGCCCCCCCCCTTATGTTACTGATTTGTCAGCATATATCACCTTGTCAGCAAGTTCAGACACCGAAAGGATCAGCTATCCGACTAACACAAAGAAGGACTTTTATTTATTATTTATTATTTTTTACATTTTTTGATAGTTCATTTTTGATACATATTTGTGTTTGATACACTATTTAACAAATTGCTATTTATTTCTTTTGGGAATTCATTCATGTTTTGTATTATGTATTTATTTTCTGTCACTTTAGCAATGTTTTAAAAAGTTTTGGGTTGAAGACCCACATTAACCATCGAGACACTAGTAGTGCACCTGAATTTATTATACATGGCACAGAACTAGATATTCAAGTTCTTTTTTTGGTTGCAGCACTTTATGTCTATAGTAGTTTGTTCACATTCATTGATTTTATTATCACTGTAGGTGAAGGGGGATAGCGCAGATTGTGCTGGGTTTAGGTGGAAGATCTGCCATTGCTCACTGCTCAAGCCCCTAGCAAATTTTTAAGGAACCTTAGGGTTCAAGTGAACCCTGATTAGGAAAGACTGATCCATCTATTGGAATGACTTAGATTTTGTTTGCTGAATATGTTATAGCTAGAACTGCACCTTGTCCTGGACTCAAAATATATATATATTTTTTTGCTCAATTAAATATTTACATGATTTTCAGTCAGAGATTTTACATCTAAGGTTCATATTCAGGTTAGTGTATCGGAACAGAAGAAGGGAATTTCCAAACATAAGAGCCTTTTAGGTGTCACGAGACAAAGGTTCTACCTACGTATTTACTCCCTTGACTGTTTCTGCTATGGTCAAAAAATAAACTTGATAGGAATTAATTTTCTTGTGTTTATGGAAAAGGTGAGATCCCATAGGAATCAGACTTGTTGCACAGGGTGGAGTTTGGTACTGGGAACTGGTGGTGTATTTATTTACTGTTACGAGTGACACAATTCCACACATTATAAAATGTGTCATTAGTCCTTACGTATAAAGCAAATGCAATGTGGCATGTCCCCTAACCCTTTACCAGCAATAGTTTTTGATTGAGTTGTAAATTTCATAATCTATAGCCAACTTTTTATAGTCTATATTCTGAGAAATGGGAGAAAGATAGGGCACTCTGGGTGAAGAACATTCATCAATTATAAGGCAATTAGTACTAAATATGGGCACTGGATAAAGTCTACACAAACACCTGGGCTGTACTTCGGTGGAGATAGAAGCAAACTCAGAAGAAATATATAAAACACAAAAAACATCTCTAAGTGTAATAAGACTTATTTATTGTCACAAATAGGGATATAACACACTCAAATAAAAGGTGGTAAATCAAGCTAATTTATGGAACAGAAACTCTCATGAATGGGACTTTAAATGGCAACAATACTATTTCATATCAAATTGTAGCTTGCAGTAATTTATATAAAAATACAAAAAATCTTTATTATATCACAAAATATAAAAAATATTTAAAAAAAAACATGCCATACAGAGCTGGAGTGGCTATTCAAAATATAAGTAGATTCCAAAAATACATTACAGAAAATGAAAATATCAAGCAGAATGCTCCAGATAATGCAAACCCAATGCGTTTCGAAATTTGCTTTTGTAATCTTCTTCAGGGTTGTATAGAGTGTAGAAAAACAAGGAGCTATGATCTATAATGGTAACATTAAGAATATTGCCAAGAATACAGCATATTGCATATCAGTTAGCAACTTTTTTATTTATATTAGTTATATTATCATTACCTGTTCACAGGAGATTAAGGCTGGGTTCACACCTCCGATTGATGTGGCTCGTAGAAGGGGTCCGGTGCATCCCTGTTCTCTGTTTAACGGACGAATCAGGGCTGAATTGTTGCCTGAATTCAGCCCTGAAACAGAGCCAAAGACGTACAGGACTCCTGTGCAGGCCACTCCGCAGCCACAGTGGAGATATGTGAACTGGCTCCATAAAGAGCCAGTCACAATCTACTGTCATGTGAATTGGATGCAGGGAAGCCTGCATCCAATTCGCATAGGTGTGAACCCAGCCTTAAGGTAAAGAGAATAGCCAAAGTTAAAAACATGAGAAAATATAGGTATTGTCCTCTATTCCCCAAAAAGGAGGGTAATGAGACCAGGACGGCCAACCTGTGATCCACTATTCTGAGAAATCATGAGTAGTGTTGTGGTAGAATAGTGGTTCAAAGACTTCTTATTTAAAATATATTCAAATAGAAATAGCCCTCACCTAAAACTACAAACTTCATAATTTATTAAAATATTAAAATCCTCAAACAGGGAATAGAATCATATACGATATGATATGAAAATGCAAAAATCCTTGTTGCCTTTTTAAATTACAGTTTATGTGAGTTTATGTTAAATACAATGCCTATTGCTTACCAAATGTGAAATAACTGCATTCAATGAATAATTTGGTATATACTGTAGTTTACATAATATATACAAGACAATCAAAAATAATAGCTATAATGATCTGTTGGTCTGTCTGATTGAGAAAGCTTTACTAATTTAATCTAAAGCAATATTTTCTGAACTATGGGTCAGGATCCAAATTAGTTTGCAGATATGTTTGGGATGGGTCACCACTTAAATGTGTAGCCTAGTTTGTCCAAACATTAAATCAATGGATTAGTGATGATTGACAGCACAGACACATACAGTGGCTTGAAAAAGTATTCATATCCCTTGACATTTTCCAAATTTTGGCATGTTACAGCCAAAAACATAAATGTGTTTTATTGGGATTTTATGTGATAGACCAACACAAAGTGGCACATAATTGTGAAGTAGAATGAAAATGCTAAAAAACGGTTTTCAAAATTTTTTACAAATAAATATGTGGAAAGTGTGGCGTGCATTTTTATTCAGCCCGCCTGAGTCAATACTTTGTAGAACCACCTTTTGCTGCAATTATTACAGCTGCAAGTATTTTTGGGTATGTGTCTACCAGCTTTGCATATCTAGAGGGTGACATTTTTGCCCAGTCTTCTTTGCAAAATAGCTCAAGCTGTGTCAGATTGGATAGAGAGCGTCTGTGAACAGCAATTTGCAAGTCTTGCCACATATTCTCAATTGGATTTAGGTCAGGACTTTGACTGGGCCATTATAACACATGAAAATGCTTTGATTTAAACCATTCCATTGTAGCTCTGGCTGTATGTTTAGGGCCGTTGTCCTGCTGGAAGGTGGACCTCCACCCCAGTATCAAGTCTTTTGCAGACTCTTAACAGGCTTTCTTCTAAGATTGTCCTGTATTTGGCTCCATCCATCTTCCCATCAACTCTGACCAGCTTCCCTGTCCCTGCTGAAGAAAACCATCCCTGCAACATGATGCTGCCACCACCATGTTTCACAGTGGGGATAATGTGTTCAGGGTGATGTGCAGTGTTCATTTTCCACCATACATAGTGATTTGCTTTTAGGACAAAAAGTTCAATTTTGGTCTCATCTGACCAGAGCACCTTCTTCCATATGTTTGCTGTGTCCCCCACATAGCTTCTCACAAACTGCAAACAGGACTTCTTATGGCTTTCTTTCAACAAGGGCTTTTATTTCTTGCCACTCTTCCATGAAGGCCAGATTTGTGTAGGGCACCACTAATAGTTGTCTTGTGGACAGATTCTCCCACCTGAGCTGTGGATCTCTGCAGCTCCTCCAGAGTTACCTCTTGGCTGCTTCTCTGATTAATGCTCTCCTTGCCCGGCCTGACCGTTTAGGTGGACGGCCATGTCTTGGTGGGTTTGCAGTTGTGCCATACTCTTTCCATTTTCGGATTATGGATTGAACATTGCTCCCTGAGATTTTCTAAGCTTGGAATATTTTTTATAATCTAACCCTGCTTTAAACTTCTCCACAACTGTATCCCTGACCTGTCTGTTGTGTTTCCTTCACCTTCATGATGCTGTTTGTTCACTAAGGTTCTCTAAAAAGCCTCTGAGGGCTTCAAATAACAGCTGTATTCAAACTGTGATTGAATTGAGACTTCTGAAGGCAATTTGTTCAATTAGATTTTTGTTAGGGGTATCAAAGTAAAGGGTGCTGAATACAAATACATACCACACTTTTCAGATATTTATTTGTAAATTTTTATTTTTATCATTTTCCTTCCACTTCACAATTACGTGCAACTTTGTGTTGGTCTATCAGATAAAATCCCCCCCAAAAAAATTTACGTAGGGGTGTGAATACTTTTTCAAGGCACTGTATGGAGAATTTAGAGCATGTGGAAGGCGGAAAAGGTGGGGAGGGTGGTACCTGGTGGGAATTACACAAATAAGATCTGAGCTCTACTCAAAAGGGACTACAAGGGGTGGTTCTAAGTATCACTAAGGTACTCTTACAGTACTTACAGTGCTTGCATAAAAAAATATATATATATAATCCTGATATATTATGAATATATATATATATAATTAATAAACGTCAGGTGGGTTACCCTCTTGTCTTGATATCTTTGTTGAATCAAAGCACCGTCAGGGTGGACTCCCAAACTTCCACCATAAATAATAGAAAAACTCATGGAACGATGCTTGATGCCAAAATAAGTGTCCTTTACTGATAAGTTAATCCATAGAATATTGCAAAATACAAGCAAGCCACTGTACAGTTCCGAGCGCCACTCGCTCTTCGTCAGGCTTTTCAGGCTGTGTCAGCCTGAAAAGCCTGACGAAGAGCGAGTGGCGCTCGGAACTGTACAGTGGCTTGCTTGTATTTTGCAATATTCTATGGATTAACTTATCAGTAAAGGACACTTATTTTGGCATCAAGCATCGTTCCATGAGTTTTTCTATATATATATATATATATATATATATATATATATATATACAAAGCTGCATTAATTTATGTCTTTTGTATCTTCCTTGAGTTCCACTTAAAATAATTGGTGTATATAAAAGAGCATTTACATTGCTATCTCAGTTTTTAATTAAAGTTAATGATAATGTATATTAACAATATGTTAGCTTTTCACTTTCCTTCCTTACAAATCAGAAAGTATTAAGGTTCTTCTTGGGTGCTAGTATGGTAACAATTTTCCTATTTTAGTTCTCTGATTAAAAGGTTTAAGAACTCTTTATCTAAAAGGGTAGTTGTACTTTTAAAACAAGTAAGCAATTTGAAAGGAAAAATAAAGGCAAAGATTTTGTTTTATTATATTGGATAGAGCAAGGGAGGATTATAACCTCTGTCAGATTTTTTTTTTTTTTTTTTGCCATCTGTATCCTGTTGCGGAGATTTCCCTTCACTTTCTGTCCCATAGCCAAACAGGAAGTGATTGGAAATTTCTGCAAATTAAGGGAATTCCTTGGGGACCCCAAGATCATCAGAACTAGTGTCCCCATTGGAAGATGTCCCCTTTATAACTTTTCTGGGGACAACCCAAAATTTTCTTTTACTTTTACTTTCAATGATTATGGTAAACAGGACAAATAGAGAGGATGAATCTCCTTAACGGGCACAAACAGCAATAAAGTCTGACAAATGTTTTAATCCCTCTCCACTCTATCCAAAATTTAAAAAAATATGTTAAATGAATACAGGGATACTAAACATCTCTGCACATAAAAAATCTTACTTCTGTTTTTTATTTATGATTTAAGACCTGGCATCAATTGAAAGACCAGTACAAACATTGCACTGTTTACATTCAGACTGTCTGCAAGTGCACTGTAACAGCAAGGGCCGGCCCAAGAACAAAGAAGAAATTTGTTCTGCATATTATTTGTTTGATTCAGTGAAGCTGGTTTAGTAAAGAATTCAAGGATGTTTGTTTAGCTTTCTGAGTAAAGTGAAGCTATATTTCATTGCAATACCTAATACATATAAGTGAATTTAAAAAAGTCAACATCACTGTTTTTTGTAGTAAGGAGAGCCATAAAGCATGATTTCTATATACAGTACTGAACTTACAGTATCTCACAAAAGTGAGTACACCCCTCACTTTTTTGTAAATATTTTATTATACCATTTTCCATTTACAACACTGAAGAAATGACACTTTGCTACAATGTAAAGTAGTGAGTATACACCTTGTATAACAGTGTAAATTTGCTGTCCCATCAAAATAATTTAACACACAGCCACAGGTGTGTTAAATTTGGTGTTATCGCTCTCACTCTCTCATACTGGTCACTGGAAGTTCAACATGGCACCTCATGGCAAAAAACTCTCTGAGCATCTGAAAAAAATTGTTGAATTGTTGCTCTACCTAAAGATGGCCTAGGCTATAAGAAGATAGTCAAGACCCTGAAACTGAGCTGCAGCACAGTGGCCAAGATCATGCAGCAGTTTAACAGGACAGGTTCCACTCAGAACAGGCCTTGCCATGGTCGACCAAAGAAGTTGAGTGCATGTGCTTAGTGTCATATCCAGAGGTTGTCTTTGGAAATATACGTATGAGTGTTGCCAGCATTGGTGCAGAGGTTGAAGGGGTGGGGGGTCAGCCTGTCAGTGCTTAGACCATACGCCAAACACTGCATCAAATTGGTCTGCATGGCTGTCATCCCAGAAGGTAGCCTCTTCTAAAGATGATGCACAAGAAAGCCTGCAAACAGTTTGCTGAAGACAAGCAGACCAATGACATGGATTACTGGAACCATGTCCTGTGGTCTGATGAGACCAAGATAAACTTATTTGGTTCAGATGGTGTCAAGCGTGTGTGATGGCAACCAGGTGAGGAGTACAAAGACAAGCGTGTCTTGCCTACAGTCAAGCATGGTGGTGTGAGTGTTATGGTCTGGGGCTGCATGAGTGCTGCCGGCACTGGTGAGCTACAGTTCATTGAGGGAACCATGAATCCCAACATGTACTGTGACATACTGAAAGCAGAGCATGATCCCCTCCCCTTGGAGACTGGGCCACAGGACAGTATTCCAACATGATAACGACCTCAAACACATGTCCAAGATGACCGCTGCCTTGCTAAAGAAGCCGAGGGTAAAGGTGATGGACTGACCAAGCATGTCTCCAGACATAAACCCTATTGAGAATCTGTGGGGCATCCTCAAATGTAAAGTGGAGGACATAGGCGTGCGCAGGGGGTGTGCTAGGTGTGCCTGGGCACACCCTAATCACTATGTGTAGTGCCGATTCCCCCTACTGCCTTAGTCCTCCCCTTTTTGGCCCCGCAGTGCTGCTGGCTTCCCTCCTCTCCTCTCCCCCCAGCTTCTGTGGGGGATGTTTCAGGATGGAAAGCAGGGAAAGGGGCTAGTAAATATGTAATTTACTGGCCCCTTCCTTTTCTAAATGAACACAGTAAACACACTTGCTCACTGTGTTCATTCATAACTGAAGCATAGGAAACTGTGTTTCCTATGCTTCAGTTTGTGAATGAACAGGAAACCTCTCATCACAGAGCACTTTCCATTCATTCACTGTCCCACGCAGCTGAGGCTGCAGAGAAAGGCAAAAGCAAGCAAAACAAGAGAGGCATGTGTGTTTGAGCTTTGGGGTGCACACCCTAATGCAATGGGCTGCGCACACCTATGGTGGAGGAGTTTGAGGTCTCTAATAGCTCAGTGATGCCGTCATGAAGGAGTGGAAGAAAGACTCCCGTGGCAACCTGTGAAGCTCTGGGGAACTCCATGCCCAAGAGGGTTAAGGTAGTGCTGGAAAATAATAGTGGTCACACAAAATATTGACACTTTGGGCCCAATTTGGACATTTTCACTTAGGGGTGTACTCACTTTTGTTGATAGTGGTTTAGACATTAATGGCTGTGTGTTGAGTTATTTTGAGGGGACAGTTAATTCACACTGTTATACAAGCTGTACACTCACTACTTTACATTGTAGCAGACTGTAATTTCTTCAGTGTTGTCACATGAAAAAATATAATAAAATATTTACAAAAATGTGAGGGGTGTACTCACTTTTGTGAGATACTGTATGTATCTCCCCATCCCATGTAATTTCAGAAATCCAATTGTGAGGATTAGAATGGGCATCTACAGGGATCACTGGAGCCTTTGTTATATTTAATGCTAGTGTGGAGACAAGTGATTTTTGCCGCTGTGGCTGCATTTTTGCAGGTAGTGATTGCTTTCAACAATTTGTGACCTGTTTCTCTAGCGACTAAATCAGTGCAGTGCAGCAAAGAAATAACCAATTATAACTTCCAGTAGAGCTGCACGATTCTGGCCAAAATGAAAATCACGATTATTTTGCTTAGAGTAAAAAGATCACGATTCTCTCACTATTCTTGCGACGTAAAATCTTTCACATTATACAAAAAAAAAAAAAAAATGGGCTAACTTTACTGGTTGTTTTTTTTTTTTTTTTTAATTCATTAAAGTAATTTTTTCCAAAAAAATTGCATTTGAAAGACCGCTGCGCAAATACAGTGTGACATAAAATATTGCAACAACCACCATTTTATTCTCTAGGGTGTCTACTAAAAAAATATATATGTTTGGGGGTTCTAAGTAATTTTCTAGCAAAAAAAAATGATTTTAACTTGAACCCAACAAATGTCAGAAAAAGGTTTAGTGTTTAAGTGGTTAAACTTTTTTCACTTCCACAGGAAGTCTATTCCATTGACAAACTGTTACAATGTTTATACTTAAGTTCAACTGATAGAATGTTTTGTTTCTTGGCAGACTGCCTGTTTTTTCTCTTCCTTTCTTTTGAGGGCTGTGGCTTCAGAAGAGCAGAGAGAATTCTTTGCATAGAAAGAATTGTCAAACACTTTAGTCAAGATCGCGATAACGATTCTTGAAGATTAATCACGATAACGATTCTTGACGATTAATTGTGCAGCTCTAACTTCCAGCACTGAAGACAGAGGAATTGATTTGCTAAAGCAATCAAGGCTCTCTTAGGAAAGAGAGCATTCACTTTACAAAGTGGTGGTGGAGGGCAGAATGCCTCCGTCACTGAGGGAGGGGATGATCACGATTTTGTATAAGCGGAAGAGGGAGAGATCGGATCTTAAAAATTGGTGTCCAATCTCTCTTCTGAATGTGGACTACAAAATCCTTCGCCAAGGTCCTGGCCAACAGGCTGAAGTCTGTCATTGGACAGATCATCCATCCGGATCAGACTTGTGGCATTCCTGGTCGCAGGATTGCGGACAGCCTCGCACTTGTCCGAGACACGGTCCAGTACATTCATGGCCGCCGTGTGCACGCGGCCCTGGTCAGTCTGGACCAGGAGAAGGCCTTTGACCGTGTCTCCCACGAGTTTATGTGCAGAGCTCTGCGCAGGTTTGGTCTTGGGGAATTGTTTTGCTCATATGTGAATGTAATGTACAATTACAATTCTAGTTTGGTGTTGGTAAATGGCTGGAAAACTGACCCCTTTCCAATTTTGTCTGGGGTCAGACAAGGCTGCCCTCTCTCACTTCTGTGAGTTTGTTGTATAGAGCTCTTCGCCCGAAGCATCAGACGGAACCCAGAGATCAGAGGGATCACCGCACCAGGACCGGACAGATGGGAGGTCAAGTGCTCACTCTACATGGACGACGTGACGGTGTTCTGTGCTGATCAGCGCTCCATCAGCACACTCGCCCAGACCTGTGAGGACTTCGGCCAAACTTCAGGGGCAAAGGCCAACTGAGGGAAGTCAGCAGTCATGCTCTTCGGAAAGTGGTTCCTGCCTTCTTCTGCACCCATTCCTTTCAGCATCAAGACGAACTTCATCAAAATTCTTAGGGTCTGGTTTGGAGCTGAGGGCGCAGCCCTAAAGTCCTGGGAGGAAAGACTGTCAAAGATGCGACAGAAGTTTGGACTATGGAGCCTCAGAGAACTCACCATTGAAGGTAAAACACTGGTACTCCACAGCGAGATTCTCCCTGTGTTGCAGTACCTCGCCCAGGCCTGGCCCCTCCGGGTTAACACCTGCAAGGCCATCACCAGGGCGGTGTTTCACTTCATCTGGAGCATCAAAATGGACAGAGTGAAGCGGGCGGTTATGTTTAAGGAACCCCTCAAGGGCGGTAAGGGCGTACCCGACATCGCTACCCTACTGAGGGTGTGCTTTGCTTGTAACTGCATCCGCAGGACATTGGTTGACAGAAATGTGGACTCTGGTGGTAACTCCATGTCCTGTTTTTTCCTCCTGCCTCTTTGGAGGACCCTTGGATGGGACAAAAGGGACAGCTCCATCCCCTACAACTGGGACACCCCTTGGTACTACTTGGACACCTTCAAGTTTATTAAGGAGCTGGGGCTACATGGAGTGAAGCCCGACTTGTGGAAGCCAAAAACTATCCACAAGTTGATTAGAGCATCTGACATTGTTGAGACTGTTCCAGGCCTCCCTTCAGCCACTTGCAAAGTGGTCTGGAGGAATGTTTCTACAAAGAGACTCACCAACAGGCACAAAGATCTGGCATGGATGGCAATCCAAGGGGGGTTGCCACTCAGGACATTCATGCATGCCAGAAACCTGTGTAGATACAGGCACTGCACCTTTTGCATCATCCAGGAGGAAACTGCTTTTCATGTTATCACACACTTCGGTGTGTTGAATGGACTCTTCTGTGGAACCCATTCACAGGAGGACATTGACGGTGCCTGGCGGGTGCTGTGTTGCTTTAAGGACGCTTTGTGGTGCGCCAGAAAGCGCCTCATCCACCAGCGGGAGAGGATGTCCATTGAGGACTGTCGCAGAATGGTACACAGTCTGCTCACTTGATGGACTTCAAGGAGGAAGAGGAGGTCTGAAGATTTCCCCTTTCCCCCATGTATCCTTTGGCAGTTCAATAAAGCTTCGGGCCTGTGAACCCTTTTTCTCCCTCCCCTACCCCATCTCCTCCAGCCCTCCCCATCACACCTGTTGCCCATTTGAATGCGACTAGACTGTATGACCGGATTTTATGTGACATGTTTTTGAAAGTAATGCTCTCAGGGTAATGTGGCGTCATGCATGATGTGATATTTCGGGGTATTATTACTCTGCACAACACATCAGGCATCATACCGCATATATTGTTATGTAGTGTATTTATGCGCTGCGTCGCAGTACAGAGTGGAATGTACCCTGTTGAAGTATTTGTTTTTTTGTATATTTTCTTGCAAAATAAAGTATACATTTTCAATCAAAAAATCATTATTACTGTAGCAATACACATTACTGATTGACTGCTTATCAGCCAAACACTTCAGTATATTTCATAATTTCTGAAATAATGACAGTACAGCCAGATAAAAGGACATATTTACCTCCATCAGTTCATTTGTAACATTTTGAGTTCAAACACCCCTATATTCGACAACATGGGGAGTTAATGAGTTAATGAGTCAAAGCTGCTAGGTAGAGTAAACATCCGAAGCCTGCCATATTTATATCCATTTTGAAGGTAATTCAATGCTGGACCATAATATGCAAGTTACCAGATTGTAACCTGTATTTGACATGGTCGTAAACATAGTGACCAGTAGGGATGAGCCGAACACCCCCCTGTTCGGTTCGCACCAGAAAAAAAGTTCGTTCAAACACGCGAACACCGTTAAAGTCTATGGGACACGAACAAGAATAATCAAAAGAGCTCATTTTAAAGGCTTATATGCAAGTTATTGTCATAAAAAGTGTTTGGGGACCTGGGTCCTGCCCCAGGGGACATGGATCAATGCAAAAATGAAGATGAAGGAAGATAGAAGAAAGAAGAAAGAAGAAGCATTTAAATAAAGGAATTGTCAAAAACTGTCTCTTGTCATTTTTAACATTTTTGACAGTTTTTTAGTGAAATGGTAGGGACACTTTTGTACCCCCTTACCATTTCACACAGGGGGGGGCGGGATCTGGGGGTCCCCTTGTTAAAGGGGGCTTCCATATTTTGATAAGCCCCCCGCCCACAGACCCCCACAACCACTGGCCAGGGTTGTGGGGATGAGGCCCTTGTCCTCATCAACATGGGGACAAGGTGTTTTGGGGGGCTACCCCAAAGCACCCTCCCAATGTTGAGGGCATGTGGCCTGGTACAGTTCAGGAGGAGGGGCGCTCTCTCATCCCCCCCTCTTTTCCTGCGGCCTGCCAGGTTGCGTGCTCGGATAAGGGTCTGGTATGGATTTTTGGGGGGTCCTCAAGCTATTTTTTTTTTAATTTTTGCGCTGGGTTTCCCTTAAAATCCATACCAGACCTGAAGGGTCTGGTATGGAATTTAGGGGGACCCCCACGTCATTTTTTTAAAATTTTGGACGGGGTTCCACTTAATATCCATACCAGACCTGAAGGGCCTGGTATGGAATTTAGGGGGACCCCCACGTCATTTTGTTTTTTCAATTTTGGCTGGGGTTCCCCTTAATATCCATACCAGACCTGAAGGGCCTGGTATGGAATTTAGAGGGACCCCCACGTCATTTTTTTTTTTTTTTTTTGGCCGGGGTTCCCCTTAATATCCATACCAGACCTGAAGGGCCTGGTATGGAATTTAGGGGGACCCCCACGTCATTTTTTTTTTAAATTTTGGTTCGGGGTTCACCTGTGCGGATTTCCAATGCCATTTTTATCAATGAACTTTTATGTGTATTGTCGGACCGGCAATGCAATAGCCGCGAGTAGTTTTAAATGACATGCGCCCCTTTACAGGCATACTATAGACACTCCCCAGCTACGAAATTTAAAGGGATATTACACTTTTATTGTTTGACTTTAAGCATTATTAAAATCACTGCTCCTGAAAAAACGGCCGTTTTTAAAACTTTTTTTTGCATTGATCCATGTCCCCTGGGGCAGGACCCAGGTCCCCAAACACTTTTTATGACAATAACCTGCATATAAGCCTTTAAAATTAGCACTTTTGATTTCTCTCATAGACTTTTAAAGGGTGTTCCGTGGCATTCCGTGGTTCCGTGGCATTTGCCGCGAACACCCCAAATTGTTCGCTGTTCGCTGAACTTGCGAACAGCCAATGTTCGAGTCAAACATGAGTTCAACTCGAACTCGAAGCTCATCCCTAGTGACCAGCAGCCACATCTTAGACCGGTGGATTGGGCAAGTTATTTCTGACAACACCCCCCTCATCGAAAAGAAAAGTGGACTGCAACCACATTGGGCAGCTCCCGCTTAACATCAAACCAAGGAACACCTAAAAGGACTTGAGAGCACCACTGTACCATCTTGGCCTTTTCATTGGGCTCTGCAAACCAGGACTTGCATGTATTTCCATTTTTAACTTCTTTTTATGTCTCTGTTGCATTATTAACTCTTTCTTCGTTTCTTTCTCTTTCTTTGTAATACCCTTTTGTTTGTAAATGTTTTATTTGCACCATTCTGACCTTTTCATTATTAAACCATATTTTGAAAAGTGCTAAATGATCCCTAACGTGCTAATCCAAACTTAAAGAATCCCTGTCTCGCGAATAGAGTGCTACTGTAGTGTAAATCTCTGAATATACCTGCCTGTGGTGACAGTGTGTGTTACAGACGTTTATTCTAAAGTCATAGTTGCTATTGCTAATATTGGGAAAGTTTCCTACTAATCTGTAAAACTGGTGGCAGTTTAAAGGGTTAATTGATTCTTTAACTAAACCCACTGACAATCGCTCTCAGTCTGATGCCACTTAGACAAGCTGGAAAACCTTTGCACAGGGTGAGGCCAAGAGTGTCAGTATCAGTCACAGCACGGTGTGAGGTTGACCAGTTGGTTGTCACAGGTTGGTGAAAAGGGCGGTGGTCTGACTCCGTTTTTGCCATAGGCAGCATAACCTGAAGCACTACCTGTCTAACTAATTGAAGTTTCTGGCCATCAAGTTCTACATCTGCAGGCTGTCTGTTGGTTCACATAACTTTAGCACTGTAAAAAACTTTTATTTGTTTGTACTCACACTGGGCATGGTGGATCTGCACTGTTATGCAACACTTAACATGTTGCTAAACCCACAACAGTAAAATCAGTCTGTATATGCAGTAAAGTATGCTTGTTATACTCACTGTGGAACCTAAGGGGTTAATCCTCTGCATTGTGTAAAAAGGCTGTTTGATCCTGTCTTCTCTGATCCTCCCCTTTTTCCACTGTCCCCAATTCATCTCCTGATAAGACAGAATCTTTGGAGTCAGTCTGCACATGCTCAGTTTGGTTTGTATTGTTAGAGAGTTTTTTTTCCTTGGGAGAGTGCATGTGATCAGCACAGGGTCAATCAGCACAGGGTCAATCAGCACTGTCCAGACAGAGGGTCAGGGGCCTCATTAGACAGTCAGAGGAAAATGAAAACTCCTTCTACAAGCTTTAATGAGACAATGATAGAAGTCATAAGACTGCTATACACTGCTGATGATAAAAGGTATTTAGCAGTTTATATTTACTAAAACTTTTGCATTTCCATGTTCTGTGTACTGTGGGAGACCTGATATAGTGAATGCAGGGTCCTGGGTTTAGTAACACTTTAACAACTTGCCGACCAGCCACCGCAGTTGTACTTCGGCAGAATGGCACGGCTGGGCGAACTGACGTTATGTCCGGGGGGAGCCCCCGCTGCTCGCCCCTGGAGCCGATACGAGGGCCCGGTGGTCACGATCACTGCCGGGCTCCCTTGAGCGCTGCTGACACACAGAAAACCAGGATTTGTGTATGTAAACACACAGTTTCCGGTTCTCTGAGGAGAGAAGAGACTGATTGTCTGTTCATACAGAGTATGAACAGCGATCTGTCATCTCCCCTACACAGTCACCTTCCCCCTTCAGTTAGAACACAGAGAGGGAACACAATTAACCCCTTGATCGCCCCTAGTGTTAACCCCTTCCCTGCCAGTGATATTTTTACAGTAATCAATGCATTTTTATAGCACTGATCACTGTATAAATGCCAATGGTCCCAAAAATGTGTCAGATTTGTCCGATGTGTTCGCCATAACGTTGCAGTCCCAATAAAAATCGCAGATCGCCGCCATTACTAGTAAAAAGAAAAATGAATAATAAAAATGTCATAAAACTATCCCCTATTTTGTAGACGCTATAACTTTTGCGCAAACCAATCAATATACGCTTATTGCGATTTTTTTTTACCAAAAATATGTAGAAGACAACATATCAGCCTAAACTGAGGAATTTTTATATATGTATATATATATATATATATATATATATATATATATATATATATATATATATTTGGGGGATATTTAATATAGCAAAAAGTAAAAAATATTGTTTTTTTTTCAAAATTGTCCCTCTTTTGTTTGGGTGCAACATCGCACGACCACGCAATTTTCAGTTAAAACAACGCAGTGCTGAATCGCAAAAAGTGCTCTGGTCAGGAAGGGGGTAAAATCTTCCGGGGCTGAAGCGGTTAACGTGCATTCACTACTGTAGCACTGGATTTTATTATTTCTGTATTAATGCCCTGATGTGACACCTAGTGGCAATTCAGTGTAACTACATCTTGTTATTTCTATATTTGTTAATAGTACAATTCAGCTTCCCTGTATGCTGGGGCTAGTTAGTTTAGTCCTTAGATAGACCCCTCCCTTCTTCTTCACATTCCTTCAGTAAGCTGCCAGCCTTCATAGTAGGTATAAGGCTAAGAAGATTATTGTCTCTTTACACTTCAAGTGACCAGTGGACATCCCATGTACAGCACTCATACTGAGCTTGAAAAGAAGCATTCCCGGGCATGGTTAAGTCATCACCTCTCTGCCAGTCAGACCACGGTGATCCCTAATTCAGTAATCAGTGATCTATGGAAAGTTCTATGCTCATCTATGATTTGTGCTCAAACTTAAACAAACTGTACCAGACTCCAAGTGAACTGTGCCCCAGACTACCTTGTCCAAACAGTCCCAGGCATGCTATATCTAACCATGCTTGGGCATGGTTCGGAGTGCTCACACTATGCAAAGGAACCAGACTTAGGGTGTGAATCATGCCAGGGATGGTTAAAACCCATGTGTGAGTACACTCTTAGCTTTACCTTATTTGCAAACTGACAACCTCTTTTCTTTTATTAATAAAGCTAGTTTAAATAGGTATGTGGAACAGATGCCTTCTTTGTTCTCTGTCCTTGCCTACAAATATCATGCAGATACAGACATGCACAATGGATAAATACAATGTTTATATTTCATTGGGCATCTGACAGCTGTTAAATGTTCAATGTTCCTTTGTTGTTCTTGGATATATTGAAAGAGCTAATATATGCTTTAACATAAAAAAAGAGGCTATAAACTGATATTCAAGTGTAGTGGCCATGAGATAACTATATAGGGTGCCACTGCTCACTTCTCTTTCTTAAAATGCTGGTTCCCTAGCTGTTCTGACCCAATCAACATTTAGAAATAAGGAATTTAGAATTGTTCTGACCTGGACTGGATGCAAGCTTATTTTAGATCCATGGCTTTGAAATACTGAAGCCAGAATGAAGCCAACAATGACTATTGCACTTTAAAATCAAAATTTTTACTTTACAGGTTCGCTCTTTCTTCCTTGACAATCTATTGAATTAAAGTTTTTTACTTGTGATGTGCTGTTTTTGAAATAAACTATATTTTAAACCCAGTGATGCCAACATTTTCTTTTCAGCTGCGAAGTAGCAGTGGCTGACTTCCTGCATACACCTGTAGCAAGGTCCCAGACCTCCTTCGGTCTAATGAGAACCTCCAGGGCCAGAGACAGCTGACATCCTTCTGTATATGGTGGGTTGTGAGGAATGGTGGGTGCAAGGTAGTTAATGTTATTGGGCGTCAGACATTTCTAGAATGCAAAAGAGAGTTTATTTCTCTTAACAAACTTTTGGGGGAGAGAGGGTTAGGTATTTGCAAATTCAATTTGCAGACTCCGAGACTTCAACAGGAGGACAGCCATGCAGAAAATGGCATCCAACGAGACGCCATATCTGCATGTGTAGGGATGTTGTCTCCCATGGCAACAGTCTTTAACAGTTCCTAACACAAAGTGTAACAGTTCTTTACTTCCACTACAATCACTCCTTGTAGTTCTTCAGCCCACTGAGCTCACAGTCTCTCACTAGACTAGATGATTCACTGCCAGTGAATCCCTTGAGCTCCTCCAATCTTCACGGTGGAATCTTCCTCAACTGTCACCCCCCTCTTCTCTGCTGGGTCCCAAGCTTGGCACTCACTACCTCTCAACCTTCACCACACTGACCTGCTTGGTCCCTGGCTTGACACACAAGGCTGCTCTGCAAGCATCACCTCCAATGGCTGGGTCCCTGGCTTGCTACCCACTGAAGTTTCCTGATTCTTCACCATCCCCGGTTGGTGAGAATGCTGCTTTTGTACTTGCTTCAGTTACTCACTGTTGTCACTGGTAACAAGGTGGTTGGACCCATAGTGGTGACAACTTCCCTTCTACCTCCGACCACGACAGATTCTCCAGCCGGCAGAACCGTCACTTTTGGTTGGACTGCAAGCCATAGTCCCAACCCTGCGCTACTCTCTCCTGCTTCTGGATAGGCCCTCAGACAGCCTACCAGCCAGTTGTGCCCAGGATAGGCCCAATCTCTGGCCTAGCAGCCCGGGCAGTACAACACACATCCACCCAGGCAGCCATCCAGGTGGCACAGAACACAGATCACCTGACTCCACCTGAATATATAGGTTCTAGCAGCACGCCAAGGGATTCAAGAAAACCCCTGCCCATTGGCTGAGATACCCCATATACCCATAATCCGATCTTGCAATGCCCTTCTCGTATCTAGTACCACCAGGTACCTGGCCACCTAGTGGTAGAAGAGAAAAGTGCAACAAGGTCATACTTAGGGAGAAATCAATTGATCCAAAATGACTATTCCTGGCAAGTACATTTTTGAGGAGCAACCCTGCCTAAACTCCAGGGTGCTACACACCACATTTGCCCCTCTGAGTACACCTCTCAAGTGCACTCAGCCCTGATGCAAGCAGTGAGCTTACTGTTTGAAGGAGTTATGGTAGCCAGTGTCTTAATGCGGTTCAATCTACTAAGAGGGGAAGGCCACTAACAGCCAGGTGGGGAAAAAAAGGGCTGGATGGTTGGTGTTGGACCTTAACCTGAAATGAGATGGGAGACATTGGGGATAAAGCAGCTTCTAGTGCACTTTATCAAGAATTTGTTGCTAATTGTCAGGAGCGTGTAATGCTCATGTTCCTTTGCAGCTACTGGTCTTATTCCATCATTCTTTTTTTGGCTGTGCTGCACTCTCTCTGTCTGACTGTCCATCTGCAGGGTGGTTGATGTAGACACAGCCTCTGAGTGGTTTTAAGCCTGCCAGCCCTTAGTGTCATGCTTAGTGTTTGCAAAATGTGGTTCAAGCTCCCGGGTTGCCTACCTCATTTCCATGCCTTGACCTTTACCTTCACCTGATCACTGCCCTGCCAGTTAGTTTGGATTCCTTTGTTATCAACCTCGGATTGGACTTTGACTACTCTCTAAACTTAGCTTGCCTTTTGACCATGGATGTGTTCCTGACAACTCTCTGAATGTTGCCTGACCTGAACCCGGACTGCCATTGGACCAATCTGCCCGTCTGCCAACCAGAAGCACCTGTTTGCTTTGCTTATTTTGCTTCTGCCCCGGTGTACTAGCCAGGCACTATAGCATTGTGTATAAAACCTGAGGGCAACTGAGTACTGATAGGCCTGCTTGCCTTATGGAAACAGGGGCTGCTATAGGTGAAGAACACAGAACCAGCTATAGTGCCTGACCATCAACTCTAGGGGTGGGTGTGACACTAAAACATTTTTTTATCTACACTGGTGTTCTCCTAATAGCTTATTTGCAAAACACTGTTTCCCTTTAAAATTATACTCAGACAATAGTTGTTATGAGTTGCCAGTTTGGCACCAGACCACCAAAGCAATATGAGCCAGTCTAGGTTCTTGGAACAAGAGGATTAAAGGCCTGATCTGTTAGATGAATTCCTCAGAGGCATCCACCATTCTAAAAACAGACTGCCCTATCCTATCAGACTCTACCCTTTCTTCATTATATGGAGCTTTTAATTACCATGCTTGTAAGAGAATTAATGAACTGATTATTACCTTTTAACATCTTGTATGTCTACATTATCTTTTGGCTCATATTCATCTGACACTGTATGGCTTTCCTGTGAATTATAACTTTTACATACTGTACTTTTTTTTTTTTTTATGTATCTTGTAGATCTATTCTGTGAGTTCAGACAGGTCAACTCATGGTTCTGTTTTTCATTTTGTGGCCAGTTTAGGTTTGTGTAAATAGCAGAAATCCTGCTACCTCTGCATGCACTATGTATGCATGGTGTTTTCTACATGGAACTGTAAAATATCAATCAGTATGGACTTTACCTCAACATGCACTGGAAACCATTTTAATGTAGTGCTATCCCCAAAGGAGCCACTGGAAATTGCCCAGGTTATTTTCTCAGTAGATTGAGTAGTGAGGCACACTTTAATGTACCTGACGGCTGAGCCTGATGTGTAGAGGGAAGGCCTCTCGTACAACCCCAGACCACCAATGTTGTAACAGTGGCCGCAAGAGCGTGGTGGTGTATGGGGGCCTGGATCGTCTTCCGTGTGATGGATGTGTCACCAGGGTGTACCAGCAGGTTAAACAGCAGGCGTTTGCAGGCTAGCAGATTCCAGGCTGGTGGCAGCAGGGACCCGGCAGCTGCATGCGGGGCAGAAGAGACACAGGATGCGTGGTCAGACAAACTGGATTGCTAACAGACAGTGAGATGCAGGCATAGACGGCAGGCAAAGAATACTCAATGTACAGGCAGAGATCGGCAACGTGAGTTCAGGCAAATGAGCTAGCGACAAGAAACAAAGTCCAGATATAGGCCAGGGTCAAGGTAGGAGAGATTCAATGGAGTCAGAGGCAGACCGGGTCAAATACAGGAAAACAGAATCAGGTTTCAGGATCACAGGTACAGCTGCAGATCAGACAGCAAGACATTAGTGCAACTGCTGCACTTATATATGGCATTTGGGCGCCAACGTTTATTGGTGCACGTGCATGCACATTGACACGTGCGCATTCACAAACATTTGTACACATGCGCATATTCGTGTGCCTGACACAATGAACACCTGCGGGATTGTGCCTGCGTCTGCCCTTGAGCATTAGTAACGCTATGGCAAGCTCGTCCCTGACACACACAATCACGGTCACTCTTTTTTCAAAAAACAGTCTATGGGTGTTCTTTTTTGTTGTTTTTAAACTTATACTTTGTTGAAGCACCTTTTGATTATATTACAGCACAGTGGGGGGCGTGGCCTGATGAGGCATGTGAGCGGACCTGCTGCACGGAGCTCCCGCTGATGATCCTGAATTTCATCCTTTCTGCGCAATAGATTTTGCCCATTTCTGCCTAATGCTGCCTGTTACCTCCTGGAAGTGTCCGGTACCGCTAGCCATTGGATCCGAGCGGATGATGACCCGGGGGAACCGAGCGGAGGCCGCGGCCTTGGAGCCCCAAGCTGTCCAAGATGGTGCCAGACAGCCTCAGCCTCCTAAACCACAGCGCGGCCTGGAGAAAAATGCTGAGCATTGGGGTAAGTCACACAAGCCTCTGAAATCAAAAGAGCAACCCAGGGACATGCTGTATTACACTCAAAAGCTGGCTGGGCGCTCTGACTCCCCCCTTCCTGTCTCACATCAGCCCTTATGCTCCTCTGAGCTGGAGAGCAGGGAGGACACAAGCATGCTGGATGACACTGTGCCATTAGACATGCAGCATGATCTTATGTCTGACCCATCTGACTCCCCTTCAGATGATAGTGTTTAACCCTCTCTGAGTGAGATCCTGCATGATGTGCATAAGTGCACTGCCTCTGTGGAAGATTTAAAGGAGAATGTTTGGAGGGCTGAGGGAAACAGTATCTCTCATGTGTCAAGATCTTCAAAAGATCAGGGAGAGAACCACGGCTGTGGAGGGAAGGGTGAGCGACGTGGAGGACCAGTTGCCCCCCCTTAACAGGGATGTCAGAATAGCCACTCAGAATGCCTTCCAAGCTCTCAGTAAAACAGATGACATGGAGAACCTCCTGAGACGCAACAAAGTGTGTATAGTAGGGCTCCCTGAAAAGGTGGAAGGCCGGGATCCTATAACATTTTTTGAGGGATGGTTGCAAGAAGTTTTTGGCAAAGAAGCTTTTTCCCCCATTTACACTGTGGAAAGGGCACACAGAGTGCCCCCGCGACCCCTTCTGCCTGGCAACCCTCCACGATCGATACTGGCCAGACTTCTGAATTATAAGGATAGGGAGGTGGTGTTATGTCTGGCTAGAGAAAAGGGCACTGTCACACATAATGGTGCCAAAATCTCATTTTATCCAGACTTCTCCGCGGAAGTGCAACACAGACGATCGAAATTCGCTGATGTCAAGAAAAGGCTACAAAGGCTGCAATTACCATATGCAATTATATTTCCAGCAAAGCTTAGGGTGACAGCCGGAGTACAACACCAATTCTTTGAAAATGCACAAGACACAGCGGACTGGCTTGATTGCAATGAGCAGGATCTTCGTCGCCAAGGCCGATAAAATGGAGCAGGATAGATCCTGTATGGCAGTCGACATACTGGAAAGTATAGGGCGCTAAGTTCCCTTTTTTCTTTTTGTTCACCATTCTGAAGAGGAACTTTACATGTTAATCGCACAGTGAGTGACTAACACAAAAAAATATCTTTATTATTTTTTCTCATTGTTCACTATCTGCACCACTAGCAACAGCCCACACGGGTGATGTTACCGTGTCGGGTGCATGTGAAGGCATGGGTTACATGGCTACTGTTTCAATGCCCAGTTGGCATAAAAGGACAGAATGGATCGCGTACCCTACAGACCCTGAATGGTTCTGGCTATGTGCGTTTAATCATGCCTAGATCCAAGGCCTTCAATTGTTTCAGTTTATGTTTTGTTTTCTACTGTTTTGCTGCGCAGTTGCACGAGACCTTCCATTTTTTACGAACACTGTGTTTTCAATGCGCAGCCCCCATGCAGGGCAAATACTTTTTGATGCAATATGATTCACTACACCTGAGCTGTTGTGCAGTCCAAGTCAACCTGTTTTCTAAGAGTCGGATGGCTCACAAAGGGTTCCTTTTTCAATGTATTTCTAACTGTCTGCAATGTTGTCCACACCTATAGTATCGTGGAATGTCCAGGGAGTGAATGACCCCCCTGAAGAGGACCATGATATCCTCATGTTTGCGCAAATTCCATCCCGCCATCATTGGCCTTCAGGAGACTCATCTCCTGGGAGACAGTGTGGGGGGTGTTTGCAATACGCCTGGGTTGGCAAGTCATATCACTCCACTCACTCACTCACGTGTGGTGAGTGTATTGATACACAAAGCATTGGTAGACCAGGAACTTGATTTGATGGTGGAGGTTTCTGGTAGATTTGTCTTTATTTATTGTAAATTGTATACTTTAACACTGCTGCTAGCTTTTATATATATCCCACCACCGTTCTCACTGGATGTGTTACAGTTGTTGCTGACATACCTGGCAGGTTAGCCTGATGTCCCAGTGCTGATTATGGGGGATTTCAATTGCTGTCTAGACCCTAAATTGGATAGACATCCTCCGGTTTCTCCCCCTAGGGGTAGCAGGGGTACTGCGTTGAGCCGCTCACTGGCAGAGGTGGGCTGGACAGACATATGGTGCATGCGTAACCCAGGCACGAAACAGCTTTCATGTTTTTCCAAAACCCATAGTTCACTGTCACGTATAGACCTTAGTATAGGCACGCCCTATATAGTTGACAACACATCCAAGGTGGAGTATTTTCCCCGTGGAGTGTCTGATCACTCGCCAGTGGTTCTCTGGTTGACTACCCAACCCCCCACCTCGTTACCCAAGGCGCCTTGGAAGCTTAATGCATTCTGTCTCAAATTGTTCACCTCCCCTGAGCGAATAGCAACCCAAATTGATTGATTCTTTCAATCACACAGTCACTGTACGGATAAAATACAGAAATGGGAGACTTTCAAGGCCTATCTCAGGGGGGTGTTTATTGCAGAGATAGCTACAGTTAAAAGAAACTCCTCAGCTCTACTGGAACAGGTGGGGAAACAGGTGCGTCAGCTCGAATTGTCTTATGTCATGGATCCTACAGATTCTGCAAGGGAGGCATGGATTTCGGCCCAGGAATCTCTGGATCGCTTGAGATCCTCCACTGCAGAACACAAGCGGTTTGTTCACCAAGCTGGCATTTTATGAGGAAGGGGAGAAAACAGGACGCCTACTGGCGAAAATAGCTAGGTCACAACAACAATCCCCGGCAGTTGGACAGTTGGAGCGATCCGTGCCGTTAGTGGCAGGGTGGTAATGACCCAGAACACATAATATCAGAGTTGGCATCCTTCTACAAAGACCTCTAAGGGGCGAGGGATGGCTACTCGGATGCTGACCTTGAAACCTATCTGTTGGGGATTGAGTTGCCCTCTCTGTCGGAAGAGGCCAGGCAGCAGCTGGAGGCCCCTCTGACCTTGGAGGAGTTACAAAGTGCAGCATGCTCCTTTGCCACGTGTAAAGTGCCGGGGGAGGATGGCATCCCCGTGGAGGTCACAACAACAATCCCCGGCAGTTGGAGCAATCTGTGCTGCTAGTGGCAGGGTGGTTAATGATCCAGAAGACATAATATCTGAGTTGGCATCCTTCTACAAAGACCTCTAAGGGGCGAGGGATGGCTACTCGGATGCTGACCTTGAAACCTATCTGTCGGGGATTGAGTTGCCTTCTCTGTCGGAAGAGGCCAGGGAGCAGCTGGAGGCCCCTCTGACCCTGGAAGAGTTACAAAGTGCGGCATGCTCCTTTCCCATGTGTAAAGCGCCGGGGGATGATGGCATCCCCATGGAGGTCCTTACTCAATATGGTGAACAGATAATGCCACACTTACTAGAAGTATTTAATGCCTCCCTTGAGGAGGGACGTCTACTGCCCTCAATGACTAGAGCTAATATAATTCTGTTGTTGAAACCCGGGAAGGATCCAGTTGACCCGGGTTCCTATAGGCCTATATCTCTTCTTCAGAGCGATGTTAAAATCCTGGCTAAGGTCCTGGCGCTATGGGTCAACCGGGTCATAGCATCTATAATACACCCTGACCAGGCAGGCTTCATGCCGCAAAAATCCACGGCCACTAATCTTAGGCGCCTGTTTTTAAACATGCAGCTGCAGGCAGACAACGGGGGAAACAGGGCTCTGTTGTCCCTGGACGCTAATAAGGCATTTGACAGTGTTAGCTGGTGATACCTATGGGCGGTGCTGTCCAGGTTTGGGTTTGGGGACCGATTCATAGCCTGGGTTAATCTGTTATATGCCACTATTGAGCCGCTAGCGGCGGTGGTGAGGGCAAGTCAGGGGATTACAGGATTTAGATTTGGTGACCTTCACGAGAAGATTATGTTATATGCCGACGACATGACACTTTTCCTTGGGGACACCACCGCCTCGTTGGCTGAGGTGATCACCATTATTTCAGGATTCGGGCACTTTTCTGGCCTGACGATCAATTGGTCTAAGTCAGCCCTGATGGTGCTAGATGGGGAACAAACAGTGGATCTACCAGATTCCTGCTCGATCCCGGTGGTGACCTCATTCAAATACCTGGGAATACAAATATCACCTAAACTTGCGGACTATTGCCACTTAAATATATACCCCTTACTGTCTAGATTTAGAGACAAAATTAACACTTGGAATAATCTTAAACTTTCGCTGGCGGGTAAGGCAAATTTAATAAAAATGATACTGATGCCACAGCTACTATACTTCCAACACAACTCACCGGTTGTGATTCATCTGAAAATCTTTAGGGTGGTCAGCACCCTCTTTAGATGTCTATTGTGGAATACAGGCCCCCCCAGAATTAAATTAGAACAGCTGCAGAACCCTAAAGACAGTGGTGGACTTGCAGTGCCCAACCCTTGGCTGTACTATATCGCGGCCCAAATGCAGCACCTGATTGGTTCCATGGCCCAGGATCCGGCCGGCTCATCGGCGCAGCTGCTGCTGATTGGATCTGGAGCGGAGACCATTCCGATGGGCCTGGAGGCTCAGATGTTTCACAAGTCTAACAAACTGACACCCACCTTCATTTTAATCCAGAAAATGTGGAATAAGGGTAGACAATTACAAGAGGTGACTGTTGAACTAGCAAAACTTAAACAGGGACCCAGATGCCGCCCCTTTGGTGTGACTTTATTATCGCACATATTCCAGAATGGCAAGTTACTGTTATTCCCTGAATTGCAAGCCAGGTTTAATATACCTCCTACTATGTACTACCCTTATTCCCAGATCCGACATGCGGTGGGTACGCAGGGAAGCGCTACCCAATGGACTATGTCAAGCACCCCTATTTTTCATTTATTGCAGACCAGCGTGGAAACTAAAGGGATTACCTCACATTGCTATCAGATGCTATTGATGCATCATTTAAAAGCTCACCCAACTAAGGCACCATCCCTATGGGAGAACGATGTAGGTCCACTTACGGGAGATCAATGGGAGGAAGTCCTGCAATCAATCAATATATGTTCTCTCAACGTGGCTCAAAAGATCTCCCAATTATATATAATACTTAGAGTACACTACACCCCACTTAGATTATATAAAATGGGTAGGCGGCCGGGTTCTCTATGTAGCATATGAGGGCGAAATCAAGGCGATCTCATTCACTTACTCTGGAGATGCCCAAAACTCCATAGGTACTGGAGTGAGGTGCTTGGGACGCTTAACCAAGTGTTCCGGACTACCGTCCTCTTAGATCCAATCCATTGCATACTAGGGGTCCTGGAGGAAGTTGTCCCGGAGGAGGTGACTAGAATAGCACTCTCTAGGGCACTGTTCCAGCCACGTAAAATTATTTTGATTGGCTGGAAATCGGTCTCCTTGCCCTCAGTGGCATCCTGGATAGGAAACATGGGAAATACCTTGGTTATGGAAAAATACATTTATCATTATAGGGGTAGCCCTGACAGATTCGAAAAAATTTTGGCACCATGGTTGGACACCCCCGGACTAAGTCCCAGGGAATTGGTAATGTCTAGATTGTTGCAATGCCCTGCGGGAGGAACATAAAAGTTTTATTGATGGACAATAGTCGGATGTATGATATGTATCAGTATGTTGTTAACATCTTGAGTTTATAAGACGAGATAAATCTGATAGACACTGGGAGGAATGTACTTTATGCAAGAAAACTGTATTATTAAGTGCTGCTTGTGCATTGGAAACTGTGTGAACCTGTTCAATAAACACCTTTTTGATTCAAAAAAAATATTACAGCACAGTCTTTTTGGGTATGAGTCTATCAGCATGGCACATCTTGACTTGGCAATATTTGCCCACTTTTCTTTGCAAAAACACTACAAATCTGTCAGATTGCAAGGGCATCTCCTGGGCACAGCCCTCTTCAGATCACCCCACAGTTTTTCAATCGGATTCAGGTCTGGGCTCTGGCTGGGCCATTCCAAAACTTTATCTTCTTTTTGTGAAGCCATTCCTTTGTTGATTTGAATGTATGCTTTGTGTCACTGTCATTCTGAAAGATGAAGTTCCTCTTCATGTTCAGCTTTCTAGCAGAAGCCTGAAGGTTTTGTGCCAATATTGACTGGTATTTGGAACTGTTCATAATTCCCTCTACCTTGACTGTGTGTATGGTGTTCTTTTGGTGATGTGCAGTGGTGTTTTTGCGCCAAACATATCTTTTGGAACTATGACCAAAAAGTTCAACCTTGGTTTAATCAGACCATAACACATTTTCCCACATGCTTTTGGGAGACTTCAGATGTGTTTTTGCAAAATTTCGTAAAAAAAGGCTTCCCTCTTGCAACTTTACCCCATAGCCCAGATATATGAAGAATATGGGAGATTGTTGTCACATGTACCACACAGCCAGTACTTGCCATATATTTCTGCAGCTCCTTTAATGTTGCTGTAGGCCTCTTGGCAGCCTCCCTGACCAGTTCTCTTCTTTTTTTTTTCATCATTTTTGGAGGGACGTCCAGTTCTTGGTAATGTCACCGGTGTGCCATATGTTCTCCACTTGATGATGACTGTCTTCACTGTGCTCCATGGCATAGCTAATGCCTTGGAATTTTTTTTGTACCCTTCTCCTGACTGATACCTTTTAAGAATGCCTTTCTGTCTGATCTGCAGCTGTACCTGTGATCCTGAAACCTGATCCTGTTTTCCTGCATTTGACCCGGCCTGCCTCTGACTCCATTGAACCTCTCCTACCTTGACCCTGGCCTATATCTGGACTTTGTTTCTTGTCTCTTGCTCATCTGCCTGAACTCACGTTGCCGATCTCTGCCTGTACACTGAGTATTCTTAGCCTGCTCACCTTTAGGACTTCTCCAGAGCCTCTCCCATCCTCTGGAACTCCCTGTCCCGGTATGTCCGATCAGCCTCTAACCTGTCCACCTTTAGGGATCCCTGAAAACTCATTTATTCAGGGAAGCCTATCCCACACCCACCTAAGAACTGTACCCGAGCCACCCCCATCAAATCATCCCCCGCAGCTATTACCTTTTGTACCACCACCCTCTTCCTTTAGAATGTAAACTCTACGAATGTAGAATGTAAACTCTACGAGCAGGGCCTTCCTGTCCCTTCTGTATTGAACTGTACTGTAATTGTGCTGTCCCCCCTCTACATTGTAAAGTGCTGCGCAAACTGATGGTGCTATATAAATTGTGTATAAGAATAATAATAATAATACAAAAAATGAGATCCCACTGATGCTTTGGAAGCATGGCTTTTGCTGAAGGATGCGACGAACAAAATGTCAGGAAAGACCTACTAGAACAGCTGAACTTTATTTGGGGTTAATCAGTGGCACTTTAAATGATGGCAGGTGTGTACTGACTCCTATTTAACATGAGTTTGAATGTGATTGCTTAATTCTGAACATGGCTACAGCCCCAGTTATAAGAGGGGGTTTTACACTTATGCAACCACATTATTTTATTTTTTTTTTTTTACTTCCCCCTAAAAGATTCAGTTTGTTTTTCAATTGAGTATTACAGTTTATAGGTCACGTTCTAAAAATATTTATCGTTATCTAATTTGTTTACATAACAGAAACCTGACATTTTAACAGAGATGTGTAGACTTTTTATATCCACTGTATGTACTGGCTAAGAACAGTAAACTCCTTTCTGAAAAGCTGAAGCAGTGCTTGCAATAGCAAACTGTGGACGTGGCTTTGTAGTAGAAGCAGTTAAAAGCAAGCCTCTTTCTTTAGCCCACCAAGAGCAGAGTCCCTGTACAAAGAACTAGATAGGCTGAGCTCTTCAGGACACCAGCCAATGTCCCCTTTGAACAGGAACACACAGCTGACTCTCTAGCACAAGAGCAGTGGCAGCAACCCAAATGTCTTTAAGATCTCACACAGCAGTCTGTACTCACAAATGTCCAAGGAAAGTTGGTTGCCTCTTTCCAACCTCCATGCCACACCTTTCTAATGTGATGCCAACCTAGAATCCTCAGCAGACATCCCCTCAGTCAGCTTTCTGTAGCTTCAGCATTCAGGCCCTCAGGTCACCCACCTGAGGCCTTGCAAACATCAAGCACATGACAGCATTGCCCTGATGAGCAGTATGCCCTCCAGGCTGGACTTCACTCTACAGGCAAAGACCCAGAAGCCCTGAATCTCAGAGTATTTATACAGGATCCCAGCAGCCTTCAGGGCCATCTTCCATGGGATTGGCCAGGGCTGCATATACAGTCATGCTCAAATGTTTGCATACCCTGGCAGAAATTGTGAAATTTTGGCATTATTATTGAAAACATGACTGATAATGCCCAAAAAAACTGTCTTTTATTTAAGGATAGCAATCACGTAAAGCCATTTATTACCACATTGTTTTTTGGATCATTTTTAAATCATAATGATAACAGAAATCACCCAAATGGCCCAGATAAAAAAAAATTACATACCCTGAAATGTTTGGCCTTGGTACAGGACACAGAAGGTGGTACACACAGGTTAAAATGGCAAGTAAAGGTTAATTTCCCACGTTTGTGGCTTTTTAAATCACAATTAGTGTCTGTATATAAATAGTCAATGAGTTTGTTAGCTCTCACATGGATGCACTAAGCAGGCTAGACACTGAGCCATGTTGAGTTAGAAAAGAACAGTCAAAAGACCTGTATAACAAGTTAATGAAACTTGACAAAGATGGAAAAGGATATAAAAAGATATCCAAAGCCTTAAATATGCCAGTCAGTACTGTTTAATCACTTACAGGCGGTCCCCTAGTTACAAACATCCGACTTACAAACGACTCCTACTTACAACCGGACAGAGACAACAGAATGTGAGAGGAAATCTACCCCTAGGAAGGGAAATTCTCTCCTGTAAAAGGTATTATGGGAAAAAGGTGTCTCCACTGATGCTTTATCACCAAGGCTTGTTTCCACAACAACCCAAAATTTTCAAAATCCAATTGTCATTGGGACAGGGTGAAATCTTCTGAACAGGGGCACAAACAGCAAAACAAACGTTACAGGGGTGTTAACCCTTACCTATGCTATCCAAAAAGCTTAAAAATAGTTTTTTTGGCTAGAGCTACACTTAAAAAATGTACCTGTTCCAACTTACAAACAGATTCAACTTAAGAACAAACCTACAGACCCTATCTTGTTTGTAACCCAGGAATTGCCTGTATTAAGAAGTAGAAAATTAGGTAATCTTTTTATACTAAGCCAAGGTCAAGTAGACCAAGAGATTGCGGCCACAACTGGCAGGAGGAATTGCTCAGGATACAAAGAAAAACCAACAGGTAACCACAGGATAAATACTGGCTGCTCTCCAAAAAGACGGTGTGGTTATCAACGATACTTGAACAAAAAATAGTTGCATGGTTGAGCTGCCAGAAGGAAGCCTTTACTGTGCCAATGCCACAAAAAAGCCAATGAGGCATGTCAAGGTGTTGTTGGGCATAATGTGGTGATGTGCTGATGTAAGGACGGGACTCCGCTGGGGAAACCTTATGTAAGGAGGAACTCCACTGGGGGCACCTGATGTAAGGAGGGACTCCACTGGGGACACCTGATATAAGAAGAAAGGGACTCTGCTGGGGACACCTAATGTAAGGAGGGACACCTGTGATGTAAGTAGGGACTCCGCTGGGAACACCTGATGTAAGGAGGGACTTTGCTGGGGAAACCTGATGTAAGGAGGGGCTTACACGCTCAGGGCTTCCACTGACTCTGCATTATGGTGAGTTGAAATATTTCATTTTATATTACAATGTAATAATAGAAATAATGTGCTTCAATCACAACCATAACCATAACAACCATGGTGTCGGGATGATTGAAGTGCTAACACCAGGTGTTTGGAGTATCTTTATCTGCTGCTTGTTAAGATTTATTGAATACACATATTTCTATTGTGGTGTAGGATCTGGGCCTGCTGTCCGTCCATCCCTCTTTCTTCGCTTACTTCTCTCTCCTTCCCTCCCTATTTCTTTCTTTCTTTCTCCCTACATCTGTTGTTCATCTCATAATCAAGCCACACCCCATTTGAGCCACACCCCTTAAACCACGCCTAAAATTTTGTTTAAGCCACACCCATCTTTCGCCAGAGTGGTGAACACACCCTATCACATCCTACCCTGTAATGCAACGAGGAAGTGAAGGCTTCTCTGAGATGACCTACAGGAAGTAAATGCTGAGAGACAATATACAGGAAGTGATGGGATCTGAAAATCATTTTTAAAATTCTAATACACTGACAAAACTAAACATCCTGTGGACAAGATAAGTGAGAGAAAAACATATTAGGATAGCTGGGCCACAAATGGCATTAGAAAAAGCAGCATTAGACCTAAGAAAGCAAAAATAATAAAATAAAAACTTAAAGCAGTATTAAACCCAAAAGCAAACATTGCATTGCTTGCAGTTACAGGGTTGAGACAAACGATTTAACACTGGCAGGGGTGCCTAAAACGATCAGCTTTTATTTATTCATGTAAAACCTTTATCCCAAAAGAAAAAAAAAACTGCAGTAACTGATTATAAAGTATTAGCTTGGAGTATGGAGTTTGGAGTTTGGCTTTCATTTGTTAGTGTATTTAAATCTGCTAGTACATTAAACACTCCGCTCAGACTGACAATGCTGCTGTCCAGATATGCCCCATGTGCTCCTTTATCCAGAGTGGTGTCTCAGGAGGTGTGTTACTGGACAGATCACCTGGTGAAAACAGAGGGGAAAAGCCTAAAAAAAAAACGAAAAAAAAAAAAAAAACAATGCAGCCACCTCATCTAGCTCAGTTGGGAAATAATGTTTTCGATCTGCATTGCAAAACATTTAGTGGAGCACAGGGGAGACATTTTGTGTTTGTCTACCCTAAAATTCACGTTAGTGTGTTTTGTACCGAAATTTTGCATTTCCTGGACCTTTGCGGTAGTATTGTACAACATAAAAAATTAGAGCTACCACTATTTTATTCTCTAGGATATCTGCTTTCAGAAAATACATAAAATGTGTGGGTTTTGTGTAATCTACAGGTCTAAAATGATTTTTTAAGACATGTGTGCAAAAAACACAAAAACACGCAAAAATGACTCTGGCAGCAAAAGGGTTAATGTACAAAACAGATATGGATTATCACCCCAGGTTTATGTACTTAAAATATTAGAGGGACAAAATCCTTTAAATGGACCTAGGTTCTTGTCTAGGTTCACAAATGACAAAACACAAAACAGTTCCCTTCTGTAGCCGCTCTCCTTGTGCTGATGCACCCTGAGATTAAAGCAGAAGTTCAGCCTAAAACTAACTAACTCTAAATCCACTAGTAGCCACCTTCTAAAACGAATCTATCTAACCCTGTAAAACAAAAATTTCTATACATACCTTTTCTGCAGCCGATCTGGTCCAGTCCCATGCTGAGCTGTTCGCGGCGTCTTCTTTGTGTAGGGTTGTGCAGGAGAGGCAGTCGACAACGGAAGCTCCATAGTAAGTTTATTGCCGCGGACACATGACCAGTTTTGCCGTTGGAATAAACTCCGAAGGTTTCTCCGACGGAACTCTGACGGAATTCCACTCAAGCGGTCTTGCATACACACGGTCACACCAAAGTCCGACCGTCCAGAATGAGGTGACGTACAACATGTACGACGGGACTAGAAAAAGGTAGTTAAATAGCCAGTAGCCAATAGTTTCCTTCTCGTACTTGCTTCAGAGCATGCGTCGTTTTTGGTCCATCGGAACAGCATACAGATGAGCGGTTTTCCCGTTAGGAATTGGTTCCATCGGAAATATTTAGAACATGTTCCATTTCTAGGTCCGTCAGAATTTTCGAAAAAAGAAGTCCGATGAGGCATACACACGATCGGAATAGACTATGAAAAGCTTCCGTCTGACTTTTTCTGTCGGACATTCCGCTCGTGTGTACGTGGCATTAGGGTAATATCACTTCCTAGGCATTTCCCAGCCATTGTTGACTGTCTCCTACACACAGCATCTGCCGCTGGAGACAAGCCTGGATCGGCTGCAGAAAAGGTAAGTACAGTATCTGACAAAAGTGAGTACACCCCTCACATTTTTGTAAATATTTTATTATATCTTTTGTGACAACACTGAAGAAATGACACTTCAGATTGTATAACAGTGTAAATTTGCTATCCCCTCAAAATAACTCAACACACAGCCATTAATGTCTAAACCGCTGGCAACAAAAGTGAGTACACCCCTAAGTGAAAATGTCCCAACTGGGCCCAAAGTGTCAATATTTTGTGTGGCCACCATTATTTTCAAGCACTGCCTCAACCCTCTTGGGCATGGAGTTCACCAGAGCTTCACAGGTTGCCACTGGAGTCCTCTTCCACTCCTCCATGACGACATCTCTGAGCTGATGGATGTTAGAGGCCTTGCTCTCCTCCACCTTCCATTTGAGAATGCCCCCAAATGCGCTATAGGGTTTAGGTCTGGAGACATGCTTGGCCAGTCCATCACCTTTACCCTCAGCTTCTTTAGCAAGGCAGTGGCCATCTTGGAGGTGTGTTTGCGGGCTTTCTTGTGAATCAATCTTTAAAAGGGGCTTCCTTCTGAACGACAGCCATGCAGACCAATTGGTGCAGTGTGAAGCGTATGGTCTGAGCTGACAGGCTGACCCCCACCCCTTCAACCTCTGCAACAATGCTGGCAGCACTCATACATATATTTTATATTCTATTTGCCAAAGACAACCTCTGGATATGACGCTGAGCATGTGCACTCAACTCCTTTGGCACACCAATGGAGTGACCTGTTCTGAGTGGAACCTGTCCTGTTAAACCTCTGTATGGTCTTGTCCACCATGCTGCAGCTCAGTTTCAGGGTCTTGGCAATCTTCTTATAGCCTAGGCCATCTTTATGTAGAGCAACAATTCTTTTTTCAGATCCTCAGAGAGTTCTTTGCCATGAGGTGCCATATTGAACTTCCAGTGACCAGTATGAGAGAGTGAGAGATAACACCAAGTTTAACACACCTGCTCCCCATTCACACGAGACCTTGTAACACTAATGACACCGGGGAGGGAAAATGGCTAATTGGACCCAAATTTGGTCATTTTCACTGTGTGTTGAGTTATTTTGAGGGGACAGCAAATTTACACTGTTATACAAGCTGTACACTCACTACTTTGTAGCAAAGTATCATTTCTTCAGTGTTGTCACATGAAAAGATATAATAAAATATTTACAAAAATGTGAGGGGTGTACTCACTTTTGTGAGATACTGTATAGCAATTTTTGCTTTACAGGGCAAGATAGATTAGTCTTAGAATGTGGCTGCCAGTAGATTTAGAGTTAGTTAGTTTTAGGCTAAAATTCTACTTTAGCCACATTCCACCCAGCTGCAGCAACGCTTTGCCGGTGGTATGGCAGCGCTGCCCTATTGATTTCAATGGGGAGGAGTGGTGAAGGAGTGTTGTAGGAGCAGTGTATACACCGCTCCTACACTGCTGCAAAGAAGCTGCTAGCAGGACTTTTTGTGATGCCCTGCCAGCGCAGCGCCCCAATGTGAAAACACTCGGGCTTTCACACTGGGTTTGCAGCTAAGGCTTTTTTCAGGCGCTATGCAGGCGCTATTTATAGCTGTAGTGCCTGAAAAATGCCTCCAGTGTGAAAGGGGTCTAATTGAAGTTAGAAGCTGATTGGCTACCATGCACAGCTGCATTAGATTTTGCACTTTCCAGTTTTAGTAAATCAACCGTTCTATGTCTACAATTTAACCACTTCAGCCCCGGAAGGATTTACCCCCTTCCTGACCAGGCCATTTTTTGCGATACAGCACTGCGTTACTTTAACTGACAATTGCACGGTCGTGCACAAATAGATGTTTCTTTTGGTGGTATTTGATCACCACTGCGTTTTTTATTTTTTTCGCTATAAACAAAAAAAGACAGACAATTTTGAAAAAAAAACAATATTTTTCACTTTCTGCTATAAAACATACCCAATAATTTTTTTTTAAAAGAAATCGAATTTCTTCATAAATTTAGACCAATATGTATTCTGCTACATATTTTTGGTAAAAAAAAACAAACAATACGCGATGATTGGTTTGCACAAAAGTTAAAGCGTCTACATAATAGGAGAAAGATTTTTTGGCATATTTATATTTTTTCAGTAATGGCGGTGATCAGTGATTTTTAGCGGGACTGCGATATTGCGGCGGACAGATCGGATACCTAACTGACATTTCTGACCCTTTTTTAGGAACCAGTGACACTATTACAGTGATCTGTGCTAAAAATATCCACAGAGATTGTACTAATGAGACTGGCAGGGAAGGGGTTAACATCAGGAAAAACAACCTATTGCAGTCAGTGATGGCGAACCTATGGCACTCAGAGCCCTCCCTGGGAAAGTTATAGAATCTACAAACTATGGCATATACAGTGGGTATAGAAAAGAATCACCCCCTTTAAAATAATCACATTTTGTTGCTTTGCAGCCTGAAATAAAGACAGACACAGTTCTTGTTTTATCCAGCTGTATTTACTCAGTGCAACTTATAACATCCAAGTGAAAGATATAACACCAACATGTCATACAAAAAATTAAAAAAATAACAAACAGAATCACTGAGTTGGAAAAAGGATCACCCCCTTGTGTCAGTACTTTGTTTAACCACATTTTGCTTTAACCGCATGCCGACCAGCCGCCGCAGTTGTACTGTGGCAACATGGCTCGGCTGCACGAATCGCCATCATGTTACATGAGTAACATAAACGGCCACTAAAAACGGTGCCCCTTGCTCACCCACAGAGCCGATGCGAGTGCCCGGCTGTCACGATCACCATCAGGCTGCTGCGATCGCTCGGGGCACACCGAGTACCAGGATCTGTCTGTGTAAACACACAGTTTCCGGTTCTCTGAGGGGAGAACAGACGGATCGTCTATTCATACAGAGTATGAACAGACGATCTGTCATCTCCCCTGCACAGTCCCCTCCCCCCTTCAGTTAGAACAGGTACTAGGATACACTTAACCCCTTCACTGCCCCCTAATGGTTAACCCCTTCACTGCCAGTGACATTTTTAAAGTAATCAATGCAATTTTATAGCATTGATCGCTGTAAAAATGCCAATGGTCCCAAAAATGTCAAAATTGTCCGATGTGTCCACCATAATGTCATAGTCCTGATAAAAATCGCAGATCGCTGCCATTACTAATAAAAAAAAATCAATAATAAAAAAGCCATAAAACTATCCCCTATTTTGTGGACGCTATAACTTTTGCGTAAACCAATCAATATACGCTTATTGCAATTTTTTTAACAAAAATATGTAGAAGAATACATATCGGCCTAAACTGAGGAAAAAAAATGTTTTTTAATATATTTTTGGGGGATATTTATTATAGCAAAAAGTAAAAAATATTGCTTTTTTTTCAAAATTGTCACTCTTTTTTTGTTTATAGTGCAAAAAATAAAAACCGCAGAGACGATCAAATACCACCAAAAGAAAGCTCTATTTGTGGGAAAAACAGGACCTAAATTTTGTTTGGGTGCAACATCGCACGACCGTGCAATTGCCAGTTAAAGCGACGCAGTGCCGAATCGCAAAAAGTGCTCTGGTCAGGAAGGGGGTAAAATCTTCCGGGGCTGAAGTGGTTAATTACATCCTTTAGTCTGTTGGAATATGTTTCTACTAACTTTTCACATCTAGACTTTGCAATATTTGCCCACTCTTCTTTGCAAAACTGCTCAAGTTCATTTCAATTTGATGGTGACCGTTTGTGGACTGCACTCTTCAAGTAATTCCACAGATTTTCAATGGAATTTAAGTCTGGGCTCTGACTAAGCCATGCAAGGATATTCACCTTTTTCTCCTTCAACCACCGTGTGGTCATTTTTGCTGTGTGCTTTGAGTCATTATCATGTTGGAAGGTAAACCTTCTTCCCATTGACAACTTTCTGGCAGAGGGAAGCAGATTTTCCTCAAGAATTTGATGGTATTTTGCCCCACACCCCATAATGGTGTTATTTGGATGGTGAGCTGTATTGCATTTCGCCAGACATATCATTTGGTGTTAGGCCAAATAATTCTAATTTTGTCTGACCTGACCATAGCACCTTTTTCCATGTGGCCTCTGAATTTTCAAGGTGCATTTAAGGTGGTCAGACAGTGATGTATTTAGGTTTTTTAGGTTTTAGGTACTTGGCCAGTCCCTGCCAAGTACGCCCCAAAACAATAAAGCTACTGACGCTACTCGGGGACTGTTTTGGAGCGGGGGGTGGAACTAGACTCGGGAGGGATTTTTTTTGTGCGAGGGGGTGGCTTTTTTGCCGCCCCCATAAAGTGCCACCCTAGGCCTGGACCTTGTCGGCCTAAGCCAAGACACAGTGCTGTGGTCAGATGTAACTAAAATTGAGTAGTAGATGGATTCTGATTTATGTGAAGGAGACTACATCAACTACCCAGGACTGGATTATCAAAAACAGGTAAAAATGGTGTATCCCATAAACATAGAGTAATATTATATAGGATAGGTAAGGATCGAGGGAGTATTGGCAGTTTTGGGCACTTATGTACTTGAATGAAACACTGAAATAAACACTCTTGCAATGTCCACATCCCCAAATGTTGGGCAGGTTTTAGTCTTCTCCAGGGCTGGGGATTATATTAAAGCAAGTTTATACATTGTTTTGTGATGTTGTTTATGGAGGTACTCTTGTATTACCAATTACCATGCTTAGTAAATAATTAGGGATTTTCTGGATTTGTGCATGATGATTCTTTTTTAAAGCAGAACAAAAGGCAAAACCTTTTTAAGTTTTGCTCAGTGGTGAGGTTGTCCCCAGGACAATAGAGGGAAATCTTCTAATGGGGACACTATTTCTGGTGACCTTGGTGACATCTACAGATTCCCTCCCTTTGGAGTGATTTCCTCTCACTTCCAGTTTTTGCTATGGGACAAGAAGTGAAGAGAAATCTTCCCAATGGGACACAGATGCAAAAAAAAAAGAAAAAAAAAGCAAAAGAGGTATCACTCTCCCTTAATCTATCTGAAATGAAAAAAAAATTGCCTTTAGTTCTACTTTAACATTTGACCAAATCGTCATCCAAGTCATAATAATAAAGGACAATCATATTTAAAGTCTATATTTATGTTTAAACCTCTGTAATCCTCCTGCTGCACTATTACAATAGATTGGTCAATAATTTCTCAAGTTGTGAAATACTTGAGACTTCTGAGGAAAATGGTTCTTATGTGGCCAGTACATTATCTCTGGCAAAAGGGAGGTTCAGTACTAAGACAGAGTTGCTGATTGACTTTTCTTGACCCCCACTTCCTAAGATTCTTTAGTAGGCACAGTGCTGGTCATGTGTTGCTATAGAAAGTTTTGTGATTTTTTTTTCTTTTATAGGAACAATTTGAAGTTATAGACTGCCAGACGCTGGGCTTCCTCTATGTAAATACTAATGTACTCCTGTGTGCTCTGAAAAGGTGGCCAACCAGGTAGTGTATATCGTGTAGTGAAGTAGCGCTAATATAGCATGTCAAAAAAAAAAGAATTTCTCAGATGCTCATGGCAAATATAAACTCATATAAAAGTGTTCAAAGTCCTAAAAGGTGCATCTCATCATATATATCTGAGCAATAATGCAATGAAATCCAGTAGAGTATCACATAAAACTAAACTAAAAGTAAATTGTTTCCCAGGAGTAATCAGCATCCAAAAAAAATCAGGTGACTCAGAGAGATGATCAGTTCCAAAGTTAAAAATATAAATCAGAGTAGATAAGGGGGATAAGGACAGGTGAAAGAGTCCAAATTACCGGACAAAAGCTGCAGTGATCCCTTGAGAGCTGTGAGGAAAGCTTCAACAACAGGCTGGTCATTCACTGTTGCCCCATTAGACCTGCTGGGGTCTATCTATAAGGTGAGAGGCTAGCACTACAGGGGGAGGATTGCAGAAAGACATGTTTACTATCTTACATCTTTAATTTGGACTCTTTCACCTGTCCTTATCCCCCTTATCTACTCTGATTTATATTTTTAACTTTGGAACTGATCATCTCTCTAAGCACCTGATTTTTCTGGATGCTGATTACTCCTGGGAAACAATTTACTTTTAGTTTAATGTGATACACTTTACTGGATTTCATTGCATTATTGCTCAGATATATATGGGATGCAGCTTTTAGGACTTTGAACACTTTTATATGAGTTTATATTTGCCATGAGCATCTGAGAAATTCTTTTTTTTTTTTTCTGTTGACGTGCTATATTAGCGCTATTTCACTACACGATATACATTTTTAGAGGTGTTGGTTACACTATAGAAGTTTAGCTGCTTTTTTCATTTAGCACTTTATATGTATGCACTTTATTAATTAGCACCTTCTTTGTATGGATGCACTGTTGGTATCGCATTAGTACTTTGCCATATCAATTTTAACCAGGAAGTGATGTTGACAGGAATTAGAGGGAGACAGGAAGTGAGATCACACAGCCATTTGTTTGAAGAACAGACAGAGCTGCTGGATAGAAGGAAAAGGCAACAGCCATGCCTGTGCTCCCTGACAAAATGGAGTTGCAGGATAGAAGGAAGAGGGAACAGCCATACATATGCTCCCTGATTGAGCAAGAACTCCATCTGAAACATCACAGAAGCATGTATCAACCATTAGAACTGTATTGAAGTTCCTAACTAAAAGCTAAGTGGCACATGTATAGTCTGAAATAATGTTATACGCTTAAAGGCTAGGTTCACCTCTTCCAGAGAATGGTCCATGCCAGTGGTCTCCAAACTGTGGACTTTGCTTGTTTTTATCTGGCCCTTGGGGCACTATTTTATTCACTGACACCAATGAAGGACACAATTCCTCCCAATGACATCAACGATGGGGCACAGTTCCTACCAATGACATCAGCAAAGGGGCCCAGTGATATTAATGATGTGGCAGAATTCCTCCCAATGACACCAATGATAGAGCACAATTTCTCCCAATAACACCAGTGATGGGTATTGTTTACTCTTACTGATGCTGGGACATTTTGTACTAGCTGTGGCCACAGTCCGGCGCTCCAAAAGTCTGAAGGACAGTAAACTGGCCTTTTTGAGACCTCTGGTCTATGCAGTCATATCTGTAGGCTATTTGTTCCCCCTGGAAACCTGGTTGCCAAATTCCCAGGTAGCAATCTGTACATTCTGTCTTGTTTTCCTCTTCTAATTTTCCTCTCTGCTAGCAGAGCTGTAGCCGCACAGGAAATATATTACATATCTTCTGGACTTGTAGAAAACTTGACAAGCTTTGGCAGAAGATCTTCCAGTTTATGACTGAGATTACAGGTATACTAAGGACTCCAGATCCCGCCTTAGCAAACCTCAACCTAGAGATTAAGAGTTTCCCAAATACTTATCAAACTAAAGTAGTCCCTGTTTTACTCTCAGCCAAAATTATTATAAAGAGATATTGGAAGAAAGAGCTGGTACCTAATCCATCTAAAGCTATTGCATTGATTAAAGTGGAGCTCCAGTCTCCTTAGCAATTTTTTTTTTATAACACCCCCGTTATTCTCTTTACTTGTACAATAACATTAGGATACTCTTACAAGTGTAATCATTCTTTTTTCTTATAACTCTGCCATTACTCACAGAATCCCGGCAGGCAGGCAGCGGCTATTTATGATTTGAGCATCTGAAGCCCTCTCTTATTTGGTTCCGGGATTCCGTGCAGATGGCTACCCAGCATGCACCTCCCGATCTTATGCCTGCGCAGTAATGAAACTGCGCAGGGCACTGTGTTCACGGGTTGCCATAGCAATGGCGGAAGTTCCTGTCCCTTTGTAATGACAACCTGTCAATCAACACAGAACCAGCAAGGAAGGCAAATACCAAAGTCTCGAAATACCTCAAGATTTCGCTATTAGGCTTTCTGATGACTCCTTTGATAGATGGTATCTCAGGAGACCATGGAAATCGCCTTATGACGCAATCTGGTCTGGAAGTGCAGCCTGTATACAGCTATAAAAGATATTTAGAAAAAAAAAAGGCTATCCATTTATAACTTTAAAAAAATAGGTGGAACTCTGCTTTAATACCCACTACTTGTATGAAAAAAAGGCTTTCTCTCAAGTACCTTGATTCATATGCTATTCGTGAGAATTCATGGAAACCCTGGGTATACTGGTGTGATAAGTGACCTATTGCTATTGCTTTGTCAGTATTTGTATTACCAATGCAGTATTGCTAATTCAATCTTCATTGATACTCTATGTTACTGTTCTACTGCTATGGGCAGCTTTTCTGTTACTTACTTGAACCTTTGTTATTTCTTTATTTAAAGTGGCTATAAAAGCAGAAGGTTTTTTCTATCTTAATGCATTCTATGCATTAAGTCAAAAAACCTTCTGTGTGCAGCAGCCCCCCTCAGCCCCCTAATACTTACCCAAGCACATCTCTATCCAGTGTTGTTGTATGATTCCCTTGGCCATCTGGGACTCTCCCTCCTGATTGGCTGAGACACAACAGCAGTCATGCCATTGGCTTCCACTGATGTCAATCAAAGTCAGTTAGCCAATGAGAAGAGAGAGGAGACGGGGCTGAACCACGGCTCCGTGTCTGCATTGACACACAGAGCTGCAGCTCGGCTTGGGTGACCCCATAACAAGCTGCCTGCTATGGGGGCAGTCAACAGGAGGGAGGGGCCAAGAGAGCCGATAAGGGACCCGAGCAGAGGAGGATCTGGGCTGCTCTGTGCAAAACCACTGCACAGAGCAGGTAAGTAATATGTTTGTTATTTTTAAAGAAAAAAAAACAAGACTTTAGTATCACTTTAAGAAAAATGCAGAGTGCAGTGGTCAGTAGTAAGTAATGCAGAGTTCACTTTCCTTCTCTGTATTGAAACACAAAAAGAAGGGAGAAGGTATTGGCTGAATGGGGCTTTCCTGTTTTTATTTTATAATTTTCTGGTGGCTACACACCTAAGGATGTGCCCTCAAGTAATTGTGAGAATGAGGACATTTTGAAAGGATAGATAGCTTGTGCATGTGTCTATGTATGCATATTTGCAGCACTCTGTATGTTTTGTACTGTTTTCCTGTAACTGTAAGTAGTTTGTGGATGCACCATTCTTGTTTAGCAAACGCACATTGATATACTACCAAGTTGGTTTATTTGGGTTTACAGGAAGAATTGAATAAACAATTAGCTGGAAAGAATAAAGCAAAATAGCATATATTTAGCTACTTGCTGGAACTTGGAGCACTCTTTTTTGCAGGAATAAGAGTTGATAAAGCTTATGAACGCATAGATTTTTTTTCCTAATGCCGCGTACACACGAGCGGACTTTACGGCGGACTTTGCCCGGCGGACTGGATTTCGTCGGACAATTCGATGTGTGTGGGCTCCAGCGGACTTTGTTTTCTCAAAAGTTGGACGGAATTAGATTTGAAACTTGTTTAAAATTTATCCGACGGACTCTTCTTTCTAGCGGACAAACCGATCGTCTGTGTGCTAGTCCGAAGAACTCAAACTGACGCATGCTCTGAAGCAATTACAAGACGGAAGCGCTCGGTCTGGTAAAACTAGCCTTCGTCTTGAAGCTAGCACATTCCTCTTCTGTCGTCTTTTAATACAGCCTTTTTTTAGAATCGATAATGTGAGAGGAATGAAGTTGTTTTTCTGCTTTATATTCACACAGAGTTCTCACAAACTTCTTTCTTCATGATTTATCCTCCTGCCATGACTAATATAATATTTTGTAACAGCCAGATCTCCATAACTTTAAAATTTTAAAATAGATTTTTTTTTTTTTCTTTTACTTGCACAGGATTGGGTACTCTTTGCAAAGTCAAGCTTTTAAATAATTTCTGATGCTCTGGAGCAATTGCACTTGCAGAGGGCAACTGCCCTCTGCAAAGTGCACAGACTATTTGCTTTTCTCAAATCAACCCCATAGTCTTTTCGACCTGTACCTGCCTACTCCCAAACAAAATGGCGTTTTTTAATCAAAAGACATAGGCAAGAATGTAAGGTAAACCAAAATGTATTTATTTTATTCCCACAAAAATTAGGAAGGCAACACTGGACACACTTTTAGAATCTGGGAAGCCTTTCGTCCCCCAGGACACACATCAAGTTTGAGGACAAGAAAATAGGTATCTTGCGACTATAGGGAGCACAGGGAGCACAGTCAGACCAGACAGAAACCAGGCAATCACTTTCGACTCTTCCGTGGAGCCTTCCCTCCACGCTTCTCTGCAGCCTTCCCTCCACGCTTCTCTGCAGCCTTCCCTCCACGCTTCTCTGCAGCCTTCCCTCCACGCTTCTCTGCAGCCTTCCTCAGAGGTTGTGCCTCTGGTGGTGTACTTGGGGCAGGAGGAGGAGGAGGAGGAGGAGGATTGGCTTCATCTGCTAGATAGGTTGTAGTAGTAAGCTCCCCTCTCAAGCCCTTCTGGTAAGCCTGGAAAATTAGACCCTCACAGAGGAGGCATTGGCCCTTTTCCAACTCCAGTAATCTGCTGGCTATATAGGTGCCATACGCCTCCTCTGCATTGGGAGGTTTGCTCAGGATCCGGCTTGCTTCCCGTATGAGGTCTAGGGATTCCTGCTCTGTTGGTGTCATTCTCCTGGGCCTTTTGTGGAGAATGCGGAGGGGAGGCACCTGACACTCTGTGCGGCTTCTACTTGGCCCAGCCACAGCCTCCTCCTCTCTCCCACTGGGCAAGGCCTCCTCCTCTCTCCCACTGGGCAAGGCCTCCTCCTGGCTGAGGTCATCCTGTGTAAAAAAAGGGACATAGTTGTAATTTTCTGTTATGCAATCACACACAATTTTTAGCTCCTAACTTTCAAATATAATTACACAAAATAGTAAAGGCTATCTATTTGACCACACCATTATTTCAGATGATCAACAAGATCTGAAGTTACGTATATATTTGGCCACTACTGTCTAGTGATATATCTACATATTACTCTTTGTGCAGAAGTGATTTTTTAGGAAGCACTTTCAAAATTAACACCTTAACATCATTAATAACATTTACACAATCCCCAAATCTAAAAAAAAAGTATACCTGGCTGAAGCTGGGCGCATCCACTTCATCAATGGTGAAAAGGCCCAGTTCATCCTGGGACTCCTCAGCTGGGGTGGAGGTGGATGGAAGGCTGGAGGGAAGAGTGGATGGAAGGCTGGAGGGAAGAGTGGAGGGAAGGCTGGAGGGAAAGGTGGGGGGAAGGGTGGAAAGTGATTGCCTGGCTTCGGTCTGCTCATCCAGGAATCGCAGTTTGTGGTAATACCACAACTTGGGTACATATACTTGGTCAGCTGCTGCCCCGGATCTGAGCGACTCCTGGATTTTTCTGTGTTCCCGCTTATACATGTCACGCAAGATACCTATTTTACTGTCCACAAACTTGAGGTCTGCCTGGGGGAGTCGAGTCTTCACAAACTCTAAAAGTGTGCCCAGTGTTGCCTTCCTAACATCCCGATTATAATATAGGGGGTGTTTGACCTCCCACAGGTTTTTCTTGTCCTCATAGAGCTCAATAAAATGGCACAAAAATTCTTCCACTTTAAAGGGATTAATTTTTTCTGGAAGACAAGACACAAGATCAAAACTTAAATGTCAGGCCCAAATCTCAGGATTAGTTTGTGTTGTAATCTAGGGGACACACACACACACACACACACACTCTTTAATCTTACCTTCGTTTGTGACGGTCGCTACTTCCGCACGGACATACGTAGGCCATCGTAATAGCTTTATATACACTGCGCATGTGTCATGCTCCGCCTGCGTCGCCCGCCCCTGACGTTCGTAAGTACGATTTGGCCCCGCCCCTTCACTCTTCGTTGCGCAGTGGGAGTAGATAGCAAAAGATGGCGGAGCGATTAAGTGAAAGTAGCGCGGAGGAAAGCCCGGAGCCCCAAACATCCACATCCCGGAGGAGATATAAGGCCACCAACATGTCTTTTGAAGAGATGGTGGAGATGGTGTCCATATTGAGAAGGGAGGACTACGATGGCAAAAAAGGACCGTACACACGACCCAATCTGAGAAAGGACAAAATAATGTCCTCAATTGTCACCGCTCTTGAAGGGAAATTTGGGACAAAACGTTCGAAAGAACAATTGCGGAAGCGGTGGTCTGACATAAAAAGTCGGGAGCCAGACCAATATTGGCGAATAAAGAAGCTGCTTAAAAAAAGTAAGTACTTGTGTTTTACTATTGAGATACAGAACTTGCATGCTGATCCTTATTTTTGGCGGTTTTTCTGCATCGTTCGTAAATACCGTTCTTTGGAATAGATATGATACGTTATAAAGTGACGTTATTTTTTCGCCAAATACGATGGGACAGTGTTGGACATACATTTATGGCTTGATAATTTGTCGAATTCCCACAATGAGTTGATGTGGTGTAGATGTGTTTGAAAATATAATGCTTCCTCAAAAATGATTCAGTGTAATGTAGGGACAGGACACAGCAGCTGTTTCCACATCTGGACTCACGAGCACTATAGTTAGTGGGAATGATTTAGCAGTCCCACTATTGTTCTTCAATTTTATTTATTTTTAAATTTACTTTTAATTTTATTCCGTACGTTTTTTGGCTCTGTGTAACTTCTGCATACTTTCAGCTATTAAAACCATTCAACTATTAAAATGTTCGTCTCTTTTAGCTGATGTGTGGTCTTTTTCAACTTTTTTACTACCATTTATACGTTTTTAAATATTAAGGTTTTTTTCACTTGTTTAAACATTGAATTCAATGGGAGCATGCTTGAAATCCTTAAATTCTTCTTCCGCTCCCAAAAGTTTCAGCTCCTTCATACTTTCACCTAGAGACACCAAACAAACTTTACAATGTTCAATAAATATTCAGCTATCTGGCTATATCCTTTCAGTGTGATATTTTTGTAATTTTTGGAGAAAAAGCTTTTTGTTTAGAGGTCATTTCGTGAAATTTTAGACATTAATCAGAGTGTACTGTGTGTGTTTTGTTGCCATGGTTACCAAAGCTTCTGTTATACACAGGGGGGGAGGTGGCTGGAGCATCTCAGCTCTGATTACAGAGCCCGGGGGGAGGGGACAGACACACCATGTACTGATTTATAATCGAGAAATATGATGGGGCAGTTTTGATGGCGGTCATTTTAGCAATTTAGCTATTCAGCATTCCCACGCATTTTGCGCAGGAAATGCATTTTCTAGTGTACTATGTGACCATCACTAAATTTTTGAGGGGTAATACACATAGGAGATCATTGAGGTGTCAGCATCTGTGAAACTTGCCCGAAAATAAGCATTCTTTATAATTGTTGTTCATAGGTAATGTTCATCCTGTCAACAACATTTATTATGATGCAAAATTGGCAAAAAATCTTAACCAACGTTTTACTTTATTTATTAAAACCTAAAAGATCAGTGTGTTTTAACTATACCTTTTTTTCAAATCTCATAGGGGAGAAAAGACTCAGACAACAGTCCAAGGATCTCAGGACCCCCCCAAGTCACCAGCCTGAGGCCGAACCTACCCCAAGCCCCAGCCCAAGACCACGCCCACCCGACGACCTTGAGGAAGGAGAGGTGGAGGAAGTGTGCGAGGTTTCAAGCCCCCCAAGTGAGTGACTGACACCCCAGCTTGAGTTACTGTATTTTGGCGTGCATATTGTAAACCTTGTTTTTATTCACTCGTTTTAGGTGAGTTTCTGGTTGTGGAAGGCCAAGCGGCAGAGCACTTCACCACAGACAGTGCGCAAAGATTAATTGGCCAGATTATGCTGTGGAATGGCCACATAGATCAAATGCGTGAACAAATTCACAGCATGAAACTTCGCCTGGACTCCATGCAACAGGAAATGAAGAACATGATTGATGTTTTGGGCCGAATATAATCATGTTTGGCCTAAAAACATCAATCATGTTCTTCATTTCCTTGGGAAGTTATTTTGTTATTAAAAATTTGTTTACAATTTTGGGGGTATAACCAAATTTACTATGTGTGATGCACACGGTGTGTCATCATGTGCTATCTTCCATCATGGGTTAGCAATGTACTTGTTTTGTGTTTGCAAACCCTTCATCCTGAAAAATCTTTGGTGGTGAGAGGAACCAAAAATGGGATTGCACACACAAAACACGTACATTGCTCTCCCATGATAGGAGATAGCACATGTTGACTTGACCCTTTAGTAAAGCTCAATTTTGAGCATCTTATAAATGACAAATTTCTGCAAGGGTGACATTACATGCACCGTTCTAGAAATATTGAACTTTGTAAGTTCATTTATTGTAAGTTTTGTTTCTAAAAACACTGTTGTGTATGTAAATCTTGTTAGATAAAGTTCTATATATTTGTGAAAAAATGGCTTGAATAATTTAGTCAAAGATAATTTTTTTACACAACGTAAAATATTTTTGAAAAAAAAAAAAGAACAAAAAAAAATAAAAAATATGGTAAAAAATGCACCTTTCAATGTGCACCAAGTAAAATTTTTTACCCTATACAATGTGTGTGGCTGTTTCTTGAAGTCAAAATTTGGGGTTTGTTTTTGTGGGCCTGATTAACTAAAGCTAAATGCACTTGACACTACTACAAGTGCACTAGGAGACAGACATAACTTAAAGGTAAACAACAATAAAAACAAGATATTTAGATAAACCAATTTTCTTTTTTATTTTTTAAACAAACTTACAGCTGTTGCTGAATAGCAATGGCCCCCCGACCATTAAAATAATTGACATAACGGTCACGCACTTGACGTGCGGTTCGGGGGGCCAAGCCAATACGGCCAATTTCTAGGCCTGTGAAAGTGCTAGCCTCTTCCAGTCTGGCCTCAGGCCCAACAGAGGATAGATATGTAGCTGAATGTCTCCTTAAAAAGTTATGTAAAATGCAGCAAGCAAGGATGACGTGGTTGATTTTATAGTCCGCCAAATTAATAGCCGTAAGGAAGATACGGAACCGGCTGGCCAGAATACCAAAGGCATTCTCCACAACCCTTCTTGCTCTGGCCAGCCGATAATTAAATACCCTCCTCTCAGGGGTGAGTGTCCTTTGGGGGAACGGCCTCATCAAGTTCTCACAGAGAGCAAATGCTTCATCAGCAATAAAAACTGAGGGGAGTCCATCCACATTATCGTCATCAGGTGGCAATTCCAGGCCACCGGTCTGGAGACGATGGCACAGCTCGGTCTGTGCAAAGACTCCTCCGTCAGACATCCGGCCGTTCTTACCCACATCCACAAACATAAACTCCAAATGTGCCGAGACCACCGCCATCAAAACTACACTATGGAACCCCTTGTAGTTAAAGAAATAAGACCCCGAATGCGGTGGTGGCACAATCCGGACGTGCTTCCCGTCAATCGCCCCTACACAGTTGGGAAAGTCCCAACGGTCAGCGAACTGGGAGGCCACAGTCTGCCATTCCTGTGGACTTGAAGGAAACTGTGGAGTGCAAAAAAAAATAAGATAAGGACTTTAATAAAAAAATTGTATATCAGATTACACCAAAACATTAGTAAACAACAGCAGTCAAATATTATGAATATGTGTGTTTGTAATTGAAATGTGGAAAAACATAAGGCACACTTATAAGATTACTCACCCCCTATGATGGCCCATTGATACATTTGAATGTGGGGGGAGGGGTTCTAATTAGGTTAACAAACACACCTGACTGGCTCAAACATTTGTGGGGTGGGGGAGGGGTTCTAATTAGGTTAACAAACACACCTGACTGGCTCAAACATTTGTGGGGTGGGGAAGGGGTTCTAATTAGGTTAACAAACACACCTGACTGGCTCAAACATTTGTGGGGTGGGGGAGGGGTTCTAATTAGGTTAACAAACACACCTGACTGGCTCAAACATTTGTGGGGTGGGGGAGGGGCAAACAAGACAATGGAGCAGACAATATACATTGTTCAATGGACTATAGGCTAGAGAAAAAAATGGATCCAGCATTGCATGGTGGGGAGGTTAATGAAAGAAATTATGCATGTAGGGCAATAAATGATTAAAATAGGCATGCACGAAGATAAAGGGGACATTCACAGCAGATTGAAAGCATGGCAATTAGGTAAAGAGGACAGTTCTACAATACATCTAAAAACAGTTAATACATATCATGTAATGTTAAAGGATAAAACTTACCTTCATATATTCCTTCTGCAAGACCTGAATAATAGCAGAACAGGTCTCTGGGATTATGATCCCCAGAGCCTGGGGGGAGATGCCTGTCGAGAACTTTAAGTCCTGAAGACTTCTCCCTGTCGCCAAGTAACGTAACGTGGCAACTAGCCTCTGCTCCGCACTGATGGCTTGCCTCATGCAGGTATCCTGCCTGCTGATATAGGGGGTCAGCATAGCCAGCAGACGCTCAAAGACGGGGTCCGTCATCCTGAGAAAATTCCTGAAATCCTCAGGATTATTCTCACGGAGCTCACGGAGCAAAGGCATATGACAGAACTGGTCACGCTGGCGCAACCAATTCTTGGTCCATGAACTCCTCCTCACCCTGTTCATGGACTGGACTCGGGTCAAAGTATTAACCCCAACACCAAGTCCCCACACAGCACGAACTCGAGAACGAGAACGTCCACTCGACATGGCTTCAAAACGGTCGGCTGCTCAAACAAACAAACTTATAACAAACGCACTGAAGAACAGCAAGGCCTATGAAGAATGACCTGAAAATCAGGAACGAGCGGACCAGAACGGCCTGCAAGGCAGGTTACGAACTGACCAACACGCACTGAAAAGCAGATACAAACCTCACAAGCACAAACTGAACCGCAGAAAACGAACGAAATAAGCTGAAGTGTGAAAAGCGCGAATCGTCTCTAACCAAACTTCTACTAACACGAGATAAACACGAGATTAGCAGAAGGAGCCCAAAGGGTGCCGGAGTGGGGCTTGGACTTCCTTTTTCTAGTCCCGTCGTACGTGCTATACGTCACCGCGTTCAAAACCAGCGGACTTTTGCAATGAGCGTGTGTGGCCAAGTCCGTCCGTTTTTAAGTCCGGCTCAAGGAGCCAACAAAGTCCAATGAAAAGTCCGCCGGGCAAAGTCCGCCGTAAAGTCCGCTCGTGTGTACGCGGCATTACAGATATTTATATGCTTAGGCTTCCAGCAATCCACAGCAAGCCAAACAGAGACATGTTAGCACAGATGTTACATTTAGGAGTTAACCTAGAAGTTGGCAAGTGCATACCATACAGTCTTCAAATGGTGGCAAAGAACCCTAGAGCAGCCTTTTTCAGCCAGGGTGCCTTGAGGTTTCTTCAGGGGTGCCTTGGCAAAATGCCTAAAAATTGATCAAAAATGTATACAAGCCAGAAGGCCATGAGTTTTCATTATGCCCCATTACGATTTTCTAGATACCAGCATCGTAAAAACCAATGACGTCATCAGTTGATAAGGAGGATGTCTGTCCCCTCCACATTATTCTTGTCTGCCCCTCTCCCTCAGCACTGGGTTCACATTAGACTGATGGGGAGAAATTGAGGGAGACTGACTGATGGAGAGAAATTGAGGGAGAAGAGAAACATTGGAATACTAGTCACTACCAGTGTGCAAAAGTAGATTTGCGTTGGAAGAATAAATCACCTCAAACACTGGGTGTCCTACGGCTGGATGTTGCTGCATTATGTAAAACTATTAGAATAGTTTTTACATTTTAGAATGGGGTGCTGCCTTGAGACTGTCCAAAATTTCAAAGGGTGCCTTGAGATTCTCTATAACTTTAAAGGGTGCCTTGAAAAAAGGTTTAGAGACACTGCCCTAGAGTGACAACAATAGATCTGAAAACAAAACATTGCATATTAACAATTAAAGCCTGCGGCTTGCAATCTCCTAGGGACCAATGATTGTCAAGTTAGTTAAGAAATTCTAGAGAAGAATGTCAGGAAACCTGTCTGTAGAACTCAAAAGCAGCTGGGTCGTGCAATGTAAGAATGAAATAGGAATGATTAACAACAAAGGGCTCAAAGAGAAGCAATAATGTATCTTAGGCATCTTGCACACTGCAGCTTGAAAAAGCTCAGTACAGCTTATTTTGTTACTGAGCTAAAATACAGCCCATTAATTGTAATCTGCCTATGCACACAGGTGCGTAAACAAGCACCATGTATTCTTCAGTAAAAAAAAAAAATAGAAAAATCAGCATTTTTGGTCGGTAACTTACGCCTCATGTGCGCAAATGCCCATTAACATATTGTGAACGTGAGAAGAAGTTGCGTGCAATGCGCACGAAAATGTGCGAAATTGCACAAATGCATATGCGCGAAAATGCACGAAAATACGCGCAAATACATTAAAAAAAAAATGGCTGAAAAAATATATGCTCATGTGCAAGAGGTCTTAGAATGCCCAAGTCAGGCTTTTGAGCATAGTCCCAATAAAATGCTCTGAAGGGGTAAGCAGGTTGTTTAACACCTCAAATTGCATTAATTGAAACTTTTGTCTACACAAATAGGCCAAATATCTTTATTGGCCCTACTAGTCTGATCAGTAAGTAGAAAGAGTATGAGGTTTCCCTAATAAGTAAATAAAATAGTTTACATGCAGTTTTAATTAATCACCTTGACTGTTGAAACAATTTGTTCAGCAAAGATATATAAAGGTAAAACATTGTTAACAGAGGAAATAGGGAGTCCGCGCTAATGGGTGTAATTAGAAGCCTAGGTGGGAAGTATATTCCTAAATTGATAGACTGCTGCCCTCACATACGCTGACTCCACAGGGGGTGGAATGAGCGGAAAAAGTGAAAAAAGAAAAAAGAAAAGTGTTTGAGTGTGGCGCTGTCCCAAAGTTGCAGAAGAAATGTCTGCATATATACAGTTTTATCAAAAGTGTCACGTGTGTATTCCTTTAAGTGAAATATGTATGGCAGTTATTACCACTCCTGTGGGTTAAAGTGACTGGTGATTTAAACATGAGAAGCATAATGAGTGCAATAAATCGCATCCAAGGTGTCTAGTGCTATATTCCCTCAAAAGGAAAAAACAGTATTAACCACTGCTAAGAGCATGAAGCGGTCTGTGTCTAAACACTAGAAAACACAAAGTTGCAATAAATACATCACACGTGACATGCAAAAAATTCTAAAGTGTCTAGTGCTAAATAAATAAATATTAAAATGTTGTTCTACAAACGTTGCAAATAACAAAGTGACAAGTGCCCTATGAAGAGGTCACTCTGAAAAGTGCTAAACACACGTGCCATGCAAATGGTTCTATGATAGTAAACAGTTCATATGGGTAAGTCCCCGGTGCACTATAAGTGAAAAAAGGCGTCCTTTGTGGGATTCCTCAAAGCATACAACAGGTGTTAATCCAGTGCTGGTGTCTCGCGTTGTGATTGTGCAGAGACTCACCAGCTGTATATCCCCTGCAGGGGTAACGAGTAGTCACAGTATGTGCCACTGTGCAGCAGTACTTGGCAAGACCAGGACCAGGATGATATCATAAGGACATAAGACGAAAGGATTCCATAGTGTGAAACCGTTTAAAACCACTATTTATTAGGTCAGATAAAAAGGGTACTCACACTTCTACTCGGACGCTCCCGTAGAAGTCCGAGTGACGAAACGTACGTAGGGCGTGGCCTTTGACTGAACGCCTTGCTGACATCTCCCTGCAAAGCTGACGCTTAGGAACATCTTTGTAAGCATTGTACACTGCTCATTTTTTCCATTACAATGTGAGTACCCTTTTTATCTGACCTAATAAATAGTGGTTTTAAACGGTTTCACACTATGGAATCCTTTCTTCTTATGTCCTTATGATATCATCCTGGTCCTGGTCTTGCCAAGTACTGCTGCACAGTGGCACATACTGTGACTACTCGTTACCCCTGCAGGGGATATACAGCTGGTGAGTCTCTGCACAATCACAACGCGAGACACCAGCACTGGATTAACACCTGTTGTATGCTTTGAGGAATCCCACAAAGGACGCCTTTTTTCACTTATAGTGCACCGGGGACTTACCCATATGAACTGTTTACTATCATAGAACCATTTGCATGGCACGTGTGTTTAGCACTTTTCAGAGTGACCTCTTCATAGGGCACTTGTCACTTTGTTATTTGCAACGTTTGTAGAACAACATTTTAATATTTATTTATTTAGCACTAGACACTTTAGAATTTTTTGCATGTCACGTGTGATGTATTTATTGCAACTTTGTGTTTTCTAGTGTTTAGACACAGACCGCTTCATGCTCTTAGCAGTGGTTAATACTGTTTTTTCCTTTTGAGGGAATATAGCACTAGACACCTTGGATGCGATTTATTGCACTCATTATGCTTCTCATGTTTAAAACATTGTTAAGCCGCATACACATGATCAAATTTTCCGACGGGAAATGTGTGATGGCAGGCTGTTGGCGGAAAATCCGACCATTTGTATGCTCCATCGGACAATTGTTGTCGGATTTTCCGCGGACAAATGTTGGATGGCAGGCTTTAAAATCTTCCGCAGACAAATGTCTGTTGTCGGATTTTCCGTGCGTGTGTACACAAGTCAGTCGGACAATAGTCCAAAGTACAAACATGCATGCTTGGAAGCAAGGACGAGCAGAAGCGGTCAGTCTTGTAAACTAGCGCTCGTAATGGAGAATTAACATTCGTGACACGGCAAATTATGAAATCTAGAAATGCAGCGCACATTCTCTTCTATAACGAGATAATAATGAAGCCCCTTTGCTGGTGATACTGATGGAGTTATTGTAAAAAAAATTTCAAAAGCTTTTTTTTTCTAGTGATATCAAAAATATCATTATTATGCTTGTTAATTTTTTGTTTTGGTGCAAGTTACCACAACACCATTATCCCATAGTTTTTAAGATCAAAGATACAACTATGTTGGTGTCCCTTGTTAATTTTACATTGTATTTTTTAAAATGTAACTGCCTACTCCCAAACTGTCATTTGAAGTAAAACACATAGCCAAGTATTATTCTCCACAATTTTTTTTATTGTGCATTAAAAAAAGAAAACAAATAAAATTAGACATGCTATCTGCCAATAGAACTTAACCAAAAAGTGCATTCTATGCATCCAAAAATATAGAAAATATACCAAATCAAATCATTATTCAACCAAAAAATAAAATAAAAGCCTCATACATGTGTCCTGCTTCTTAATATAGGGGGTCACCAATACCAAGAGTTGGTGAAAGCAGGGGTCCATCATCTGGAGATAATTCCGAAAATCATCTGGATTATTCTCCTGGAGCTCCCTCAGCAAAGGCATATGACATAATTGATCACAATTAATAAAGCAACCAATTTTTGGTCCAAGAAATCCTCCTCCTGTTCCTGGACTGGACTTGGGTCAAAGCAATAACTCCAAGGCCAATATAAATAACACGTTATCTCCTCCAATTCTGCAACATGGATGGTTGACGAACGGCCGTTCAGAAACAAACTGAAAAGCGTGAAAGGAAAAGCTTCTTCTTCTACTAACAAGAAATTAGCAGAAGGAGCACAAAGGGTGGCGCCTGACAATTGAACTTCCTCTTTTTAGGCTCGTAGTACGTCTAGCACGTCACTATGTTCGTGTTTGTTGGCCGACAATTGTGTACCGTTTGTATGCAAGACAAAATCCAGGCACACGCCTTCGGACAAAAGTCAGAGGTTTTGTCTGCGGAAAATCCAAATGTGTGTACGAGGCTTTAGACTGGGCACACACAGGCAATTGTTCTACTAAAATTGCCTGCATTGAATTTCTGACAACTAGCAATCGATCACTAAACATAGGGAACAATAGAGCGTAGCACATGGTAGCATGCAGGAGTGATTAATTGGCAACTATTGCACAAATGTTCCAAATTTGTGTAGTCAATAATTATGACATACCATTACATGTTTAGCACAATTACGCTACCAAAATATGCCCATGTGTGCCCATCCTTACAACGGCTTGAACAAAACTGTCTTTGTTATGGAATTTGAAAATTGATGTAGGGATGATAGAAAAAAATTGAAGGTCATCTAATTTTAGCTCCCCCAAACATACACACCCTAAAAATCTGCTATATCACAGATTAATAGGGACACCTTAATTGTTTAACATGGCAAATAAATCTTAATCATTATACTCCTCTGTTTCAATTAAATGGTTACTACAATGCTGCCAAAATCAAATAACCTTAATGAATTCTTAATGCACAGTGCTGACAAGCCACTTTGGAGGTCACTGAAAGCTAAGAAACCACTACAAACTACAGGCAGGGAGGGTATTTCATTCATGTGATGAAGCATCGTTTTTAGAAGGATGACATAAAAGCCTTTAGAACAATGTGCATTTGTAATGAAATTTAACCATGATTTGCTTTCCAGCTTTAAAATAAACCTATCGCATAATAACCTAAATGTTCAGTGTTGTGCATCAATAATATCTAATACCAAGATAATTTTACATTTACATCATTTTTTAGCTCACAATGCTTTGACAAAATCTAAAAAACTGATTACTGATGTTGCTTTTTGCAGTTTAAGTGGACCTAAACCCTCAGGACCTAGCGATTTTAACCCCCACCCCAAGATGCTAACATACAATATACTATGTAACCAAAAATTATATATAAAGTACACTGCCTTGAAAAAGTATTCACACCCCTTGACATTTTCCACATTTTGTCATGTTACAACTAAAAATGTAAATGTATTTTGTTGGGATAAAGTGACACATAATTGTGAAGTGGAAGGAAAATGATAAATGGTTTTCCAATTTTTTTACAAATACATATCTGAAAAGTGTGGAGTGCATTTGTATTCAGCCCCCTTTACTCTGATACCCCTAACTAAAATCTAGTGGAACCAATTGCCTTCAGAAGTCACCTAAATAGAGTCCACCTGTTTGTATTTAATATCAATATAAATACAGCCATTCTGCAAAGCCCTCACAGGTTTCTTAGAGAACCTTAGTGAACAAACAGCATCGTGAAGGCCAAGGATCGCACCAGACAGGTCAGGGATAAAGTTGTGGAGAAGTTTAAAGCAGGGTTAGGTTATAGAAAAATTCCCCAAGCTTTGAACATCTCATGGAGCACTGTTCAATCCATCATCCAAAAATAGAAAGAGTATGGCACAACTGCAAACCTACCAAGAGATGGCCGTCCACCTAAACTGACAGGCCGGGTATGAGGGGCATTACTCAGAGAAGCAGCCAAGAGACTCATGATAATTCTGGAGGAACTGCAGAGATCCACAGCTCAGGTGGGAAAATCTGTCCACAGGAGAACTATTAGTCGTGCACTCCACAAATTTGGCCTTTATGGAAGAGTGGCAAGAAGAAAGCCAGTGTTGAAAGAAAGCCATAAGAAGTCCCATTTTTAGTTTGCAAGAAGACATGTGGGGGACACAGGTATGGTAATAGATAGGCTAACTGGTTAAAGAAAAAGTGACTGGTGAAACAATTATGTCTCAATGGCGAAAAAACTTGTAGTAAAAGTTAAGACACTATAGAGACTAGTGAAAAAATGCTTCCCTGAAGACGTTCATACAAAACGTACATCGGAGCGGTACCTGGTCACATGATCTCCTCCAACCTCTGGTTTTTCTGGTTGTCGTTTTCGTCGGGTGGAACGCACGCCAAATATCAAGGTGGTGTGACGGCATTCATGCTGAGATCTACACTTGGACGAGCGAGCAGCCCCAGTGCCGGGTAGACACCAACTCATGTAAGCGGCCATTTGGCTTCACCTTTTGTTTTTAACCATTTTATTAAACTGAATTACGCTATGGAAGATTCCATTGTCTTTTATATATCCTATGTCTGTTGCCATCCAGCCTCCATATGTGAGCAGGCACAATCTTGCAAAAGCACTAATTCTTTTTAATTAAAGAAGTCATTGGTATCTGGTAAGCAGAAATCTATCTACCACTGTGGGGTGCATCTAACTCTTGGTGAAGGATTTTCCATTTTTTTATGTAGAGGAATCCACTCATATTGAAAGATTACCTTTTTCCAGCCACCCAACTTTGCTTGTATTTTTACATTCGGACTTTACCATCACTATTGTTGTTTATCTTAATGGTTGATATCATTGGTATACACGTCTTTTCACTAGTCTCTATAGTGTCTTAACTTTTACTACAAGTTTTTTCACCATTGAGACATAATTGTTTCACCAGTCACTTTTTCTTTAACCAGTTAGTCATTAGCGCCCCCTATCTATTACCATTCCTGTTGATCATTCTTTGCTCAATCAGGGGAGCAGCTTATTATTATTTTATAATCACTGTATTTTTTAAAAGAAATAATTTTTTATTTTGGCGCGGAGTCTCACTTTCCTATTATACATGTGGGGGACACAGCAAACATATGGAAGAAGGTACTCTGGTCAGATGAGACCAAAATTTTACTTTTTGGCCTAAAAGCAAAATGCTATGTGTGGACTGCACATCTCCCTGAACACACCATTTTCTTCAGCAGGGACAGGGAAGCTGGTCAGAGTTGATAGGAAGATAGATGGAGCCAAATACAGGGCAATCTTAGAAGAAAACCTGTAATGCCTCGTACACAGGATTTTCCGACAACAAAACCGTGGATTTTTTTCCAGAGGATGTTGGCTCAAACTTGTCTTGCATACACATGGTCACACAAATGTTGTCGGAAATTCCGAACGTCAGGAACACGGTGACGTACAACATGTACGACGGGACTATTCAAAGGAAGTTCAATAGCCAGTGTGCCACCCTTTGGGCTCCTTCTGCTAATCTCGTGTTTATCTTGTGTTAGTAGAAGTTTGGTGAGAGATGATTCGTGCTTTTCAGCCTTGTGCTTTTCAGTTTGTTTCTGCTTTTCAGTTTGTGTTGTGGGTTTGTATCTTTTCTTCAGTGCGTGTTGTCAGTGCGTTATTGTCTTTCAGTGCGTTCTATTTAATAGTTCGCTTCTGTTTTTTAGTGCATTCTTGTCTGGTCTTTTCTGATCTTTCAGCTCGTTCTTCTCAGGTTCTTTCTGATTGTCAGTGCGTTCTGTTAGTTCGTTCTGACCAGCTGACCGTTTTCAAGCCATGTTGCGAGTACGTACTCGTTGTAGAGTTTGTGCTGTGCTTGGGCTTGGTGTTGGAGTTCTTACTTTGACCCAAGTCCAGTCCATGAACAGGGCGAGGAGTAGTTCATGGACGAAGAATTGGTTGCTCCAGCGTGACCAATCGCACATGCCTTTGCTGCGGGAGATCCAGGAGAATAATCCTGATGATTTCAGGAATTATCTCCGGATGACGGACCCAATTTTTCAGCGTCTGTTGGCTTTGCTGTCCCCTTATATTACAAAGCAGGACACCTGCATGCGGCAAGCCATCACTCCCCAGCAGAGGCTCGTCGCCACCTTGCGGTACTTGGTGACAGGGAGAAGTCTCCAGGATATCAAGTTTACGACTGGAATCTCTCCCCAGGCTCTGGGAATCATTATTCCAGAGATCCGTAATGCCATCATACAGGTCCTGCAGAAGGACTATATTAAGGTAAGTTTTATCTTTTAACATCACATTCAATGTATTTAATGTGTGCTAATGTGTTGTATTTATTTCATCGTTCCCTAATTACCTTGATTGTAATATGCTGTGAATGTCCTCTTTGTCCCCATGCATGCTGGAAGCTTTTAATGCTCCTTTTTTTTCCTTCATGCATATTTGCCTCCCCAGCATGCTATCCTGGGCCCATACACACCTAGCCTAGTCACTTAACAATGTATTTTGTCAGCTCCATTGTAGTGCTTACCCTAAACACCCCCTAAAATGTGTCCAATTGTTTTATTGTTGTCCTTAAATTCAGGCAGAGTGCAAGAGGCTTTTTTGGGGGGGCCCAAACTCATTTAGAACCCCCCCTAACCGCTAAGTCAGCCGATACCAATCCTCAATCTGCTGACTTTGTCAAACCCATACACACTATACCTACCTCTTTTGTGTTCATATTTATGGATGAATTCACCAAAGCATGTAGTGCAAGGGCCCGCCTGAATACTTACCTATTATCCTGGATTATGACACTTCTTACCTGTCTAGTGGGCTGCCAATATTGTAAGTAAGGAGGGGCTGGCCAAAGTAACACACATTATTTATGCATTCAGCTCTCAATGAAGTGGAGATGGTTACCTGTCCAAAACATCCCCCCACCCTAAAATGTTATTTTTAAATTCTGAGGGGGTGAGGAATCTGATAAATGGACCTTATACTTTTGACTTTAAATACTCATTTCAAGAAATGTTATATTCATGTTGGCCAAGAATGTTTGTGTCTAATCTGCTTGCAATTTTCTGTGCAAAAGTACAATTTTTTTCTTTTCTTGTTTGACTCCACAGTTTCCTTCAAACCTACAGGATTGGCAGACTGCGGCCTCCCAGTTTGCCCAGCAGTGGGACTTCCCCAATTGCGGTGGGGCAATAGATGGGAAGCACATCCGCATCGTCCCACCCCCAACTCGGGGTCATACTATTATAATTATAAGGGGTATAATAGTATTGTGTTGTTGGTGGTGGTGTTCCTCTATGTGGACGTGGGGAAAAATGGCCGGATGTCGGATGGTGGAGTCATTTCCCAGACGGAGTTCTTCAGACAGCTCCAGAATGGCAGCTTGAAGTTGCCACCTCCTGAAGATAATGTGGCGGGTCTCCCATTCGTCTTTTTAGCGGATGAAGCTTTTACATTGGGGGACCATCTTCTGCAGCCATTCCCGATGAGGACCCTCACCCCAGACCAGAGGGTTTTTAATTACTGGCTTGCCAGAGCCAGAAGAGTGGTGGAAAATGCCTTTGGAATAATGGCCAGCCGGTTCCACCTCTTTCTCACAGCTATCAGCATGGCGGAATATAAAATAAATCACATCGTTCTTGCATGCTGCATATTAAATTACTTTTTTGTGAAAAAATGCATCAAACTATGTGGCCTCAGTAGGGACTGAGTCCGGCTTATTACCGGATCAAAGAACTCTGACGGCTTTTGAGCCTGGCCATCCTGGCTTGCCCCCCCAAAGCACCCGCGTAGTTCGCCAAAAGTATCTAGAGTACTTTGTGGGTAGGGGGGCCATTGATATGCCAGAGAATATATAAACATGTTTAAATTAAAAAATTTTTTTAAGAAACTGAACTCATATTTCATTTGATTTACTGCTTGTGTTTCTTATCTGTCTCCTAGGTCTTCCGATGGCCTTTTATTTTTGTCCATTTTCTTCAATAGTGCAAACGTAACTTATTTGATACATGAAGTGACAATCTCTTCTTCAGCTAACTATTATGTTGTGGGTCTGCTACACACACCTTGTTTTTGTTTTTAATGTATGTGATGCATTAATGAAAAAAATAATCATCCTTTCAACTCCATGAATTAATTGCTTGTAGTCCCTAAAATGGCCTGATTGGGGCAAAGTTTGGAGCGCTGTGGGGGTTATTTACTAAAGGCAAATCCACTTTGCGCTACAAGTACACTGCAAGTGCACTTGAAAGTGCACTTGTAGTGCAAAGTGGATTTGCCTTTAGTAAATATCCCCCATTGTCACTGTAACTACACCAACTTACTCAAAAAACTGGTATTGAGCATTGAAATAAGAAGCCACACATTGTTGAGTATAAAACATTTTACTCCAAGCACATTCACCTGTGCGTTATAAAAGGGTTTTTTAACAAACCAACATTGGTTTTGTAACATTTATGTTTGACAGTAGATATAGACTTTTTTTGGCTAACCAGGCATGTTTAAAACCATAACATACACAACTCAGGAACTTACAAAGTTCAACTTTGAAAAAGTGAAGGCAATATGAGACATTAGTATGTCAAAACTGTGTTGATTCTGCCTTCATCAGATGGGGTGATGTCACCCCTGTAAAAGCCAAATTTTGAAGATGCACACAAATTGAGAGTCAAAATGTGGATTTCCCTCCTGATCCCATGCCTAGTGTCAACATGTGCTAGCTCCCATCATGGGGAATCAATGGACGTATTTCAGGGGTGCAACCCCTTCCTCTCATCTACTTTAGTTGTGAGGAAGGGGTTGCACCCACAAAACACGTACATTGATATCCCATGATGGCAGATAGCACATGTTGACACACTGTGTGCATCTTCAAAATTTGGCTTTCAAATTACTTTAAAAATGTATCAAAAATATAAAATACAACGACTAACTTTACAATTTTTGTTGTTTTTAGATTCTGCCTAAAACAGAATCAGTTCTGTTCAAGAGAAAATAAATCTCTTTGCATTCAAGAAGTGTGTGCGCCCATGAATCTACTTTGCATTACACCTACTATGCTTTGTAACCCACTCTACACAGAAGGATGTCAGCTGTTCCTAACTCTGGAGGTTCCCATTAGACCAAAGGGGACCTGGGACCTTGCTACATTTGGTGCCCAATGTGGGGCAAAGGTGTTATCCTCACAGCAGTCGCCCATAGCAATTGGCTGCAGCTCCACCGGGATTTTGTCTGGCTGTGTGGGAAAGTGGCAATTAACAACTTTACTTCTTATAGACTGTGTTATTATGCATTCTAACAACGTGGGGAAACAAGTCTCATTGCTCATGGGGGATCAGCCTGGTCTTTTGACACTTCCCGCCAGCGCTGTGAGGGTTAAAACAGACTCCATTACAGATTTGGCATGCTGCATAAGCAAACAGGTGGGTGCTAAAGTTTCCAGAAAGTATCTGCACCAATCCGTTGGCAGGGGGAGGAGCTCCCGCTCTGCAGAGGAGAACTCAGTGCTGCTTGTGCCACCATCTTGGATAAAACCTTGTGGCCTCGAGGGGAAAGATGGCGTATCCGGGAACTCCTGGGTTTGGGGCTCCCTACCCCGTATCGGCTGAATATGACCCATGGGAAATGGGACAGTTTCTTCGCTTCTGGAGAGACTATTACTGATACGGGTATTCAGATGGTGCCTAGGGGAGAGATAGCCTTGTAAATCTCCCAAAGTTCTGCAGCCATTGGGATTGTCTGACGATGATGTTCCGCTTTTGCCTTATTTTTGCACAGTTGGAATTGGTGCTACCGCTGTGGAGAATTACTATTGGTGGCTGCCAGACCGCCACTACCTTCCCAGGCAACAAGGGTGAATTGGGCTCGTGGGTATGGTACTATGGAGGAACCCACCTCCAGCACCACCGCCGCTGACCCTGCTAGGCCTATCCCTGCCTGGGCAGATTCCTCTCTATCGGAACACGTCCCACTCCGGTGATCCCACAGAGACCACAGTGGAAGTGTCAGTTCCCATTGCCGACGTTTGCTCTGAGCTTTCATCAGCCACTGCTAGTCCGGAGCAAGTGGTACTGGCACCTCACCTCCCTCCCCAAGAAATTCAAGTATCGGGTTCAACTACCACACCAGGTGTCATCCTTCCGGAGGATTGCAACCCTCCTATCCTCACCCGTCTGGCTCAATATGTCCGATCATCTCGTGAAAAGAAGGGTGCCGATCTTGTGCTCAGCCTCGGCAGTGCCTGAAGCTGGTGAGTCAAAAGGGAGTGGAAGATGCACGGAATGAGTAGAGTGACTGAGTAAAGTTTTGGGGATGTATCGGATAGCAGAATGTCCGATTTGGGCTGTTTATCTCCCCAACAACAAGAAAAAGGGAAATACTGCTGCAGTTGGCCGAGTTGACAACACAGAGTTACCTCAAGTATTCTTTGAAAGGACCATAATTGTGACACATGGCTCAATAATCGGGGTAAAGAACTTCACTGTTACCTGTTCCTAAATATGACTGTCTGACTAACTCAGATGATGTTAATAGGAGGAAGGACATTAAACATTTTGTTATCATAGTAAATGCCAAAGGCGAAGATGTAACATTGCCAGATCCCAGATACTACTGGTAAGCTTTTTGGAAGTGTATCTATTCACTACACCCTTGGATTACAAATGTGTGCTGTGTGGAGTTAAGGATGCTATACTGGAAGCAACTTCACTTTTGGAAAGATTTATTGCTAGTGGAGAACATTCCTGCTGGCCATACTACTGAGATTGAGCTGGACTGAATGCTGCCGGCAGATACAGGGAGTGCCTACTTGAGTTATGCTGGCCAGTGCTCTGAAAGTTGCCAGTGTGCCTCCCTCTAAAAAGTAATTTGTTGATGTGACGTTCAGCAAGTTTGTTTCTCAACTAAAGAGGAAGTCTTCCTCAGGTCCCAGCTGTCATGCGGACGGACTGAGGCTACTATTGCAAGGGGACCTGTTTTAAAGAGTGCGGTCCCTTGAATCATGGCCTAGCTGCTTGTTGCCGGAATGCAGCTGTGCCTTTGTCCCCAGAGTTACCCTTAAAGAAAAAGGGGAACTGCTGGGAAATATTGTTCACACCCAAGTGAAAATTTTGATGGACTGTGATACATCAAGGACACTGGGATATTTAGCTAGTAAGGTAGAATGAGCTGTGGCAAAGGGGCAAATTCTTACCTTCCATGTGAATAATGGACTAACCCACGCATCAGAACTGTTTCTACAGTTGGTCACCAGATGGTGTGAGAGGTGCTGACCTGAGGGAACCTCTATTCATATTATGAGTATTTGATAGAACATGCTAAGTAAAGTTCTTTAGATCAATGGAAAGGGGGTGGCATTCTCCGCTGAGAATGGGGTCCACTTCCATATGTATATGGCTCAGACCTATTATAGTGTGTACTTACACTGCTATGCTGTCCTTGGCTAAGGACAAGTAACAATTACTTAACCACTCATGTATATATTGGGTAGGATGCATTTGCATTGCTGTTTATTTCTCTTTCAGGTGTTCCTACACCGTTGTGTCTTCCTTGGACAAGGAGAGACAGTGATCCAACATGGATGATCATGCTAACCATTCATGCCCTCTTTATTACTGTACATATTGGATAGCTAGTTAGGATCTAAGGTTAATGTTGATATTCTCCCTTAACTAGTTGGGTGGTACACCACACTTTAAACTGTATATGTAATCCCTGTTATTTACCTACCCTGTGTGAACTACCATTTACTCATGCATGTTTATTTTCTGTGATATGCTATGTGCATTAATTGTTATTATTATTCTTTTCCTGCTTCCCCACCCATCCCAGTTTTTGCCAGGACATTCGCTCTCAGGCTTGAGAGCTCAAATTATTATTTTTTTGCAAACTCTGAGACGTAGTTTTGTAGGCAAGGGGAGGATGTAGCACCCTGATGGTTAGGCAGGGTTGCTAGTAAATTTACCTGCCAGGTATAGTTGCCTTGGCCAGCTGATAGGAGATCAATTAATTCCACCATAATTCTGGAATTGCTGCACTTCTCTCTTCTGTCACTAGATGGCCAGGCATTTGGTGACAAAGGATTAGACAAGGGCACTGCAAGGACAGATTAGGAATAGATGGGGTATATCAGCCAATGGGCAGGGATCTTCCTGGGTAGATTGGCGTGCTGGGAGAGCCTGTTTATTTGGGTGAGGTCAGGTGATCGGGGTTCTGTGCCACCTGGATGGCTGTCTGGGTGGACGTGTGTTGTGCTGCCCCGGGCTGCTAGGTCAGAGCCTGGGGCCTATCCTGGAGACATCTGGCTGCGAGGCTGTCTGAGGGCCTATCCAGAAGCAAGAGAGCAGCATAGGGTTGGGACTGCGGGCTTGCAGTCCAACCATAAGTGACGGTTCTGCTGGCCGGAGAACCTGTCGTGGTTGGAGGTAGAGGGGAAGCTGTTGCCACTAAGGGACCAACCACCTTATTACCAGGGAGCACAGTGAGTAGCTGAAGCAAGTACCGGAGCAGCATTCTCACCAACCGGGGACGGTGAAGAATTGGGAAACTTTAGCAGGTATCAAGCCAGGGACCCAGCCAGCAGAGGGGACGCTTGCAGAGCAGCCTTGTATGCCAAGCCAGGGACCGAGCAGGCCAGTGGGGTGACACTTGAGGAGCATCTGTGAGTGCCAAGCTAGGGACCCAGCAGGGAAGCGGGGATGATGCTTGAGGAAGATACTCAGTGAGAAGGTTGGAAGAGCTCAGGAGATCCAGTGACAGTGCAGTGGATCAGCAAGTCTTGTGAGAGAGACTGGGAGCTCAGTGGAGTGAAGATCTACAAGAAGTGATTGTAGAGGAAGTACAGAAGTTCGTTACAACTTGTGTTAGAAACTGTTATAGGACTGTTGCCATAGGAGACAGAAATCCTACATATGCAGACGTGGTGTCCCACTGGGTGCCTTTCCCTGCATGGCTGTCTACCCATAGAAGTCTCGGAGTCTGTTAATTAACATTGCAACTACTTAAGGGTGTTCTGGCCCTAAACCCTCTCTCCCACACTTCTGTTCAAGAGAAAATAAATCTCTTTGCATTCAAGAAGTGTCTGGTTCCCATGAATCTACCTTGCATTACACCCACTATGTAACCCACTCTACACAGAAGGATGTCTGCTGTCCCTAATGCTGGAGGTTCTCATTACACCAAAGGGGACCCAGGACCTTGCTACACATGCATTTGCTTCCCGCATTTGGGTTGCCATTAACAATTAATGGCACCCTAAAGGCGACGCACGTTTTTCATGTGTTCCTGCAACGTACACAGAAATTCGCACTTCTGGAACGTGCAGATGAAAATGGAGTCTAAACGTTCACTTGAGTGAATTAGGTAAACTGCCTAAGCAAATTGCTGCTTCCTGATGAACACCACATTAGCTTCACATTCAATTTTGTGGGAATCTATACTTCTATACTAACAGACTGTATTCGGAAGCATTTTGAATATGGAGCGCTAACCAGGAAGGTGTCCTTGACAAGTTTGTAGGTATCCCGCGTTTTTACTATGTGGTGAACTAAAAAAAAAAAAGATATGTATCAAAATTGTAAAAATAAAGCTACAGCTAGGTTTGTAATATTTTGAAATACATATTACTAAATTACAGTATTAGTTTTATGATAATTTTGACCACTAGGGGCATCATGATACTAAACTGTACTAGTATGTAGCTTTAACCCTTCTGAAGCAGGATTAGTGATTAGAAAAATGTCTAAACACACTTTCTGTACAGCATGCACAGTATTATATATTATTGGGCCTCACTAACACTGGTATAGTCAAAAGAAGGGTATTTCTAAACACATATAAATGCATATAATGATTTTTTAATTGTGACACTCACATCCTGCGTTCATTCAGGATCCAATTAGACACACTAAACACAACTAAATGCATGTAAAAGCATGTAAGAGTGACTATATGCATCTAGTATCAGCAACATCTAAATGCAGGAAAAAGCAATCTGGGAGGCATAAAAGTTTTTTATAAGTTTCAGTTGATTTATTCCTGTGTTTAGCTCTTCTGTCAGCGTGAATGAAGCCTTAGTGTTCCCTTTTGATGTTCCTTTTTAATGATGAGCTCTTTGGCAGTTTGTACTTATTTAAAACATCAAATCAACTAGATGCAAAAAATATCTTACAAATTCTGGTAATACTATTTTTGTTTTAATAATACAGCATTCAAAAAAAGAAAGACAATTATGTTACTGATATCATATACCAAATGTGGAAAAATATTTGCAAAATAAAAAGTTTGTATAACATTTGGAGTTAACTAGATTTCTGCATGAATGTGTCCTAAAATCTAGTCTGGTATTTAACCAAATCAAAATAATTGACAAACACAATCCGCTAATACTCTCTAATGTTGTAATGTAACGGTTGCTGTGCTGCATGCCCTCCACGTGTACATTTGCCATGTGGTGGGGGAGCACGTAGTCTCTTTAACCAATTCCTGACCAGCCCCAGTTAGCTCTCAAGTCCCACATGGATATGGGCTCAGGGCTTCCCAGGGTACACACTGCATGAGGCGGAACTCTTGCACCTCACCCCTATTAAGGCACAGCCTGGGAGACTCCTGGCTGAACCAGCATCCTCAGCCATCCATCAAATACCTTCTTCAGGCGTTACGGCAGTGCATCCCAGTTACAGTACATTTCCAAAGGACGTTGCTCTCTTGAGGTTAGGAGAAGAAAGAGTCAACACACAGAAAGCATTTTACCTGTTTACATGATAGTATGATATGTTTGGAAGCAGGTGTTTCCAAAAAGTTTTGTATGTTAAAAGCTTTTCTGCTGCTAGGCATGTGCCCTAGGTTTGACCCCTTTCAACTATGCTTATGTGTGTAAATCATTTGTTACAATGTAGACGTATTGCGCTGTGTCCTGGGTTGACCTGCTGAGCTGGTGGTTCCTGAAAAGAAAGGGTTAACGCTGTAGGATGGGTTTTCCTGCTCCTGTCAGGAAGGTTTTCGTCCCCTACAAGTCTTACCATATAAATAGGGGCTTATTAAAGCCCTTGGGAGGTCAATAGGTCAGAAGAGGAAAGATTGCCAAGATATAGCTGTTATGCTATCAGGTCTATCACCCTTTAGGTTGGAGCCCAGTCGAGGTTTCCAGTGGGGTATGAAACCTATGGACTTACTGTCAGTTATGGACTCTTGCATGGAAAAGGATTCTTGTATGGACCTACTACCTAAACAAGGAATGACTATCTCAGGGTCACTATTTGAGGACACTTAGTGAACTTTCTCAGGGATATGTTGAAGATGTTATCAAGTACTGCTCAAATGTCTTATTTAACTACTTCAGTAAAAGATCTTTGTTGTTCATCTAAATGGCTTGGTCCAAAGTCTCTAAAGGGGTGCATGCATGGCATAGCAAAAAAACAGGGCTTACAACTAGGGGACTGATGAGAATTTAGAGAAGATACAGTACATGGGTCTAACGAGCAGAGAAGCTGTCCTAAGGAGGTTACATTTACATTGCTAAAGACTACCATGTTTATGTCACTTTCTAAAGCAGCCAACCACCCAGGGAACTGGTAACATGGCAGAGATGACAGATACTCTGGTAGTGAGGGGTTGTTATGCCTGGCCCTTCACTATTGATCAGTTCCACACATACTGGACCCAGCCTTGAGGCACAGAGTACCTAGGGACCTAACCTGGAGCCACCAACAGAGAAGTGTGTTTCCTGTAACCGATAGTAACATATGGACATTGTAACTGGGAGTAAGATGAGGAGACCGATGACTTGATGACCAGTACAAGCTCCGCAGTACTGGCATGGAAATGTTGCATATCTGGGGAGAGGTAATCTTTAAAAAAGTTGTGTCTGAAGTACACTAATGTCAATGGTATAAGAAGTATAGCTATGGATTACAAAGTGTTAACTGCAAGTTGCTCTGCTCGTTTCTAAGCTTGGAGTACTGCCTTAGTGTTGATTTCACATCACTGCGCTCCTATTAGTGCGTGCAGTTCCACATTGTCATTGCTAGGGAGCCTTTAGCAACGCCCACATGTTGATGATAAATTATATATATATACTGTAAAACTATAAAAAAGAGACATGGGGGTTATTTACGAAAGGCAAATCCACTTTGCACTGCAGGTGCACTTGAAAGTGCACTGAAAGTGCACTTGGAAGTGCAGTCGCTCTAAATCTAAGGGGTAGATCTGAAATGAATGGAAGCTCTGCTGATTTTATCATCCAATCATGCACAAGCTAAAATTCTGTTTTTTATTTTCCTTGCATGTCCCCCTCGGATCTACAGTGACTGCAGTGCAAAGTGGATTTGCCTTTAGTAAATAACCCCCATAGAGTATCTAACAAAAGTGAGTACACCCCTCACATTTTTGTAAATATTTTATTATATATTTTCATGTGACAACACTGAAGAAATTACACTTTGCTACAATCTAAAGTAGTGAGTGTACAGATTGTATAACAGTGTAAATTTGCTATCCCCTCAAAATTACTCAACACACAGCCACTAATGTCTAAACCGCTGGCAACAAAAGTGAGTACACCCCTAAATGAAAATGTCTAAATTGGGCCCAAAGTGTCAATATTTTGTGTGGCCACCATTATTTTCCAGCACTGGCTTAACCTTCTTGGACATGGAGTTCACCAGAGCTCAACAGGTTGCCACTGGAGTCCTCTTCCACTCCTCCATGATGACATCACGGAGCTGGTTGATGTTAGAGAACTTGCGCACCTCCTCCTTCTGTTTGAGGGTGCCCCACAGATGCTCAATAGGGTTTAGCTCTGGAGATGTGCTTGGCCAATCCATCACCTTTATCCTCAGCTTCTTTAGCAAGGCAGTGGTCGTCTTGGAGGTGTGTTTGGGGTCGTTATCATGTTGGAATACTGCCCTGCGGCCCAGTCTCCGAAGGAAGAGGATCATGCTCTGCTTCAGTATGTCACAGTACATGTTGGCATACATGGTTCCCTCAATGTATTCTAGTTCCCCAGGGCCAGCAGCACTCATGCAGCCCCAGACCATGACACTCCCACCACCATGCTTGACTGTAGGCAAGACACAATTGTCTTTGGGGGTTATTTACTAAAGCTGGAGAGTTCATAATCTGGTGCAACTCTGCAAGAAACCAATCCAAAGCCTAACTGAACAAGCTGAAATTAGAAGCTGATTGGCTGCCATGCACAGCTGTACCAGATTCTGAGTGCACCAGTTTTAGTAAATCTACCCCTCTGTCTTTACCGCCACACACGCTTGACACCATCTGAACCAAATAAGTTTATCTTGGACTCATCAGACCACAGGACATGGTTCTAGTAATCCATGTCCTTAGTCTGCTTGTCTTCAGCAAACTGTTTGCGGGCTTTCTTGTGCATTATCTTTAGAAGAGGCTTCCTTCTGTGATGACAGCCATACAGACCAATTTGATGCTGTGTTCAGCGTATGGTCTGAGCACCGACCCCCCGCCCCTTCAAGTTCTGCAGCAATGCTGGCAACACTCATACGTATATTTCCCAAAGACAACCTCTGGATATGATGCTGAGCATGTGCACTCAACCTCTTTGGAAGACCACGGCAAGGCCTGTTCTGAGTGGAACCTGTTCTGTTAAACTGCTTTATGGTCTTGGCCACCGTGCTGGGTCTTGGCAATCTTCTTATAGCCTAGGCCATCTTTATGTAGAGCAACAATTTTTATTTTCAGATCCTAAGAGAGTTCTTTGCCATGAGGTGCTATGTTGAACTTCCAGTGACCAATATGAGAGAGTGAGAGCGATAACACCAAATTTAACACACCTGCTCCCCATTCACACCTAAGACCTTGTAAAACTAATGAGTCACATGACACCGGGTACGGAAAATGGCTAACTGGACCCAATTTGGACATTTACTTAGGGGTGAACTCACTTTTGTTGCCTGCGGTTTAGACATTAATGGCTGTGTGTTGAGTTATTTTGAGGGGACAGCAAATTTACACTGTTATACAAGCTGTACACTCACTACTTTACATTGTAGCAAAGTGTCATTTCTTCAATGTTGGAAGAGATAGTTTTACTACCTATAGGTAGGCTTTATTATAGGCTTACCTATAGGTAAATGTCAGCAGACAAAGTTTACTTTCTCTTTAATACATGTCGCCCAGGGCAGTACCCGGACCCCCAGACCCTTTTTTTGGCCAATATATTGCATATAAGCCTTTAAAATGGGGACTTGATTTTTCAAGTTCAGGTCCTATAGATCTTAATAGGGTTCGCTGTTCGGGTCAGAACTTTTTCTCTGTTCGGGAGTTCTGGTGCAAACCGAACAGGGGGGTGTTCGGCCCATCTCTATTTATTTCTGTTACTGTTCTGTTGTCTTGCCTTGTTGGCAGTATTTTCAAAAACAATCCTCCTTGGTGTGTCAGAGGGTGTGGCATTGCCAGAAAGGCGATCGGAATTGGGGGACCCAAGCATCAGCAGCTCATTCAGGGCTAAGCGCTACATTTGTTCTTAAGAAATGGAAACGAGGGGGAAAAGGAGAGATTCAGGAGCTCACAGAGAACATGACATGGAGGCATAAAAACACAGTAATAAACAATTTCATGAAAAATAGATTATAGGGTCATTAAGTAGAGGATGTAAATGGGTTATTCTTTTAGCATAGAGATATAGTTTAGTGTCACTTTATAATAATTTTGCATCCTTAAAGACTTTTGCATTTCTACAGTTTTTCTTTTAATTCCTCTGAAATTTAGTTTGGCCAGGGCATAATTTACATGAACAGACCATTCTTGAGAAGAACAGGCTCTAATAGTACTATGCTTTATGTCTTTTATTAGGGCAGGGAACCTACAGCGTTCACCTCTGATCTCATCTAATTGAATAACATGGCCTGTTTTCGAGATGTAATTATGCCAGAGGTTCAAATAAATTCACTATCAAGGACCTTGATTGTTTAAACCACATTTTCTGCCAAGATATGGCAAAGTAAGATAATGTCTAAATTTGATGAATATGATAGTCTTTATTATTGTTATTAATAATATTTTATAATGCCCTTTTACACTATAGCACGTAAAAACCCTATATGCGGTTTATAAAAAAGCATTTTTAATGCATCACACTACATTTCAGCACAGCGCATAAAGAGTTTTTAATGCACTTTTAATACATTTTGTTGCATTTTCTGGATATATGACCTAACTGATTCCCAGCATGCAATTATGTATCCTGGACAAATGAGCAAAAAAAGCAGCAAAAATGCAATGAGGTGCATTTTGACATGTTTTAATGCATTTTTGATGCATTTCCATTGATTTCTATGGAAGGTGCGTTTTTTTGTGCACTTTTTACACAAAGCACAAAAGTTGCTGCATGCATGACTTTTCCAAACACAACGCACATGCAGCACACAGATGTGAATAGGTATATAGGGTTTCAAGGGAAATACTTTTCATGCACTTTTCTTATTCTGGAAAGGTATCTTCTAGTGCGGCAAAACCGCATAGGTGTGAAGGAGCTCTTATTATCACAGATAAAATTTATAAAATGCAGGTAATCCCAAAGGGCTCGTCAATTGTTTTGCAACATTAGGAAAATATAAATTTTTTTACGGTTACTCTCCACCTAATTAAAGTATATTAACCATTACCGGACCGCCCACCGCACATATACTGCGGCAGGGCGCCCCGGGTGCGTGAACCAACGTGCCTGTACATCAGTCCATGCATGAGACACAGCGGGCGCGCAGCGAGAGCTTATCCATGGAGCCGGCAGACTCGATGTCTGCCGTGCACCCGCTGTCGCAGTAAAGAGAGACAGAGCGGGGATCAAGGCGGATCCCAGTTCTGACAGGGGACAACTCAGAGATCTGTTGTTCCTAGTTATCAGGAACAGCGATCTCTGTGTTGTCCCAGTAAGCCCAGCCCCCACACAGTTAGAACACACCCAGGGAACACAGTTAACCCCTTGATTGCCCCCTAGTGTTCACCCTTTCCCTGCCAGTGTCATTTATACATTGATCGGTGCATTTTTTAAGCATTTTCAGCATCACTGAAATAATGTCACTGGTCCCCAAAAAGTGTCACTTGGGGTCAGATTTGTCCGCCGCAATGTTGCAGTCCCGCTAACGATCAGAGATCGCCGCCATTACCAGTAAAAACAATAAAAAATAAATAAAAGTTCATAAATCTATCCCAATTTATTTAGACGCTATAACTTGTGCGTAAACCAATCAATATATGCCTTTTGAGATTTTTTTACCAAAAATATGTAGACGAATACATATTGGCCTAAACTGGTGAATACATTTGTTTTTATATTTGTATTATAGTAGAAATGTTTTTTAAAATTGTCAGTCTTGTTTACAGCGCAAAAAATAAAACCCACAGAGGTGATCAAATACCACCAAAAGAAAGCTCTATATGCGGAAAAAAAAGGACATCAATTTTGTTTGGGTATAACTTTGCATGACCGCGCAATTTTCAGTTAAATTAATGTAGTGCTGTATTGCAAAAAATGGCCTGGTCATTAAGGGGGTAAATCCTTCTGGGGCAAAGGCCAAGGACAAGGCCAAAGTCTCACTATGAGCTTTCTTGTCAAGTGTCTGCAAAGTGTCTGGTTCATAGCAATGTAGTGAACAATACCAACCTATATTTTTCCAGTGTAAGTTGTTATTCAAAATCATTCCATGCCATAATTGTGATTTTTTTTCAGTTACTCCAACTATTTACAAAATCTAATACAATCTGGCTGTACAATTTCTCTACAATCTCTTTGAAATTTACCAAAGGGAAGACAAACTTATACCATCCGTTTACTTTGTATCTCTTATTCCGCGTACACACGACCGGACTTTACGGCATACTTTGCTCGGCGGACTTTTTGACGGACTTTACGATGAACTTTCCGAATGAATGGACTTGCCTACACACGATCAACCAAAGTCCGACGGATTCATACGTGATGATGTACGACCGGACTAAAACAAGGAAGTTTTGTCCGTCGGACTAGCATACAGACGAGCGGACTTTTCGACCGGAGTTGAGTCCATCGAACAGATTTGAAACATGTTTCAAATCTAAGTCCGTCAAACTTTTGAGAAAACAAAGTCCGCGGGAGCCCACACGATCAAATTGTCCGACGAAAGCTGGTACGCCGGACCAAGGATGCCATAAAGTCAGATCGTGTGTACGTGGCATTAGTTGCGCAGGCGCCTATTCTACATAGTTGTTGGCAGATATAAATGAGATTATACAATCAGATTGTATAGTGTATGGTCAGCTTCTGCCATATACAATACACTGGGTGCACTCTGCGTGCAGAAACTATTAATGCAGATACACGAGGGGGGATAAAATCATCAACAATAATTGTATATACAGTGGGGACGGAAAGTATTCAGACCCCCTTAAATTTTTCACTCTTTGTTATGTTGCAGCCATTTGCTAAAATCATTTAAGTTCATTTTTTTTCCTCATTAATGTACACACAGCGCCCCATATTGACAGAAAAACACAGAATTGTTGACATTTTTGTAGATTTATTAAAAAAGAAAAACTGAAATATCACATGGTCCTAAGTATTCAGACCCTTTGCTCAGTATTTAGTAGAAGCACCCTTTTGATCTAATACAGCCATGAGTCTTTTTGGGAAAGATGCAACAAGTTTTTCACACCTGGATTTGGGGATCCTCTGCCATTCCTCCTTGCAGATCCTCTCCAGTTCTGTCAGGTTGGATGATAAACGTTGATGGACAGCCATTTTTAGGTCTCTCCAGAGATGCTCAATTGGGTTTAAGTCAGGGCTCTGGCTGGGCCATTCAGGAACAGTCACGGAGTTGTTGTGAAGCCACTCCTGCGTTATTTTAGCTGTGTGCTTAGGGTCATTGTCCTGTTTGAAGGTAAACCTTTGGCCCAGTCTGAGGTCCTGAACACTCTGGAGAAGGTTTTCGTCCAGGATATCCCTGTACTTGGCCGCATTCATCTTTCCCTTGATTGCAACCAGTCGTCCTGTCCCTGCAGCTGAAAAACACCCCCTCAGCATGATGCTGCCACCACCATGCTTCACTGTTGGGACTGTATTGGACAGGCGATGAGCAGTGCCTGTTTTTCTCCACACATACCGCTTAGAATTAAGGTCAAAAAGTTCTATCTTGGTCTCATCAGACCAAATAATCTTATTTCTCACCATCTTGGAGTCCTTCAGGTGTTTTTTTAGCAAACTCCATGCGGGCTTTCATGTGTCTTGCACTGAGGAGAGGCTTCCGTTGGGCCACTCTGCCATAAAGCCCCGACTGGTGGAGGGCTGCAGTGATGGTTGACTTTCTACAACTTTCTCCCATCTCCTGACTGCATCTCTGGAGCTCAGCCACAGTGATCTTTGGGTTCTCCTTTACCTCTCTCACCAAGGCTGGACTCAAATGAAAGTGTAGAACCATCTCAAGGATGATCAGAAGAAATGGACAGCACCTGAGTTAAATATATGAGTGTCACAGCAAAGGGTCTGAATACTTAGGACCATGTGATATTTCAGTTTTTCTTTTTTAATAAATCAGCAAAAATGTCAACAATTCTGTGTTTTTCTGTCAATATGGGGTTCTGTGTGTACATTAATGAGGAAAAAAATTAACTTGATTGATTTTAGCAAATGGCTGCAATATAACAAAGAGTGAAAAAATTAAGGGGGTCTGAATACTTTCTGTCCCCACTGTACAACCCTTTTATTATAATAAAACTGGCCATTCACTAGAGCATTTTTAAATTCATATGAACAATCTATTAAGTCCAAATAGAAGCTACACTCCGCACAGTACTCAATCTTGTAATGATGGGTGCTCAAAGTAAATGCCACTAATGGTGTCGTGCCAGAACAGAATACAAAGATGCAAAGTCACCAGCACCCCAAATAGTGTGTTCACGTGTTCAATATGAGGACAGTGTCCCATAAGGTATAGTCTTGGTAGATGTAAACTTATTGCAGAGAGATTGTATGGTCAGTTTAAAATGAGGTATGGTGGGGGTCTAAGCTTAACACATATTACAATCTGATTGTACAATTTTCCTTTAGATCTACCAACAAACATCCAATGTATAGAACTACCTGCTTGGATATGATTGCTTGAACAGTTTAGGTAGGTCCTCATGTTAAGCCTGCCACACATGGATCGAGATTTGGCCGGTTCAGCAAGGACTGGCAGAAATTTCGATCCATGTATGGGCACCCTGGTTGTACACAAGCTGATCTACTTATCGACTTGTGAACACCCAGCCTGTTTGGTTTTTTCAGAACAATTAGTTCCTCTGGCTATTGCCGGAAACACTAATCATTGTGTTCTGCCAACAGGGAAGGCTCCCCGCTGCCACAACACAATAGCACTATGAGAATAAACAAAAATCATGCCTAGCAAATGGCGTACTGCAGCCTTGGGCACCATACGCTGCACAATCTGACCATAAAATCTTTAGATTTACCAAAACTATGTAGGACAAGGGTGGAAGGAAAGAAAATTGCTCAATTCCCCCCCATCAACACAGTCAGTGTCAGTGGCGGCTGGTGCTCAAAATTTTTGGGGGGGCGCAAACAGACTGAAATAAAACCCCATCAATTGCAGCCTCACTGCCTATCAAACGCAGCCACTGTACCATCAAACGCAGCCACTGTACCATCAAACGTCGCCACTGGGCCCATCAAATGCCGCCACTGTGCCAATCAAACGCAGCCACTCTGCCGATCAAACACAGCCACTGTGCCCATCAAACGCTGCCACTGTGCCATCAAATGCTCCCACTGTGCCCCATCAAATGCTCCCACTGTGCCATCAAATGCAGCCACTTTGTCCATCAAATGCCGCCACTGTGCCAATCAAATGCAGCCACTTTGCCGATCAAACACAGCCACTGTGCCCATCAAACGCTGCCACTGTGCCATCAAATGCTCCCACTGTGCCCCATCAAATGCTCCCACTGTGCCATCAAATGCAGCCACTTTGTCCATCAATTGCCGCCACTGTGGCGATCAAACGCAGCCACTCTGCCGATCAAACGCAGCCACTGTGCCCATCAAACGCTGCCACTGTGCCATCAAATGCTCCCACTGTGCCCCATCAAATGCTCCCACTGTGCCATCAAATGCTCCCACTGTGCCCCATCAAATGCTCCCACTGTGCCATCAAATGCTCTCACTGTGCCCATCAAATGCTCTCACTGTGCCATCAAATGCTGCCACTGTGCCATCAAATGCTCCCACTGTGCCCATCAAATGCAGCAACTGTGCCCCCCCCACCCGCCGTCTGCCCGGCACTTACCCTGTCTGGGTGGGGCAGCGGGTGACGGCGGCGAACGGTTTCCTCCATGTCCTCAATGTCTTCTCCCCTCCTCTCCTATGATTTGACGCCTGATAGGCGTCCAATCACAGCGCCTGTCGTTTCAACCAATCAGGTGATGGGTAACAAACCCGAGCACCTGATTGGTGGAAAGGCAGTTCAGTGTTAGGAAAGTGAATATTCATTCGCTTTCCTAACATAGCTGAGTGAACTGCGAGCGCCAAGCATGGCACTCGCTGTTTACATTTTTTGACCCCTATTAGTGCCTACCTCTCCGCTGTAATTCAGGTGCCCGGCGCCCGAAAAGGGGCCAGGCGCCTGAATAGGGGGTGGCAGCAGCGCCCATGGATAGATTCATGCAATGCATGAATCTATCTATTGGTGATAGAGGGGTGGCTGGAGAGAGGGGGCGGGCGCCCGTGCACCCTTATGGACGCACTGCCACTGCCCAGTGTTGATATGGGGAATTGAGCAATTTTCTTTCCTTCAACCTAAGGCCTGTATTGCCTTACAAAGTTTTGGTAAATCTGAAGATTGTATCATCAGATTGTGCCGTGTATGATGCCCAAGAGTGTAGTATAAAGATCCAAACAACACAATACAATCTCCTGCACTCGGGAAACCCGGTCAACTAAGTAGATGGCGCAGCCAACCCCCTTAAAAAAGTAAATGGAATGTCACAGGTCTTGCTGCCCTCCTCAGAACAATTGGTACCCTTAGAACTGAAGGGGGAAAAGAGGGCACCCCGACCTTGTGCTTTACCAAAGATAAAATTTATTCATAAAATATAACAAGAATTATACTCACAAACAAGCTTTAAAACAAGGCTTATCGATACTTATCGAAAATGGTCATTGCTGTGGCTCTGAGGAAGAGGGTTCTCCCTCGTAATGTGTAAGCCATTTGTGATGCCATCTGGTTCCTCCAAATATCTGGTCCAGGTTGCAGGCGTCTAGAGATATTGCTCGCAATTGCTGGATAGGGATGAGCCGAACACCCCCCGGTTCGGTTCGCACCAGAACCCGCGAACGGACCGAAAGTTCGCACGAACGTTAGAACCCCATTGACGTCTATGGGACTCGAACGTTCGAAATCAAAAGTGCTCATTTTAAAGGCTAATTTGCATGGTATTGTCCTAAAAAGGGTTTGGGGACCCGGGTCCTACCCCAGGGGACATGTATCAATGCAAAAAAAACTTTTAAAAACGGCCGTTTTTTCGGGAGCAGTGATTTTAATGATGCTTAAAGTAAAAAAAAAAAAGTGAAATATTCCTTTAAATATCGTACCTGGGGGGTGTCTATAGTATGCCTGTAAAGTGACGCGTGTTTCCCATGTTTAGAACAGTCCCTGCACCAAATGTCATTTTTAAAGGAAAAAATCTCATTTAAAACTGCTTGCGGGTTTAATGTCATGTCGGGTCATGGCAATATGGATGAAAATCAGTGAGACAAACGGCATGGGTACCCCCCAGTCCATTACCAGGCCCTTTGGGTCTTGTATGGATATTAAGGGGAACCCCGCACCCAAATTAAAATAAGGAAAGGTGTGGGGCCACCAGGCCCTATATACTCTGAACAGCAGTATACAGGTTTGTTGTTAAGTAGAATCTGTTTGTAATTTTGAACATTTTTAACGTGTTTAGCTCCAGCCAAAAAATCTTTTCTAAGCTTTTTGGAAAACATAGGGAAGGGTTATCACTCCTGTGACATTTGTTTTGCTGTCTTTCCTCCTCTTCAGAAGATTTCACCTCACTTTTTTGTCCCAATGAAAAATGTTTTTTTAAAATTTGGGTTTTTTTGTGGAACAAGGATTGGAAAGCATCAGTGGAAAGGAGAAATTGTTTTCCCATATTAACTCTTACAGGAAAGAATTTCCCTTCCTAGGGGTAGATTTCATCTCACTTCCTGTTGTCTCCTTCCGTTTGCAAGTAGGAGTCGTTTGTAAGTTAGATGTTTGAAAGTAGGGTCCTGCCCTATATACTCAGCAGAAATTTGGGCCTTAGGTGTTGCTGTGGCCACAACACTGTAAGCCCTCACAGGGCCCTGCTGTGAAATATTAGATCAAGAATTGTAATTACATGCCCCTGTTGAACAGGAGCTGAAAAATTAGGCCTTAGGCACTGGTGCTGGTGCCACAACACTGCAACCCCTCACAGACACTCTAGTTGGAACGCAGGAACGAGCCCTGCTGCAAAGTATTGCTTCAAAAATTGTAATTACACGCCCCTGTTAGACAGGGGCAGAAAAATTGGGCCTTAGGCACTGGTGCTGGTGCCACAACACTGCAACCCCTCACAGACACTCTAGTTGGAACGCAGGAACGAGCCCTGCTGCAAAGTATTGCATCAAAAATTGTAATTACACGCCCCTGTTAGACAGGGGCAGAAAAATTGGGCCTTAGGCACTGGTGCTGGTGCCACAACACTGCAACCCCTCACAGACACTCTAGTTGGAACGCAGGAACGAGCCCTGCTGCAAAGTATTGCATCAAAAATTGTAATTACATGCCCCTGTTAGACAGGGGCAGAAAAATTGGGCCTTAGGCACTGGTGCTGGTGCCACAACACTGCAACCCCTCACAGACACTCTAGTTGGAACGCAGGAACGAGCCCTGCTGCAAAGTATTGCATCAAAAATTGTAATTACACGCCCCTGTTAGACAGGGGCAGAAAAATTGGGCCTTAGGCACTGGTGCTGGTGCCACAACACTGCAACCCCTCACAGACACTCTAGTTGGAACGCAGGAACGAGCCCTGCTGCAAAGTATTGCATCAAAAATTGTAATTACACGCCCCTGTTAGACAGGGGCAGAAAAATTGGGCCTTAGGCACTGGTGCTGGTGCCACAACACTGCAACCCCTCACAGACACTCTAGTTGGAATGCAGGAACGAGCCCTGCTGCAAAGTATTACATCAAAAATTGTAATTACACGCCCCTGTTAAACAGGGGCTGAAAAATTGTGCCTTAGGCACTGGTGGTGGCGCCCAGAACCAAAAATGTTCTTACAAGCTATCAGCGTGATGATTGAGGAGGAAGAGGATAATTACTCAGGGATAGTCACTCAGCATCAGCATAGGCAGTCTTTGAAGGGATCTGAGATTTCAAAAAAAATTATTCGGTTACATCAGCATCAGGTGCTTGGTAGCTGGTGGTGATCCAAGACTCATTCATTTTTATGAAGGTCAGCCGATCGACCGAGTCGGTGGACAGACGCACCCTGTGATCGGTTACCACGCCTCCAGCAGCACTGAATGTGCGTTCCGAAAGAACGCTGGATGCAGGACAGGCCAGTAGCTCAATTGCATACTGTGCAAGCTCTGGCCAGTGATCCATCCTCAAGACCCAGTAACCCAGAGGATTTTCGGTGGGAAAGGTGTCCAAGTCTGATCTTGCCCCTAGGTATTCCTGCACCATGTAAAACAGACGCTGGCGATGGTTGCTGGAACCGATCATACCTTGGGGCTGCGGACCAAAAAATTGTCTGAACGCATCGGTCAGACGGCCACCTTCTCCACCGCTCCTTCTTTGACTGACCGAAGCCTCAGCAACACGTTGTCCAGAAACAGGAGTTTGTAACCTCCCAGTCTCTGGGAACGCGTTGCACAGACCTTTCTGCAAGGCCTCCCGAAGATGTTTCATCCTCTGCTCCCTCTGCGATGGCAAGATAAGGTCCGCAACCTTACCCTTGTAACGTGGATCAAGGAGGGTTGCCAGCCAGTATTGGTCCTTCTCCTTGATACCACGAATACGAGGATCCTTACGCAGGCTTTGCAGGATCAGGGAGGCCATGCAGCGTAGGTTTGCTGAGGCATTCGGTCCGGAGTCCTCTGGGTCACTAAGAACGACATGGTCCGCAGCCACCTCCTCCCAGCCACGTACAAGTCCATGTGTTTCTTGGGACTGATCCCTTAAAGACTGCTGCTGATGCTGAGTGCCAGGCTCCACCTCCATACTGACACAATCTTCCTCCTCCTCCTCTTCCTCCTCGTCCTCTTCCTGTGTGATCGGCGGGCACGCAGGAACACTGTCTGGATAAAGGGGGCCTTGAGAGCTAAGGAAGTCCTCCTCTTCCTGCCTCTGTTCTGCCTCCAGTGCCCTGTCCATTATTCCACGCAGCGTGTGCTCCAACAGGTGGACAAGGGGGACAGTGTCACTGATGCATGCACTGTCACTGCTCACCATCCTCGTGGCCTCCTCGAATGGTGACAGGACAGTGCATGCATCCCTGATCATGGCCCACTGGCGTGGGGAAAAAAAACCAAGCTCCCCTGACCCTGTCCTGGTGCCATAGTCGCACAGGTACTCATTGATGGCCCTCTGCTGCGTGTGCAGCCGCTGCAGCATGGCCAACGTTGAGTTCCACCTGGTGGGCATGTCACAGATTAGGCGGTTCTTGGGCAGGTTAAACTCCTTTTGGAGGTCCGTCAACCGAGCACTGGCATTATATGACCGGCGGAAATGCACACAGACTTTCCTGGCCTGCCTCAGGACATCCTGTAAGCCCGGGTACCTGCCCAAGAACCGCTGCACCACCAAGTTAAGGACGTGAGCCAAACAGGGCACATGGGTCATTTGTCCCTGTCGGAGGGCAGAGAGGAGGTTGGTGCCATTGTCGCAAACCACCATTCCTGCCTTAAGTTGGCGTGGCGTCAACCACCTCTGAACCTGCCCCTGCAGAGCTGACAAAACCTCTGCCCCAGTGTGGCTCCTGTCCCCCAAGCACACCAGCTCAAGCACCGCATGGCATCTTTTGGCCTGCGTACTTGCGTAGCCCCTTGAACGCCTACGGAGCACCGCTGGTTCCGAGGAAGAGGCCATGGAGGAAGAAGAAGAGGAGGGGGTGGAGGAGAGAGGTGTGTCACAATCAGCATTTTGGAGGCGTGGTGGCGGAACAACCTCCAACACTACTGCACCTTGTCCTGCATCCTTCCCAGCTGCCAGCAGAGTCACCCAATGCGCCGTGAAACTTAGGTAACGTCCCTGTCCATGCCTGCTGGACCATGAGTCAGCGGTAATATGCACCTTACCGCTGACCGCCCTGTCCAGCGAGGCATGGACATTGCCTTCCACATGCCGGTAGAGAGCCGGAATCGCCTTCCGTGAGAAAAAGTGGCGTTTGGGTACCTGCCACTGAGGAACCGCACATTCCACAAACTCACGGAAGGGGGCAGAGTCTACCAACTGAAAAGGCAGCAGTTGAAGTGCTAGCAATTTTGCCAAGCTAGCATTCAACCGCTGGGCATGTGGATGGCTGGGAGCAAACTTCTTTCGGCGGTGCAGCAGCTGGGGCAGGGAAATTTACCTGGTACAATCTGACGTCGGTGTACCAAAAGCAGATTGCCCACAAGTACTTGGCTGTGACACACCTAATTCTACACCTTCATTCCTCTCACTGCAGGTCTCAGAGAGGACTGAAGGTCTAGTGGGGTTGGAAATCTCAGCTGATGAGGAGCAAGGAGAGATCCTCTTTGTTCTTTGGTGTGGGTCTTTTAGATACGCTTGCCAACGAACTGCATGGCAGGTCAACATATGTCTGGTCAAGCATGTGGTACCCAAGCGGGAGATGTTTTGGCCACGCGAGATACGCTTGAGACATATGTTGCAAATAGCAGCGGTGCGATCTGATGCACTCGTCTCAAAAAAGGCCCACACCAAAGAACTTTTTGAATAACGCGCAGAGACTGCAGCGCCCTGCACATGTGGAGCTTTGGGGTGTGATGCAGTCAATGTGCTGCCCTTAGGCTGGCCCCTGGAGGGCATCCTGCCTCGTTGGTGATGTGCCGCCGCCTCCTCCTCCTCCTCCTCCTCCTCCTCCTCTCTCCTATCAGGCACCCACGTTGAGTCAGTGACCTCATCATCCCCTCCCTCCTCATCACTGGAGCAAACCTGGCAGTATGCTGCAGCAGGGGGAGCATGACTGCCAGATTGCTGTCCTTCTTGGGCACCCCCTCTGTCCGTGCTCATGTTACTGCCTTCATCGAGCTCAGTATCGTCATCAGAGCCTTCCAAACGCTGGGCATCCTCCTGGAGCATGTACCCAACACTGTGGTCAAACAGTTCGAGGGAATCCTCATGAGGACATGGTGGAGCTAGGGAAGGAGTCACTGATGACATTGAGCTGAGGGAAGAGGCCGCTGCTTTGCCAGACAAAGCACCCTGGGCATGGGTGAGAGAGGATGAGGAGGATGAGGACGGCTTGGTCATCCACTCGACCAAGTCTTCCGCATGTTGCGGCTCAACACGGCCAGCTGCCGAAAAAAAGGCCAAGCGTGTCCCATGGCCACGTGCTGATGAGGATGCACCGTCTCCACGACCAGCACTAGACACAGAGCCTGCTTGCCCTCTCTTATTGGCTTGTGACTGTCTGCCTCTCCTTCTTGGCCTTCCAGACATACTAATGGCCTGTAGCTGCACTAAGCTGGGATAGAACACCTGTAATTTTCTTCAAGTAGCTTTATATACTGTAACCAGACAAGCCTGCCTGTCAGTAGGAAGATAACAGGAACGGATCTAGCTGAACACTGTGAGCAGGACGCACTGTACTAAATGTAAATAGTCTAGCTGCCTGACCGTGGTACTAATAGGATCAAATAGAACACCTGTAATTTTCTTCAGTTAGGTTTATATACTGTAACCAGACAAGCCTGCCTGTCAGTAGGAAGATAACAGGAACGGATCTAGCTGAACACTGTGAGCAGGACGCACTGTACTAAATGTAAATAGTCTAGCTGCCTGACCGTGGTACTAATAGGATCAAATAGAACACCTGTAATTTTCTTCAGGTAGCTTTATATACAGTAACCAGACAAGCCTGCCTGTCAGTAGGAAGATAACAGGAACGGATCTAGCTGTACACTGTGAGCAGGACGCACTGTACTAAATGTAAATAGTCTAGCTGCCTGACCGTGGTACTAATAGGATCAAATAGAACACCTGTAATTTTCTTCAGGTAGCTTTATATACTGTAACCAGACAAGCCTGCCTGTCAGTAGGAAGATAACAGGAACGGATCTAGCTGAACACTGTGAGCAGGACGCACTGTACTAAATGTAAATAGTCTAGCTGCCTGACCGTGGTACTAATAGGATCAAATAGAACACCTGTAATTTTCTTCAGGTAGCTTTATATACAGTAACCAGACAAGCCTGCCTGTCAGTAGGAAGATAACAGGAACGGATCTAGCTGTACACTGTGAGCAGGACGCACTGTACTAAATGTAAATAGTCTAGCTGCCTGACCGTGGTACTAATAGGATCAAATAGAACACCTGTAATTTTCTTCAGGTAGCTTTATATACTGTAACCAGACAAGCCTGCCTGTCAGTAGGAAGATAACAGGAACGGATCTAGCTGAACACTGTGAGCAGGACGCACTGTACTAAATGTAAATAGTCTAGCTGCCTGACCGTGGTACTAATAGGATCAAATAGAACACCTGTAATTTTCTTCAGGTAGCTTTATATACTGTAACCAGACAAGCCTGCCTGTCAGTAGGAAGATAACAGGAACGGATCTAGCTGTACACTGTGAGCAGGACGCACTGTACTAAATGTAAATAGTCTAGCTGCCTGACCGTGGTACTAATAGGATCAAATAGAACACCTGTAATTTTCTTCAGGTAGCTTTATATACTGTAACCAGACAAGCCTGCCTGTCAGTAGGAAGATAACAGGAACGGATCTAGCTGAACACTGTGAGCAGGACGCACTGTACTAAATGTAAATAGTCTAGCTGCCTGACCGTGGTACTAATAGGATCAAATAGAACACCTGTAATTTTCTTCAGGTAGCTTTATATACTGTAACCAGACAAGCCTGCCTGTCAGTAGGAATTTAACAGGAACGGATCTAGCTGAACACCGTGAGCAGGACGCACTGCACTAAATGTAAATAGTCTAGAAGATAACAGGAACGGATCTAGCTGAACACTGTGAGCAGGACGCACTGCACTAAATGTAAATAGTCTAGAAGATAACAGGAACGGATCTAGCTGAACACTGTGAGCAGGACGCACTGCATTAAATGTAAATAGTCTAGATAGAAGATAACAGGAACGGATCTAGCTAAACTGAATACAGTGTATATATATATGCAACACCTGGGATGCATATATATACACAATACACTGTAAGTGCAGCTAACTGACTGACTGTTCTGCCTAATCTATCTAACTCAAATCAAATGACACTGTCTCTCTCTCTCTCTATCTCTCAGCACACCGGAACACACACTACACAGGGCCGCCGTGCAGGCGGCCTTATATAGTGTGGGGTGTGTACTAAATCCCCTGAGCCATAATTGGCCAAAGCCACCCTGGCTTTGGCCAATTACAGCTCTCTCTACTGACGGCGCTGTGATTGGCCAAGCATGCGGGTCATAGTGCATGCTTGGCCAATCATCAGCCAGCAATGCACTGCGATGCCGCAGTGAATTATGGGCCGTGACGCGCCACACGAATTTAGCGCGAACGGCCCATAACGTTCGCAATTCGGCGAACGATCGAACAGCCGATGTTCGAGTCGAACATGGGTTCGACTCGAACACGAAGCTCATCCCTATTGCTGGAGTATCGATAAGCCTTGTTTTAAAGCTTGTTTGTGAGTCTAATTCTTGTTATCTTTTATGAATAAATGTTATCTTTGGTAATGCACAAGGTCGGTGCGCCCTCCTTTTCTTTTTGTATGTTCAAGAGTGTAGTATGCCATTTGGCAGACATAATTTTTGTATTATGTCAGCTCAGATGTATCTAGGGTAGATATTGTTTTACTTTGCTTCAGAATGTTTGAGGTAGAGTTGGAACACAAAGCAGTGATCTTTGCATGAGACTCCAATCTGTAGTTATCTTTTGTTTGTTGAGATGTCCAAAACTAATGACATTGCCACAGACTTACACCTCTCCTCCACTGCGGCTACCTGGGTGCCAGCCCAAAGAGCCCATCTGTGCCAACTAAGCCTATTATGGTGAGACACATCAAGAAGGGCAGGTCCCTGGGCAGGGATGTTTTGTATGCCGCCATGCCTCTTGTAGTCAAATAAAAGCATTTGGAAGAACATTGATGTGCAGTTTGCATTTATTAGTGCATTTTTGTTCCTGAATTCTTAATTTCACCCATACCTTCTTTTTAGCAGTTGGCAACTATATGAAAAAATACCCAGTTTTGTCTATCGTGTCTGTAAAAGCCTGCTGCATGGTGTTGTTTGCTAGATCACAGAGCATGCAATGCAGCTGTTATTTTTTTATTCTTCGCTTCCTTTGTTAAGTTTTGTTGTTGGTGGCTATGTAGTATAGTATTCAGCACGGTCACTTTAAGAATTCAGCAAAACTACAGACAGAGCAGGGCAAGGCGTTGCAAGCTGAGCCTTCTGTGAGTGACAAGGCAGGGGGGGGGGTGGGCTTATTGGAAGCAGCGCGCCACCATTGGCTGCAAGGCTCTCCCACTGAATCAGCAACAGTTTCACACTGCTTGCTGTGGTTTTCTGACAAGCTGTCAGCTGACAGGCTTAGACAATGTACAACCATGACATTTGCTGGGAGGAGGGGGGGTGAAACACAATGATGTCATATAGGAAGAAGGTCAAGAAAATAAACAAAACGTTGTAACTGTGCATAGTGGGGAATGTTCAGTATACACCTTGTAACGCAATTGCAACAAACATGATTACTCATTTGTACAATACTACTGGTTTTTCTTTCTTTTTTTTTTTCATTGAAACTCCTACAGTTTTGGAACACTTGCTGGGGAAAGAATACTGAAAATATATGTCAATGATTTTGAAGGCCAAGATCAATTTTTAGCCAGAAATTCTCCAGTGTTACCCTCCCCTATAGTGATCCAACCTGTGAGTGTATTGCTAATCAATAGGAGAAACACAAGACATCAAAGAAGACCATGACAGCAATGTGCAATCTTGATTAACAAAGCTCTATAGCTAGTGCTGAATCCAATAGACTGCAGATCAAGCCATGAATGAGAGGATCAATCTACTTCCTGGCCTTAAAATAGCAGCTGCTCATCACATCATGGCTTAGGTCTTTTTTTTTTTTTTTTTTTTTAACAGCGATCATGGGTGCTATATTTACTTTAGGGACAACTACTTATCCTGATTGGAATATGTTCAATGGCTGCCAAACTCACATACAAAATTAACCTTGCATTCTCAATGACATTCAAAGTGCTGTCTGAAATTGAGAGGCGTCTATAGGAGGACGACAGGTAAAAAAACATCCCCTGGTTTAATTTAAAGCGGAGGTCCGCCGAAAAAAAAATATTAAAAGCCTTTTAATATATGGACACTTCCCTGTCCAGGGAGCCCGTGATGTCGGCAGCCGAAGCCGATCTGTCCGGCGGCTCTCGGCTGCTGCTGCCGCCATCCTTGGTGAGGGAATAAGGAAGTTAAGCCGTGCAGCTTCACTTCCTGGTTCCCTACTGCGCATGCGCGAGTCGCGCTGCGCATCCTCTCTGGTCCCTGCTGTGTTCTGAGACCTGTGTGAATACAGAGGGAGAGGACAGTGTAGATGCCGGAAATGGCGTAGGTCACCGCAAGCGCCATGGTTATCTATGCCAGGAAGTGGGAGCAAATACATGTATTAGACAGGTATCTGCTCCCTCCTCCCCCCTGAAAGGTGCCAAATGTGACATCAGAGGGGGGGAGGAATCCAAAAAGTGGTAGTTCCATTTTTGGGTGGAACTCCACTTTAAGCATAAGGCCTGATTCACACCTATGCATTTTTAGTGCTTTTTGCATTTTGCAGATTTGCACTACAGTCCATTTAAAGGGTTTGTAAACCCTCACCGTTTTTCACCTTAATGCATTCTATGCAATAAGATGAAAAACCTTCTTTACTGCAGCAGAGCCCACCGAGCGCCCCTTATACTTACTTGAGCCCCGTAATTCCCACGATGGGAATGAGTACACCAGCTCCGGCCGGTGTCTCGTGTCCTGGTTGGATAGATTGATAACAGTGCAGCCATTGGCTCCCGTTGCTGTCAATCAAATCCAATGATATGGGCGCCGGGGAGCGGAGCCGAGTCCTGCTGTCTGTGTCAACAGACACAGCAGCAGTACTAGGGTTGCCACATCATCACTTTAATCCAGGACACATATTAATTACACAGGTTCTGAGGCTGATTTTAATGCAGATAAGGCACCAAGTGAGTTTAATTACCATCTTAATCAGCCACAGAATCTGTGTCATTAATGTATGTCCTGGTTTAAAGGGATGACGTGGCAACCCTAAGCAGGACACTGGAGCGTGCCCGCACGGGTGTCCCGGTGGAGAGCACTTCTCTGGCGGGGCACTCGAGAAGAGGAGGAGCCATGAGGGCCTTGGAGGGACCCCAGAAGAGGAGGATCAGGGCCACTCTGTGCATAACCAACTGCACAGAGGAGATAATTATGACATGTTTGTTTTAAAAAAGAATAAAAACTGAACCTTTACAATCACTTTAACATGGTTCCTATGGTAGTGCAAATCTGAAAAAAATGCAAAAAGCACAAAAAATGCATAGATGTGAATCAGGCCTTAAATTGTAGATAACTTCATCTTTAAATCAGCTCCTCCTACGTGTCAGCAAAAGAGTTAAAACTCCCAGCGATTTCCTAAATGACGTTGACACGCAAGTCCGCACAATTCATCCCTGTGGACATTGAGCTTGGCTGTGCTCACAATTCCTACTCTATGACTCTCCTCCTCCCCTTTCTCTTTCCAACAGAAGCACACACCCTGCTGTAATCAAATGCATGCACTTCACAAACTTACTTTACATTTCAACTTTTTTTTTTTTTCTCTCTACCCCCCACCCCCCCGTCTTGATTTGGAAAATCAATAATTGTAGAGTAGAATAAATAAACCATGTCACGGGATTTCTAGCAAACAGGCGACGCTATGCAACAAGGCATGCAACTGAAACAGATGCATGCCGGACTAGCGACGCGTGATGAAGAAAGGGTTAAACGAGACCGCCCCAGCTCTGTTGTGCGTATGCAATAATCTGTGTGGCTGCTTTGGCTGTCTGCCAAAGTGTTGCCTTGCCTCCACACACTCCCCCCCCCCCTTCCTCCCTTTTGCATGAAGTAGGATCCTTGAGCTGTTGCAGAGGCAGCCAACTGCTCCATATTTGGCTTCTATAACACATTTACATACAGGAGAGAGAGGGAGAGAGCTCTACTGCAGACATCATTTCTACTACAGTAGAAGAGACATACAAGACCTGTCTTACAGCAAGACAAGAGGGGGGGGGCAAAGTAAAAAAAAAAAAAACAAAAAAAAAAAAAAACAAAAAAAAAAAAAAAAAGCAACAGCTCTGACACCCTCTTCAGCTAACAAGCTCCCTACTGCACTTTACAGTAAGTCCATTTTATCTTTCTTTCGCTGTTCTTTGTCGGTCGTGGAAATCAGCCATCAGACAAGACATATATACATGCACACGTATTCTTGTGGATATTTATATACAGTACAGAGATCAGAGGCTGGGCTTTCCCTTCCTGCTTTGCATGCCCCGAAAGCGAAGAAGCATCAGCAAAGTGTAATCATCCGGAGGTACAGACATATTCTTTTTTTTTTCTTCTTCTCCTTACCCCCCCCCCCCTCCCCTTCCCTCGGTCTCCTACATTGATTCAGAATTGTTGGTTGGACAAGCTATTAGCGCCGATTAGGTAATGCCATGTATTCTTTCTGTGGATGTTGATGGGCCTGACAGTGTACTTTAACCCTTCCCGAGCTGGACTAATCCGTAGGTGCCCGTGTGAATCTATACGCCGGTTTACCGCTGCCTAGTAGCAGGGGAAAAGATCTCGCAGTCACTGCGTCCCCCCCATTGGGTGCTGAAAACAGTCTGCAAGGGGAAAGCCTACATGTGTATGTGTACGAGAGAGGAGACTGCACGTTTCTGTCACCTCTGTCAAATCCCCTCCTCCTGCCGTCTGATCTATCAGTCTGCTTCTCCTGTATGGAGACCACCTGGTGCCAGATTACTGAGGAAAGCCTGCTTCATCGCTGCTATTATATTTAATATCGGGTCATTTCATTGTCCCTGGCCACTGGCAACGCAAAGCTGAATCTAGAAGAGTTTATTAATTCATAAACACAACAAGCTTAAATATTTAATGCAGCTGGCTTTATATTTTACTAGAGCTTTTTATCTGAACGGAACCTTCACTCCGTAAACGAAGAGGCTTTTCGCTATTGACGAGGCGCGTATCCTTCAGCCGAGATCGTATAGGGAAAAACAAGTTTTGTATCGTGTTTAGGATAGTCGTTTTATAGAGTATGAGCCAAGAGTGTTCTGTTATTCCGTAAACTCGGCATGACTGATCATGTACAGCTGTGTTGGTAGGCCCAAATTCCCAGAGTTATCTTAACAACTGCCAACAGTTTCTGCTATGGAGGATATGCTGTGTGTTGTTCAGTGTGCGATGAGGGAAACACGAACACCGGTTACTTGTATGTCAGAGATTAGAAGTCAGGAGTCCCTTTTTTCAACGAAGGGCCTAATGTCTCCGGTTGATAAAAAGGCCTGCCTGGAGCATTAGGAAAACTGATTGCTCCACCCCACAATGCTGGATTGAGTGCTTCCACCCTGCCCTCCTGGAGAACAGTACGATCCTGCTCACTCCCTAAATAATTTGAAAGCATGTTTCATTTTAATTGTCATGTGTGATGTCTTTTATTAAAAAAGAAAATACTTCACACTCTTCTGCACATATTGCCCTATGCCATATCCTCTGCACTGCTCACCTGCCCATACTGCCCTCAGCCATACACTCTGCACTCCTCTCCTGCACAAAATGCCCTCTACCATACCCCCTGCACTCCCCTCTTACACATACTGCCCTCTGCAATACCCTCTACACTCCTCTCCTGCATAAAATGCACTCTGCCATACCCCCTGCACTCCCCTCCTGCACATACTGCCCTCTGCCATACACTCTGCACTCCTCTCCTGCATAAAATGCTCTCTACCATACCCCCTTCACTCCTCTCTTACACATACTGCTCTCTGCCATACCCTCTACACCCCTCTCCTGCATAAAATGCTCTCTACCATACCACCTGCACTCCTCTCTTACACATACTGCTCTCTGCTATAGCCTCTACACCCCTCTCCTGCATAAAATGCACTCTACCATACCCCCTGCACTCCTCTCCTGCACATATTGTCCCCTGCCATACCTTCTGGCATTCCCAGCCTGCACATATTCCCCATCGTTGTACCCTGCACACTCCTCTCCTGCACATCCTGCCCTCTGCCATACCCTCTGCACTCCTCTCCTGTACAGGCAGCCCTCCACAATACCATCTGTACTTCTCTGCTGCACATAATATCCACTATTATATCCTCTAGCTTTCCCAGCTTGCACATATTGCCCATTATCATATTCCGTACATGCTTCTCCTGCACATACTACCCTCAATCATACCCTCTGGCATTCCCAGCCTGCACATATTCCCCATTGCTGTACTCTGCACACTCCTCTCCTGCACATCCTGCCTTCTGCCATACCATCTGCACTCCTCTCCTGCACATGCAGCCCTCCACAAAACCATCTGTACTCCTTTGCTGCACATAATGTCCACTATTATACCCTCTGGCTTTCCCAGCTTGCACATATTGCCCATTATCATACCCTGTACATGCTTCTCCTGCACATACTACCCTCAAGCATACCCTCTGGCATTCCCACTCTGCACATATTTCCCATCATTATACCTTGCACACTCCTCTCATGCACATACTGCCTGCTATCACACCCTTTGGCATTCCCAACTTGCATGTATTATCAACATACCCTGCACACTCCCCTCTTAAACATGCTGCCCAGTATCATATTCTTTGACATTCCTGTCCTGCATACATTGCTCATTAACATACACTACACACTACTTTTTTGCACATATTGCCCGCTGTCATGCCCTCAGCACATCTCTCCTGTCCATTTTGCCCACTATCATGCCCTGCATACTCTTTTCCTTGACATATTGCCCACTGTCACACCCTATGCAATTCTCTCTTGGACATATTGCTCACTATCATACCTTGCACACTCCTTTCCTGCATATAGGGGGGAATTTACTAAGATTGGAGAAAACAGAATCTGGAGCAGTTGTGCAACCAATCAGTTCTTATTTTTCATTTTGAAAGTTGAACTGAATAAGATGAAGTTAGAAGCTGATTGGTTACTATACAGAGTTTCTCCACATTCTGTCTGCCTCAGTTTTAGGGAATTCCCTCTGTATTGCCCACTGTCATACCCTCTGCGCTAATATCTTCGACATATTGCCCAGTATCATACCCTATGCATTCCTCCTTTGCACATATTACCCACTTCCATACCCTCCACACCTCTCTCCTGCACATATTTCCCATCATTAAATCCCTGCAAACTCATCTCTTGCACATACTGCCCCCATCATACCCTTTCACACTTCTCTCCTGCACACATTTTCCATTGTTGAATCCCGGCAAACTCATCTCTTGCACATACTGCCCCCCATCATACCCTTTCACACTTCTCTGCTGCACACACCCCGCCATCATACCTCTTTGCGCTTCTTTCCTTCACATTCTGCCTCCCGTCGTACTATTTCCTGTACATACCTCAAGCTAAAATGGCCCTTCTGCATGTATGTAATATCTGCAATGGAATGGGCACACCTTTATTAAAAAAAAACTATAAAAAAAAATACCATTATCAATAGGAAGAAAAATAAAAATAGAATACAAACATACTGTAACATCAATTATATCCAAGTAGGGTCTAATGTAGCTTTAAAAAATTCTAATCCTTATCCTTGGGAAGAATAATAACAATACATTACAAATATATGCAGTAACATGGATTATATTTCAAGCACAGTCTAATCATCATCCTTAGGAAGAACAAGCAAAACAAAATAAAATAGATGTATCGTTTTAAATAATATTTATTGCATGATATGTGACAAACTGTTTTTTACGATTCCCGATTTAGCAACATGTTTCACGTTGGGCCTCCATTGAAGCCCTTATATAAGGCAATCGACAATGTTCATAGTGTAGTAACCCATAGCAACCAGTTAGAAATCATCCGTCACTAGTCCAACTTCTCTAAACTCCGAAAGATGGATTGTGGTTCATTGTCAACTGCATGTCCTGGCATGTTGCACTTATGGAGCAAGCCTGATAGTATAGTTCTTTGACATTGTTTTTTTATAATAATGTGTATGTAGGATGATTGTAGACAGTCTGAGATCTTCAGACGGTAGTAAAGAAGCCCATTTCTAAGAATAGGTTTGTGTGCACCTAACATGCAAGGTGTGCGTGAAGGATGATGGTCTTCTTATTAGCCTGGTTTTACAACTGTCTGTATAGTATGTACGTGAAGCTCAGTGAGTAAGCATAGTGAAAGAGCTGTGTGTGTAGTGTAGTGTAAAGATCCCTCCTCCCAGTGGGTGAGTACAGTGAGTCAGGCGTAGCTGGGAGGAGGATGCGGTGTGTGTGAAAGGAGACAGGGCCTCGGGGAAAGCTCAGCTAGGGGAAATGCTGCCTAGCTTTGCAAGGACAGACGGGTAATAGAATGAGCAGATTTGGCGAAACGAGCGTGTCGATGAAGTTGTCAAGCCCCATTTTGACTCCCCAAGGGCTTCCGTCAGCCATGGACTTGTCTCCTTAAACGTAACCTACTTACAAGGTAATTTTTCGACATATTCTTTAGCTTTTGCACTTTGCTTTGCTTTTCGTAGTTACGTTCTTCGTATACAGGACAAACATTGACCGTTAGGACCCATTGTTTAAAACGTGTACACGTTGTCATTTAAGGTTTCCAACTAGCAGTTTCCTGTTATTATTTGCAAAACCGTAAAGTAGATTTAGGTCTGTCTAAGAAGCAAGCGTTGACCTATGCCTAGGCTCGTCGTATTAGCATGATAAAATATGTCATTTCGCTTGTGTGTATGCTAATCTCTTCCAGGGAAGAAGCAGTGCTGTTTAAATGCTACTGCTTTGAAAGCTGTTGAACCCTGTTCATATCACAGTGTCACTGCCAGCTCTATGGGGGGTTTCCATGGTTTCCCAGGAAACAGGCCTTGCTCTAGAGTGGGCCCAAAGCTGTCTACAAAGAGAAAGGAGTTTGTGTCTATATGAACCTGTTCCTAGAAATGAGACAAGGGTCCAGTGCGATTTCCAGCAGGCTGTGAAAATCTGTCGTTCCTGCCCAGTGACCTCTTTCTGTTTGGCTCCGTATTGCTGGTTAACTCTACATCTCCCGCTGCTGGAATCCCAGACCCTGGATAAAAAAAGAATATAGTTCCATGGTGACAGAGACATACTGTGCTTCGAAGAGCAATGCATTCACATATACACTGTACAAATACATGTCCGCCTCTAATCCCTAGTCTAGTTTCCTTCATCTTTTTCTCAGTATTTGGCAGGCAATGGCAATGTCTGCCATTGGACGCTGCATATATACAGTTTATATATAGAGAGAGAGAGTGAAAGAGAGGGCGAGCAAGCGAAAAATGTGTGTGTGTGTGTGTGTGTATATATGTATATATATATATATATATATATATATATATATATATATATATATATATATATATATATATATATAATGTGTGTGTGCACCGTTGGTACACACTATATATATATATATATATATATATATATATATATACGTGTGTGTGTGTGTATATATATATATATATATATATATATATATATATATACACACACACATACACACACACACGATACACACACATTATATATATACATATGTTTGTGTGTGTACCGTGTGTGTGTGTGTATATATATATATATATATATATATATATACACAATGTGTGTGAATGTATATTAGTAATAGATTTTAATGGATGCTAATAGGAAGTGAGAAAATATATAATCAACTCAGTTTATAGAGAGAACACATCACTATAAGGATCTCTTTTAAAAAGATATATTTTTTTAGATGAGGCCAATGAGACTTGAAAATGACAGTTACATGCTTAAAATGCTCCTTATTCCTGTCTAAAGGTTTGTGCATTAAGCCTAAACTATAGATCTATATATGTATATGTTAATAAATATTGTTTACAGATATACATATGTGCAAGTCTGGGACAATATAGGAAAAACCGGGGTTTAGAAAGATGAAACTCCTGTTAACTATGACTGTATGGCTCTATAATATACTGTGTGTGTGTGTGTGTATGTGTATATATATATATATACATGAGAGAGAGACGTGTACATTTTATCATGGTAATCAATGTAAATGCAACCTACGAAGATTATGCAAATATGTGTATGTGTGTGTGTATATGTATATATATATATATATATATATATATATATATATATATATATATATATACTTATTTATTTGCATCTTTGTAGACTGCATGAGATGTGTTAATAAACTGAACATTTTGATGAATGTGGTTATCGTTATGCACTGTATTTTCTCACACAAGTACAGCTTCAAAATTCTTCAAGAACTTTCATTATCACATTCTGATATGTGTTACTTCTGAACAGAAAAGCTTCAGTAACTTATAGTAATACTCTAAAGGCCTGCTTTCTGTAACAGTGTAATGATACCTCATTGATCGGGCCTAAGGTTAATTAATGACATTGACCTTCTTTAAAAGTTGCAGTTGAAAAGCACGATACTTTTTTTTTTTTTGTGATCTATTATTATTGGCTGTCATTTATGTAAAATATTGAGTGGGCACACTGTGTAGAAAAGGAAGCAATGTTAGAGAGCACTATCTTAGTGAAAGAGTAGTGGACCCAACCATTAGATTTAAAGGGGAAAAGCATGGGGGGTAAACACAGATAAAAACATGCACAATTAAAATAAATACGGACTCTCCTTAAACTTTTCACTTTACTGCAGCCATTTGTAACTAACAGGTAAAGAGAGAGTGTTCTGATTACTCTAAAAATCCCTGAAAGTTAATGTGATTGGCTAGCATGTTTGCTGGACTGCTTTTAATTTTAAATTATTCTATCACTTGCACTGATGTTTGCTTTAAGACTTGCTTTTTTCTCCTTCTACCGTTACAGAAACAATTTACACCACCAAACAAGTCTTTGCATCAGGTAGTCATTCATGTGCAGGGGACATTTCTATTTTTTTACCTTCTCTTAGAGTCTATTGGGTAAGGGAACACAGGTTTGATAAAAAAAAAACTAAAAAAAAAAAATGAATTGAGTCTATGCCACTGTCATAAATGATCTGTGATTTATTCATTTTGGAGTATACTATTTTTTTCACCTTTTTAGAGTTTTACTGGAAATTGACTAATCCTAAATAAGTATAAAAAAAAGAGTTAACTGTCAATGGAAGAAAAAAAAAATTATATATATATATATATATATATATATATATATATATATATATATATATATATATATATATATATAATTTGTAGCAAATAGTTCACTAAATTTATTGCTGAGGCATGAAGTGCAAGGTGACTCAGAACACCATGATACAAATAGTAGAGAATAGCTTAGGAACTGGTCAGCTGCATTTTGCTGTGTTGTCTGTATATGGATGACTAGTACTTATTTTCACTACTACATACATGTAACTGTTTATTAGTTAAACACACAATGAAAGTGTGTGTGTATATATATATATTATATAATATATATTATTTTTATTTATTTATTTATTTATTTATTTATTTTGCACATGCATATCTAAACAATTATATATCGTCTTTATAATATAAAAATAGATTTGCAGAACATTTCCCTAGAATCCAGCTGGTAATCACCCCTTACCTCTTTTAAATGAAAGAATAAAAACACGCAGCTTTTGTGTATAGCTGGATGCCAGGTTATAGTACGTGTTGTGGAAGACATACCCTGTGAAAGATTTCCACTGGTATAGAAACAGTATTGTCCTGGGAGATCCGTGGCATTTAGGAGAGCTGTGCATGTCATAGCCCCATGTGGTATAACAGTTACGTAGCTTATACTTATTTCAGTGCTTAGCCAGGCTCACTAAGCCTATTCTACATTGTAATGGAGCTCACAATTCCATTCAACAAAATGTATGTAAGAACAGTGGCAGATTCTAGCAGTGGCTGTATTTATATTGGCACACCAATTCCCAAAGTGCTGTCAGGAACTCTGATCAAGAATCAGAGGACTGTCCATGGAAAAACCTTTCAATTTAGTAATACTATTTGATGTTCACGTGTATTAGACTCGAGTATGTTGCAGTTCATTTAGGAGATATTTACAGCAAATAACTAAAGTGTGCAATGATGTCATAGTGTCTGGATATACAGTGCAAATGAGGCCCAGAAGGCTTTTTAATTTTTTTTTTTTAAATATATAATTTTGATGAGAAGGGAGGAAACATATGTTAGTTGATGTAGTCACTTTAACACCAGTATCTCAGTTTATCTACAACCTTGTTTCCTGGCCCCTAACCTAATACACCAGGAAGAAAAGGTCAGTAGGTTGAACCAGCTACATAATTAGTGTAAAATGTTGCATGCATGGATACTTTGTATCACCATGTTAGGATTTAGGGCTCATGCACACCAGTCCGCACATTAAAATGCGTGTAAGCTGGTGCCTGCTGTGTATTTTATTGAAGTGTCACAAAATGACACTTCATTTAAGTCTATAAACCACAACGCGTTGAATTGAAATGCTGTGACATGCAGTGCAGTGAGTGTGCAACCCCACCACAACACAGCACTCGATGGAGATAGTGTGAACAAACCTTTAGTGTAGGAGGGAACTTACCTGATGCATGATGTATTTTTTAAAATTGCCTATGCCTTTAATTGGAAGCCGGCGGTAAAGTGTCAATATTTTTATCTGTGCTTTACTGTCATTTTAGAAGTGCTATTCGGCCGCTAGCGGGCGAAAAAGGGTTTGGGGGCCCTGCCCCATTGATTTCAATGGGCAGGGGCGCTTTAGGAGCGGTGTATACACCGCTCCTACAGCGCTGCAAAGATGTGGCTTGCAGGACTTTTTTTACCGTCCTGCAAACGAACTGCTCCAGTGTGAAAGCCCTCGGGCTTTCACACTAGAGAGACAGGAGACGCTCTTTACAGGCGCTATGCAGGCGCTATTTTGGGCTGTAGCACCTGTAAAGCGCCTCAGTGTGAAAGTAGCCTAAATCTAAAGCTGGCTACACATTATACAATTTTATGTTACAATTTTTCTTTAGATTTACCAAAACCATATAATATGAGGTCAAACCTAAACATTTTTAATTTGTATGCAATCAGGTAGGCCCTTGCACTACAGAGTTGTAGGTAAATCTGAAGAAAATTGAACAATAAAAATTGTATAATGTGAAGCCAGCTTAAGAGGGACCATACACTTTAAATTGACCAAAAGTATGAAATACGAGTTGAATCTAAATAATTGATTCAGTTTATATGTAATGTGCACGCCCCTAGATTATATAGTTGGTAGTAGACCTAAAGGACATTTTACAATGAAATTGTATAGTGTATGTTCAGCTTTATTCATGTCCTCCATATTTACATTAGAGAAGTCAGAAAAGTGCGCTAATACCTACTTTAATAATCAGTGTGACTGCTGCCTGACAGTGCTCGGCAGGACGTGTATGGTGAAAAATGAACTTTGATGTGGCTGTGGATAGGCCAGATTGATAGGCCTCTAAATGCTACTAAAACAGGATAATAAAGGAAAATGTCCATGGAATTAAATTTCAGGCTGATATATTCTTGCTTGTAATCCATGTCTAACCTTGTGACATTGGCCCATTATCTGATTGCTCCAAAACCCCATATATGAAGGTAGACATTTAAAAAAAAAAAAAAACAAGCCAGAAAACTGAAGAGGATTAATGTTCTCATTTAAAGTCTTACCACATTTCGAAAGCACAAATAAAATTGATCTATAAATATGTACTATGCACGACAAGCAGTCTAAAGTTCTGTTCTCACTGACACTATGTGAACTATTATGAGTCTAAGAGGAAAGATTTTTTTTTTATATTTTTTTATATTCCTGGCAATATAAACTCCCTGGAAGGCAGTTACATAAGCTAAACTCTGGAGCACAAGAAATGGGAGTCATCTCTATTTTTGTTAACATTCCCTGCATGTGCTCAACACAAAAATGAAAGCTTGATTGCATTTTATTTTTGTACTAGCTTTAAATGGTGGCAGGCAGCCTGTAGCTTTCCAGCTGATGTAGAACTGAAATTCCCAGCGTTTCCAGGCCACTGTCACTCTGGCACTTCCTGTCATCGGCACTTGAGTTGAGCGTCTATGGATGTTTTGAAGGTTTCTTTTTTTTGTTGTATTTATGCAGGCAGTTGTGCATGTTTTTGCAGGCATCTCAGGGTTTAGCCTTTTTTTTTATTTGATTTTTTTTAGCCAATGGAAAGCTATTTACTAGAGGGGGGGAAAAGTGCAGTTTTGCCTTTGTGTGTTTTTCAGGTGCTTCCAAAATGCTTAAAGCTTGTAGCTCAAAATAAGCTAAAGAACTTTTATCGAGTGACACTCAGGTGTGAACAGGCACAACTGGAAAACATGGGATTTTGGACCCTGAGTATCTCACAAAGGTGAGTACACCCCACATTTTTTGTAAATATTTTATTATATCTTTCTTTTTATGTGACAACACTGAAGAAATGACACTTTGCTACAATGTAAAGTAGTGAGTGTACAGCTTGTATAACAGTGTAAATTTTCTGTCCCCTCAAAATAACTCAACACACAGCCGTTAATGTCTAAACCGCTCACAACAAAACTGAGTACACCCTTACGTGAAAATGTCCAAATTGGGCCCAAAGTGTCAATACTTTGTGTGGCCACCATTATTTTCCAGCACTGCCTTAACCCCCTTGGGCATGGAGTTCACCAGAGCTTCACAGGTTGCCACTGGAGTCCTCTTCCATTCCTCCATGATGACATCACAGAGCTGGTGGATGTTAGAGACCTTGCGCTCCTCCACTTTCCGTTTGAGGATGCCCTACAAATGCTCAAAATTGTTTAGGTCTGGAGACATGCTTGGCCAGTCCATCACCTTTACCCTCAGCTTCTTTAGCAGGGCAGTGGTCGTTTTGGAGGTGTGTTTTGGGTCGTTATCATGTTGGAATACTGCCCTGCGGCCCAGTCTCCGAAGGGAAGGAATCATGCTTGGATTCAGTATGTCACAGTACATGTTGGCATTCGTGGTTTCTTCAATGAACTGTAGCACCCCAGTGCCGGAAGCACTCATGCAGCCCCAGACAATGACACTCCCACCACCATGCTTGACTGTAGGCAAGTCACACTTGTCTTTGTACTCCTCACCTGGTTGCCGCCTCATCAGACCACAGGACATGGTTCCAAATCCATGTCCTTAGTCTGCTTGTCTTTAGCACACTGTTTTCTGGCTTTTTTGTGTGCATCATCTTTAGAAGAGGCTTCCTTATGGGGCGACAGCCATGCAGACCAATTTGATGCAGCGTGCAGCGTATGGTCTGAGCACTGACAGGCTGACCCCCCCACCCCTTCAACCTCTGCAGGAATGCTGGCAGCATTCATACGTCTATTTCCGAAAGACAACTTCTGGATATGACACTGAGCACGTGCACTCAACTTCTTTGGTCGACCATGGCGAGGCCAGTTCTGAGTGGAACCTGTCCTGTTAAACCACTGTATGGTCTTGGCCACCGCAGCTCAGTTTCAGGGTCTTGGTAATCTACTTATAGCCTTGGCCATCTTTATGTAGAGCAGCAATAATTTTTTTTCAGATCCTCAGAGAGTTCTTTGCCATGAGGTGCCATGTTGAACTTCCAGTGACCAGTATGAGAGAGTGAGAGCGATAACACCAAATTTAACACGTACACTCGTAACAGCCACCCACACAGAGTTCTGTGAATGAATGAACTACAAGTACCGTCTTCCATTGTGGCAGACAGATTCTGATAAGTGCTCCCGTAGTTAAAGAGGAGTTCCACCCAGGGGGTCAATTAAAAAAAAAAAAAAATTAAAAGTCAGCAGCTACAAATACTGCAGCTGCTGACTTTTAATTGGACACTTACCTGTCCCTGGGTCCAGCGATGCGGGGGATCGAAGCCCCGCTCGTCCCCCCTCTGCTCGTCCCCCCTCCGCTCATCGGCGCCGGCATTTCAACTGTGGGCGCCGGGCTGTGGCTTCACAGCCTGACACCCACTGCACATGCGCGAGCGGCGCCGCGCCGTGATTGACCTGTAATGGGTCCCAGATGATTGACAGGAGGGAGGGAGCAGAGCCGAGCCCTTCCTGTGCCGAGGGGGAAGTGATGTCACCAGCCCAGGCAAAGGAAGAGGCAGACTACGAGGGACCCCCTAGCAACAGGCATTTAGAGGTAAGTAAAAAAAAAAAAAATATCCAAATTTTTTTTGTGTTTTTTTTTAGAATTTTTCAGGTATTTTTGTTTTTTTGGGTGGAACCCCACTTTTATTGAATCTTCCTGCTCTCCAGTAACTGTCTGCCTTTACAGGATGTACAAGTAGATAGCTTTACTGAGCGTCTGCAGGAGGCTGACATTGCGCTAACAATCTGCAGATTGCGGTGCAATGCACTGCAGGCTCCTAGGACAAAAAAATAATTAATGCTAATTTTTTTTAACCTGCAAAAAAATGTGCAATGATTATTTATTTTTTTAAGTGAACTTATCCTATAAGTGTTGCTTTTTTGGCAGACAGCAGGTCTGCTAAAAAATAAGCTAAGGTGTTGAAGTAAAAGTTTTTTTTTTTATATATTTTTATTGAGGTTTTCAGTTTGGAGATTCACAAGAAAAGAAAAGAAGAAAAACAGAAGTTAGAGTAACCTACATAAGTACTATAAGGAAAGTACAATTAAAAATGAAACCGTGGATACACACTTTCACACTAATATTTGTTACACTGTTAACATTTTAGTAAACACAGTTGATCTATAAGGCCTCATGCACACTGGCCGTTTTGCTAACTCTCCTAGACTCCTTTTCTCTTGGCAGCAACATTTTGGCAGAAAAAATGATTGACGCTTGTAAATGCGTGTAACGCGTTTAGACACGTTTAGGTGCGCTTGGACCCTAATTCTACAGTCCATTTAACATGGTTTCCTATGGAACACGTTCGGTACTGCAAATCTGCAAAATGCAAAAAGCACTAAAACTGCAAAAAGTGTGAATCCAGCCTCAGGCTCGGTTCACATTAGAGCGATGCGGGAAAACTGCAAATCCACCGCATCGCACCTGACTTGCAAGGCAGTTTACACTGCACTATGCGAACTGCTGGGAGTGTCAATAGAAAGCTAATGACACCCCCAAATTAGTTTGCATATCGCAGTGCGAACTGCCAGTTCGGACATGAATCGGATCGCATAGGTGTGAACACCCATGCGATACGATTCTGGAGCGGACCAAAAAATGGTCCTGTGCGAGTTTGGTCTGAATGCAATGTGAATTCAGCCATACTAACTGTATGGCTGAAATCGCATCACACAGACATTGCATGTGATTTTCACTGCAGTGTGGTGTGAATCACATGTGATTTCGCACAGCGCACTGATGTGAACCGGGCTTACACTTAGGCCACAGGCTGTAACCAGGGTTAATCCAATTCACTTTGTTCAGTATCTGTGAATAGAATGAAATGTATTTACATACTTTACTGTTCACCTTTCTTACCAGCAGTTATCTGTACCACTAAGTGCAGCCAGTGTCACATGATACAAATTCCTTAGAACTCTGGAAATGCTCCTCATTTGATACTAAGCTCCTAGTTTATGCTGATTGTGTAATACCGCCTTGATATCTGGAAGAGCAAAGATGCTGTATTATGGCTAATTATAGCAGAAGTTTTAATGCTGAAGTTCAGGTTTATACAAAAACACCAATTAATGCCGTTATGTATTCATTAAAAAAAAAAAAAAAAAATTAAATATGTTTTAAATGCAACTAATGTATTACCTAACATTGGTCTTCTTTAATACCCTGTATAGCAGACTGGAGTAGAAAAAATCAACACTAGGAACCAGCCAGGCTCTGTTGCAGTGCACATGTCCTACAAGTGAACACGCTAATAGCAAACATTTACACAGTGAGCAGAGAGATTATCATATTGTGCTGCTTCTCCTTTATTGTCCATTCAGCAAGCTGGAGTGTTTCTGGGCCCTGCTCTTATGTTCGAGCTGCAGTGGAGGTCCCAGGTCTAGCAGTTCTATCTGACAATGGGACCTGGTTTGTAAACCTGGCTACAAAGGCTTACAAATACTTTGGCATGGAAAGCAGTTACCATGCGTTTGTCTATGCAGCGGGGGTTATTTACTAAAACTGCATGGTGCAAAATCTGGTGCAACTCTGAATAGAAACCAATCAGCTTCCAGGTTCTATTGTCAAAGCTTAATTGAACAAGCTGAAGTTAGAAGCTGGTTGGCTACCATGCACAGCTGCACCAGATTCTGAGTGCGCCAGTTTTCGTAAATCTCCCACACAGTGTGTAACTGTTTACCAGGACTCCAGCTTTAAAGCTGAACTCCAGGCAGGAATAAAAGACACAAATGATAGCAGCCTTGTAATCATTAATACACCACAAAATGTATTTTTTCATGCAAGCAGTGTAAGTACCTGACCTGATATCAGCCACTTTCAGTACATATATGGCAAGTCTGCATATAAGAAGTAGTCGCACAAGGAACCTATTTGTTCTTGTGTTGACAAGCAGCATTCTGTGAGTAGAAAAGATTGGATTGACCATAGGCATGTGCAAGGGGTGTGCCAGGTGTGCCTGGGCACACCCTAATCTTGGGGTTTACAACCTGTCAATGGTGGGCAGGTGACAGGTAAATCGCAATTCTTCCTTGCCGACCCTCAGAACCTAGACAAGAGAGGTGCCGGGGGTGGAATTTAGTTGTTCCAATCTGTATTTTCCTCCTGCAGCAGCTGAAAGTAGGCTTCTCCTCCTCTCCCTTTTGTCAACATTCAGCTGCCACAGGAGGAAAATATAAGGGATCGGTACTAAGATATGCCACCCTGCCACCCCTCCTTTCCCTGTTCCTCTTCCTTCTGTTGCCCAAGCCCCCCATGTGCTCCCTTGCTCCCCCTTCCTCCCATTGTTTCAGGATGGAGAGTGGGGAAGAGGCCGGTAAATATGTCAAACGCAAATGTGTTGGAGCTTTGGGGTGCACACCCTAATGCAATAGGCTGCGCACACGTATGAGAATGACGGAGTGATGAGCTTATCACTGTGCTGCTGCTTCTTCACTGTCCAGTCAGACGGAGAGAGAAGCTCATCACTGTGCTGTTGCTTCTTCTTCACTGTCCAGTCAGACAGAGAGATGAGCTCATCACTGTGCTGCTGCTTCTTCACTGTCCAGTCAGACGGAGAGAGAAGCTCATCACTGTGCTGCTTCTTCTTCACTGTCCAGTCAGACGTGGAGATGAGCTCATCACTGTGCTGCTGCTTTTTCTTCACTGTCCAGTCATGGGCAGCAGGCAGGTCTCAGAGGAATTTCTTATAATTCATGCTTGCCACCAGGCTGAGGACTTCTAGCATCAGAAAAAAAATTACTGCAAAGAAAATATTTGTATTGAAGCCGAATTTTGCAGCAAAAGCAGACTTTGTTGTTTTTTTAATGAGCTAATCATTTTTTTCTTGTTGTTTTTGGCTTGAGGTCTGCATTAATTCAAGGTCAGTGCAGTAAAAATGATCTGATCACAGGAAAAAAAAAAACCATGGCAATTTTGGACAAATTAAAAATAAAGTGATCCAGTTTTTAAGTATGCAGGTTTTCATGTGATCACTCATGATGAATGACTCCCTTTTTCCCAAAGCTTATTTATTTTTTCTATGTCGGTGGGCGGGCAGCTTGAGCCCATAGGTAATGCTTGAGCTTAGAAGAAGAAATACACCACACAAAAGAAATAAATCACTTTAACAGAAGAGAACAACTTTTATAGCTTTAGAACATCTCATACTGCTGGAATGGAGGCTGGGCGCAAAGCTTCGGGTAACCAAATTGAGTGCATGTATGTGTGTATGTGCCTGTGTATGTATGTGTATAAAGTGTGTGTGTATATATATATTTATATGTATATGTACATGGCTGTCAATAAGCCCAGAAGACTGGAGGCATCTAGTGGCAGAAAAGATCTACTGTGGATGACAGCTCTGTATTGAATGTGAGTTTTGCAACAAAAGCTGCTGTTTTTGTTTTCATAACTACAGGTCTATTACATTTTTTCATTCATTTTTAGATTGGTGTTCAACTTTTATCTTGGACTCCACATTAATGAGGGCTGCTGATGGTTCCCTTTCCTTCTTGAGGGCTCATTCACACGGGCACTCAGCCTTATTCAGCAATCAGAGCCATTTGTTTTGTTTTTTCCCACTACTGAGCTGTGTACAGGCAGTCCATAGAAAGTGAATGGGTATGTATCGGCTGTGGGGTCACACAAAGGAGTTTTACAGGTATGCAGGGACTGGTGCAAGGATCTGGAGGCAAAGCCTGTGCCTTCAGGTCCATACACCTGTCCCTGTATACCTGTCCGCACAGCCAATCGAGTTGCATGCAAATCAGTACTGGAAAAAAAAAATTACTCTGGCCACACTGAATTGGAACTCACTGGCCTTTTTTGGACTTGTGGTTTTTACCACTTCTCAGCCAGCTCCCCCTGTTGTTGCCATGGCAGCAGCTGGGGGTGTACACATGGTCCTGCTGCAATGCTTTGCTTCATGGCTGCGCCAAGAATTATACACCCTGACATTCTTGGCGGGCTGTACCACCTATCAAGTGCAACCCATTCAAGTAAATGGTGCCATGCTGAAACAGCCCCACACAACCGGTGTGGTTGCGGCACAGTTGTCTGAGAATAAGGGGGTAAAAACAGGCAGTGAGGAGGCGATACAACCCCCTCACCTCCTGCTTATTTGCTGTCTGAAGCTCAATCTGAACCCAGATCGCGCTTCAGACAGCAACACATGTGTAACACAAGTGCCTCACTCTGTTTATTACCACTTTGCCATATTCTCTTTGAATCATAACAAGCCCACCGTGATAGGCCTTTATTACTAAAGTATTTTGCAATGCTGGAAACATTCTGATGATAGAGGATGTGTTCCTGTCTGCTTGGACATGGACATGGGCACATTATCCTGGTCTCTGGACCCTTGAACTTTTTTTCCTGCATATATATGATTTGATATAAATATATATAACCGCCATTGTGCCCCCCTTTTTTTTTATGCCCCCCTATTTTTACACATTTGTATGTTTCTATATTCCCAGAGTTTTAAATGTTTTTTGATAGAGATACATTTTGCTTCCCTTTTTATACACTTAGATCAGTTTGTGGGATAGGGTTTTTCCACTATTTTTTCCAGTTCATTGCGCCTACACTTATATAATGGACATGAGCGAAGGTTGGGCCTCGCTTATGAAGCATTCCAAAGGAAAGGTTTCCTGTTGCCTGCAGGAGCCTGTCTATATCCAACTTTCTCTTTTCAATCACATCTAATAATGACCTGAAAACTCTGGTTGCTATGAGCAACACAAACACTTTTATTAAAAATGCAATTTCAGATTTACTTTCACCCTTATTATATAATTTGGGCCAAGGTGACCCAAACAAATTATTTCAATGTCAAAATGGGCTGACATTGAAAAACTTAGTTTGGACCAGCTTGGCCCAAACAAACTTTTTAAAGTGAAAGTAAACCTGGAATTCTCTTTTAAATGACTTTTTATCATGAGACACCATGATGAATTAGTACAAAAAGCTGCTGACTGTGGTGAAACAAACCATAGCAATATATATATTTCTGCAAATTTCAGGAGCCCGCAATTATGTTTGTGTTCTCAGTTCTCATACAGCACATATGTTTCCAGCTCCATTTCAAGCATAGGAAAAATGTGTGAGCCCATTGCATCATCCAGATAGGTCTCTCCATTCAGCTTGATAGAAAAGCAGTTGTTAAGGGCACACCAAGTAAAGAATCAGCACTGAGGGCTATTCTAATTGCCAGTGGTGTCATATACAGGGTAGAGCTTGGATTGCCGTGTCCTGTGGGTTTAAGTAGCACTTCTACCTGGCTGGCAGCCACAGACAATGTTTGCCGTTTTATTCCACAGGACCCTAGTGCATCTTGTGTTTGGTATGTCTGTGTGTGTGCAGTAAAAATATTCAGAAAAGGGCAAACAAGCATTCTAAATACCAGAAAGCCAAATACAGCCCACAGTCACTTACTGAATGAACAACTGCAATGCATATGTGATGTCTGCAAAAGAGCCAGTCTCTAAAAACACAAATACCATCCTCGCGTGTGATTTAGAAAGAGACATGTGAATATTAAAAACTGAGTTTTGTATTCAGTTTGTACAGCTGAAAAGGGACTCTAAGACCCTTTTACACCTTTGTGTTTTAGCATGTGCAGTGGAATGCAAAACAACAAGTGCTGCCTTTTGAAAAGTGAGATATGTCTATTTTTCTGTCCTTTCAAGTGCTGTAATAACCATAGAAGTCAGCCGCCCTGTCCTAAACAGGCGCTATTAGTCAAATTTAGTTCTGCTGGGTAGTAGACAACCTAGATGATTTAAAGTCTACTTGTTCATTTGGGGTTTCATTAAACTCAGTAAAGCTGTGATTTTTTCTTTCTGCCAGTAGGTGTCACTGGTAACTTTGGAAATTAGTATGATAAACTACAGTAAAACTAACTTATGAATATTCATACTTTCCCTAACCAACCAGTAGGAGGTTGATGGGCACTGGTGCATGCTGGGGGGCGAGCATAAATATTTGGGGCGGGCCAAGTGATCTCTCACTTATCCCCCCCAGGCTCTGACCTGGGGTGGGTGTGTGATAAGCAGCTGAGTGATTAGGCCTAAGGCTTGTACATGTGCTTGGAGCAGAAGAAGTCTGCCTGTCCAGTGAGTCATGGTGCTTGAGGTTCCGTGGTCTGGGGGCCTGACTGAGGACAGGAAAGCAACAAATGATGTCTGAGATGAAGTACAAGAAATCACTTTGCCACATGAGGGCCTGGGTAAGGAACTTGTGGAGAGCCTGGGAAAGCATCAAGATGGGATCATCGAGACTACTGCTACTGGAAAGATTTGGTTTATCATGTACACAGGCTCAGCGGATGCAGCTAGCTGCTCACAGGTGGAAAAACAGCAACAGGAATCAGCAGATTCCTGCCGCTGTCATTCACACAGGGGCAAATTGCCCGTGCAAATGTAGTCTAGCTATTATAAAAACATTGAAACTATGTGATAAAAAGAAAAAAAGAGTGACAACTAAACAGGAAATAGGGACAGAAGGATTTGGTTCCAAATGAGAGACAGTTAAGAGCCATGCCATTGCAATCAATGTGTCTGCCAGGGGGCTTGAGGTGGGTTTGAGGCCTATGCAGTGATCACTCACTTTTTAACCCTTTCCCCAATCACCTTCCTCTTTTATAAAAGTACTTCTGTAATAGGCACTGGGTTTAATGAAGGTGGATTACTTTTTTTACGGATTTGTTTCCTCACCCAAGAGAGCGTAGTTTCAGCTGACTTGAGAAGAGTAATTAAAGTGACCCTTGCTATTCTCTATGCTACCCCAACTAATGCCGCGTACACACGACCGGACTTTCTGGCAAACTAGGTCCGACAGTCTTCCCGACGGACTTTCGACAGAGGTCCGACGGACTTTCAGAACGAACGGACTTGGCCACACACAAACGGACTAAGTCCGGTCGAAAGTCTGTTGGTTTTGTACATGATGACGTAAACGGGACAAAAAAAGGAAGTTCAATAGCCAGTAGCCAATAGCTTCCCTTACATCGTATTTGGTCCGTCGGACCAGCACATAGACGAACGGTTTTCCCGATTTTTAGTCTGTCGGACAGATTTGAAACATGTTCTATTTCTAGGGCCGTCGGAATTCTTCCTCAAAAAAGGATCGGACTAGCCCACACACGATCGGATTGTCCGACGGACTAATCCCGTCCGACCTAGTTTGCTGGAAAGTCCGGTCGTGTGTACGCGGCATCACAGTACCCCTGTATAGAGGCTGCTGTAAGCCCTTTTTTGCCATTCTTGTCTCACAGCTCCTAAGCAATCCCTAGATAGCAGCTGCAAAAACTCTTTGTAAAAATCAACTTCACTTTCAGAAGTCTGATGTCTATGAAGTCTTCCTGAATACTTTGTTGTCCCAGTTGGCTGGAAATTATTATTTTATTTTTCTATTGTCTGTGCTATTATTAATGGGGATTTTTTTAAATACTTAATTTGTAAATGCCATAATGAATCATATGCATAGAAAGGGAGAGTTAATGTATTGTGCATGTGCGTTCATTTTTTGTTCACAAATCAGCCACAGTACAATATTTTATTTGCTGGTTCTTGGAATGGATGTTCCGGTAATAAATAGCTTTACATTTGCTTCTTTTTTGCTCTGATATCACATGTGTTGCCCTTGCCAACACATTTAGTCTTTTGAATGTCTTCAGGGATAATTATCTGAGTATGGTACTATAGTCAATATATGGACTGTAGTCTGGTGTTCAGCAGCTGGATTTAATAGTTAATCTTTAACACACAAACACACACATATATATTTCACCATATGCGCAGAGTATCTCCAATTGTCTTCATTCAGATAGTACACTTACAATACACCCGGCAGAAATATGCTTCCTATGTATTTACAGCTATGTACATATATGAATATTTTCAATAAATGCCATATATATAAGAACAGCTGCAGCCAATAACAACCAAGTAAAAACAGTAGCATGAGTTAACACCAAATGAAAAATACATTTTTCTATCTGTGAATATGTCATTTATTTGGCATCAATGTAGGATAAATGTATAATTTAAAGTGGTAGTCCACCCCAAGTGATATTTCAGGTTATGGTAGGTGTTGGCGAGATCTCTGCACCTGAGTTTTTGAGTCTGCACATGTGCCAATATGTATGACTGGCTGCTGGAATATCTTTTATATTTTGAAGTATGTAACAGGAGAAGCTGGAACTTTAGGAGTGGGACAGGTATATTTAAAACTCCCAGGTGGACAAAAACAGAGGCAGGAACTATGCCAGGGAGATTTTACTATTGGGGAATCCAAGACACAGGGGGGTGTCTCAGCCTACCATGCTCCAACTATATTAAAATATTCAAAAATCATAGACCAAAATATATCACAAAAAATACACGTGTTCACGCATGCATGCCGATGTCACAACTTCCAGTTTCGCCCTTGGGTGACGTCACCACGCATGCATGATACCAAATTGCATTGTGGGATTCATAGTTCTTGTCAATGCCCAATGTGATACATGATTTTTATCATTTTTTAATTACAATAAAGAACCTTATCAAGGATTTTACACTATTTGAGCCTGGTGCTCTGTTTTTACTTCCTTCCTGTGGACTTGAGCAGTGGAGAGCCTGTGTGCAGAGGCCTAAAGTAAGACTTTGGATTACATCAGTGAGATTTCCCTTACACAAGTGTTTTCTGACCTCTCATTAGAGAGTCACACGTGTTTTGGTAAGCACACATCTATATTGGGGAAAGGACATGTGGTGCTTTTTTTCAACAAGCTGAGCTGAAATGCACAGAAACTTTATATGTTGTAGTCTGGATTTACTATAAAGGTGTTGGACTTTTTATTTATGCATGAACTTTTTATTCACTTTATGGACTACAAGTCTTTATTTTTTTTTTGTGATTATATTTTGGTTTATGGTTTATTGGATTTTTTTTTATTCACTCATTTACATTTAGCACTTTTCTGTTAGCGTGACATGCTGTTGAGTATAGTGTATGTTATCCTATACATGCTGTAGAGTGTATGTTATCCTATACATGATTCTTGCTGCAACTCACTCATATTGATTCATTGTACTTTACCATTTTACTTTACCATTTGCGTGATATCACTTTCTGGTTTTGTTATATCAAAATATTACTTTTGAGCCCTTTAAATTGCAAGTGAAACTTTACAAAATATGGTAGAAGTCCGTACTCTGGTAAAGTCTGCAATTAAATTTCTAGCATTCAATTATTCTGTGGGAATCTTATATAGTTTGTTACGATTTGATTGTGCGCTTTAGTAAACATGTTAAGCAGTTGCACACACATCAGCATCACTGGTCATTTCTCCTTGCATTCATGGTTATTCTGTCATTGTAATGGTAACACATGGAACTTGTTGCTGTGGGTGGTGCACCACCTTTTCCTGTGTCTATCAGATCTATGATGAGTCCATAGCAGTGCTTGCGTTAGAAATGATCTGTCTGACTTTCAGTATTGCTCATTCTGTACTTAGATTAGGTACAATAGTGCAGGCACCTGCCCAAGTTTACTTTTAGCTTTATCATCTAAGGAAGGCAATAGATATTTTGTCCAATTGAAGCAGTGTAAGTCTGACTGGAGAATGACCATATGAATATTAGGCCAATGTCACACACTGCTGGCTGGCAACACTTTGCTGGAGAGCATTTTGCTTAACCCTATGGAATCACTCCTTCATTGGGCCAGAACTCTGTCTAACCCAATGAAGTAGCATCATCGTACTGGCCCAACTAGGCAGGGAGCAACTCCATAAAAACAGAAAAGCTGCCACTCAGTGGTCCTGTCACTAGCGACTTTTACCTAGCAATGGAGGAAATATGTTGCCAAGACACCAACATGCTTCTTTCAAAGTCCAGAGCTCTTTTTTTCCTGTATGACTGTATAGAAAAGCAATGTTTCTGGACCATGCAGGCACTGATCACATATCTGAGGAAGGGTCCCTGCATGGTACGAAAAAGATATGATCTATTTTGTCATACAAGAGTAGAGAACTTTACATTCGAAACAAGTTTGTTGATGTGTTGACAACATATATAATCCATGTTGAAGACCGTAATCAGTTGGGAGCCGTTGCATCATCTTTCTAATCACATGGTTGACTCTAGTAAAGTGATCAACTATGTAAACCTCTTCAACAAACGGCTAGTACATTTGCAAGGGTCTCCAGTGAACGCTTGTTTGTCTGCTCAGTTGCCGGTCACCTGAAGAGAACCAAAGGACACGCTTTGTTTTAGCCTTCGGGCCCCACTGAGGTAATGGAGAAAACATGAGCGTCCCTGGGTGGGCTCGAACCACCAACCTTTCGGTTAACAGCCGAACGTGCTAACCGATTGCGCCACAGAGACTGCACCTGACTCTAGTAAAGTGAGAGGAACGTACTACTTGTCACCAGCGATGGTTCATGTGACATGGTCCTAAAATGTAAATATGCTAGACTGGCTGGCCCGACTGCACCTTCTTGGGGCGAGGAATCAAGCAGTCTGGAATCTGGATGTGCTGTATTTGCCCAGCCCCTTGTTTTCCCTCAAGATGCATCCCTACTTTTTTAAAACTAGCAACCTGGGGTCTTAATAAGACAGTCAGAGATATTTTTAATGTAAAATAATGGAACAATGATTCAGGATTTGCCCTCAAATAAAAAATATGATGCTAGAAACAGAAAAGTGTATAGTTTCTTAACATTCTTTTGGAATTTCCATAACAAAAACCAAGGTAGGGTAGCAAAAAGTATTATAAATACCCAGGTGTCACACTTGTACAGCTTTGTTCACCAATTGTTTTTTTCTCTAAAACAAAGAGAGCATGACATCAGTACTTGGCTTTGCAGTGGCTGTAGCAGTTAAACAATTGAGAGTATCTTATCACAAGTGTCTCGAAGCCAACAACCTTATTGACTGTGGGTTTGACTTGGGGGTAAATCTTGGAACCTAGAACACAATACAATATATAGAACTTCCTTTGCTCTGAAAAAAGACAGTTGGGATATGGATACTCTACCATCACCTTGGCTTTTCATAAAATCTTCCACATTTTATGAAGGGTTTGCACATTATTTTGCTGTTTTTTGGTTTATCTAGGCATGGTAAAATGCTTCCATTTTTCACTTCATTATACTCTTACACTGAGACATTTCACTGAAATGCAATTTTGAATTAATACTATCTTTTGATTTACAACAAAGCCTTTTTCAGAAATCAAAACAGGCATGTAGAATGAAGGCTTTAATCACCCTCAAGCTGTTAACATGAGAATGAAAAATTCTAAATAGTAATCTACTTTCCTTTGTCAAGGCATCATGCACAAGGTACTGTGAAGGGATGTCTTGTTTGTTGACAAGGCAGCTATTGCAAAGAAATAACACAGGCTGATTATCTCTTTAGATTAGGTACTTTTAAGCCTAATCTGCCAATAATTGCCCTCTATATGGGGCAAAAACAACTCCTGAAATTTACATCTTATTGTCTGAATAGCTGAAGTTGAAATAGTCTTTTGTTGTCAATGACAATGTATTTGAAACTCAAACATATTTGTGGCCAAGTGTGTTTAAATGTGGCCACCAGATACTCCAGTCAAGAGACTGCAATGTGTCACATGAACCATCAGTGCTTATATGAGTCCACGTGTGTCTAGTTTTTAGTACATAAATGTAAGTTGGGAATAAAATAACAAAAAACAAACATTCTAAATATTCAAATTGTAATTGAATCCAAAGTGGAGCTCCAATCGTTTTTGTGTTTATTAAAATTCAGCAGCAACAAAAAGTGTAGCTGCTGACTTTTAATAAACACACACTCACCTGTCCCACGATCCAGTTATTTGCTCACCAGAGCCGTCCGTTCTCTCCCTCTCCTCTCCCCGGTGCCGGCATTTCAACTGTGAGCACCTGGCTGTGACAGCTTGCGACTTCACAGCAGGGTGCGCTCTGCGCCTGTGGGAGTCACGCTGCGCCTGCTGAATGGTGCGGCAGTCTGCTGGGATCGGTGACATGTCCCAGAAGACTGCAGGGGGGAGGGTGGAGAGGAGAACTTCCGCTTGGATAACCTACCAGGGATCTCAAAACTACGGCCCTTCAGCTGTTGCGGAACTACACGTCCCATAAGGCATTGTAAAACTCTGACAGTCACAGACCTGACAAGGCATGATGGGAATTGTAGTTCCTGAACAATAGAAGGGCCCTAATTTGGAGACCCTGGGCCTAGGCGATCCGAGTGGAAGTGGGAGCGGGTACCTGTAAAAACTAGGTACCCGCACCTCCCCTGAACTCCAGAAAAAAAAATTAAATACTCAGTACTTAAGAAAGTAGAGCCTTCTTAGACCAGTATTCACATGTACCATTATATCACATATCCCAAAAATAAATGGAATATTCCACTGTTCAGTATACTGAGTGGAGTCATGCAAATAATGTATTATAACCTTCTGGGTTATACTTTCTAAATACACAGTTGAAATATATATTTGGCTTATGTTTAACCTTCAAAAGGATGTTTTTTTTTATTTGTCCATATTTGAGATGCACACAACCCTGACACATAGCTTTTCCTTTACTTCAACATATTACAGCTGGGCCACTCCATGACCTCAGCCTGTGATTGGACTGTGAAAAATAAAGAGATTTAAGCTGGCCATAGATCGATCAAATTCATGCCTGCTTTGATCCTGCTTTGATCCATCTATGGACAGGCCAGTTGTACTGTTGGATTTTTTTAATGCGATCACTTCCGCCAGCTATAGCTGCCAACAGTGACCATTGTGTTCTGCTAGCAAGGAAGGCTCCCCACCAGCAAGACACAATAGCACTGCAGGAAGGATTCCCCCCCATCAACACTGACTGTGTTGATGGGGGAATCGAGCAATTTTCTTTCCTGCAATCCGTGGAAGGAACATATGTCAGCACATATGGATGCAAGACATCTGAATACCACTAGTGTTACCTCTCTTTCTCCAAATCTGAGCTCTGCTGTACAGGAGTTTTTACAAGAGAAAAATACCAAGTAAAATTCAGGGAAATGAACTAGCTGCTTTTAAAAATGCATTTAGTAGTCTTTTTTTACTTAACTAACTGCATTCAGTTTTTTGAAGCGGTCTTGTTATCAGCTTAGATAGGCTTCTCAGATCAAATCAAGTTCTATGCACAATGTGCAGAAGCTTTGATAACACCCCTGTCTGGTACCAAACTCACCTCATTGAGAGCAGGGTAAGTCCTTAAACAATAGTCACATTATCACATCACATGTTTATGATTTAATGAGATCACGATATAATATTTCAAATAAACACTCATGTTTAATTACCTGTGGACTTTCTACAGCATATATACATCCCAGAGGAACTTCATTAATTTATGAATGGCCCAACTCCAGGCAGCTATTTTTTTTTTTTTTGTCTTTTATAGAGTGGTTTTCTTTTTTTGCTTTCCTTAACTTCCTATCCCGGTGACACCATAACAGAAGTGGGAGAAATGGGTGTTAACCAAACAGGAAATGTCCTTTCTGAAGCCAATGTGCCTCTTGGTTTTGATTGATGCTTGTACTGCACAAACTAGCCCAGTAAATATCCCATTTTCTTCCAACTCCCAACTACAGTTGTAAATGTTGACTGTGGTGGTTGAGAGTATTTTGAAAGTTCCTGGAAACACTGACTGCTCATTCATCACCAAAGCAATAATTTACAGGAGTAGTGATTACTTATGATAAATTTAGCACAGTGCAGTTTTAATTTCCTATTCAGCATGATAAATGACATACAAACTTGACTAGACCATACCAAGGCCTTGAAACTGATCAGAATTTTTTCTTGACAAAGAGCAGTAGTGCAAGACTTATTTATCATCAAATTATTTTCTAGAAAATGGCTCTATGGACCATTAACATTAAACTTGCGCCTATAATAGAATGTGATTATGAAGACATGTTAGAATTCTTCAACCCACTATGATCCAATTGCCATATTTATGTCATGGTGCTTCAGAGCCTTATGTAGTATACATACTCACTTCTAAAAAAAAAAAAATCAGCTGCACTTTCAGTTAAAAGTTGCACAATCCAATAAATGTTTTTGAAATAATTTTCTTTTTTAAATAGCTCAGCTGAGCATAGTAGAGTACATAAGAACTCTAAATGAATGACTTTAACTTTGCAAAGCACTAATATAAACTATTGGCATTTTTAATGAAATACTGTTTTCACCTTTTTTTATCCCTGTTACATATCAGCAGTGTTATTTTTCTGCAGCCTATTTGCCACCACTTCCTATCTACATGCATACCTTCCTGTAACTGTTGTATGTCGAATCTCAGGGTAGGCTTCTGTAAAGTTTGCCTGTGTACTTTTGGTCAGAAAAGTTAGCTGGCTTAGCATAGCTTCACTTTTAGCAGCCCTTTTAAAGCAGGTGAATCCATGATACTTGGTTTCCCCTAGGACTTATACATGATGCTATGCTCCCTGGTTAGGAAGTACAGGAGGCTGAGTAAAGGGTGAACAAGGGGTACCTGTGGTACCCAGAGTACAGATGCCTGCAGAAAATGGCTGGGACCGTGGCCTCATCAGGAACGTTGTCAGTCGGACGTGCAGAAGGGTCATTATAGGTGGCAGGCAGAGACATGGTCAGCAAACAGGTGGAAGGTCGGTCCAAGCAGTAGGCAGGAACCTGATAAACAGGCAAAAGGACAGTACTGGTGGCAAGCAGAGTTATGGTCAGTATATGCATAGCTCCCAACTGTCCCTGATTTTGAGGAACTGTCCCTGATTTGGAATAATGTCCCTCTCTCCCTCATTGCTTATCAATTGTCCCTCATTTTGGTCTGATCTGTATAACTATAAAATGCAGCGCTAAACCTTTCATTTGATTTCTAATTTGCTGCATTTGTAAATTCCAAAACCCAATATAAAGGAATAGTAGTGGTAAAAAAAAGCACTTGTGGGTTTAACCAATCTTGTTTTTTTGTACAATTCTCCTTAAGGGGGCATGGCAAGAGGTGTGTCTTATGCCTGCATACTTTTGCTGATAGGTGTCCTTCATTCCCATCTCAAAAAGTTGGGAGGTATGGTATACGGGCAAAGGATTAATCCAGATGGCAGGCAGAAAGGTGAGAAGACAGACAAAAAGGTTGATACACAGGACATCAGGAACAATAACAACTAGTTAGGCATGTGAGAAAACCTAAAACAAGCCTTGGACGCTGGATCATTGAATATATCAGGTGCCTGCAAAGGAGGGATCAACCAAGGCAGAAGGGGGTAGTGAGCAGAGGGCATTGCCCTGCAACAAGTCAACCAAAGATTAAGCCGTGGAAATACAGCGACAATCAGGAGCCTGTGGCAAATAGGGAGCCAGGAGGAGGAGCCTGAGGTGTGGCCTGTTTTCCTGACCGTGATAAAAGTAGAACATATCTATGCAATGAGTGTTGCTGCTTGTGGTTATTGGGAGAGCAGGAGACAATGCAGGAGCACAATTGGGTCCCACCAGCTCCCAATCATTACTAGAGACCAGGAGCTGTCTGGCAGCGAGTACGCTCTCAGCAGAGAAACCATGGTCACCCATGGATACATATGTGCAACATGTGGGTATTAAAACCCACCTTCTTTGCTGCCACACATATGCGTTACTTGGGTGGCAAAAGGTTAAGTAAACCACTATGCTGACTTTTGGCTCAGCATAACATCTTTTCAAAAGACTATAAACAGGAAGGCACAAATCAACATAGTTTTAATAGGGTTATGGTGAGAAATCCACTTAAATTGTACAACAGCAATACTATGACACATACTACAGATACAGCAGTTATACCATGTATTAATGGTCCTCAATCTTTTCCACATTAAAGAGGATGATGTAAATTAAAAAAAAAAAAAAATGCGAACAGACAGGCTTTTTATTACAGAAGAAACTAGCAGTGTCTCTTCTGCAATAAAATACACTTGCCTGTTCACTTGTACACTGAGTTGCACATGCACGGGAGTGACGTCATCCTATGCCTGCCGCCAATCAAGATGGTCGAACACCGGCACCCAGAAGGAGCCTGGGAGAAGATGTCGGCACCACTGAGGGACCTCACTGGTGTCATACCGTGGAAATTAAGGTATTTTTGCCTTTAGTTCCACTTTAAGTGTCATGTTTAAAAGCATTAAACTTTTACCAAGCCAGTGAACAATAGTGCATCATAGATAATCAAAAACAAACAGTCAGCGCAAAAACCTCATAAAAACTAGAAGCCGCTGGTCCTAGGGTCAAACAAGATGGATCTGGGAACATCAGAATTATCTTGGACTATAACGTCCAATATAAAAAATTTGAAAGGATCATTCGCAAGTATTGGCCCATTCTTAAACAGGATAAAACACTCGGCCCGGTGCTCCCTGAACATCCCCAGTTTGTGTATAAGAGGGCGCCTTCTCTAAGACATAAGCTGGCCCCTGGGGTCATTGACCCACCACTCTCCTTTGAAAAAAGGGATAACTAATATCCTGACAGGCTTTTATGCTTGTGGGCGTTGCCCACCATGTAAACAAACTAAGGGTAATATCAAAAAACGTAAAGAGTTCATGGCCCCAGCCACGAAGAAGGTCTATCAAATCAAAGATTTCATCAAATGTTCCACATCGGGGGTGGTATACATCATAGAATGCGAATGTGGTCTTCAATATGTGGGGAGAATGTCCAGACCCTTGCATATTCGTATCAGAGAATATATTACGAATATTAAGAAAGGTCTAGACTCACATAATGTCTCCAAACATTTTAAATTATTCCATAAACGTAGTCCTGCTAAATTAAAGTTTTGGGGAGTAGAAAAAGTAATACCCCATTGGAGGGGTGGAAACTTCATACGACAATTGAGCCGCCGTGAGTCTTTCTGGGTCTACGAAACACACGTGGGAGTACCCACGGGGCTCAATGTTGAGTTCGATTTGAACTGTTTTATTTCTGATCGGTAATTAGCAGTTCCCTCTATTGTATTTTATAGTTAATCTATTCTGTATGTTATAACAGTTAGACATTTATTTTTTCTGATATTTAATAATTGGTGATTATATCTCTCTGGTATTGTGAAAGGTGGCTGCAATGATTGTCTTTTATCATTTTTATAAGTTGTTGTCCTTGATTGACACAATTATTTGTAATAGTATTGGCCGTTTTATTTATACATTTTTTTGGTGGTTGAGATTACCTTGATGTGATCCCCTCCCATTTAAGGTTTATTCCTGAATAGTGAGGTACAGTACCGCTATTATACTAGTGACGCTCGTCATATGGAGTTGTCCATCTGCAGAATTTATAGCTTTAAATGGAATGGTTACGAGCGGGTTGCTTACTAGCACCCCGTTCCCATAGCAACCTCTCCACAACGAGGGCTGGTAGTGAGGTATGTTTCCTCCCCTTCCGGATGTGTCTCATCACACAGCCGATGAGACGTGATTCACATCAAGTGACTGAGTGTCATCCTACGTCAGTGGCTTATGCTCAGCCTCTATCTCATGTGGGAGGCACCTTCTGACGTAGATGATCACGTGATTCGGCGTTGTGCTGTTACAACGCCGTGATCACTACGGCAACTATAGTAAACAGATACGGCCTTCCACTTCCTACTCCCGAGCAGTGCATTCTGATTGGACGTTTACCGCTCGGTGCTTTATTACAAACAGATGTTTCAGATAAGGGGCTCTTTATAAATAAATAACTGGACGTATGGGACCCCATTACCGCTGAGGAAGTCCCTAGACGTCACTGCAGTCACCTTATCATTTGCTGTTACCATTTTGATGTACATACGCCTATTATCCTAGCACTAGGTATAGTGCCTCATATGTGAGTACCTGTCTTTTTAATAAAGTATTCAAGTTTTAGCCATACAGAGAGCACTATATTATTCTTTTACATTTCATGTGATTACGGTTAAAGCTATTGAATGAAAGAGGTGCCCGGCTTTCCATTCAAGATTTAACCTTAACCACCATTGGTGGCGAATGCCTGTGTGACCTTCCTGTTAGCCCAGGGGTCCATTTTGCAAGGTGAGCGGTTTGGCTAGCAAGTGGTGTGAGCACGGATTAAGGAGCACTTCAGAATTTGCATGAAGCACCCTTTACCACTGTTGATGCTTTCGGCTTTCTTACTACATCTATGTTTTTCCTTACATGATTTTATATGGACATTTTATTATTATTTGTAGTTATTAGATTATCCACTCAGCGCTGCACTGTCTGTTATTGTTTATAATAGTGCACCATAGTCTTAAGCTGGCCATACAGTGTTTGAATTCCCGATGAACCAGCCAAAATTTGCTCAGTAGGTGGCCCTGTCAGCTGTCTCCCGCCCAATATCGCTCTGTTGAAAAATCTAAATAACCGGGCAAAAAATTGACGGTTGCATCCCATCACTTTTAGATTTTTTCGTTTCAGCCTGCAGGCTAAACAGAAAAGGATCTATTTTTATACAGTAATACCTTGAATTGTGAGCATAATTCGTTCCAGAAACATGCTTGTAATCCAAAGCACTTGTATATCAAAGCAAATTTCCCCATAAGAAATAATGGAAACGCAGATGATTTTTCACAGTTTTAATGTAAAAAAAAGTGGAATTACACTCACAATTTATATCCCATGTTCATGCATGTAAAGCCACTGGTGTATACAGTAAAGATGCTGGTGTATACAGTACTGTATGTGGCCAAAGGTCCGGGGGAGCTGGTGGCTCCCAATGCTTCCTGGAGAACTCTGAGACACTTGGGAAATGTGGACACTTCCGGTTGCCCCAAACACACGTTATGCCCGCCCCACCCAGCTGGGAGTGTCTCTGAGTGTCCCCGAGAGTCTCAGAGTGTTTCTGAGTTTTCCAGGAGGAGCTGGGAGCCACCAGCGCCCCCGGACCTCTGGCCACATACAGTACTGTATTTACAAGTGGCTTTACTGTATTCACCAGCAGCTTTACTATATGGATGAGCACCAGACTCCCTAATGCGGGCTATATATTGTGAGTGTAATTTCACTTTTTTTTACATTAAAACTGTGATCCTTCTACTGCCCATCTTGCAAGAAAGAGCTTGCAAATCAAGTGAAAATTTCAAAAGAAAATGTGATCGTCTTGCAAAACGCTTGTATACCGCACAACTCGCAAAACAAAGGTCTTACTGTATAGCCAACTTTAGTTCCTTTTTTTGTTTTTGCACAGATAGTTGTACTGCTAATGGCAAGTTAAACTACATAATTATTATTGTTATTATCATCAGCATCAGAGGAAACCTTGCATTCATTCATAAAACACAAGACTTCCTATGAATGGCTAAGCAGCGCTCGATTTTGTTTTGGGAGGTGGACAGGAAGTCTTCGTTGTGCTTCTAGAACACAGTGCTGTATACTGCTGATATGCTGATGCTACATACAGTTTATACAGTGCTCCCAGTGGGCACACCTGTTGGTAAAAGGAAATGCTTTGTTTGGACCAGCTTGGTCATAAGAAAGTTAGGCTTTAAGGCATACCTCCCAACATTTTGAGATGGGAATGAGGTACACCTACTAGAAAATGTATGTAAGCATAGGACACGCCCACTGCCACACCCCCTTAAAGAAGAATTAACAAAAAATGGTTAATTAAATCCACAAGGGCTTTTTTTACCACTACTATTCCTTTATATTGGCTTCTAAAGTTTACAAATGCAGCAATTTAGAATTTGTATGAAATGTTTAGTACTGTTTAGTACTGTGAAAGACTTTTTGAAAGATTAAAAAGTGCATTTTAATGTACAACTATGTGGATCAGACCAAGATGAGGGAGAAATGAGGGAGGAAGAGGGACAGAGGGGCTTTGCTCCAAATCAGGGACAGTTTCTCGAAATCAGGGACAGTTGAGAGCTATGTTTAAGGGTACAATGCAGTGTAGCATGACAAACACGCCTACAAACTCACAGTACACTGCCCACCTATCGCATGGTTCTCCTTTTTCACTCTCTCAAAGCAACAAGTAGCACTGGATTGTGTGCAACTTTGAAGCACTTTGAAAGGGCTGCTTGTAAGCAGGTCACTCTTTACCATACATGTGAGAGGCAAATGCAGCAGAGCTTCCCATCTAGTACACAGAGATGCAGGCTTTTGATTGCTTTCACCGTCCAGCTCACACTTACCCATGTACACAGATGCATTGCATATCTCCCAACTTTTTGGGATGGGAATCAGGGACACCTATTAGCAAAAGTATGTAGGCATAGGACCCGCCTGCTGCCACGCCCCTTAAAGGAGAATTGTACCAAAAAAAATTATAGGTTTAACCCACAAGTACTTTTTTTTTTTTACCTCTACTATTCCCTTGTACTGGCTTGTGGAATTTACAAATGCAACAATTTAGAAATTGGATGAAAGGTTTAGCACTGGGACACACTTTTTGAAAGATAAATAGTGCATTTTATATACAACTATACAAATCAATCCAAAATGAGGGACGGATGAGGAGGACAGAGGGACTTTGTTCCAAATCAGGGACTGTCCCTTCAAAATCAGGGACAGTTGGGAGCTATGCAGATGCAGGCCATAGGCCAGTCTCTTCTTCATCCTCCTGATCACAGCCACTTAATCCCTTGTGCCCAGAGCACACTCACACATAGACCTATAGTATGTCTTACTCATGGTCCAGGTTTGATCTCCCAAAGTCAAACCGAATAGTAAGGACCCAAGTCACCTGACACATGCTACCTGAGGGGGTCATCGCTCACCATCAGGAAGGTGACTCTGTTCCTCCAACCACCTCCAGAGCAGTCATTTTTATCTTCACAAGATGCACTTTCTGAATACTGTTCCCCAGTTAAAACATTAAATAGAAAGGGAGTTTCTTGCTTTAACATCTCTTATTAACCATTTGACCTCTGGATGATTTACCCCCCTTCATGACCAGGCCATTTTTTGCACTACGGCATTGACATTTGGGCGGTTGTGTGACACTGTACCCAAATAGAGCTTAATAAGCTCCAATAAAAAAATTGAAAAAATCTAATTTCTTCATAAACGTAGGTCAGTATGTATTCCGCTACATATTTTTGGTAAAAAAAAAAATCCCAATAAGTGTATATTGGTTTGTGCAAAAGTTATAGCATCTACAAACAATGGGATACTTTTATTTTTATTTATTTATTTATTTATTACTAGTAATGACAGCGATCAGCGATTTATAGCGGGACTGTGATATTGTGGCAAACACTAACTGACACTTTTTGGGAACAAATGACACTAATACAGTGCTCAGTGGTAAAAATATGCACTGTCACTGTACTGACACAGGCTGGGAAGGGGAGAACATCAGGGGCAATCAAAGGGTTAACTGTATGCCTAACCTGTGTTTTTCTATACTGTGTGAGGTGCTTTTACTAGGGGAAGAGATGGAATTTTTCTCCATCCCTTCCCACCTGTCAGAACGGCGATCTGTCTTGTTTACATAGGCAGATTGCAGTTCTGTCTCTCTGCCTGACGATCGGTGGGAGCCAGAGGACATCGAGTGCCTGGCACCCACCCATCAGCTTCCGCTGTGTGTAATCAACCCCTACCCGGAAGTGCGAGATCACGTGTATATATAACGTAGAACTGCTATAGGGCGGTCGGCAAGCTGTTAAAGGTAGATAAAAATATACTAATCCATACTTGGGTTATAATACAGGGTGTATCCCATACGACAGTCCAGTACATTGGTAAAAGATGCACATGTTGAATACTTTAACTTCCACAGTCGTGATTCTATCTGAATTACAGTCCAGTCATGGATCCCACTATTTTCAAGGAGGGGTGCTGTGGTGTAATCACTGGTGTTCCATGGTGGTAATCCCCAGCCATGGGCCGCTTCTGCTCCGGAGCGTCCTCCCCAAGCTCCGGGGGGGGGGGGGGGTTCTCATATGCTCACAGGAACATGTTCTGTATTGCCGATGGCATCCCAAAAGGGAACCAGACTCTTTTTCCGATAAGCCCATCTACTAATGTAAGTATCCTGTAGCGAAATGGGAACCTCACTTCTACCAGCCTACATGCTGAAACTGGTTTTAGTGGATTTTATAAAAGTCTGACTAGAACACAGATTTCTTACACTAGAACAGTTGTAAAGTTTCCTGAACAGTATAGCAGACTTATCCTGTTCCTTGAAGGCCTCTTTCAGCTAACTTTATCAGCACATACCTGTCAGCACTAAAATAAATGGCCTTACTCGCGTTGTCATAGCTCTAGGCCAGGGGTGTCCAAACTTTTTTCAAGAGGCCCGGATTTGATAAAGTGAACATACGTGAGCGCCGACCATTTTGCCTGACATTCTTTGAACCATTAAAATTCGGTCCAAGTGTGTTCGTCCAAGCACTAATACACTGCCCAACAAGAATTCTCTTGCCTTTGTGGCTGTGTGTGGTGAAGAGATGAATTTGGGCATGTTATTTGGATAAATATATATCTTTTGTGACCCCCAACAAATCCCTGAGTGCAGCTAAGGATGAGCTTGGGCGTGTTATTTGGATATACCATATTTATTGGCGTATAACGCACACCTTCACTTTAAGAGGGAAGTTTCAGGAAAAAAATAACATTTTAAATAAAGAACTGTGGTGCAAAATAAGGGTCAGTGCCCATCAATGCAGCTTAATCAGTACCCATCTGCAGCATCACCATTGCCATGAGTGCAGCCTCACCTTTGCCTTGAATGCAGCCTTACCATTGCAATCAATGCAGCCTTACCATGCTGGTCATTACCGAAAGTGAAAGAAAAGCACACATTTTGGGTTGTCACCAGAACAAGAATAGCGGGGCAATCTTTCAGTAGGGACAAACTGGGATTCTCACACTTTGGAGGGATTTCCTCTCACTTCCTGTTTTGGCTATGGGACAGGAAGTGAAGGGAAATCTCCCCCATGGAACACAGATGGCAAACAACAGACAGGAGTTATAACCCTCCCATACTCTATCCAAAATGGAAAAAAAAGGGTTGAGAGAAGGTCTTCTTAATCACGTGGCCACTGTGTTTGGCTGTCACAGTGGTCACATCAGTGGCAGTGTGTCCATAAGGGCACACGGGCCACCCCCTTTATGCCCAATGGATAGATTCATGCTGAATCTATCCATGGCTGCCGCTGCCACCCCCTATTCAGGCACCCGGCCCCTTTTTGGGCGCTGGGCACCTAAATTACAGCGGTGAGGTATTTTTTTTTTTTTTGAAGCACCTGATTAGAGCCATAGGCTCTAATAAGCGTTAAAAAAGGTAAACAGTGAGCACCATGCTCGGCACTCGCAGTTCACTCAACTGTGTTAGGAAAACTAATGAATATTCGCTTCTTAACACCGAAACGCCTCTCCACCAATTAGGTGCTCGGGTCTGTCACCTGTCACCTAATTGGCTGAAATGACAGGTGTCGCTATTGGACGCTGATCAGGAGGATAGGACGGGAGATGAGGATGGCAGGAAGCGCACGAAGGACCCCGCTCGTCGCCGTCACCCGCTGCCCCACCAAGACAGGGTAAGTGCCAGGCAAACGGCGAGCGGCCGGGGGTCACACTGGTGGCATTCAAGAGCACACTGGCAGCATTTGATGGGCATTCTGGCAGCATTTAATGGGCACACTGGCAGCATTTAATGGGCACACTGGTGGCATTTAATGGGCACACTGGCAGCATATGATGGGCACACTGGCAGCATTTGATGGACACAGTGCCAGCGTTTGATGACACATCGGCAGTGTTTGATGCCACAGTGGCTGCAATTGATGGCACAGTGGCTGTAATTGATGGGCACAGTGGCAGCGATTGATGGGCACAGTGGCAGTGTTTGGGCACAGTGTCAGCATTTGATGGGCACAGTGGCAGCGTTTGATGGCACAATGGCTGCAATTAATGGGCACAGTGGCAGCGTTTGATGGCACAATGGCTGCAATTAATGGGCACAGTGGCAGCATTTGATGGCACAGTGGCAGCGTTTGGGCACAGTGGTAGCATTTGATGGCACAGTGGCTGTGTTTGATGGCACAGTGGCTGCAATTGAAGTTTTTTTTTCAAAATTTTTTTGTGCCCCCCCCCCCAAAAAAATTTTGAGCACCAGCCACCACTGGGTCACATATTTAAGAGCCAATCCCAATCATTAGTACAGACCGAAAGCAGTCAGCACAGAAACCTATACTTCTCATAGACATATATATGTGGAGTATGGACGTTAAAGCCCCCTTCACAAAACATTTATTTTTGGGAAGCATGTACCTAGTTTTGACAGGCACCTGCTCCCACTTCTGCTAGGATTGCGGAAGTCACAGGTCTCAGAAGGCTGCAGGACTGTTCTCAAATCGCAGTGTGGCTCACACATGCGCAATGGGAAGCTGGCTGTGAAGCCACAAGGAGGCACAGCCGGCTTCCCTCAGTAAAAATGCCGGCTGACACTGGCACTCGAAGACCGGAAAAGAACCGACCCGGCTGAGGATGGTGCTGGATCCCTGGACAATATTTGTAGCTGCTGTCTTTTATTTTTTCTTGCTAGTGTGAAGATCTTCAAGTCCCAGATCATGAGCACCATTCTCCATATCCTAATAGCGATTTCTTCCCAAACATAAACTCTGCTCCACAGTTGCACTCTGTGCTAAAGGCCTCAAGCACCGTGGACGTTTTAGTCCTGGTACATGAGTCTCTGACATTTAGGTGCAGGCAGAAGGCACAGGAGCACCATCCAGCCCTGCTTCCAGCTGCTGTAAGAGTCTACAAGGGGCTGACAGCTGCAGTGGGAGGATGGTGCACCAAGTGCTACTAATGTTTAGGGCAGTATGCCCCCAGGGACCAATACTGGTAATGTAGACTGCTTGCATTCGGGCATTCGTCCCTGAGAGTAGATTGCCCTAAATGTTATTAGCCGCAGCAGCTGTCACACCGTATCTAAACTAACGTTTATGTACAAGACAGACTACAAGGCAAAGTATCGTGTCTTTGGAGGACTGCACAGCTGTAAGGTGAGTTTCAGAGCTAACTTGTAATTTCCACAGCCAGGGATAAAAATAAGGCTTGCAACCCTCTTTTTTTTTTCTGTGAGCCTGACAACTTGGCTTCTAAGATCTGAATTGAATGCTCTACAGAGTGAGTCATGACCAAGCTCATTGGGTCCTGTGGTTGTCCTCCGTTTACTGCCCTCTCTTGCTAATCGTGTATGAGACAGATACATTAATGTCAGCAGCAAAAGCTTTTTACTGTGCTACCCCTGTCCCTGATCAATCATCTGGCTGCCATGGCAATAGACAGTATTCATCTGCTATTCAGGTGTGTTTTGTCTTGTACGTAGACTTCTCTAGCAGTAGCTTTTGTACTTTACAGTAAATACAGGCCAAAAGAATGCTCACTATAATTACTGTCCAGTGCTTATTGTTATGTGTTTTGCGTTGGACTATTTATAGCCCACCAATAACATATCAGTAAGGGTTCCTTCACCAGCCCCCATGCTAAAATGGGTGTGGGCTGGTGTGCATTGTGTAGGGGTGGTGCTTTGCCTTGTTTTAACTAGAGGTGCACCAAATGGAAATTTTGGTGACGAAACCGAAAATGCAGGATGCACTTGGCAAAAACGAAAAATGCAGGATGCTCTTGGCCAAAACCAAAACTGAAATTCCAGAATGCATTTAGCCAAAACCGAAACTGAAATGCATTTGGCCAAAACCATATCATAGAGCGACACATATGTGAGAGTCTGAGAGGGCTGCACACCCCAATTAAAGTCTTTGAAAAAAAGTGGAAGGTTCCCCACAAGGCTTTTTAGCAGCAAATAGGAGTCAAATATTTTGTAAATATCACAGGATTTTTTATTTAAAAAAATAGTTGGACACAAAACATATATAAAAAAATTAATTAAAATATGAGCTCTGGTATATACAAGGCGAGACAAATTAGGCTAGGAAAGGTTATACATCATGGGTGATACATTGTTACACTTGGAATTGCACCAGCCGATGTATGGAAATGCCCCAATGCATTTCGACCTCAAAGGTTATGGTCTTCTTCAGGGGGTTCTTACATTTCCTTTCCGCCAGGAAGACTCGCTTAACCAGAGACTTCTTTAAAACCAGATAATCCCCTCAAGTTCGATCCCGGACCCACTGAGACCGTGTCCACGCCCTCAACCCAAGGGGGCGACCCCGATCTGTGAGGCTTACAAGTGGTCACATGTTTAACGGCCCCCCCCAATGGGGAATCAAATGGGCAGGAGTACCTTATTGCGTTGTTGAAGTAATTGTGTGTTCAGATCAGAAGAGTATAAATACTGCATCTGTGTTGAAGAGATTTGTAATGGACTAATTAGTAATAGATTTTTTCAATAATGAAACCCAGCAGCACACTGATGTCCGTTCTTACCCATTCATCTTGCAAAGCATATATGTGTTCTCTCCCCGGGCGTCGTCCTTGGCCAAAACCAAAACCGAACATGCAGGATGCACTTGGCCAAAACTGAAAATGCAGGTTGCACTTGGAAAAAAACAAAAATGCAGGATGCACTTGGCCAAAACCGAAACCAAAAATGACAGTTTAAAAAAAAAAATTATATATATATATATATATATATATATATATATATATATATATATATATATATATATATATAAAATTGTATTATATTCGACTTTTTAATATCATGAATTTAAATTAATATGAATTTATTGTCGGCCATTATGAGCACCTTCAGTACAAGAAAAGTTAAAAAAATTGCGTTCCTTTAAATTCTATGTATGTCTTCACACTGGTCCATTGCACTTCCATTATGGTGTTAAAAATCCTACTTGCTGCATTTTTGGTCAGTTAAAAAAACCGCACCTCCTTGTTGAAATGCATTGAAAACGCAGCAAGAATGCATCAATAACGCACCTGGGTTACATTTTTGATGCAGTTTTTTGAGTCACATGACCTATGAAAAACACACAAAATCGCATGCATTTTTGGTGCCATTATCAGCACCTTTTTTCGTATGCCCTGTACACAAGATCCAAAACTTTTTCCGCTTGCTAGTCACATGTTGAAACTGAATAGGTTACTAAAGTTAAGAAAATTCTCGTACGACAGAGTAAAAAATCAGAAGTGGTGTAATGCATTGTATGTTCGGAGGAAAACTGTACCGATTATACGAAAGTCGTATGATCTGAACATGTTTTGTTTTTGTTTCTTCTGATAATATCAGAAGAACTGTAGTGATCATACGATCGATTCGAAAGTGGTATTTGTCGCCTGATTTTCAGATCAGGCCTTCAGGCTCCATTCCCAACCGGGCATTCTGAATTGCAGGCAGAATCGCAGCGATTCTGCCCATGATTCAGAATCACGGCAAAACGAGCAGCGCGTTTGCAATGCTATTATTGCTCAATTGCACCCCAAACGCGGTGCAATTTGTCCTAGTTTGTCCCATGACAAACCGCTGTAAAAATCGCACAAACAAAATCCCGGGACGCGTGTCACCCAAAAGAAGTTCTGGTACTTCTTTTGGGCGACATGCATTATGCAATTTTGTCCCGCGATTCAAATCTCTTAGGTGTGATCGGAGCCTTATCGGAAAAATGGCGATCACACCATTTTGCCGCCGAAATTTCAGTGCATCTCTAGTTTTAGCTTTATTAAAATGTCACAAAATTAAATGTTATTCACTTCAATGCTCCGATATGGCATAGTGACATGCATGAGGGGTGGTGCATTACGAAAAAATGCAGCATGTTTGTATTTTTATGCGACGCACTGCAATCCACCTCAACGGAGCAAAAACATCTGTTTTTTTTTAATGTGCCCCAGTGTTGTGCATAGATCAACTCAGCTGAGCCGATGTGGTGTGAACAAGTCCTAAACCCCATAACATGTCAGCAAAACCCATAAAATATCAGTGAAATCGATTTATATGTATGGCTTTGCATTACTCCCAGAGAGCACAGCAAATTGCTTTATACTGTGAAAAAAAATGCCATGGCTCCTTTGAGAGGTTGGCTTCACGTATTATGGAAACAACTGGCACATGACATGACAGGACAAAGTAATGTGCTGCAGAAATACCTTTCCACTTTTCTATGCACCTATTCCTACCTTACCATGTTGCCAATATTTGGGAAGCCAGATCTAATAAGCCAATCTCTGGGCACCTAAAACTACTTACCTTCACCATTCTTTGCTTCTCTCACTTCATTGGAATGGCTTGTCTTATTTTGATCTGTCATTATGTCAGCAAACAACCGAAGCAGTGGGGCAGTACAATTAAAAAGAAGCACTTAAACAGGGGTCTACAAACTTTCTAAACAAAGGGCCAGTTTAGGGAGGCTGTACTGTGTCCAGTGGAAGTAAATAATGCCTTTGCTGTTGAGGGGAAGAAATAGTGCCCCATCATTGGTATCAGTGGGAAGAATTATGCCCCATTGTTGGTGTCAGTGTGAGTAATAGTGCCCATCATTGGTATTAGTGACAGGAATGGTGCCCTTTCATTGGTCCAAAAAAAAAAAAGTAGTTGTGACCTTATTCTGTCTAAGTAGTCGTGGTGTATCTGTTTTTTCTTTCCATCTTTCCACACCTTAAAGTGTACCTAAACTTTCTTTATTCTTTAGTTCTGGATAGATTGGTAAGGGAGTTAGAACTTCTGTTAAGGTTTTCATTGATGTCTGTGTTCCCATTAAGGAAATTCACTCTTTCAAATTGCCCTGGTCACCACTGTCACTAGCACTTAAAGCGAGGAAACATTCAAAATTTTGAGCTGTCAGAAGAAAAGAAGCAGAGGAGAAATCTTTTAATGGTTAATCTTACAACAAAAGTTAATGGTGGGTTACGCTCACATTGGAGAGATTTTCTTTCACTTCCTGTTTCATCTGTGGGACAGGAAGTGATAGGATATTTTGTGCAATTGATTCTTGAAAGATATTCTTTCATTGAAACTAATTGTATAATGTGTGATTGTATCATGATGTGTTTGGTCAAAGTTGATAAGTGTTTTTTCAGGACTGATCATTCATTTTTCAGTGAAAATGATTGCTTATTGATTGAAATTCCATATGACTGATGTGTAAATCCCGCTCGTTCATCTTAATGATCATTAAACAAGAACTATAGGCAAAATTTCATTTCAGATAGATTGAGTGAGGGTTATAACTGCTGTCAGATTTTTTTTTTTTGCCATATGTGTCCCATTTCTGAGATTTCCCATAGCCAACGAGGAAGTGAGAGGAAATTCCTGTGAATTAAGGGAATCCCTTTGGGACACTCAGGTCACCAGAACTAGTGTCCCCTCTATTACTTTTATGGGGACAACCCAAAATTTGGGGTTTTCTTTACTGTCGATGATAATGATAAACAAGACAAATAGAGAGGGTGGAATCTTCCTAATGGGCGAACAGACCGCAATAAATACTGACAGGGGTTCTAATCCCTCTCCACTCTATCCAAAACGAAAAAGGTACCTTTAGTTATACTTTAAAGAGGAGGTCCACCTTAAAAAAAATATTAAAAGCCAGCAGCTACAAATACTGCAGCTGCTGACTTTTAATAAATGGACACTTACCTGTCCAGGGTGCCCGCGATGTCGGCAGCAGATGATGAGCAATCGCTCGGTTCTCGGCTGCGCCCGCCGCCATCCTCGGTTAGGGAATCAGGAAGTGAAGCGTTTGTGGCTTCACTGCCCGGTTCCCTACTGCGCATGCGCGAGTCGCGCTGCGCGTCTTCACTGGTCCCCGTTGTGTTGTGGGAACTGTGTGTTTCCCAGAACACAATGGGGGGAAGGGGCTGGCATCTGCGGCTAGCTATTCCCAGGAGTGGGTGCAAATACCTGCATTATACAGGTATCTGCACCCCCCTCCCCCCTGAAAGGTGCCAATTGTGGCACCGGAGGGGGGGAGGAATCCGATGAGCGGAAGTTCAACTTTAGGGTGTAGCTCCGCTTTAAGTTCTCACAAACAGGACCCTCCTAACTCTCCTGTATTGATTTGCATTGTAACTATACTATCTCCCTTTTTATTGTAAAGTGTTGTGCAGGCTGTTGGCGTTATATCATTTCTCTATAATAATAATAATATACCATCATGCTTATGGCCCCCGTTTCCCTTGACTTGATAAAGGCTTACATTTTCTTACATTCATCTTAAGTATTTTTTTTTCTTTGCACCACAAGTCTAAAGTGTGAATGACAGGTCTTTAAAACTGAATTATCAGACAGGTGATTCAGAGCCAGTGTATTTGCAATCATCTTCTTTTTTTATTATTATTATTTTTTTTTAATATAAAGGCTTATTTTTAACATACCAACTAGTGCTTGGCATTCTAAGAACTCATCATTTGTATGCCAGCTGGTAATGGGAGTTTATTTTTCTTCTCAGTCCCTGTCTGATCTTTCATTTAAATGGCATTTTCTCCTATGAGCATCTCGAGACCAGCTCACACAAGGAGCTTTGCCATTTCTTTGTGGATACAGGATTTGATTATGAGTACAATAGATGGTCAAAAGAAGAGGATGAAAAAATGAGCTTTTCACATATTCTCTAAAATTCATGTGTTCAATGTTGCATAGACTAGACCAGGCAAGATACTGTATATGGCATATTCCACTTATAATGTTTAAAAAGGAACTATATTTTTGAATGGGTAAATAGTAACACCAGTATTTCTTTGTTTGTTGCGTGGCAGCTGTCCAGGCATGCACTAAATTTCAAAAACTCTTGTCGGTCTTGCCATTAGCGTTCATTTACATTATAAGTGATAGGCTGTGCTGGGCAGTCATGTCCAGTGTAGTCCTAATATGTAGTATAGATATAGTATATTATAATAGTATAGCCAAGACAAACTGCCTTGTATCCTATGCGTTCATTTCACATCTCTGCGCACAAACGCACTACTTTTTTTTGTCACCACAGTATGATGAGACACACTAGACCCACGTCACAACACTCTGCTGTGAATAAAAAAAAGTAATAAATGCCATGCAACTACCACGACCCTAGTGTATATATTTACTATACACTAAAACCTGTAGGTAGTTTGGTAGGGACTGACAGCCAGGAACACCAGGTATTTCACAGAAAGGAAGTAATACAAAGAGAACAGGAGACTTTCTCATACAAGTACATGGTACAGCAGGCACATATGAGGAATATGAAATGTTGGGGGAACGTTTGTCAGTTTTTTATTTGTCCTGTTTACGTTATCATCAAAAGTGAAAGTAAAAGAAAATCCCAAATTTTGGGTTGACACTGGAACAGTAATAGGGAAAGCTTCCAATGGGGACACTAAATCTGGAGACCCCCCAAGTATTCCCTCACCTTGGAGGGATTTCCTCCTGGGTATGGGACAGGAAGTGAAGGAAAATGTCCCCAAAGGGACGCAGATGGAAAAGAAAAAAACTGACTGGGTTATAACCCTCCCTTACTCTATCCAAAATTAGAAAAAAAACTTTTTTGCCTATAGTTACACTTTAATTGCTTCCCGCCCATGCCACTATAAAATGACGGTGGGGCAGGAACCCTATTGTGTATGACCTCCTCCAGAGAACAGGCCCGCTGCCGGTACCATGTCACCGCTTTGACCAATCACAGCAGATCACATGACAGTTTTAAACAATGAATGGCTCCCTTTCATGCTATTCATTGTATACCATTGTGTTACTAGCTGTGATTGGTCACAGTGATCACATGGTACCGACAGGGCCACTCACAGTCCATTTGTACCATGTGATTAGCTGTGGCCTGGGGGCTATTTATCCACTTTGCACTACAAGTGCAAACTACAAGTGTAAAGTGCACTTGAAGTTGCACTGAAAGTGCACTTGGAAGTGCAGTCGTTGTGGATCCGAGGGGGACATGCAAAGAAAAGAAAAATCAGCAGAGCTTCCCCTCATTTCAGATCTACCCCTCAGATTTACAGTGACTGCACTTCCAGTGCAATTACAAGTGCACTTTGCATTTGTAGTTTGCACTTATAGTGCAAAGTAGATTTGCCTTTCGTAAACAACCGCCACAGTGTCTACACACTGTCATTCAGTAAAAATATTTGCTTATATCAGTGAAATTCACTGCTATAAGCAAGAATAGTATGTCAAAAAAAAAAATCCTGATAAACGCCCCAGAGTATTGCTCTGGTCACACATACTGTCACTAGTCAGTGTCCCTGGTCACTGCCACACCAGTCATATAATGATGCTGTACTGCACTGCAGTAAAGTGAAAAACATTGTGACAAAAAATTACAACTTCAAAAAACTCGCCATGCCTCTTACTAAATACCTCAGACTGTCTACTTTCCAAAAAGGTCATATGTACTATCCTGGCATTTCAGGTCTCAGTACATCAGGATTGATTGATAGATTTTCAGATATATATACCCTACTCTGTGGACTCTGTATAACTTTCCTACAGTTTAAATAATTGACATCAATTTGGGTTATTTTCACCAACATTTGGCCTACATTTATGAAGAAAGGTTATTTTTTTGCAAAATTTGATCGCAGAAACAAAGAGTTCAAAATATTTGGCCTTTTTTCATTTATTTTGCAAAAAAAAAACAGTGGTGATTAAATACCACCAAAAGAAAGCTCTATTTGTGTGAACAAAATGATAAAAATTATTTTGGCTACATTGTTGCATAACCGCACAATTGTCATTCAAAGTGCGACACCGCTGAATGCCGGAAAACGGCCTTGGCAGGAAGGGGGTGAAAGTATCCGGTACTGAAGTGGTTAAAATATTTGCAAACCCAATAACTAAACTATCATATACACTTCAGCATGTAATGTCATTTTGAAAAAAAATTTTTTTTTTTTAAATCTGCAGCTTTTATTAAAATAATACCTGTTGATCCTGATCTTGTTCAGGTATATAATGTTATAGGTTGATACCTGCATTGTCAACCTGTCACATGGGCTTATGCAGACATAACTCACCATTGTCACCATCAGATAACCCTCCCTAGAAAATTCCATGCAACCATTGTTCATGCATTAAAGATGAGGTAGCTGTCAAAGGCTACAGGAAAACGGCAGTAATGAGATAAAAACAAAAGCTGGAAAAAAAGTGTGAAAAAAGGTATTTTATTTGGCAGTTGTTTGATACACAGTGCTTTAGCAAATGAAATATCATGTCCCATGCATGTCCAACATTTGCCAGCATAATCTGCCCTTTATTAAATTTCTACCCAGAATGCATCTGACAAAATAATGTATCTATCCATTGCTCAAAAAACTAACAATTAACCTTGCTGCCCATGTAAAGCATATGTGCACCACCAAAGATGGTGGGCTTTAACGCCTGCATGCCACACATATATGCCCATGGGTGACAGGGATTTCTGTGCTGAGAGCACAATCATTGCATGCTCCCAACACAGTGTCCAAGATGTCGGACCGTATTAATGATCGAGAACTGGTGTGATCCGATCACGTGACCACTGTCACAACCAATCACAGTGCCCATGTGATTGGCCAATCAATCCCACTCCCATACAGAGCCTGATAAAGGAATGCCAGTGCTGGGCCAGAAGGGATTAAAGGCCAACTCTACATTTTATAGAATGTTGCCTTTTATTTATAGGTGCCTTTCAGAACACTCAAGGTCACCTTACAAAGATAACAGCAAAGCAAAAAAGTAAATAAAAAAAAAAAGAAATATGTAACATGCTGCCAAGCAGAAGCCCTGCGCCCAAACTGCCCCCCTCTCTGACAGTGTGCCATGGATTTCTCTCCTGGCAGCAGCTGTCAGATTTAAAATAGGTGGTGGGCTCCGTTTTTCAATCAGAGAGATTTGTGAATGAAGAAACTACAAGTGATGTCTGTCACTACAGTAGACATAGTTACATAGTTAGTCTATGTTGATAAAGGACACAAGTCCATCTAGACGGATGTTATCAGTGGACCACAAGCACTCGTAGTCCATTAACACTTTCTCCAGCTCACTAACTGAAAGCCTGTACCTCGGTACAGACATAGAACTAGAGGAAGAGTCTACAGTAGTCTGGCATTGCATCCACTATTCACTGATTGCGGTGGCCATGCTTTGCAGGCTCATTTGCAAAAATAAATAAATGCACATTTTTTTCTGCAACTGTGGGTGGTACATTTATTATTTTATTTATTTTTAAATGTATTTTTTTTTTTTTTTTACAAAAAATTGGCCTTTATAGTCGTGAATACTGGAATAAGCTTTAGAGTATCACAGTCCTGATTAAATGGGTTGAAATAAAAATATGACTATTCCTACTCAACTGAATCTGCCATTTTAGTGTAGTGTTTATCAAACCTTTCTGTGGCTTTCAGCCAACACTGTTTTTGTGCCAGCCAGTGAACGTCATGCTCAATTATTTAGTCGTTTTAGAAATCTTTTTCTATAATTGCTCTTCAAGTCTAGAAAAATAGCTCATAAAAGTTAAAAGCTATTGGTGCCTCCATATGCAGTAATACATAAAGCAAATAAAGTTCAAGGTTTTATTAGTTTTTAACAATTGTGCTCTATGTGAAATAAAAATTTGTCTAATTTATATACGTATAGAAATATAATTTGTATTATAATTATTATTTGATAATTAAACCAAGAACTGTTCATCTGCTGACATAAGAGATCAACACTGTTATGAACACAAGGTTCAACAGAATGTTAATAAAATATCTGTAATCTTTAGTCTCTAATCTGGTGTTTCTTTTTTAATCATTATGTCAGTGGCTTCTAAATTGTGTTCTATGGCAAGATGCGACTCTCTACTTGCCTTAACCTGACCTATGGGGAACTAATCATTTCACTGACAACAATAATGGTGCACAATTTCTTTCATTGACGCCATTGAGGGGGCACAATTCCTCCAAATGACATCATTAGTGGGGCCCAATATATTCCACTGACACCATTGATGGGGCACAATTCCTCACAAGGACGCACTACTGGGGCACAATTCATCCCACTGACACCATCGATGGAGCGCAATTCTAGTGACACAATTAATGGGGCACAATTCCCTTCACTGGCACCAACGATGGGGCACAACTCTTCACACTAACACAATTATTGAAGTACTATTCTTTCCACTGATGCTGACAGCAGGGTACTATTCCTTCCGCTGTCACCAACGATGAAGCATTATTTCTCCTCCCACTGGCACTAGATATGTTTTTAGCCCCACTGACCACTGATGCTGGGGAATATTCTGCTTCCACTGGCCATAAGCTGGCCCCTTTAGGGCTTGTTCACACTATATGCAGTTTTACTGCACCTGATCAACACCAGTCATTGCAGGTTGCTGTGTGTTGCAGGCACAAAAGGCAGACATATTGCTTATTTCTGCAATGAACTGGAGATCACCTAAAGTCACTGTCTGTTTCCACACCACACCTCCAATGCCATGAATGGAAATGAATGAAATGTCACTTTGACATGTCAATAATGATAAAAAAAGGTAACGATGCAAGGCATTTCCTCTACCCCAGGAGACCAACAGAGACCAGTCTGCACACTATAATGGTCAGTTTGCATGCAGCAAAGTGAAATCTGAAAGCGGACAGTAAACTGGAATTTTGTTAAGAAAGTTTGGGGACTCCTGCTTTATGCAGTTGTATTTATATTGTAAAAAAAATAATTACACATGCTGTAAAACTTTTGGTAGTTAAAAAGTGCATTTTTGAATTTTTTATTCATAAACACTATATCAGATCAAAATGAAGGACAACTGGGGAGAAAACTGAGGCAAAAGCATTTGGTTCCAAAAGAAGGCCAGTTTTTTAAATTGAATGATACTTGCAGGTGGCTGCAGAAAAAGACCAAGTGGTCCTTTGATTCTGCCTCTTTTTTATTGTATTTATTTTTTATCTTAGTTGAGATTTATGTTTGAGCCAAGCATTTTTAATCTGCTTACTATTGACTGACTCACCACCTCTGTTGAAAATCCGTTCCCAGCATCAACCACTTTCTAAGGCCCCATTAACACCTCACATAGCAGAAACTCCCATTCCCGATGGCGATTTTGTGTGGGCAATTTTCATGCAGTTCCACTTGTTGCACATAGGGCAGCCTATTCACTTCAATGTGCTGCCCTACGCGTGTTTGTCACCCAAAACTATGTATCAAGGTCCCAGGCCTCCTTTGATCTAATGAGAACCTCCAGGGCCAGGATAGCTGACATTCTTCTGTATATAGTGGGTTGTGAGGCATTGTGGGTGCAGAGTAGTTAAAGTTACTGGGCGCCAGACACTTCTTGAATGCAAAATAAAGTATATTTCTCTTAACAAACTTTTTTGGGGGAGAGAAGGTTAGGGCCAGGACACCCTTAGATAGTTGCAAGATTAATTGGCAGACTCCGAGAATTCAATAGGAGGACAGCCATGCAGGGAAAGGCATCCAGCAAGACACCACTTCTGCATGTGCAGGAATGCTGTCTCCTATGGCAACAGTCTTTAACAGTTCCTAACACAAGGGTAACAGTTCTTTACCTTTCACTACAACCGCTCCTTGTAGTTCTTTAGCACACTGAGCTCCCGGTCTCTCACTAGACCCACCGACTCACTGCCATTGAATCCCTTGAGCTCCTCCAATCTTCACTGTGGTATCTTCCTCAAGCGTCACCCCCACCTCTCTGCTGGGTCCCTAGCTTGGCACTCAAGATACCTCTCAAGCTTCACCCCACTGGCCTGCTCGGTCCCTGGCTTGACACACAAGGCTGCTCTGCAAGCGTCACCTCCGCTGGCTGAGTCCCTGGCTTGATAGCAGAATACTGCTCCAGTACTTGCTTCAGTTACTCACTGTGGTCCCTGGTAATTAGGCAGATAGTCCCTTACTGGCGACAGCTTCCCCTCTATCTCTGACCACAACAGGTTCTCCGGCCTGCATAACCGTCACTTTTGGTTGGACTGCAAGGCGCAGTCCCAACCCTGCGCTGCTCTCTTGCTTCTGGATAGGCCCTCAGACAGCCTAGCACCCAGATGTGCCCAGAATAGGCCCCATCTCCAGTCTAGCAGCCCTGGCAGTACAAGACACATCCACCCAGGCAGCCGTTTAGGTGGCACAGAACCTAGATCACCTGACTCCACCCGAATATATAGGCTCTCCCAGCAGGCCAAGGGATTCAAGAAAACCCCTGCCCATTGGCTGAGATACCCCATATACCCATAACCTGACCTTGCATTGCCCTTCTCATATCTAGTACCCGGCCACCTAGTGGTAAAAGAGAAAAGTGCAACAAGGCCAAACAGGGAGAAATTAATAGATCTCTAACAATTAACCAGAATAATTATTCCTGGCAAGTACATTTTTGAGGAGCAACCCTGCCTAAACTCCAGGGTGCTACAACTACTTTTTGGGCAACATGCTTTACACGATTTGTAAAGGCACGTTTTGCTGCATGTTTGGGGTTCCATTTAGTACGAATGGCATCCAATTGCGCATCTTGCTTTTTGCAGTGATTGCCACGAGATTTGGAATTCCGCCCGTGATTCCCCATGTGAAAGGAACTTATTGTAGGTTTTGAACTTTCCTCCTGCTAGAGAGATCCTGTCCACATGTTCTTGATCTTCTCTTCATAATATACTGTATATGGACATATTAAAAAATGCTGTTAATTTTGTCTCCTTCCTCCGTAGACAAAAAAAAACCTCACAATTTCTTTAGGAGACATGTCTCCACTGGAGAGGCTCGTGTAATGATCATAGCAGAGAGATTTTATTCCTGTAATCTACTAAATAGTATTATAAGCACTTCTATAAATTATTGATAATAACAGTATTACATTCATGGTTTCCTTTGTAGCAGAGGCTGTATTTTGGGTTTTGCAACCAGAAACTTTCCATTCCTGTTCCAGATGTCAGAGCAGCCATTCATAACCCCCCTTCCCATACATGCACCGCCATGCACTGGCTTATGTTTCCATGTAAAGTTTGTTTCATTTTATATTACCCCAGCCAGATGTATTGAGGCTGACCTTTTTCTGAAAACGCTAGTTTTCTGGTTATGTCTGGTTTCAGTGCTTCTCAGTCAAACCAGGAACAAGCATGCTGCAAAAGGAAGCAAGAGAACATTCAGAAGCTAGCCATGCATAAATCCAAATTTGGTCAGTTGCTGATGAAACAGCCAAGTCTTGTCAGCACCCTGAGGTCCTTCGATCTGAAAGAGATGGGCAGAAAATTGTGGCCTCGTCCAGTCAGATGCAGCCACCATTTGGGTATTCAGACAGCTGCAGGTCTCGGTCTTTAACAGACAGTTAAAGCACCTCTGGCTTGCAGTGATGTGACAGCTACATCCCTTGCTGGCCACTGTCATCTTCTCCCCAGTCTACTTATGGGTGCCAAGTTTTCAGCTTCTTGATTGGCCAGCTGGGATGGTATTATCCCACCCATGTGCATGGGAGATGGCGTGTGCCAAGAATTCACATTGAGCTGTACATGCCTAGCTCAGTGTACATTCACTGGAAGATTGTGAGAAGGCGGGTAAGCGTGTCTTATTACAGAAGAGGCATAGCATGTCTCTTCTGCAGTAGAGGGCTGTCTGCTTGCTGTTTTTAAAATGTTAGGTTTATTTGTTTATTAGGTTTAGATCTGCTTTTTTTCAAGCATTTTAAAAAAGAGTTCCTGAAAGGTTTCCTCTAAAGCTGAGGTTTATGTATGGCTATTTTTACATAGCTACATTGGTCCAGCTTGGATCAATGTGTAAGTACAGTATCTCACAAAAGTGAGTACACCCCTCACATTTTTAAATATTTTATTATATCTTTTCATGTGACAACACTGAAGAAATGGCACTTCGCTACAATGTAAAGTAGTGAGTGTACAGCTTGTATAACAGTGTAAATTTGCTGACCCCTCAAAATAACTCAACACACAGCCATTAATGTTTAAACCGCTGGCAACAAAAGTGAGTACACCCCTAAGTGAAAATGTCCAAATTGGGCCCAAAGTGTCAATATTTTGTGTGACCACCATTATTTTCCAGCACTGCCTTAACCCTCTTGGGCATGGAGTTCACCAGAGCTTTACAGGTTGCCAGTGGAGTTCTCTTCCACTCTTCCATGATGATATCACTAAGCTGGTGGATGTTAGAGACCTTGCGCTTCTCCACCTTCCGTTTTGAGGATTCCCCCACAGATGCTTAATAGGGTTTAGGTCTGGAGACAAGCTTGGCCAGTCCATCACCTTTACCCTCAGCTTCTTTAGCAAGGCAGTGGTTATCTTGGAGGTGTATTTGGGGTCGTTATCACGTTGGAATACTGCCCTGCGGCCCAGTCTTCGAAGGGAGGGGATCATGCTCTGCTTCAGTAGGTGACAGTACATGTTGGCATTCATGGTTCCCTCAGTGAACTGTAGCTCCCCAGTGCCAGCAGCACTCATGCAGCCCCAGACCATGACACCCCCACCACCATGCTTGACTGTAGGAAAGATACACTTGTCTTTATAGTCCACACCTGGTTGCCGGGACACATGCTTGACACCATCTGAACCAAATAGGTTTATCTTGGTCTCATCAGACCACAGGACATGGTTGCAGTAATCCATGTCCTTAGTCTGCTTGTCTTCAACTGTTTGCAGGCTTTCTTGTGCATCATCTTAGAAGAGGCTTCCTTCTTGGATGACAGCTATGCATACTAATGTGATGCACTGTGCGGCGTATGGTCTGAGCACTGACAGGCTGACCCCCCCATCCCTTCAACCTCTGCAGCAATGCTGGCAGCACTCATACGTCAATTTCCCAAAGACCAATTTCCCAACCTTTGGATATGAAGCTGAACCTGTGCACACAGCTTCTTTAGTTAACCATGACGAGGCCTGTTCTGAGTGGAACCTGTCCTGTTAAACCACTGTATAGTCTTGGCCACCATGCTGCAGCTCAGTTTCAGGGTCTTGGCAATCTTCCTATAGCCTAGGCCATCTTTATGTAGAACAGCATTTCTTTTTTTCAGATCCTCAGAGTTCTTTGCCATGAGGTGCCATGTTGAACTTCCAGTGACCAGTATGAGAGAGTGAGAGCGATAACATCAAATTTAACACACCTGCTCCCCATTCACACCTGAGACATTGTAACAATAACGAGTCACATGTAAACCGGGGAGGGAAAATGGCTAATTGGTCCCAGTTTGGACATTTTCACTTGGGGTGTACTCACTTTTGTTGCCAGCAGTTTAGACATTAATGGCTGTGTGTTGAGTTATTTTGAGGGAACAGCAAATTTACACTGTTATACTGGCTGTACACTCACTACTTTACATTGTAGCAAAGTGTCATTTCTTCAGTGTTGTGACATGAAAAGATATAATAAAATATTTACAAAAATGTGATGGATGTACTCACTTTTGTGAGATACTGTATATATGTACCATGCCTGTGAAAGCTGGAGATCACTGTAGTAGACATCGACATTGCTCAGCATGGGCCCCATTCAGAGAACACTTCATAGAAGCATCCTCTGATTGGATAAGGTAGAGATCAAGACATCACTGCCCTGCCTCTCCCCTACTTGTCCAATTCGTTGAAGAAATGCAAAGTGCTGTCTGAATGTCCACCAGCTAAGCTAGTGAGCTCCTGTGCTCACTAAGCAGCAGGACTGCCCCTCAGCACAGGACCCGTAGGCCAGTGGCAATCACTGTAGTAGCAGTACTTACTAGAGTGATTTCCAGCTTCCACGGGGATCCCACAGGTATGGCATATATATACTTACATTGGTCCAAGCTGGACCTATGTAACTATGTAAACTAATGTAAAAACGAATGTATACAGTAAAAACTGAAGTGCAGATCTGTTTTCCATTCGGTTTTCAAAAAAAAAAAAAAAACGACTGAACGCATGAAGCAAACGTAATGCCTGTATTAAAGGGGCCTAAGAAGAACTTTGTCAGTTACTTGTCTGATTTTGAAACTGTACAATGCATTGAGCAGCACTGCAGACACTATCGAAAATAGATTGGGGCTTTTTTATGATTTTTTCCACAGTAGACTGAACAAGCCACTAAATGATTACCTCCACCGTGAATCGGTGATGAGTATACGCCTATGAAAACAGTGTACATTCATAGTAAAAAAGTATGAATCCTGTAATAGAAGAGGCATGCAGCAGATTCCACCCATTATAATATAGATTGAGCATTCTTTAGAATACCTCTGAAAGAACAGTTAGCTACTTGCCACACTTGTTTAACTTGCTCTAGAAGCATTGTGAACACAGGACTTGGCTGCCACATTGCAAAAACAAAGTGTAGTATCAGCTGTCTGATATTTACAAAACCACACAATAGCACTTTGTTCACCTCGTGTATTCACTATAGTCTCAATAGAAAATATAAAAAAAAAAAGTGAAATCTTTAAAAGAAACTCTCTTTATCTCAAATAATCTAATTTTAGTGTTTTAAAATGGCAGAATTTAGGGTGAATTTTTAAAACGCTTATTTAGTAAAAAGCACACCTATTTTATAAACTCCTGTACTTTTATTTTCTGTTCTTTATGTCTGTACATAGGAAACTGAGGCCTCGGTCTCCATTTGTATACCAATTCCACAGTCATTTGTCTTTAAAAGATATCTAACCGCAAGGACAACATTTCAATTTATTGCCACTTACCAGTTCTTAGATGTGGTGGCTGCAGTTGTTTTATAATAAGGTGTAGTACCTACCTTACTAAGTGTCTAGGACAGTGATGACGAATCTTGGCACCCCAAATGTTTTGGAACTACATTTCCTATTAAGTAGTGCAGTGTAGTGTAGCATCATGGGAAATGTAGTTCCAGAAGGTTCCAAGGTTTGCCATCACTGGTCTAGGAGATCAGGAATAAGGTGTTATGCCACGTACACACGATCAGAATTTCGGCCCGCAAAAGACCTATGAGAGTTTTTCGTCAGAAAATGCGACCGTGTCTATGCTCCATCGCACTTTTGCTGGCCGAATTCCAGCCAGCAAAAGATTGAGACCATGTTCTCAATTTTTCGGTCAGGAAAAGTTCCTATCTGAAAATGCGATCGTTTGTGGCAATTCCGACGCGCAAAAATCCTACGCATGCTCGGAAACAATTCAACGCATGCTCGGAAGCATTGAACTTAATTTTCTCGGCTCGTCGTAGTGTTGTACGTCGCGTTCTTGACGGTCGTAATTTCAGCGAACTTTTGCGTGACCGATCGCGTGTACGTGGCATAATACTGACATTACTCAATGTCTAGGAAATGAGGAATAAGGTGTAATACCTACCTTACTAAGTGTCCAGGAGACAAGGAATAAGGTGTAATACTCACCTTACTAAGTGTCTAGGAGATGAGGAATAAGGAATAATACCTACCTTACTAAGTATCTAGGAGACAAGGAATAAGGTGTAATGCTTACCTTACTAAGTGTCTAGAAGATGAGGAATACGGTGTAATTCTTACCTTACTAAGTATATAGTAGATGAGGAATACGGTGTAATACTTACCTTACTAAGTTTGTAGGAGACGAGTTATAAGGTGTAACACTTACCTTACTAAGTGTCTAGGAGTTGGGGAATAAGGTGTAATACTTATCTTACTAAGTGTCCAGAAGACCCTACTAAAGGTCTAGGGCAGTCTTTCTCAACCATTTTATCATTGAGAAAATGTCTCTTCCATTAGCGGTGACCAGTGGAAAAAATGCTCCTTACATTGGTGGTCAGAATGCCACCCTTACAACCAAGGCTCTGCCAGACCTGCAACTATGAAGACACCATTACTTGGGAGGTCAGTCGGCCACAGCTCAAGGAACCCCTAGACATCTCTTGAGAACCCCTAGGGTTCCACAGAACCCTGGTTGAGAATGATTGGTCTAGGGGATGAAGAATAAGATGTGATACTTACCTTACTAAGTATCTAGGGGATGAGGAATAAGGTGTAATACTTACCTTACTAACTATTTAAACCAGAGTAGCTAGCTTTATTCTTCAGTTATAAGTTTGCAGAGGAACATACTGAAAGTATGGCAAAAAATGTTATGTTAATCAATTAAAAAATGTGGTACAATTTTTAGGACTTACAAATAAAATGTTGATGGTTCCTTAAGAGATGTCATCCCAGTTAGTTGGTTATGGTATACCATGTTGTTACTAGACTTGTCAAACCTTTGTGTAGATGTCCTCTAAACCTTTTTGGTTTCTTGTAAGCTTAGACAGGGAGATGGAGCTGAATATGCAGATTGCACTGGAGTGTGCTTGGTTACATGTAATTTAATCAGTTGCAAAAAAATAACACACGAAAACCTGCTCATTGTGCCAGATAATATCAGTTTCTTTGGCACTGGCTGTTAATTTTCATATTGTATCAAACTATGATATTATATCAGGCTAGACTAGTATCCAAGGTTAGTTATCTCTGGTAATTTTTCTATTGGAATGCAGCATTCAAATGTCTATTCTATACAAGTATGTATCCTTAACTCAAAAAAGTACCTTCTATTGCGCTCAGCTTCCTCCTAATCATTTTTTTTTCTGCTGTGATCTGACTTCCTGTTAAAGGGTGGCTATGTTCATTCTCCATGGTCCCACTGTAAGCAGGAACATATACCTATACACATACCTATTCTTGCTCACTTCCCAGATGGTCTAAGGATTAAGGGATTTGTAGTGCACTTGACCGCAACTAATGTGCACTGCTTGTTTCAAACAAACAGAAGTGAGAGGGAAAAGGAGAGGTAAGAGAGCTCATGTAGGATATAACAAGGAGACAGAAAAACACAATATGAAACCTTTTAATAAAAAAATAAATGGCAGGGCCATTAAGTAGTGGATGTGTATGCATTTTTTTTTTTTTTTTTTTTTTTTTTTTAGTGAAGAAGGATATTGTTTAGTTTCACCTTAATTGTTAGAAGTTTGTTAAACAGGGGTTATAGGGGGATGCACAGCACAAAATCATGATGTCTGACAAAGAACCCTAACATCAACCATGCATATGTCCGGTGCTGCTCAGACTGTTGTCTGCAGTGTTTGGAACCCATAAGATATTACAAGCCTATTGAAAAACTAATGGTCACTATTCTGTACTCTTACTCTTGGACCTCTCTGCTGCCTTTGATACAGTTGACCACCCCCTCCTCCTCAAGAAACTTTACTTCCTTGGTCAACGTGACTGTACTCTTTGTTGGTTCACTTATTGTCTATCTCACCGCACCTTCAGTGTCACTTACAACTCTACTTCCTCCTCTCCTACTCCTCTTATCGTCAGGGTCCCCCAAGGTTCTGTCCTTGGACCTCTCCTATTCTGGACATACACCTCTTTCCTGGGTAAGCTGATAGCTTCCTATGGTTTTCAATACTATTTCTATGCTGATGATACCAATATCTCTCTCCCTACCCCTCAACTCACCCTATTAGTTTCCTCACGTATATCACTGATTTACTAACAGACATATCAGACTGGATTTTACACCACTTCCTCAAACTCAATCTATCCAAAACTGAGCTCATAATATTTCCTCCCCCATGCCCCTTCCCCTGACTTATCTGTCAAGATCAATTGCACAACTATCAGTCTGTCCCCGCATGCCAGGGTGCTAAGGGTAACCCTGAACTGTGCTTTCAAGCCCACATCCAATCACTATCAAAATCTTGCCCCCTCAACCTCCGTAACATCTCCAGAATACTACCCTTTTTAACCAATGACACCACAAAGCTTATAATTCACTCCCTGGTTGTCTCTTGCCTTGACTACTGCAACTCCCTCCTCATTGGATTTCCTTTACATAGGCTATCCCACCTTCAGTCCATCATGGATGCTGCCGCCAGACTCATCCACCTTACCAACCGTTCGATGTCTAGTACCCTTCTTTGCCAATCCCTCCACTGGCTTCCACTCACCCAACGAATAAAATTCAAAGTACTAACAACAACTTATAAAGCCATTCAGAACTCTACCCCCCAGCTACAATACTAACCTGGTCTCAAAATATCATCCAAACCGCTCTCTTCAGTCCTCCCAAGACCTACTGCTCTCTAGCTCCCTTATCACCTCCTCCCATGCTCGCTTCCAGGACTTCTCCCGAGCTTCTCCCATCCTTTGCAACTCCCTCCCCAAATCTGCCAGACTATCTCCTAATCTTTCCATCTTTAGACGATCTCTGAAAACCCTTCTCTTTAAAGAAGCCAATCCTGCTTCTTACTAATTCACTGAGTTTTTATTTTCTCCTTCAGCTCATCCCCCACAGTTATTACCTTTTGTATCACCTGACCCTCTGTCTTAGATGGTAAGCTCTAAAGCTCTAACGAGCAAGGCCCTCTTGTACCAAATTATATTGTATTGTATTACTGTTTGCCTTCATTTTGTTAAGCACTGAGCAAACTGTTGGTGCTATATAAATCCTATATAATAATAATAATAATACTGATAACAGGTCAGAAGGCGCCATGCCTTCTACATTCAATACCTTTGTCAACAAGGCTTTTTGGCAGAGTTACATGGGTGACTTTTGATTGCATGACTAAAACAAAAATCACACAACCAAGCATGATCATGTGTGATCAGTACCTTAACTCAGACCTTCACACAAAAAAAAAAATGTTTTAAACTTTTTTTTCCCCACATTCCATCTAGCCCTCTGCCCCCACTTTCACTTACAGACCCTTGTGATATCCACATCACATATGAAGAGATAGGTTGCTCCTGATGACATTAGAGAGGAAGATTGCGGCATGGGACCCAGTGTCCGGTGATGGGACAACAGATTACAGCAGGAGAGTGCTGGAATCTCTGGGTGCGTGAGTATGTTAATTGAGGATAACCGAGCATAATAAGTAAAAGGGCATAGAAAGCAATTTAATTTGAAAGAATTTAATTTGATTAATCCTGCAGCCAATTTCCAAAACTGCCAAAAAATGTAAATATCAATTCCTTGCTTTGACATACTGGAGGTGTTTGAGTACAGAGCTTCCCCAGATCATTATTGTTCTGCTTGTACTATTGACACACGGGGGGGGGGGGGGGGGGGTTGCTAAAACCGGGGCATGCTAAATCAGGTGCAGCTCTGCGTAGAAGCCAATCAGCTCCCAGGTTTTATTGTCAAAGCTTAATTGAACAAGCTGAAGTTAGAAGCTGATTGGCTACCATGTACAGCTACACCAGATTCTGCATGTACCAGTTTTAGTAAACTTCCCCACTGACTTCTAAAGAAGATAGAACAGAGTTGGAATTTAAATTATAGGCATCTCCTGTGAATGGCATTTGGTTTACTCCTAAGATGTAGCTAAAGGCAAAACTTCTTTTTTTTTTAGATTTTGGATAGAGTGGTGGGGATTAGAACAACTGTCTGTATCTATTGCCCCCATTAGGGAGGTTTGTCATCCCTATGTGTCCTGTTTACCATTATCATCACAAGTGAAAATGAAAGAAAATCCCAAATTTTGGAGTAACACCAGAACAGTAATAGAAGAAAAATCTTCCAATAGGGACACTTACACTGGTGACACACCGGGATTCCATAACTTTGCAGGGATTCCCTCTCTCTTCCTGTTTGGCTATGGGACAGGAAGTGAAAGGAAATCTCTGCAATGAGACACATTTGTAAAACAAAAATCTGACAGGGGTTATAGCCCTCCCCTTGCTCTATCCAAAAACAAAAAAAAAGTTTTTCCTATAGTTCTACTTTAATCCTATGCATTGTGTTCCACAGTCTTCCACAGTCCCCAAACCATCTTCTGATAGAACAGAGGTTTGGGGGCAAGCTGCACATGCTCAGGTTGGTGTGTATTGCAAGAAATGTTTTATTTTTTTAATAGACTTAGCACCCCTGGCCCCCTTGTCAGGACAGTGTTTATTGGCCCTGTGCTGATCACATGCACTCCCCCAAGAAAAAAAAAAACTCTCTAGCATACAAACTGAACATGTGCAGCCTAGCCTCTGTTTTATCAGGAGATGGATTGGGGACAGTGGAAGAAGGAGAGAATCAGAGAAGACAGGATCAAACAGCCTTTTTAGACAATGCAGAGGATTAACCCCTTAGGTCCCACAGTGTGTATAACAAGTATGCTTTACTGCATATGCAGGCTGATTTTACTGTTGTGGGTTTAGTAAGACTTTAATTTCCAGTCTATTAGACTGTTAAACAATTTAGGCCTCTTGCACACTGCAGCTTGAAAAAGCTCGCTACAGATTTTTTTTTTACTGAGCTAAAATATAGCCTATTCATTGTAATGTGCCTATGCACACAGGCGTGTAAACAAGCGCTGTGTATTCTTCAGTAAAAAAAAAAAACTAGAAAAATCTGCATTTTTGGTCAGTAAATTACTCCTATATGTGCGCGAATGTGCGCGAATGTGCGTAAGTGTGCGCGATCTGCAGAAGAACGTGAGAATACGTTTACGTGCAATTGCGCGAATGCATATGCATGAAAATACGTGCAAATACATTAAAAAGGAGTCTGAAAAAGTAGATGCTCAAACAGGAGTATCGTGTGCAAGAGGCTTTATGCCCTGTACACACGATCGGACATTGATCGGACATTCCGACAAAAAAATCCATGGATTTTTTCTGACGGATGTTGGCTCAAACTTGTCTTGCATACACACGGTCACACAAAGTTGTCGGAAAATCTGATCGTTCTGAACGCGGTGACGTAAAACACGTACGTTGGGACTATAATCAGGGCAGTAGCCAATAGCTTTCGTCTCTTAATTTATTCTGAGCATGTGTGGCACTTTGTGTGTCGGATTTGTGTACACACGATCGGAAATTCCGACAACGGATTTTGTTGTTGGAAAATTTTATAGCAAGCTCTCAAACTTTGTGTGTCGGAAATTCCGATGGAAAATGTGTGATGGAGCCCACACATGGTCGGAATTTCCGACAACAAGGTCCTATCACACATTTTCTATCGGAAAATCCTATCGTGTGTACAGGGCATTAGAGTTTAAAGCTTCTGAGCAATGTTTTGGGAGTACTCCTCAAGTAAAGCATGTCCCATGCTCTGCTGGATGTTGGTTATCATTTAAAACCCTCCCTCCAGTGACACCAGACACTCCCCACCACTGAACACCTAAAATACATATATTTGAATTGTTTAACCTGCCCCAATAAGTATCTGTTCAGCATTCACATACCCCAGTTACATGCATAGTTAGCATGTTGCCTGTTTTGGCTTCCTTTTACCAAGAAATGACCAGAGGGTTGGAAAATGACTGGATTTCAACCTTAAAAAGCCAAGAAATTGTTTGGGAAACTGCTATTTCCTGAAACTGGATTTGACTTCCTCAAAACCAGAAGTATCCCCTTAAACACCTTTATCCCTAACATTTTGGCCTTTAAATCCTTTTTGCATCCAGTTTAGGGACTTTTGGTTCAGTTTTGACACATTTCCTGCCTACCTAAGACATTGGCCAAAGGTGTGAAAATTTCAGGGGCCACGCCCGCAAAATGGACCAAATTTATTTTTCAGCCAGTTTACCTGTTTTGGCTGTCTCTACACCACTATTTTCTTCTGTGGCTTCCTATGTCACATGCTTTGTCCATTGGACCATGAATAAACATCATTATTCTGCCAAGTTCCCCCAGTGTTCCTCTACTCCTACAAGCTACTGTTGCACAGGACCAAGCGCCCATGTGGATGAGCCCCTATGATTGACCTGGAGCATGCATGCAGACAAATCCAGTCACCTAGCAGGGAACTACTTTTTTTCAGCAATGGCAGCCGAGATGTTTCCTCTGTACGCATTTCCTTAAAACTTGAATACGTTGATTGAATTTTTCATTTTACTTCATGGTTCAGAAAAGGGAACCTGTGTGGTATGGATGCAACCTTTGTATGAGCCAACACCTATAGGCCATGTCCTGTCAATAACAATTAAACATACATATAGACATTTTGATACTCCACACCCAAAAAGCTGTCAGCTTGTCGGTGTTCCCATGTGTCTCTTTAATGTACACATGCAGTTATAATGCTGAGTAAGCGGTATTGCATGTAGCAGTGTGCTGGGGAAGAGACGCCTGCCAAGTTTAGCTGACTGGAGCTACTAAGATAAGCGCTTTTAATATTTTGGGCTTGGGCTGTCGATAAAGCCAAGGTCTTGTCACTCCTCTGATCCATGACAAACAGAAGAAGCTCAAAGAATATCATGTTGACAGGATACAGGGGGGTGATAAAGACCTGTTAGGAAAAGTAGAGGTTGCATCATATTTTCTGTGATGATACGTTACAGTGAAATAGATTTGTACCACTTGTGTTTGTTAAGAATGAAACTACACAGGTTTCCCTGTATGACGGATAGAGTAGAGTTGGTGTGACTACTGCCTATTAACTCAATACGGTGCTTTCCTCTGACCTACAAATTGTGATCATTTGTAATTTGCCTACATTTCCCTAATGAATGGACAGGATTTAGGAATCTATTAAGAAAATAAGCCACTTACTTTGCAAATATTTTAGTGGTGCAACACAACGAAGTGGGGCAGCATTTATTTTTTTGAAAAGTGTCTACTTAAAGTGACACTAAATGTGGTTTAAAATAAAAAATATCTATTTTAAGAGACATTAAAGGCTCATTAAAAAAATAAAATAAACAAATGTGTTACTTGCCTACTCTGTGCAGTTGTTTTGCATAGAGCAGCCCCAATTCTCTTCTTTTCGGGTCCTCTGCTGGCGCTCCTGGCTCCTCCCCCTTGACCAGTGCCCTCCCAATAGCAAAATAGCAAGCCGTACTCGCTAAGACTAGCGGTGCTTTACCACTGATGCCCTCGCGCTTTCAGTGTGAAAGTGCTCTTAAGATAAACTATGGGATTTGTAGTGTGCATAGAGCAGGGCCCATGATCACAACTAATGAGCAATGCTCGTTCCAAACAAACGTGAGGGGAAAAAGGCGAGCGTTGGAAACTCATAGAGGACGTTACAAGTAGGCACAAAAACACAATTAAAGTGTTAATAAACCCAGGACCCTGCATTCACTATATCTGGTCTTTCATGGTGCACAGAACATGGAAACGCAATAGTTTTAGTAAATTTAAACTGCTAAATACTTTTTCTCATTAGCGGTATATAGTAGTCTTGTGACTTTTATCAGTGTCTGGTTAAAGCTTGTATGAGGAATTTTCATTCTATTCTGACTGTCCTTTGCAGGGCCCCTGATCCTCTGTCTGGACAGTGCTCATTGGTCCTGTGCCAATCACATGCACCCTCCCAAGAAAAAAAAACCTCTCTGGCAATACACACCAAACTGGGCATGGACAGAGTGACCGCAAAGGCTCTGTCTTATCAGGAGATGAATTGAGGATATTGGAAGAGGGGGAGGATCAGAGAGGACAGGATCAAACAGCCTTTTTAAATAATATGGATTAACGCCTTAGGTTCCACAGTGGGTACAGCAGGCATGCTTTACTGCCTATACAGACTTTACTGTTGTGGGTTTAGTAACAGTTTAAGACACAATTTAAAAAAAAACGAAGTACTGTACAGGTCCACCAAGTAGTGTGTATGAATTATTTTTGGAGAGTATATCATTTTGTATCACTTTATGTGGGTCCAGTGGGCTCAGTACATTTTTTACATTTAGGCAACTATGCATCCGTAGAAGGAAGCATCTGCTGACTAATATTATGTAGTTGCTCTGAACACTTATGTTTGGTTTATCTATAACATGCTACTTGCCTTTTGTAGTGTCACTGCTATGATGAGACATCAGAGTCAGTATTATGTGGGTTCAGTACTTTTTCAAGCCCCTGACTCAAAACAAATATGCAGCAAGGAGAGCTTGAGGGAAATCACTAATTTGATTGGCATAGTTCCAGGCCGAAGAATCAAAGTATTAAAACGGCAGGATCAATGTCACAGCAAGACCACTATATTTTTTTTCCGATGTCACCAGTGGTAATACTGCAGTGGGAACAGTAGGTATCTTTAGGCCCCTTTCACACTGGGGCGGGGGTGGTGTCGGCGGTAAAACTGTGCTGCTTTACCATCATTTTAGCGGCAGTATTCGGCCGCTAGCGGGGTGGTTTTACCTCCCCTGCTAGCAGCCGAGAAAGGGTTAAAACCACCTCAAAGCGCTATGCCGGCGGTATAGCCGCGCTGCCCCATTGATTTCAATGGGCAGGAGCGGTGTATACACCACTGCTTCACCGCTCCAAAGATGCTGCTATCAGGACTTTTTTTTAGCATCCTGCCAGCGCACCACTCCAGTGTGAAAGCCCTCGGGGCTTTCACTTTGGAGACACAGCAGCGGCTCTTTCAGGGCGCTTTGCAGGCGCTATTTTTAGCGCTGTAGCGCCTGCAAAGCGCCCCAGCGTGAAAGGGGTCTTAGCAATCACCAAATCCAACAGTTACTGCAGACCTATTGAAGACCTAAATTGGAGTGCTTCCTATGTGCTATTGGGCTTTACATTTTACCCTTGGCTTTTTTTAATAAAACTGATATTAGCTGCACCTACAGCGAAATCCTGTCATGGGCAATAAAATGTGGATTCATTTTATTTCTGCTCTGTCAGCGCTTTAACAGGAAATGGCCAGTTAACAATGCAGTACAACAAGTAAACTCACAATGCACTGTTATTACAGGATGCCCTTTTTATATATATATATATATATACAAGGTGTTCTCTGATTAGTAGAAAATTGTAATATCACCACCCCGCCTCTTCACCACATCCAATGAGAGAATGCCTTGTATTTTTTTAAATGCATACAAGGCGTTTTGTGAATGGCAGCTGTGCAGAATGAACAACTCCCTGTGTTCACTATGCAGAAGGGCAGCTACTCGGCACAGAACCAAGAAGACTGTGGCGATCACTGTAGTAACAGCGACTACTACAGTGATTCTCTTCTCCACGGGTGTGGAATATGTCTGTATACTTACATTGGTCCAAGCTGGAACAATGTAACTATACATTAAAATCAATAACTGGAGTTTCGTTTTAATGCAGCATCTGCATACTTGCCAGCTGTTCCAGATTTGCAGAGACAGTCATGCCTTTTAAAGTATAACTAAAGGCAACACTTTTTTTTTTTTAGTTTTGTATAGAATGTAGAGGGATTCGAACACCTGTCAGGTTTTTATTTCTGTCTGTGCCCCAGTTAAGGAGATTCAGTGAGTGAAAGTAAACAAAATTCAAAATTTTGGGTTGTCCTCAGAAATTTTATAGAGGGGAAATCTTCCAATGGGGACACTAGTTCTGGTGACCTGGGGGTCCCCAATGAATTTCCTATGCAGGGATTTCCTCATACTTCCTGTTTGGCTATGGGACAGGAAGTGAAGGGAAATCCCTGAAATAGGACACAGATAAGGAAAAAAGGGGGTTATAACTCTCCCTTGCTCTATCCAGAGTGGAGTAGTTAATGGTTAGTAGTTAATGGTTCACAGAAAAAATGCTTTGAGTTCTGCTATAAAAGTCAAGTAGAGAGTAAAGGACTGCTGTAGGCTCTCTGCAACTGATCTTTTCCCCTTCAATGACTAAGGGTCCATTCACAAGGGTTGCTGCACTGCATGCCCCGTGCAGGTCTGTGTTTTACCAGCACGGGAATGCACAAGTGTTTTGTATCTATTCACAAGGGGCGACAGACCCAATGCCTCATGCAGGTATGTGTTTTCCCAGTAAAGGAATACACAATTTTGTGTATCCACATGCGGCTGCGGATCCCCAAACGTACACAGGGTGAGTTCAGGGACCCACACATACCTTTATGTCATATTGAGACAGCTCTGTCCATGCAGCTGCATGTCCCAATAGACTTCCATGGACTGCCATCAAAGGGATGCACACAACACCTGTGCATCCCTGTGCCAGGAAATCAAGAACCTGCACAGTGCACGACTGCATGCCCCATTCCCCTTGCAAATGTGAATGGATCCTTACTATGCCTTATTCCACACTTCAACCCTGTGTGAAGGCAGCCATCTTGGTAAAGGAACAGGACTTTGCTTGTCAGAGCTACTCTCTCTGATGACTGATGATTGGATGACTAGTGGTGTATTATTTAAGAAGCAGCAGGAAAAGTAAAAGAAGCACAGATCCACAGAATAAATGAAGCAGTAGCAGGGAGATCCTTGCACTTGAGGTCCTCAGATACAGCTTCCTCTTCAGCAAGGAGAATAGTAAGCAGCACAGCGAGTGGTGACATCACCCAATCTCGCAGAGAGTGGACTCCTAATTTTCCGGGGGAATACAAAACATAAGGTAAATGTTACAGGGCAGCACAGTGGTGTAGTGGTTAGTACTTTCACCTAGCAGCTGGTTCAAATCCCGACCACAACACCATCTGCCTGGAGTTTGCATGTTCTCCCTATGCCTGTGTGGGTTTCTCCGGTTTCCTCCCACACTCCAAAGACATGCTGGTAGGTTAATCATATCCTGTCTATTAAATTGGCCCTAGTATGTGTTTGTAAGGACGTCAGCACCCTTCGGGGTAAAGGACCGCGCTATATCAAGATGCAACTCAACTCAACAATTACCATTTTGGTGTTTATTATAAGATAGCAAATCTTCACATTTTGAGTTCAGGTCCAATTAAAATGTATGCTGCCAATGCTGGCTTGTAGTGGGATGAATTTGGTGGCTTCAGTATCTTTTAATGAAATTTGTGAATAATAAAAAAAATCTAATATCTATAGCAGAAGGATGCATGAATCTAGGAGCTCTCATTTCCACTTAATGTTTGCTAGTCATTATGTAGTTTGGCTTCATTCAGAGTGACTTTTGTGTTATCTTTTAATTTTAATTTAGACAACGACAGACGTGTGGAAATGTTACAGATTTACTTACTTCTGAAGTGCAAAAATGTGCTTGTTATACTGTAGGTTCCTTTTAACAATAATGCCCCGTACACACGGTCTGATTTTCCGATGGAAAATGTCCGATCGGAGCGTGTTGTCGGAAATTCCGACCGTGTGTGGGCTCCATCGGACATTTTCCATCGGATTTTCCGACACAAAGTTGGAGAGCAGGAGATAAAATTTTCCGACAACAAAATCCGTTGTCGGAAATTCCTATCGTGTGTACACAAATCCGACGGACAAAGTGCCACGCATGCTCAGAATAAATAAAGAGATGAAAGCTATTGGCCACTGCCCCGTTTATAGTCCCGACGTACATGTTTTACGTCACCGCGTATAGAACGATCGGATTTTCCGACAACTTTGTGTGACTGTGTGTATGCAAGACAAGTTTGAGCCAACATCCGTCGGAAAAAATCCTAGGATTTTGTTGTCGGAATGTCCGAACAAAGTCCGACCGTGTGTACGGGGCATAAGTGTCAAGGTTTTCAAAGTCAAGCACTACTGTTTTATAATAATAATTTTAATGACTTATTTGACCCCAAAAGTCATGCAGGCATATGTTTTGTTCTGTCATATCTTTCTCAGACAGGTATGTCAGGTATTCTAGTGAATTAGTAGCAAAACAAAGTACTTAACCCTTTTTCTTTTCTTTTCTTGCAAACCATATTTGTGTCAGTGACAAACAAAAAAAATTAAAGGGTATTTTATTATTATTCGTTGTGTAAAAAGGTAAAATATATTTTTGATTTGTTTAAGTTTTGAACAAAAAATAACATTATTCTGCCATTGTGTTGCTGTTTCTAGAATACTCAAAAGTCAGTGTTGTTGCCTTGTATTTTGTTCAGCTTTTATCATTTCTACAAACATTATGATGTTATGTTACATAATAACATATAAAATTATAAAAATAGAATCAGCATTTACTATTTTTTACTATCTACTTACTTTTTACTATCTAAATGAAATTGGTGCTTCTGTTCTATGATATCCGCCATCATGGAACACTTGAGAGAACTACTGTATGAATGCTATTTTGTAATTGTCTTTCTCAGAATCCTGTCGGTTGCCACCAATACAACCATCCATAAGAAGTAATGGAGTCCTATCCATGACTATGTGGAAATGGCTGTCAGGCAACAATAGTTAGCCTTTAAAAAAAAAAAAAAGATGGCTACAGCTATCTGCAGAAGTGTTAATGGTGTGTCAAAAACTAATGATGTTCTTTGGAATTTAATCTTCAGGTAGACAACTTTTTTAAGAGCAACAAATATCTTCATTATACCAAACCAGTATATTGTATTAATCAGTTCGAAGAAAAGAAAATTCTTCAATAGCATTAGTCACCTTAACAAAGCCCCATCTAACAGAACTCAAGTGGATTACTCAAAGTAATCTTGCGTATGAAAACAAGGATTAATCTGTGGATTGCTTAGCTGTGTTACAGCCTAGAACTCCAATTTAATGATTAATTCTCTCTCACCTATTACTTTGATAGCCTTAGTGTATAATGGCAGCCCAAAACTAATAAAGTTGAATACAATTTCCATGTGCTCCCAAAGTATAATTTCTGGAAAATGCATATCTGCAACTGGTTGAATGACTTAAAAGCTAAATTCACCACCTACCCCTTCTCCCCTTGTCTGAATCTACTTCTACAGCCCTACTTTCACTTATTTTAAACCACATAGAGTCTACCATCTCTACCAGGGGTGCTGCATGGCACTACACGGTTGAAATACCATTCTCTTACTCATTTCTTGTCTTTGTCCTACGTTAGGGCATAATATTACGCTGTTATTATAATATGTTCCCTGATTTGACACCTCCTTTTATTGTCATATGTACTGTCTACATACTGTTATCTACTTGATTTAGGTTGAACATGAGCTTCTGGCCCTCTAACCCTAGGTCAAACCTATGGAGACAACGACTCTCTTGTTGTGAATAATACATCCATCCATGTCACCATACCTAGCTAAGGCCTTATCTCTGTCCAACATTAGACAAAACCCCCTCTCTATTTGGGGTACTGATTGTCACTCCACATTATTAAAGTTTTTACAATGTTTGTATTACTTCTTCCAGTGGATGCCCACTGTCTTGGAACTATTTCTGTTATACATTGGTACATCCCTAACAGCTCCTTATTGTTACTCATATTTGATGTGTTACTTAAAGCTTTATATTTGACAATTAGGTACCACTTTTTTATGTACCTTGACATGTCAGTTATTATGCTTTAATAAAAATATTTGAACAAGGAAAAGCTAAATTTACCTTTGGAACATCTTACCCATATTTATTGTGGAAAATTGAACATGTTCCAGCTCCTGCCCCGTCCCTCCTCAATTCCCCCTTTTTTTGTAACAGCGAGTGGGGGTTGTTCTTCCTGCACCCGCTGTCACTTTTTTAAATAGCGCAGCTAAGCATGGTTCCTTCCACACAGCCGCATCATTCATGCACAGATTCGTGTGAATGAATAAACTACAAGCACTATAAGATTATAAGTAATCCCCTACTTATAATAATTTTTCACGTTTTGGATTTCACCCTGGTGATTTTCATTATAGGGGGGCAGCAGTCTTCTTCCTAGATTTTATACTCCTGAGCGCGGAACTACTGTCATTCATTTGTCTGTCACCTTTTAACAGGTGTACCCCCCCAGTTCTGCTGCTATGGATATCTTCGGATATATGGGTAATCGGAATATTAACCTCACAGGGATATTTAGCCAGGAGCAGGTTAATAACATGCAAGATATGTCCAGTCTTTTTAAACAGCTTAGACATCTACTTGAAAAGCAACTGAGGGTGTGGTGGGATATCGCCACCCTTGAAACATATATTGGTGAGAATATGACACAGAGAAGACTAAGGTGGGACCTAAACCCTAATGAAAATGGCGCCTCAGATGACGTCTTGATGATGAAACGCGTAAGGCATGGCCTCGTGATACGCACACGTCAGCACCTCTCTGTTCCAGCCTGTGTTACTTCCGGTTCTCGCTGTCGGGCGGTGGAACGCACGCTATACCACGCTGCCCCGCAGCTGTGAACCGGCTTTTTGGATTACTATTGGAGCATTGTCAGCTCCAGCGTTTTTATGGATTGTTTTTAACAGTTTTTACTATGGATTCTTATCAATAAACTTTAATATCTACGGATTCACGCTATGAAGTGTTTTCTTTCCTCACTTCATATGGATGCCTTTTACTGGGGACTACATTACGCCAGAACAGGATAAAGCACCCCTGGACGGAGGATCACATCCCGGTTCCGACAGCGCAGGATTGTCTGCATATGCCCTTTACCCCTGCGGGGGTTAGGGAGTCCGGTGAGTGTAAACACAAGTGGGGGTGCAGGGAAGGACGGGATAAACGCTGTGACCACGCTTTTCTTCACCAGAAGGACATTTTTTAGGACTTTTTTGCGGACATTTATTTTTTTTTCATAAAACAAGTTTTTTCACACACCAACTTTTTTATTTTTTGTTTTGATTTTTATGCACATAAGCGAAAAAATCTTTTTTCACATCTTCTCCTTAAGGAATTGCTTTGATTGTCATAATTGTATTTTTTAAGCACACATGCTGGGGTCTTTTTTATATATATTTTTTTATATATATTTTATATATTTTTTATTTGTTTCATTTTTTCATGTTTTATTCTCCACTTAATTATCCGCTTTGAATATCATTATTGGGTTTATATATTGGATCTTGTTTCTTTTGCCATTTTATAAGATACAGGTACCTTCTCTACACATATATAACCATTGTATAAAAATTTTTTTTTGCACGCACTTTTAGGAGCACGCTGCACTTTATCGTAGTTTACTGTATAGGTGGATTATGTAAGCTTGATACACTTCAGTCTCTGTATACATTTTGTTATATGCACAATAATATTAAAATTTTTTTTTTTGACACGAATATTTGGTATATATATGTTGAGGAAACACTTTTTTCACTTATAAATTTCATTCATAATTATCATCATAGTTGGACAGCGCCAATCCCCTACTTATAATATTTTTTCACAATAAACTACAAGTACTGTCTTACACCCGTGGAGACGTACTTGTAATTAGAATGAACTGCAGGCATGCTGATCGACAAGCCTGTAGTTCATTCACATTGCCTACAGCTCTGAAAAAGCCAGCCTGTACAGAGGCAGTAGCTAGTGTGTGTTGGACATTGCACCTACGATCTGCTAATTGTGGGTGCAATACTTTCCAGGCTCCTGTTTCAAAACATAATAAATACACATTTTTGTACCTACAAAAATATGTGCATTTATTATTTTTTATGTAAAGGTGAACTTAGCCTGTAAGCTGGCCATACACGGTAATTTTTTTTATTCAGTGGGCTGAACAAAAAAAAAAATCGATTACTCCATCCACACAAACTAGGTTGTTGTAGAAATTCCCCTGCCATTATATTGTATTCTGACAGCAACATCCACCACTGTCAGAGTATAATGCAGTTGCTGATTGACAGAAAACTTTCCAATGTGTCCCTTTGACAGAAGTCAATTAAACAATAGGCTCCTATTGAGTGGAGTAGCCCACACACTGATCGAAATTCATCTGGTCCAACAGGGAATATTGACCAGTGTATGGTCAGCTTTAAAGTAGACGTTTTATTTTATTTTTTAAGGAAAAGGGGTCGAACCTTTGTCAGTTTTTTATTGTTGTCTGTGGCCCTGTTGAAGAGATTTTAACCTAATCTCTGCCCCAATGTCACTAGTAGCTGGCGACAGGAAATGAAGAAAAATCTCTTCAAAAGGTTACAGACTTACAAAGAGATTTTTACTAGTCCCCACTCTACTTAAAAAAACTTTTATAGCTGCCTGTTTTAATTTCCCCTCATTTCCTCTCGGGTAACATCAATCACCGGAGTAGGAAGGTGTTGGCTTCCCAATGGAGACACTGCAGTAAATATTGACCTAAGCCTTTGTTACTCTTTGGTTAGACATCCACTTCTACTGTAAAGACAATATATTTGCTCTTTATAAATATATTAGAACTGGCTAATAACAATGGAAAGAACATTCTGTGCTCACTAGATTTCCTATATTAGGTAAATTTTTTTTTTGACATTTTCCAGAAGAGTTGGTGTATCTAAAGACATTATTTGGTAGCTACTGTACATTTTCCATGGGGGCGTGCAGCCCTCGTCAGGCTTGTAGTCAATGAGCTTTCTGGGTTCCTCAAATGACAGCAATGACAACAAATAAAAAATTTGGCACAACTTTGTAAGCCATTGAGTCTTATTAAGGTGATTATGCCGATATTAAACTGGTCACAAATTAAGACTTTTGTTTAGTCTGGCACTGGTTTGGTGTAAAACAGCAGTGGCACAATCACCATCATAGCAGCCCACAAATATGCTATGGAGCCTCGTCAGAAGCAGTAGGTGTCTCTGTAGTTAAACTAGGTACAGTGAGCTGTCACCATATACCCATTTGCCGCTGTCACTTGTAAACACAGTGGGAGCAGAGAAAGCCTCCCACTAACCACTTCCTCCACCAGCCTCTGACATCATCTAATGCAAAGCACAACAGAGTACACAAGTAGTAGGAGACTTCCTCTGCCCCACGCTGTGTTTAAAAGTGACAGTGGCATTCAGTAAAGGCTCGTACACTATAAGAAAATCAGGCGAACATTTTTAGTTCAAAGAATTTTCGTACGATTTTCGTATAATGTGTACACAACTTTCGACAGCTGATTCCGAATTTTCGTACAAAAATTGCCGAAGGGACAAACTCCAACATTTTTCTCGTACAGGAATAGAATGAATGATTTTCGTTTAATTTGTATCATTTTCATACCAGAAAAATCAAAAAAAAAAGACTGCGCATTATCAGAAACAATAAACAACAAAAAAAAAAGCCTTTGTCGTACGAGAATTTTTGTTCATCGTGATCTGCTGTAAAACAACGCGGAAAATCGTCCGCCCGATTTTCTTAAACTGTGTACCCCACTTTAACCACTTGCTGCCCACCCACCATCATATGACGGCGGGACGGTGCAGCTGTTATCCTGGGCCGCCGTCATATGACGCCGCTGCCTTCCAGGACCCCGCACGTGCCGCATCACTCGGGTCCCGGTGCGCTGCCTGGCGGCCGCGATGTCCGCCGGGCATCCGTGATTGCCCGGTAACCGAGCAGGACCGTGGATCTGTGTGTGTAAACACACAGATCCACGTCCTGTCAGATGGGAGGAGACCGATGGTGTGTTCGGTCTCCTCCCCTTGTGAATCCCCTCCCCCCACAGTTAGAATCACTCCTTAGGAACACATTTAACCCTACAGCGCCCCCTCCTGGTTAACTCCTTCATTGCCAGTCACATTTATACAGTAATCAATGCCATTTTATAGCATGGATCGCTGTATAAATGTGAATGGTCCCAAAAATGTGTCAAAATTGTCCGATGTGTCCAACGCAATATCGCAGTCACGATAAAAATCACAGATCGCCGCCATTACTAGTAAAAAAAAAAAAAATAATAATAAAAATGCTACAAATCTATCCCCTTATTTTGTAGACGCTATAACTTTTGCGCAAACCAATAAATATACGATTATTGCGATATTTTTTACCAAAAATATGTAGAAGTATATATATCGGCCTAAACTGAGGAAAAAATTTGTTTAAAAAAAATGTGGATATTTATTATAGCAAAAAGTAAAAAATATTGTGTTTTTTCAAACTTGTCACTCTTGTTTTGTTTATAGCGCAAGAAATAAAAACCGCAGCGGTGATCAAATACCACCAAAAGAAAGCTCTATTAGTGGGGAAAGAATGATAAAAATTTCATTTGGGTACAGTGTTGTATGACTGCGCAATTGTTATTCAAAGTGTGACAGTGCTGAAAGCTGAAAATTGGCTTGGGCAGGAAGGGGGTGAAAATGCCCTGTATGGAAGTGGTTAAGCTGCTACAGCATGTTTGTGTCATGCTGATGGAGGTCTGCATGGGGCCAAGGGTCATTTGTTTGCATTTGGCCTGTAGGCAGCATCGGAGAGATAGACAGGAGTAGGGTACTGAGCAGCAGCAAGTCATTTTGAAGTAATAAAATGACTCTGCTGGTACTCTGCTGGTATTATTTTATAGGGACATTTTCCAACTCCCCAGTCCATATGTTATACTGTACATTCCACAACCCTTCATTCTGTATGCCATTCTTTTTATATGCCACATTTATTATTCCATACTGCCTTACATCAAGTGCCATGCTGTATGTTCCTTATAGCACAATGCTTTGCTCCGTATTCTACATCCCCTCATTCCATATTCAATGCTGTACGTTCCCTATTCCACCCCACTTCATTCCATATGCAATGCTGTATATTCCCTAATCTACATACCCTAATTTCATATTCCATGCTGTACGTTCTCTATTCCACACCACTTCATTCCGTATTTCATGCTGTACTTTCCCTATTCCACATCACCTCATTCCGTATGCCATGCTGTACATTCCCTATTCTACATTGCCTCATTCCATATTCCATGCTGTATGTTCTCTATTCCACAGCACCTCGTTTCATATTTTATGCTGTACGTTCCCTGTTCCACCTTGCCTCATTCCGTATTCCATTCACTACATTCCCTATTCCAAACCAGCTTATTCCATATGTACATACCCTATTTCACACTGCATCATTCTATATGCTATTCTGTACATTCCCTATTCCACACCGCCTCATTCTGTATGCCATGCTGTACATTCACTATTCCACACTGCTTCATTCCATATTCCATGCTGTACATTTCCTATTCTACATTGCCTCATTCCATGCTGTGCATTCCCTATTCTACATTGCCTCGTTCTGTATTCCATTCTGTGCATTCCCTATTCCACATTGTTTCATTCCATATACTATGCTGTACATTTCCTATTTCGCAATCATATGCTCCATGTTGTACATGTTATATTTCCCACGCTGTGCTGTGCAGTCCTTTTTCTTCACTGCTTCACACATACGTTCCCTATTTCAAAATGTCACATTTTCCACGCTGTGCTGTAAATTTAATATTCCACGCTTACCCATGCTGTACGTTATATATTCCACACACCACCTCTTCTTTGCAGTGTGCTGTACATGTTATATTCCATAGACAGGAAAAAGAAGGTTAAAAGCTAATTCCATGTTACGATGCCCCCTCTTCCCAGATAATTTCTGTCCACAGAACTAGTCTGTAGTATTGTACTGTCTATGCTGACAGCTCTCCTGCTGCATGTCCCTGATTTAGATATTCTTTATGTTAAGATCAACATAAAGGAAGGTCGCTAGGGTGCCCTATCAACATTATGCCATGGGGTCCTATGAACTGTAGTTACGCCCCCTAAAAACAAGTATTATTATTGCTTTATGTATTCGACTTTATATTTAATATCAATGTACTACTACATTCAGTAGAAACAGATGATCGGAGCTGTGATGTAAAGTGCTAATGGAGGATTTAATGTGTTTTAAGCCTAATTGGGATTTGCCATGACACTTTCTGAGAGGCAGGGCATTGTCTGTACTGAGAGCAAAGACATTTCTTTTCAATGAGAGTGGGAGTAAGAAGAAAGACTTCTGTAGGAAATGCTGAAATTCCTAACAAGCTAATATGTAAAATTAGATTGAGTGACTTGAGGATGGACTCTCTTGAAAATGTAATAACATACACTGAGATAAAAGCTAAATCTTATAATTAATATCTTGAATGAACAGAGTTCAGTTTGATATATGTATTCTCCAAAATGCCTGGGTCGTTGGGCTTTCCGGATAAGGCGTCTTTGTGTAATTTAGAACAAAAAGTCTCAAATATTTTAAATATCCTTTTAGAATAGTCCCCGACATTCCTATCCTCATGGATTTGCAGTGTTTTACATCTATCTGTGTGAAAAAAATGTCTGCTTACTGTCTGTTTGTGTTTGTTAGTGGTTTAAGAGATGGGTGGTCATTAAGTGAGCCCTTTAAATCACTTTAAATAGTTTTAAAACTTATCTAATCTTGCCTCAGGCCAGGTTCACATCCATGCACTGTGGAAACACTGTGTGTTGTGTTAAGGGTTGCTTAAATGGGTCATGTTGGGTAGGCAGTACTGCCCAACGAACACGACAGGGGGTATAATTTTTGCAGCAGCCATGATGCTCGTGTACACCCTGTCCGCTGCCTTTGCACTTTGGCCTGTTTCCACGGGCTTCAGCTTATATAAGAGCAGTATAAGCATGAAGCAAGCTTTGACAAAGCATTCGTAGAGTTTTCAGCAAGATTTGTTAAAGCTTTTAAAGTACCATTCAGCTCCAGTTTGTAAATATTGAACACAGAACCTAAAAGGAATGCTGATTGCCACTTTAAATAAGCTGTTAGCAGACTTCAGCGCTTCTTGAAGCTTGTTGAAAGCCTACTGAAGCCTGCTAGCAGCTTGCTTAAAGTGGCAACCAACACTCCCATTAGAATCTATGCTCATCAATTACAAACTGGAATTGAATGGTACTTTATAAACCTCAGCAAAGCTTGATGAAAGCTCTGCAAATGCTTTGTCAAAGTTTGCTGTTCACACTGCTCTTATATAAGCTGGAGGGGAGGTTGAGGGTAGTAAAAACATGGCTTAACCAAATGTTTTAATTAACCCTAACCACAAATAATAATGCCCCGTACACACGGTCGGATTTTCCGATGGAAAATGTCCGATCGGAGCGTGTTGTCGGAAATTCCGACCGTGTGTGGGCTCCATCGGACATTTTCCATCGGATTTTCCGACACACAAAGTTGGAGAGCAGGAGATAAAATTTTCTGACAACAAAATCCGTTGTCGGAAATTCCGATCGTGTGTACACAAATCCGACGGACAAAGTGCCACGCATGCTCAGAATAAATAAAGAGATGAAAGCTATTGGCCACTGCCCCGTTTATAGTCCCGACGTACATGTTTTACGTCACCGCGTTCAGAACGATCGGATTTTCCGACAACATTTGTGTGACCGTGTGTATGCAAGACAAGTTTGAGCCAACATCCGTCGGAAAAAATCCTAGGATTTTGTTGTCGGAATGTCCGAACAAAGTCCGACCGTGTGTATGCCCTATAAGACCTTAAGGTCCCGCAGCAGTCTGCACCACCATTCCCAGCATACGCCTTTGTCCCAGCAACATTATTTAATACTGTATAGAATCTGTTCGGGCATAGCCGCTTTGTGCCTCTTCCAATATGCCTCTTCCAATATCAGCTTTTAGTTCTCCATTGCATTGGTTATGCCTACATATAAAAATATCACCATGCTAGAAGACACGTTTTACACATTCCTAGAGGACTCTTCATGTACTCTGCTTTCTTGTGAGTCACGACTCAGTGACTTGCATCGCTGTGCCTTTATGAAAAGGCACTCACTACCGTGCGATGGAACAAGTGTTTATAGCTCTGGGTATTTGCATAGTGCTGGTGGTGTGGCTCACTGAAAAACTGATTTCTTCAACCACCAGCTGTCAACCTTTTTTTTATGCAGTTGGGAACCTTTAGGCTCGGTTCACACATGGGCGGCACGACTTGCAGGTCGCCTCAGCGAGGCGACCTGCAAACGACTGCGGGGCGACTTGCGAGACGACTTCTGCATAGAAGTCTATGCAAGTCGCCCCAAGTCGCCCCCAAAGTAATACAGGAACCTTTTTCTAAGTCGGAGCGACTTGCGTCGCTCCAATTAGAACGGTTCCATAGCACAGAACGGGAGGCGACTTGGTCGCCTGACAAGTCGCCCCAGTGTGAACCGAGCCTCAGCTGCTATGTATGTAAATTAAAAAAAAAAAAAAATATATATATATATATATATATATATATATATATATATATATATATATATACACAGTATAGTATCTTTTCTTTTTGATGTGTGAGCGTTTTGTTAAAAGTGGGCAAAAGAATATAGCATCTGCCAAAAATTCATTTATTTATATGGTGCTGACAATTTAAGCAACACTTTACATACTGCAGATTCACATCAGTCACTGCCCTCATGGAGCTTGCAATCTAAGGTTCCTCATCTTCTATGCATACATACACATACAAGGGCCAAATTAGACAGGAGCCAATTAATCTACCCCACAAGCGCAGGAGGAACATGCAAACTCATTGAAGATACAAGAGCACAGTGGCACAAAATGCCCATTGAACTGGAGTAGAACAGTATTGTCAGGGTCTGAGGTCAGGCTCAGGGGCCAGTGGCTGTTGCAGTAAAGAGGTTCACAAGTAGTCAGCTGGAAATATACAAGCAGATCCCTCTAGCAGATGACACGGGCTTACTTGAGGTGCAGGATCTAAGCACTAGCTGGTTTTCACCAGAGCTCCTGATGGTGGAGATGGGTTTCATTGCATGCTAATGCCAGGTCGCATCCCTCTGGATTGCCCAACAGGCAAAGAGCAAACAGGGGTCAGGTAATGGCTAAAGCAGATAAGGAAGCAGAAGCAAAGTCAATGAGCACGCCAAAAGGTCAGCAATGAGTAGCAGCTGAATGGGATCAGAGAGAAGCACAGTCAATGAACAAGCCAAGGATTTATAATGAGTGGTAGCAAAGATAAGGATAGCAGCAGGTATGCAAGAAGTCAGGTATTGGCTGGAGAGATCACAATAATCTGTCAAACAGGAAGTGCAGAGACATGGCTTTAAAGGGGTTGTAAACCCTCAAGTTTTTTCACCTTAATGCATCCTATGCATTAAGGTGAAAAAACTTCTGACACTGACCGGCCCCCCAGCCCCCCTCGTTTTACTCACCTGTGCCCTTCGTTCCCTCAGCGGAGACGCGCTGTACCTCTCTTCCTGGGGTTCTCCTTGATTGGATAGATTGATAACAACGCAGCCATTATCTCCCGCTGCTGTCAATCAAATCCAATGACGCGGGTGCCGAGTCCGGCATTCATTGTCTATGAACGCAAATGTTGGACTCGTTAGCGCGCCCGCCAGCTAACCCCCTGGGAGAGCACTTCTCCCAGGGGGTTTACAGATGCAAGGAGGAGCTGCGAGCACCGCCAGGGGACCCCAGAAGATGAGGTTCAGGACCACACTGTGCAAAATGAACTGCACAGTGGAGGTAAGTATGATATGTTTGTTATTTAAAAACCTATAAAAAGAAGGTTTACAATCACTTTAAGGAAGTTATGAAAGAATCAAGGAGTTCAAGGTTCCCCTACAAACAAGATACAATGCAAGTTTGTCCAAGGGATCAGGCAGGGTGCTGTCCAGCATCTTAGGAGGCATAGCCAGAAGTGCTACAGCCAAATACAGCAGAGTTCCCAGGTTCAGATCTGGAACCTGACAAATACATGTTATATGGTGCTCTACTCAATAAGCCATAGCGCATGTTATATTTCTGTCACATAACCTGTAGCAGCCAAATATCACATACAATAAAAGTAGTTTTTAACAGAACTTTACTAAAAAAATATGTCCCACAATCCACATCATTTGCGATAAACAACACCTGCTGAAATGCTGAAAGAAAAATAAAACAACAACCTCCGACACGTCCGATCTCATTGCTTCCCTCACACTGAGTGACATCTCCAGATCCATGCCGCTAAAGTAAACAAATGGGTGGGGTTTCCTGACTGACAACATTGGCAAAATATGGACATGACCATATTTGGTCAATAAAGGGACACTAAAGGTTCAGTTTTTATTTTTTTAAAATAACAAACATATCATACTTACTGTGCAGTTCGTTTTGCACAGAGTGGCCCCGAACATCCTCTTCTGGGGTCCCACAGCAGCTTTCTCGGCTCCCCCCCCGCAATAGATAACCCCCTCTAGGAAGCTCTTTCCCAAGGGGGTTACCTTGCGGGCATGCTCCAGTGTCATACACTCAGCGTGCATAGCCGCCGAGTGTATGACCCGGCCCCGCCCCCCGGAGGCCACGTCACTGGATTTGATTGACAGTAGCGGGAGCCAATGGCTGCGCTGCTATCAATCTATCCAATGAGGAGCCGATCAGCCATGGAGAGAAGGACGCGGGATCGCGCCCACGGAGATGCGGGGCTCAGGTAAGTAAAATGGGGGCCGGAGAGTGCAAGGTGTTTTTTCACCTTAACCTCCCTGGCGGTATAATTATTTCAGATTTTTGCGTCTCAAAGCGGTACAATTATTTTGCATAGAAGTTTGGTGTTTTATATTGTAGGCCGGTAATTCTTAGCAATAACACACTTATATCTGTCCACCAAGAGCATAGTAGATATCCCGGGTATGATGAAGTTTGAAACACAAAATCATAAATTATAATATAATAAATAAATATAAATAATTATAAAAAATAATAATAAAATACATTTCCCCAAGATTCACTATTGTTCAATTCTGCAAGTGTTCTAATTTACTATCGCTGTTTTCTAGCTGGTCTAAAACCACTTTAGATGTAAAGGGACACTTTGTGGTTGCTATGGACAATCTCCAGTTTCCAAGCAGAAAGAACAGTATATATATCATATAAAACTGCATGCAGGGCATTGGACAAAGCACTGGGGACAAAAGGGATGTGAAATAATTTCATACAGTAATGATATCTGTAACATTACAGTGTACCGTATGTGTTATGAATTTTCACTTTTTTTAATTTGCCGCCAGGCTCCGCCCCCGTGTGTCACGACGCTCGCAGGGAACGGAACCCGGCACACAGGACATCGGGGTGGAGGACACAGCCCACGGACACAGTGGGGGGGACATCGCAGGATCCTGGGGACAAGGTAAGTAACCTTTTCCAGGATCCTGCAATGCAATCCCGAGTGTGGCTCGGGGTTACCGTTAATGGTACTGAAATTTAACCCAGAGCCACACTCGGGAATACCATCAGGGAGGCTACTGCATAGGATGCATTAAGGTGAAAAAACATGAAGCCTTACAACCGCTTTAAACAAAGGGCCGAATGAGCTAGATGGTATTGTTAGGTTTTTAGGATGCCAGCGGATCCTGACTCCCTGACAACCAGTAGCCCTCAGCAGGAGCTGTCCAATGTTAGCATTGGTAGTAATACTGCTGCTAAATGTTTTACTTACCGCTGTAGCCAGAGGTCCAGTTTACGATAACATTAGGAGTCAAATAACATGTAAAATACTGAAATAAAAATCATTGCATGTATTTACGCATGTTTTTTACTGAATTGACTACTTTAAAAATAAATACAGCATTAGTTATTTTACTCCAAAACTTCATGTGGTCTTTATCTTTTAGTGAATTGATCTTGTAGGGATAGCAGTCTTTTTTATATAACTTTGTGTCATCTCCATTCTTATCACAGTCAGGACCTTCTTTTTGGCAACAGGCGTCCCGCGATTCTGTGTGCGAGATTTTACCGCGATTCGCCAGGTGACAATCGCGGCAAAATCTTGCTGCGATTTGGGTGCCCTTAAAAGTAATAGGGATCGCAAGCGTGTCCCACGTTTTGCAGCGATTCTGGACCATGGGAAGAATTCAGAATACCATGGTGCAGGCGGATCCTAAACTTAAATCCATAAAAGCCTATGTGTCCATGCACAAGCTTCAACCTCCCTTAACCTCCTTCTCCTGAACGTGGAATAATCACATTCAGGATAGGAAAGTTTTGACTGCCGCCTGCAAAACGGGTAAAATCACTCTTTTCATTTTCCGCCAGCCGGCAGTCAAAGTAGTTCAAGTGTACATGAAGCCTAAAGAGGAATTCCCCCCCAGCCACTACCACAACCATTTTTTTGCCCTCACCTTTTTTTGTCAGGTTATCCACAAGAAAACATTCAAATCCAGGGAATCCAATAGTGTTCAAAAAGGATCAACTGCTCTACTGCTGCCATCTTCTCTCGCCTTCGTTAGGTGCTTGTTGTCTCTTATTTATTCATTACAGGCATTTATACAGCATCATCAATTTACACAGTGCTTTACATATATATTGTACATCCACACCAGTCCCTGCCCTCATGGAGCTTACACTCTAGGGTCCCTAACTCACATTCATACACATAGTAGGGCCAATTTAGATAGGATCCAATTAAACTACCAGCATGTCATGTCTTTGGAGTGTGGGAGGAAACCAGAGGACCCGGAGGAAACCCACACAGGCACAGGGAGAACATGCAAACTCGAAGCAGGTAGTGTCATGGTTGGTATTCCAACCGATGACCCTAGTGCTGATGATGTATGTAGCTGGCCCCCTGATGATGCCCATGTGCCACACAACATCAACAGGGGCTGGCTGCAAAAAAACAGGAAAAGACAACTGGCCTGGAATTTCCGACGGGATTCCGCTCAAGTTTGCCTGCATACACACGGTCACGCAAAAGTTTGCTGAAATTATGACCGTCAAGAATGCGGTGACGTACAACACTACGACGAGCCGAGAAAATGACGTTCAATGCTTCCGTGCATGCGTCGAATTGTTGGCATTACTGACAAATCCCTTCCAACTGTCACTGGGACAGGTATCCACGTTGGAAGATTTTCATATTTTCATGTTCTGGAGACAGCTCAAACTGTTGGAAGTTCCTTCACTTTTAGACCCAGTGTCAGTGCCCACCAGGACAATTGAGGAAGTGAATCTCCCTATAGAAATTAAAGCTGACAGAGGTTCTAACTCCTCGCCCCTGAAAAAAAGTTTTGCCTTTAGATACACTTTGAGGAAGAAGTAAGATAACTCTGCTGATTGTGATTGGCTGTTACTTTGGGTTTACGCGTTTGCTTACAACGGGTATTAATTTGGGTCTAAATCAGGTTACACTGCATAGCCTGCATTATGGCATGATACATGGGATGGAACCTGTACCCATGTAGATTCCTTCAGGCTTCACAAAGTTTATTTTCCAGGGGAACATACAAGCCTCCTGAGACACACTGATGGAACTTTCAGCCTGTGATAGCTGTGTAGAGTACACACCACTGGCCACCAAGCATGCTTAGCTTATCTTTGTGCTCACTGTGACTGCCCACCTTCTTTCGTTTCCTGAATAAAAGTCATTGTTACTGAAATATTTCAGTCATTACTACACATTTTTCATCTAAAGGAACATACATTTTCTTGTCTCTATTCTCTGCCCTTAATGTTTCTCACAACCAAACATTCCACTTAACAACAGGAAGGTCACTATATTACAGGAAAGCCTTTTCTTGTTGAATAGAAGGCATGGCGCACAATATTGTTCCTAATGTAGACTGTCGAAGTGACATTTTTTTCATTACAGGACTAAAATAACTGTAATGATAGGAATAACTGTAAATATCATTACTAAGAACAAGGTATGGCTTACAGGGATGAGGTGAATGGCAAATTCTCCAGGAAATATTTAACCTTAATATTATGCATGCCCAATTCCAAACATTGTTAGCAAAAGAAGAATTTAAAAAACATGAGCAAGGGAATGTATAGTAGTTTGTAAATAATTTATCATACATTTTTATTCAGGAAAATATACAGTGCCTTGCACAAGTATTCACCCCCTTGGCATTTTTCGTGTTTTGTTGCCTCACAACCTGGAATTAACATGGATTGTTTGAGGATTTGCATCATTTGATTTACAGAACATGCCCACAACTTTGAAGATGTTTTTTTTTTGTTTATTGTGACGCAAACAACAAATAGGACAAAATAACAGAAAAAGTCAATGTGCATAACTATTCACCCACCTAGTCAATACTTTGTAGAGCCACCTTTTGCGACTATCACAGCTCCAAGTCGCTTTGGATAAGTCTCTATGAGCTTGCCACATCTTACTACTGGGATTTTTGCCCATTCCTCCTTGCAAAACTGCTCCAGCTCCTTCAAGTTGGATGGTTTGCGCTTGTGAACAGCAATCTTTAAGTCAGATTTTCTATTGGATTGAAGTCTGGGCTTTGACAAGGCCTTAAACCACTCAAGTGTTTCTTTAGCAGTGTGTTTGGGGTCATTGTCCTGCTGGAAGGTGAACCTCCGTCCTGGCCTCAAATCACACACAGAGTGGTACAGGTTTCGCACAAGAATATCCCTGTAGTTAGCACCATCCATCTTTCCCTCAACCCTGACCAGTTTCCCAGTCCCGACTGCTGAAAAACATCCCCACAGCATGATGCTGCCATCACCACTTTTCACTGTGGGGATGGTGTTCTTTGGGTGATGTGATGTGTTGGGTTTGCGCCAGACATAGTGTTTTCTTTGATGGACAAAAAGTTAAAATTTAGCCTCACCAGACCAGAGCACCTTCCTCCATACATTTTGGGAGTCTCCCACATGCCTTTTCACAAACTCAAAACATGCCATTTTGTTTTTTGCTGAAAGTAATGACTTTCTTCTGGCTATTCTGCCATCAAGCCCAACTCTATGGAGCGTACGCCTTATTGTCGTCCTATGTACAGATACTCCAGTCTCTGCTGTGGAACTCTACAGCACCTACAGGGTTACCTTAGGTTTCTGTGCTGCCTCTCTGATTAATGCCCTCCTTGCCCGGTCCGTGAGTTTTGGTGTGCAGCCGTCTCTTGGCAAGTTTGCTGTTGTGCCATGTTCTTTCCATTTGGTTATGAGAGATTTGATGGTGCCCCTAGGGATCATCAAAGATTTGGATATTTTTTTATAACCTAACCCTGACTTGTACTTCTCAACATTGTCCCTTACTTGTTTGGAGAGTTCCTTGGTCTTCATGGCAGTGTTTGGTTAGTGGTGCCTCTTGCTTAGGTGTTGCAGCCTCTGGGGCCTTTCATAAAGGTGTGTATATGTAATGACAGATCATGTGACACTTAGATTGGACACAGGTGGACATCATTTCACTAATTATGTGACTTCTGAAGGTAATTGGTCACACCAGAGCTTTTTATGGGCTTCATAACAAAGGGGGTGAATACATATGCACATGCCAATTATCATTTTTTTATTTCTGAAAAATAGTTTTATGTATATATTTTTCTAATTTTACTTCACCAACTTAGACTATTGTGTTCTGATCCATCACATATAATTCAGATTAAAAAACACTGAACTAAAGGCTCTAATGTAACAGAATAGGTAAAAATAAATAGGTAAAAAATACTTTTGCAAGGCACTGTACAATAGTGCATGTTACTATTTTGCATCCTTATTTTGAGACAGCAGGGGGAGCTTTAGACTCCTTTTCACATTTTCCAGGCTCCCACTCTTCTCCTGAAAAAAAAGCCTGCTTACAGAACTCCTTCATTCAAGCTGAAATTTACCCACACATGCGAACTGTTCATCTCTTATTATTTTGTTTGAACAAAGTGAGCCAGCATTAGTATAGAAGTCGAATTTTCTACTTTCAAATGCTGGATGCTTGTTCTGGGTTAGTGGCATAAAGTATTAAAGTGTATATAAAGTCATAATGTACTTTTAAAATTCTGGGTAAAGTAGGGTAGATTACAACTCTATGGGGGTTATTTACTAAAGGAAAATCCACTTTGCACGGCAAGTGCACTTGGAAGTGCAGTCGCTGTAGATCCGAGGGGGACATGCAAGGAAAATAAAAAACAGCATTTTAGCTTGCACGTGATTGGATGATAAAATCAGCAGAGCTTCCACTCATTTCAGATCTATCCCTTAGATTTAGAGTGACTGCACTTCCAAGAGCACTTTCAGTGCAAAGTGGATTTTCCTTTCGTAAATAACCCCCTATGTTATGTTTTTACTGCTGTCCCTACTCTGGAGATCTACCCTCTCAATCTGTCCTGGTTATCATGGTCACAAAGGCCTGAAGTGATCAGAAAAACAGAATTTTTACAGTTGTCACCAGAACAAGAGGGATATTTTCCTCATTTTTCATCTCGCTTCCTGTTGTGTTTTCGGGACAGGAAAATAAGAAAAATCACTACTCCTACTCTATCCTATACATAGACTTTAAAGCCAGAGATAACTAACTAACCAGCAGTTTCATAGGAAGGTCTGCTGTGGTAGCCTAGCCTCTGCCCCCTTAAAGTGGTTTTAAACCCTTTTATATCCCCAGTGAAGTGAATAGCTTCAGGTGATACACAGAAGTGGAACAAATCCTACTACATAGGTTGCATCTGTTTATCTGCAGTCTTCTCTTCTCTACATCCATTCAAAGTCCAGAATTTATAAAGCTTGTCTGAGCTTTGGGAAAAAAGGGGTGAAGTTACACTCTGCAGAGTTCAGTGAGGAGGGAGGGGACGCACCCCTCTTTGCACAGCACACAGGAACTGAGCCGAGAATGTCAATCAGCTGGAGGTCCCTCCCCTGTCACCTTTTTTCTCTTGGTGTCAGGAAAACTTGTCAGAGGTGATTCATGCAGATAGCAGAGAAATGAAGCAGCAGACAGAAATTACACTTAGTGCTCTTAAAGTGTTACTAAACCCACAACATTAAAATCAGTCTGTATATGCAGTAAAGAGACAATATGGAGTGAGAGTAAATTTCTACAAAATGAGAGAGATTCCCCTTTTAGGTAGTTGTTACCAGAACAGGTGTTTCCATTTGATGATTTTCCCTCACCTATCATTCCGGTGACAGCTGTAAAATGCTGTATTTCCCATCACTTTCTATCCCAGCGACCATCAGTAGAACCTACCTTACTGGGACACAGACAACAATAAAATGTTCACAGGGATTTTAATAATTCCCTTGGCTATACATACACATTAAGGTTGTGGTTGGGGATTAAGTGTAAGATTAAGTTTTACTGTCAAGGTTAGAATCCAAAACCAGCTGAAACTTTTTATTTTGTTACGGACAGGAAGTGATGAGAAATCTGACCAGCGAGGACACAAAGACGAAAAAACATTTTTTGTAGACTGAGAACTGGTAGGACTTTCTGACAATGTTTTTATTGCTGACCCTACCTTCCTGCCCCGGTGACACCCATACACCCTCCCCCCCCCATATGTTCCAGTAGTAGTTGTAGGTTGACGTGATGCCTCTACATACTTTTAGTTGCACTTCTTTGTAGAACCAAGCCCCACACAGAAAAAAACTACCAGCACAAGGCCTCCATCTCTAAAATCTAAGGGACAGCAACTATGTATATTAGCAGTCCTTTAAGCCACACGATCAGCAACAACCTAATTAATACATTAAATGTATATATCTAAAATCTCTGCCATCACATACACATTTTTATTGTTTAGATTTGAGCTCCTCTGTAAGTCCTAGAGGTTATTCAGTCACCGATTTTTTATGCTTAGGAAAAGGAAAAGAGCTCTCTTTGAAGATGTATGTATCAGTCAAGTAGTATCCAAAAGATCAGCCGCTGTAGCTGAAGTTAATCAGGTCTTTTTATGATGTCAAATGGATCAATACCCCAATATATCTTCTTCTATTTATGCCCCAAGTAAGCCAAGTTATTGAGTTTCAAGTAATGCACTGTACATCCATACACTACACCTTAACAGTGTAAGGATATCTGTTTGACCTTTATTGTTGAGCGCTCAGTAGTTTATGAATTTTTTTTCTTTTTTTTTATGTTTTTGATCATAATAATATATACAGTATCTCACAAAAGTGAGTACACCCCTCACATTTTTGTAAATATTTTACTATATCTTTTCATGTGACAACACTGAAGAAATGACACTTTGCTACAATGTAAAGTAGTGAGTGTACAGCTTGTATAACAGTGTAAGTTTGCTGTCCCCTCAAAATAACTCAACACACAGCCATTAATGTCTAAACTACTGGCAACAAAAGTGAATACACCCCTAAGTAGAAATGTCCAAATTGGGCCCAAAGTGTCAATATTTTGTTTGGCCACAATTATTTTCCAGCACTGCCTTAACCCTCTTGGGCATGGAGTTCACCAGAGCTTCACAAGTTGCCAGTGGAGTCCTCTTCCACTCCTCCATGATGACATCACGGAGCTGGTGGATGTTAGAGACCTACACTCCACCACCTTCTGCTTGAGGATTCCCCACAGATGCTCAAAAGGGTTTAGGTCTGGAGACATGCTTGGCCAGTCCATCACCTTTACCCTCAGCTTCTTTAGCAAGACAGTGGTCGTCTTAGAGGTGTGTTTGGGGTTGTTATTATGTTAGAATACTGCCCTGTGCCCAGTTTCCGAAGGGAGGGGATCATGCTTGGCTTCAGTATGTCACAGTACATGTTGGCATTCATGGTTCTCTCAATGAACTGTAGCTCCCCAATGCCGGCAGCACTCATACAGCCCCAGACCATGACACTCCCACCACAATGCTTGACTGTAGGCAAGACACACTTGTACTCCCCACCTGGTTGCTGCCACACACCCTTGACACCATTTGAAAGAAATAAGTTTATCTTGGTCTCATCAGACCACCGGACATGGTTCCAGTAATCCATGCCCTTAGTCTACTTTTCTTCAGCAAACTGTTTGCAGGCTTTCTTGTGCATCATCTTTAGAAGAGGCTTCCTTCTGGGATGACAGCCATGCAGACCAATTTGATGCAGTGTGCGGCGTATGGTCTGAGCACTGACAGGCTGCCCCCCACCCCTTCAACCCTTCAAACTCTGCAGCAATGCTGGCAGCACTCATACGTTTATTTCCCGAAGACAACCTTTGGATATGACGCTAAGCCCGTGCACTCAACTTCTTTGGTCAACCATGGCGAGGCTTGTAATGAGTGGAACCTGTCCTGTTAAACTGCTGTATGGTCTTGGCCACTGTGCTGCAGCTCATTTTCAGGGTCTTGGCAAACTTCCTAAAGCTTAGGCCAGTGATGGCAAACCTTGGCACCCCAGATGTTTTGGAACTACATTTACCGTGATGTTTAGCTACACTGCAGAGTGCCTGAGCATCATGGGAAATGTAGTTCCAAAACATCTGGGGTGCCAAGGTTCGCCATCACTGGCCTAAGCCATCTTTATGTAGAGCAACAATTCTTTTTTTCAGATCCTCAGAGAGTTCTTTGTAATGAGGTGCCATGTTGAACTTCCAGTGACCAGTATGAGAGAGTGAGAGCAATAACACTAAATTTAACACACCTGCTCCCCATTCACACCTCAGACCTTGTAACACTAACGAGTCACATAACACCGGGGAGGTAAAATGGCTAATTGGGTCCAATTTGAACATTTTTTCACTTAGGGGTGTACTCACTTTTGTTACCAGCGGTTTAGACATTAATGGCTGTGTGTTGAGTTATTTTGAGGGGACAGCAAATTTACACTGTTATACAAGCTGTACACTCACTACTTTACATTGTAGCAAAGTGTCATTTCTTCAGTGTTGTCACATTAAAAGATATAATAAAATATTTACAAAAATGTGAGGGGTGTACTCACTTTTGTGAGATACTGTATATGAGGCTCTACAAAGCCTTAGAGGCTGAAGGACTTAACACAGCATACTAGCAGCAGAGAGGACCTAGAACTGTTTGAGAATAAAACACTTTATAAGAACCGTAAGGCCTCTCACAACAGCAGCAGTTACTGTCCTTTGGAAAAGTGATCTGCAATGGACTGCCTCTTTTACCGCCTGTTTTAACCTTAAAAAGCGCACGCCACTGCTCTTCAGCTACGTGTATTAAACTTGAATAAGTAGAATTTGGTGACATTGTGTACCGTTTTTGTGTACATCCTTGAACAGCTACTGTACATACTGTCTTTTAGGTGTACCTACTGTCTTTTAGGTGGAAGGACAAAATTACGGCTCAACAGCTCCATCTGCCCATGTGAATAAGGCCTAAGAGCAGTTAGTATTTAAAAGTACTTTTTTTTTTTTTGTTAGGGCAGAGGCCTGCGCTATAGCAATGCCTGTTTAGAGATCTAGAACACCCTTCAATTTTATAATTGCCATTTTTGATGCAACTGAGAGCATGCTTCTGTTCACTTTCAAATGTGGTTGTTAGTTGTAAGTAACTGAGGATTTTGCACATCATCATAATGATAATAATTCAGAGTCTATATCAGATCTCCAGCTTTCAGCTCTTCAAGTCATCTGGAATATGTTTCCAGCAGAGGGCCATAGCTTACAGCAGTATGCCCAAAATCTGCAACTATCACATGTTCTTGTGCAAACTGTAGTTAGAAACCTGCTAACAGACAATTCAGCAGGTGACTGTCAGATAAAAAAAGCAAGTTCACGTTAGGTAGAGCATGTGATAAATACAGTTTTAAGGAACATTGCAAAACATTTTTACAATATTGTTATGATCTTATTATCATACCTTACATGCCAGATTACAAAGGGTTGCAGAGTGTAGTCGTTTATAGAAAAGAAATGACAGTTTTATTCCGAGAATTAGAATTCTTGCAACACTACCTGGGTTCTCTCCTTTGGACTGGAAATTTTTGTTTGTACAATTTAAGACCTCTTTAATTGTTGTTTATTGCATGGAAAAAAACCCTGCATGCTCAGCTGGACAGAGGCTAAACATTTAACCTTTTCCCTCCAGTGTAACTCACATACACTATATTACCAAAATTATTGGGATGCCTCCCTTTACACACACATAAACTTTAATGGCGTCCCGGTCTAAGGCCCCTTTCACACAGGCTTTTCGATTAGGTCTGCCTGTCAGTTGTTCAGACGAACCTAAACAGAGCCTCCATTCACTCCTATGGAGCGGCGGATGTCAGCGGTGATATGTCCACTAACATCCGCCGCTATCCAATCCGATGCTGTTCGTGAAATCCAGATGGATAGTGACCCTATTTTCCATCAGTCTGGAGGATCGGATGAAAATGGACAGACGGTCCATTTTCAGCCCATCTCCCCATAGAGGAGAGCGGGGCTCTGACAGGTCCATCTCTGCAAAGTGAGCGGAGACGGACTTGTTATCCGCCTGCTCAGCGGTAGGGGTGCAACGGATCAAAAAACTCACGGTTCGGATCGTACCTCGGATCAGAGATCGTGGATCGGATCATTTTCGGATCAGCAAAAAAAAAAAAGACAAGACAAATAAACATAACCCCCACTGTAGTATCAACAATCTCCCCCCACTGTAATAATCACAATCTCCCCCACTGTAATGTTCACAATCTCCCCCACTGTAATGTTCACAATCTCCCCCACTCTAATGTTCACAATCTCCCCCACTCTAATGTTTACAATCTTCCCCACTGTAATATCCACAAATCTCCCCCACTGTAATAGCTCACCGCCGCCGCCAGGTGTACCAAGATGGCTGCCGTTCCAGAGCTAAGCCGAAGACGCAGCCTTTCCTAAGGCCGAGGCAGCAGAGCCCTGCGCGGATCAGGAGTGTGCCGATTCGAACAGGGTGAACCGTTTGGATCACGGATCGGTGACGATACGTTGCACCCCTACTCAGCGGGGATCAGCGGATCTATCCCTAGCTGAGCAAACTTCCCGTGTTAAAAGACCCTTAGTCCATAGGATTCAATATTGAGTTGGCCCACCCTTTGCAGCTATAACAGCTTCAACTCTTCTGGGAAGGCTGTCCACAAGGTTTAGGAGTGTGTCTATGGGAATGTTTGACCATTCTTCCAGAAATGCATTTGTGAGGTCAGGCACTGATGTGGACAAGAAGGCCTGACTCTCAGTCTCCGCTCTAATTCATTCCAAAGGCGTTAGATTGGGTTGAGGTTAGGACTCTGTGTAGGCCAGTTAATTTCCTCCACCCCAAAACTCACTCATCCATGTCTTTATGGATCTTGTTTGTGCACTGGTGCGCAGTCATGTTGGAACAGGAAGAGGCCATCTTCAAACTGTTCCCACAAAGTTGGAAGCATGAAATTGTCCAAAATGTCTTGGTATGCTGATGCTTTAAGAGTTCTCCTCACTGGAACTAAGGGGCCAAGCTCAAGCCCTGAAAAAAAAACCCACACCATAATCCCCCCTCCACAAAAAAATTTGGACCAGTGCACAACACAAAGCAAGGTCCATAAAGACATTGATGAGCAACTTTGGGGTGGAGGAACTTGACTGGCCTGCACAGAGTCCTGACCTCAACCTAATAGAACACCTTTGGGATTAATTAGAGTGGAGACTGTGAGCCAGGCCTTCTCGTCCACATCAGTGCCTGACCTCACAAATGTGCTTCTGGAAGAATGGTCAAACATTCCCATAGGCACACTCCTAAACCTTGTGGACAGCCTTCCCAGAAGAGTTGAAGCTGTTATAGCTGCAAAGGGTGGGCTAACTCAATATTTAACCCTACGGACTGAGACTGGGATGCCATTAAAGTTCATGTGCGTGTAAAGGCAGGCATCCCAATACTTTTGGCAATATAGTGTATATGTCAGGGTGGTGGTAGGCCTTAAAGTGGTTCCGAAGGTTGAAGTTTTTTTTTGCCTTCATGCATTCTATGCATGAAGGTAAAAAAACCTTCAGTATGCAGCTCCCCCTGCAGCCCCCCCTAATACTCAGCTAAGCGTGATCGCGATCCAGCAATGTACACAAGAGTGGTTGTTCTCCCAGGCCTCTGTCAGTTGCAGGAGCTATTGTTGTAATCCATAACATGTTACTACGGCAGCGGGCAGGGGTTCCTCTCCCTGCACCCTGTGGTCACATCGTGAAAATAGCGTGGCTGTGACACCTTCGTCATTCATTCACAGGAATCTGTGATTTTGAAAACTGTTAAAGAGAAAAAGTCCCGTCTGCCACTGCGGCAAATGGCTTGTAGTTTTCAGTGGACTGCGAGGGTGCTGACAAATGCTCTCGTCCATTTATTCTTCCTGCAGCTTTATAACTGAAAGCCCTACAAAGGTTGGGGCATAAAACTGGAGGGGGAGGCTGCAGGAGCCTGACATTGCACCCACCATCTGGATGGTGGGTGAAATGCTCTGCAGGCTCCTGAGAAAAAAATAATAAATGCATATTTTATTATCTGCAAAAATGTGCATTTATTTTATTTTTTTCAAAGGCAAACCTGGTCTTTAAATGATGTAGCATTTACATTTGCATTTTACAGCAGCTCAGCATATGCAAACATACATATAACAAGTTTTAAATCCGGCATGCCCCCGCTGTCAGCATAATGTAAACCAGAGAATCAACAAATAGGTGATGGAAAATATGAAAGCAGAACTGAAATCCCTAATTAAAAAGCTCTAAGATGCTTAGAAACCAACTATGGGCATAATACAATAAAAAAGCATTGCAATGGGGCCCCTGAACTGCGAGGGTTACATGCTCAATAAGCCTAGTGGGTATAATGAGTGGCTGCATTATTTACTATTAGTACCCATTCACACTTGCGTTGGCGATTACATACAGGAGAACCAGCAGGGTTTCCCAGAGATTAGCTGTGGGCGGCAGCCCCACTGAATGCAATGGGAAGCTGATAGCTCCCGCAGCTAATTGCGAATGATCGGCCCTGGATGCAGACTGTCTTACTGATTCTCCGCTCCAGCTCTTTTCCCCAAAGTTTTGGTCTGCAGGCAGTCCCTCCGCATCTTCACGTACAATTCGGGGATATTGGCCATGCATTGCATGCAAAGGAGGTAAGTTTCCAACCACAGCTTAGAGAGGAGGCTGCAGGGGACTGCTTAAACAGATCGAGGAAGCCTGTGGAAGGTAGGTAATACAGCCTCTTCCGCAACCCTCTAGACTTAAGACAGCCTTACTACCTGCACCTTGTGTTTTTCACCTGTTAAAGATGTGCATTAATTCTGTAGATTTATGGTGTAAATTGTTGCCCAGTACGTCCAGCCTATAGTAGAGTAAATCTTTGCATTCCTGTGTCAAAAGTTTCTGTTTGTGTTTAAACATGAGGCATGCAGCATGGACATGCACAGGTTAATGCATGACCTCTTCTGTTGTCTGAGAACTAACACTTCCTGTGAAGAAACTTCAAATCCCACAATTCCTGGATTTCTCTTTATAGGACTCTGCAGGTAACAGCTGTATTGTAATTAGATTTGACATCACCACAAGCAGAGCAATGATGGGAAGAGATGTGCTTTCATCACATAATTGAACTTTAAAGAAGAAATGGTATATTTCTACATTGGCTTTTTATATTTTTACATCGGCTTGTACCAATACCCATACCTGGCTAAAGTAAGACAGCAGCTACCAGCACAAGGGACACTTTTCACTGAATGGAAGTACCGTCCCTTGTGCTGATTTAAAAAAAAAAAAAAAAAACAAAGGATTTAACTTTATAAGCCATTGCTTGTAATGGTTTAGGTAGAGATGGGTAAATGTCTGAAAAGTTCAATAACTTGAGGTTTAGCAGAGCTTTTATACATTTGAAAACCTCAGACATATGGAGTTTTCTACCTGGGAGTCCAATTGAAGTCAATGTAAATCTGGCCTCTAAACTTTGTATAAAAGAGCAACAAATGATGCAAACTTAGAGGAGCTCCAGTCTCCCCCTAAAAAAATGAAAAGTCAGCAGCTACAAATACTGTAGCCGCTGACTTTTAATACAAGGAAACGTACCTGCCCCTGGATCCAGCGCTGTCCTCACCCAAGCATAATCTTCAATTAGCTTCCGGTACAGGTGCCAGCATCTTGTCTAAGGGAAACCGTCAGTGAAGTCTTGCGGCTTCACAGTCCGCTTCCAACTGTGCATGCGCCTTTGTGATTGGTCCTAAATGCGCTTTGTGAATGGTCCTGCAGTCTTCTGGGACCTGGGATGTGTCCCAGAAGGTTGTTGAGGAAAGAGGGGGCCGAACTCCCTCTCAGATCTAACCAGAAGTGGGGGAGCGGGTACCTGTCAGAATAAGGTGACTCCCCCACCCCTAAAAAAAATGCCAAATATAAAGGAGGAAGGGGGAGCAGGAGAAAGAGTGGAACTTCCATATTGCTTAAAGTTCTGCTTGAAACAATATGGTTTGGAAATCTCCTGGCTGCCCTACCTCAGAGGCTGATGGGGCTAAAAAAACTGCAAGAGCCACTTAATTTAAAGAATAAGTTCACCTTTGGAACATGTTACATGTTCCACCTGTTTTTAGGGTGGAACAAGGAACATGTTCCCAATGTTGCAGCTGCTGCCTGATCCTCCCCTCCCTGTGACAGTAGTACGGGGAGAAGCCCCTGGTAATAGCTGTCAGTTTTCTAACCACTTGCCGACCAGCCGCCGCAGTGGTACTGTGGCAGAATGACTCGGCTGGGTAAAATGACGTTATGTAATATCGCCTTGCCCTGTGGCCACTAGGGGTGCGCGCCCCCTGCTCGCCCACGGAGCTGATGCAAATGCCCGGCTGTTGCGATCACCGCCAGGCTCCCGCAATCGCTTGGGGCACACGGAGAACCAGGATCTGTGTGTGTAAACACAAAGTTTCCGGTTCTCTGAGGGGAGAAGTGACAGATCGTCTGTTCATACAGAGTGTGAACAGCGGTCTATCTCTTCCCTTACACAGTCCACTCCCCCTTCAGTTAGAACACACACTATTGAGCACATTAACCCCTTGATCGCCCCCTAGTGTTAACCCCTTCCCTGCCAGTGATATTTTTACAGTAATCAATACATTTTTATAGCACTGATCACTGTAAAAATGCCAATGGTCCCAAAAATGTGTCAAAATTGTCCGACATGTCCGCCATAATGTCGCAGTCCCGATAAAAATCACAGATCGCCGGCATTACTAATAAAAAAAAAATTAATGATAAAAATGCCATAAAACTATCCCCTATTTTGTAGACGCTATAACTTTTGCACAAACCAATCAATATAAGCGTATTGCGATTTGTTTTTTACCAAAAATATGTAGAAGAATACATATCGGCCTAAATTGAGGAAAAAAATAGGGGGTTTTTTATATATTTTTGGGGGATATTTAGTATAGCAAAAGTAAAAAATATTGCGTTTTTTTCAAAATTGTCGCTCTTTTTATGTTTATATCGCAAAAGATAAAAACCGCAGAGGTGATCAAATACCACCAAAAGAAAGCTCTATTTGTGGGAAAAAAGGACGTCAAATTGTCAGTTAAAGTGACGCAGTGCCGAATCGCAAAAAGTGCTCTGGTCAGGAAGGGGGGAAAATCTTCCGGGGCCAAAGTGGTTAAATCAGGATGGCCGTGCAAGGCTCCTCCCACACGGCCACGTCATTCATACACAGAGCTCTATCTATGAATGAACTACAAGTCCTGACATCCTTTGCGGATGTTGGCTTGTAGTTCTCAATGGTAGTTCATTGATTCTTCCTGTCAGATTGCATCTGCTTGCCCATACAGGATGTACGGGGAGATAGATACACTGACAGGTCTGAGGAGACCTGCATGACACCAACGATCAGCAGATGAATGCTTTACAGGCTCTAAAAAAAAGAAATGGAAATTTTTTTACCTGCAAAAAATGTGCATTTATTTTAATTTTTTTTTTTTAAGTGAACTCATCCTTTGTTAAATTATACCAGGGATATTATAATAGGAATGTGGGACCCGATGACACTGGTAGTCAAGCTAAGGGTGCTTAGACAGAACAGAAGGCTATATAAGGCAAAATAGCCTTTGGTCTCTTTTCTCGCAGATGCCTTTTGGAAATATGACCCACCAAAAGTAACAGTGAATTCTGGTCCCAATATAACATCATCCAAAAATCATGACCAACTCTAATTAAAAGTTTTTCAGTGGCTGCAGTAGAGTCTTGTAGAAGGAAAACATTTTCTAGCTTGCAATCATGCCCATTAATCTTTTTGTCCTGTATCATTCTATAACAATGTAACCTTTCCCCTTCTCAGTCACTACATCTTGTTATTATGAAACTTTCACAAGTTCCGCTTTCTCAAGTCATTTTAAGATGTGCACACGTTTTCAGGCTTTTTGAACTTCCCACATACTTTACAAATGTTCTGCAGATCTGAGTCAGTTTTGTCCACACTGAAATACAGTCCAAGTCAATATTTTTTTTATGTATTATTTAAAATATGTAAAAATACATATGCACAGAGGATGTACCCAAGCTGAAATGTGTTCTTCACAGAATAATAGGTGGATAATAACTGTATTTTTTTGTGTACAGTATATGGTTAGGAATCCTCAAATCTATATACCGAAGGGGGGAAATCATATTACTTGCTTGTCTCTTGTGAACATATCTAATTTACTGTTATATTCCTGGAACATACTCTACCTCCACAGAAGAGAACTTATAGTAAATCTGTAGTCAATAAGTTCTGTGAGAGGTCACTTAAGCATAATAGAAGAGCTCGTTATCATTTATCTTAGAAAAAATCAATGGTATTCATATGGATCCAGAAATGAAATGCAAGTCAACATGAGCATATGAGCAATGATTTTATTGTACACCTGCTACAGGAGAGCAAAAAAACATTGCGGCACAATATTGACTTGAAATCTCTTATTTCCTGTCCTTGAAACCACATATAAAAAATGCAAAACCATGCAAAAGAAAATAAAAGGACAAAGTATGGCATAAAATACAATTACAATTATAAATAATACCAATATTATTTTATACTGAAATTTTTGGTCTTGTCTTTAAGGTAGCATCAAACCTTGCTGCTACTTTTCACCCCCCATACATTCATCTTAGCCCAACACTATGATGGACCGCCTTATTGACCAATGGGAACATGCAGAAGGGAGGAAGGGGAATTTCAAAAGGTTTCAGAGCTTTGCCTGTTAGAATGGCCTGGGCTATGGCTGAGGTTTTGGAGCCTGCTGCAGTTTTTTCTTTTCTTTCTTCACCCCCCATATCATCATTCCTCCTCAACACTTCTCCTCCTGTCCACTGCCCGATTAGGGATCTTGCCCTGTTCTGTCTTTGCCTCCCGGGATATGAACCTCACATATCCCAGTAGGCCAAGCCTTTCATGCAATAAAAGATAAGGGAACAGGGTGTATTCAAGAGATGTGCCGGCTGAACCCAGAATAGCTGGCAGCCTCTCGATGACGTCACAGCAAAACATGGGACCAAGCACTGCCAGAAGAGAGGAGGATCTTCGCTGGACAGCACTGGATCCGCTGGGGGGTGGTTGAGGATTTAAAATATGCTGATCTCACCACCATTACATTAAGGGTTAAAATAAAAATAAACGGGGATTTGGTGGGTGAAAAACCTTCCTCATTCAAGTAACTACTACTTCCAGCTATTACTTGACTATATAGAGATGTGATTCACTAATGGTGGTTTAAAAATACGGAGTCTTCTAAGAGCAGAAGGTTTCTAATATTGGTCTTATTGTTTCATTTCTTGCCTGAATGATATATTGTGTATAGGGACAGCTGTAGGGCATGTTTATAAAGGAAGAAACCTTGATGTTCTCAAATGTTTCTTATAGCGGAACTGGTGATAAAATTACACCCAAAGCAGCTGACCTCTAAGTAAACTTTTTCTACAATTCTGTCTTTTTGAAATGATAGAACCACACATGCTTGTGATGCTGAGCACTGACATTCTGTAAGAAAAGATAAAGGAATAGAAGGGAGCCTAGGGCTGTCTCCATGATTAGAGAAAGTGACATTCTCTTCTTTGCAGTGCCAAGCCTATGGATTTCTGTGGAAGCATTTTCCTCATGTTTTACATATAGTCCTTAATATTTTGCATTCTCTCTTTATTAATGGCAGTTGCTAGGGAAGGGGAGACTTAGTTATGCATTCTTCACTGTTCTAATCTTAGCCATTAAAACAATGCCCCTTTTAAAATGTATTTCCTCTTTTGCAGACAAATTTAAGAAATCCCCACTATATGTTTATGTGTTCCCATTCACACAGGATACCTCAAAAAAATGTTTAAAAAAATTATTTCATACCTTTTTAGATATTGTTTGGAGAAATGACTACCTGCAAGTATTTCCGAACAACACAATACTGACAGGGTGAAAGGGATAGCTCACCTTTACGAAAAAGCTCCTATGCAGATAAAGGTCATCTGTAGATAGAGAAAAAACGTGTAGCTCTAGCCAAAGTTACAAAATACCCTTGCTATAGGTGTAGGCCATTTATGTACCTCTTGAATACTGACTGTAACTTCTAGGACATTGCTAAGAGGGGACTAGTGTTACTGTGTTACTGTTCACCTTCACGTCACGGGAATGAGCTCTTTCTCTGATTCAAACACCCTCACATGTGCTTTCTCTCACCTAATGCAGTAGCCCTGAGCTCAGCCTTTGGGAACTCGCTCCTGTGATGGTGGAGGTGGACAGAAACAGCTAGGCATCTCTTACCAACATCCCTAGCAATGTCCTAGATTTTTTCTAGTCAGGTTTCGTAAGGTATGTAAATGGCCTATATGGCATTATTCAATTTTGGTCAAAGCTGCACAGTTTATTTTTATCTACAGGTGCCTTTTACCTGCATAGGCAGTTTCTTCGATAAGGGTGAACTAACCATCTAGAGATGAATTCCTGGAAAATGAAGTCTTCCATTTATGCCTAGAGGACTGCACTGCTGGACTAGCCTTGCAGCCTCTTCTCCCCTACACTCTGTGGTCTAAGGTCTTCTAACGTTATCAATATCAATGCAGATACCTAAGTAGGGTTTTTTAGTTCTGGAGTTATCAGAAAAAAATAATCCAAACAGGTAAGCAGCAGTTTTTAATTTTTTTTGTGACAATTACAGAGTAGGTGTTATCCTAAATAGGCTGCAGAAGTGGAAATACACTTTAAGGCACTGCACAGAGCAGCCATGATCCTCCTTTTCTGGGGTCCCCCGCCGGCACTCCAGGCCCCTCCTCCCCAAGGATAGCCACTTTCCCTGGGGGCACCCGTGTGGGCTTGCTCCCAAGCCGCCCAGCCTGTGTCTATGGACACAGACTGGGCGACTCTGCCCCGCTCCTCCTTTCCCTCGTCACAGCTTTTGATTGACATCATCGGAATCCAATGGCTGCTGCTGCCATCAATCTGCCCAATGAGGAGGGATACGGCGGCAAGAGCCGCTGCTGTTGTGCACATCGTGGATCGGATCAGGCTCAGGTAAGAATAATGGGGGGCTCCTGAAGCACACACGGTTTTTTACCTTAATGCATACAATGCATTAAGGTAAAAAACCTTGAGGCTTTAGAACCACTTTCAATTTTCTATTGTCGACTCCTGCCATCCTCAAGTCTAACATTTTTGGATGGTGCCCTGTCCACTTACATACACTAGATACATAATAATCTAGAACTGGCATGGCATATCCTAGAATATTGCCAGTAATGCAAGGATAAAAATGCCATAACTGAAGACAAGTAAGGGACATATAATGTTATAATATATTTTGGGACATTTATTGAATTCACTTTTCAATTTTTTTTTTACTCTACAAAGTAAAATATTATGCTGGAGTAATAATTTTGTGAAGGATGTCTTATGAAAAATCAAGGGTAAGGCCACATGAGTGCTATGTCAGTTCCTCCCACTTATCTCATACAGTAGTAGTATCCTCTGCAGAATATTGTTTTCTGCTGAGATTCTCTCTAACCAACCACATACCTCCTGTCCTTTTAGTGTGAAAAACAGGATGCATTAGGGTCTTTACCTACTTGTTTTGTACAGAAACTTTTTAATAAATGTCATGATTTAATCCTCTGAGCTAATGGGCTGAGGGGTAATTGTGCTCAGTGTATCTGCACCTCCGCTTACAGCATATGCAGTGGAATAGTTTGACATATTGTCTACATCAGTATTTCTCAACCTTTTTTTCAGTCAAGGCACCTTCAAAAATTATGGACAGTCTTGAGGCACCCCATTCTAAAATGTAAAAAACGATTCTAATAGTATTATACAATACATCAACATCCACACACGTAGGACACCCAACATTAGAGGTGATTTATTCTTCCAAATCCAATACACGTTTGCACACCGGTTCTGACTAGTATTCCAATGTTTCTCTTCTCCCTCAGTTTTTCTCCATCACTCATATAATGTAATCTCAGTGCTGACAGAGAGGGGGAGGGGAGGGTCATTGGTTGTTAGGACACCGACAGCTAGAAGGTCGTAGCGGTGCACGATGAAAACATGTGGCTTTGTGAAACTAAAAGGCAGGCTTCATCCATCTGCTGGCTTGTATACCATTTTGGGGCAATTTTTAGGCATTTTGCCAAGGCACCCCTGAAGAGACCTCAAGGCACCATGGTTGAATAAGACTGGTCTATATTATGGCTAATGTTTTTTCAGCAGCTGGTTGGTTTACACTAAGACACGTGCAGTATACTGTATGTAAGGCATGCCAAACTGGTGTTTTTTGGGGGGAAACATTCTGCCCTTTGACTTCTTCCTTGTATATCTAAACCCTTCTATAGTTGGCTAAGGCTATGGGTTTCTGGTAACCTTGAAATTCATTTCTTCAGAAAGTGTTTTTCATTTTTATTGAAGTTATGGGTTTCTTATATAATCTTGGAATTCAGTTCTCCAGAAAGTGTTTTTCATCTTTATTGGAGTTAAAGTGGAAGAAAAGCCTAAGTCTAAATATTCTCAAAATGCTCCTCCCCACTCCTGCCTATGCTGCCTAATATGTATAAAAAAAGAGGTGCGTACTTACCAATTTTTAATCTGCTCTAGTCACTTCTCATGATTCTGCAGCTTCGGCTCAAGGAACACTTGACAACAGCCCTGAATTCCAGGAGCCGTGAGGTCACCCATAGGCTCCCATGGCCCAGCCATTGTTGGTGCACCCTCCTCTCCCCTGCATCAGCTGCTCACTGACACAGGGGAGCCGGAGTTGCAGGATCACGTGACCAGACTGTAGCAGATTAAAAATAGGCAAATACGCATTTTTAAATACAGGATAGGCAGGATAGGTGGGGGGCAGGGATAATTTTAGGAATAGTTTTAGTTAGGGTTTTTTTCCACTTTAATATTTTTAAAAGCTGAGTTTAACTTCACATTCACATAGAATAAAATAATCTGGATTTTGGAGAATTTCTATGTAAAGCTTTACCTAATTTTTTCTATCCAAAATGACTCATGCATTCCAGACATTTCCCAGTTCCTTAGTAAGGGATGTGCTTGCTGCAATAGCATGATCAGTTCCAGTTTTGTAATAACAGGTATTTGGCTTATAAACAGGTTACATTGTTGATTTAGGGAGATTTTTAAATTCCCCTGTGTTCGGACCTCAGCCACTTTCAAGTAACTATAGATATGTGTTTTGGTGTTTTACTGCATTTCAGGTACTGAGCTGTGTTTTTTAGAATAGGGCAATTATTTTGTTATTGACTTATGGTAGTAAATTAGTTTGGCTTGGACTGCTTACGGAGCAGCTTCTGTGTCAATGGGGGCAAGCAATTTCTGACAGTCTTTTGTTACATGCAAGCAGTCTCTAAAAGTCGATTGCTACATGTAAACAGTCTATGGCAGACTTTGTTTTTTTTTTGTTTTGTTTTTTTTTATATATAAGCAATCTCTAACTGCATTTTGTTACATGCTAGTAGTCTTTAGCAGGCATCTGTTACCTACTAACTGACAATCTTGTTACATCCAAGCAATCTGACAGCTTTTTGTTACATGAAAGCAGTCTCTAATTGCATGCTAGCGGTTCTTTGCACTTCTAGAAAAACAGATGGCTGCAAATTGAAATAGAAAGGTTTTTTGTTATCAATATTAATCTTCAAAATGTTTTGTGTAGTAGTCCTACTCTATATGCTACATCCATATTTTATTTAAAGCGGAAGTAAACCCATCCATTTAAGAGTTTAAAAAAATAGTTACATTTCCAGCACGTGTCAGAAACATAACACTCCCATTGGTTGTGCTCTCAACCAAGCTGTCAAACCATCCAATGGCTGATGTCATAGCCGATCACATGTGCAGCATCATGGCCATTGTAGATTAAACAGAGGCCAAGATGGCAGCTTCCTTGACGAAAAACAATTGGAGGGTTTACTTCCACTTGAAAGGTTGAGTTCTCCTTTAACTGTATACTTAAAATCAATTAATATACAAATACTTGGTAAAAATGTTATTATGCAGAAATTTTTCTTAAAAATTATGTATTCATTGCAATTAGGAAAGGAAAGACCTCAACAAAGGTAATTATCGAGCCTTATGAAGTCCACCTACATAATTCAACCCTCAGCTTTTTTAAATCTCTTTTGTAGGGAAGAGTGTATAGGGAGCCTGTGGGGGAAGAGGATAGGGTAAATAAAACTGATTTGTGGCCCCTTAGATATTAAGAGAATTTAACCATTTAAGTGCCAGGGCATCCTCCTGGACATAAAGGAGCATTTAACCCTTGTAGTTCCAGGGCATTCCCCACTTCATGGGAGATTAGTTTTACTCATGTGCACTATCCTATGCACACTACACATCCCATAGTCCATAGCCCCAGGTCCAGCTCAGCAGTGAGCAAGAGAAGGTAGCTACATTCCTACATACAGTGGGAACATCGAAAACAAACATAGCCTCCAATAGGAAGTTGGATCAGAGCAGCAAAAAAAAATATGTGTGTACATTGACTGAGACTGAGAGAAATAGAAGGAATATTTTTTTAGAGGTGCACTGAATGGAAATTTTGGTGCCAAAACTAAAACTGCAGGATGCACTTGGCCAAAAACTGAAACCAAAAATGACAGTTTTAAAAAAAATCTATATATTTTTCTATATAATTGTATTATATTTGACTTTTTAATTAATATCATGAATTAAAATGAATATGAATTTATGATCAGCCATTATTGGCATTTTTAGCGCAAGAAAAGCTCAAGAAAAATGCTTTCCTTTAAATTCTATGTATGTCTTAACACTGGTCCCTTGCATTTCATTGTGGTGTTAAAAATTCTGCGTGTTACATTTTTGGTCAGTTAAAAAAACTGCACCAAAAACGCACCTCTCCATTGAAATGCAGCAAGAACACATCAACAATGCACCCGTGTTACATTTTTTACTGTGGTTTTTAAGTCACATGACCTATGAAAAACACACCATAAGCATGGTATAATCGTGGTAAAAATAGTGTGTGTTTTAGGTGCCATTATTGGCACCCATAATGCCATTTTCAGCTGATATGTTTCAGCCGCCGAAATTTCGGTGGATCTCTAATATTTTTTCAGTTAAGGTGATTCTAAATGTAAGCTTGTTTTTTTTCTGTAAACATAATAAACATGCTATACTTACTTGGTCTGTGCAATAGCAGCTCTCTCGGCTCCCCCCCTCCCCACTGAGTGCCCCCAAAGCAAGCCACTTGCTACAGGGGCACTCATGTGGGCTCTCTCCCGAGCCTCGCTGCCTGTGTCTATTTACTGGGCCTTGCCAGAGGAGGGAGAGAGCAGAGTGAGCATCTGCCCCCATGCACAGTGCTGGATCAAGATCAGGCTTGGGTAAGTATAAGGGTGGGCTGGGGGGCTAAACTGCATGCAGATGGTGTTTTACCTTAATGCAGAGTTAAAAAACCTTCTGCCTATATAACCACTTTAGAAACACATAATCAATTATAATAGATTTTTAAACTAGAGTTTAGGGTCACTCTATAAGTCGAGGTATTTCTGATACATGTGTCCTCCTGTTTCTCAGTAAACTAAAGAACATGTTGGCTAGTGAAGAGTTAATGAGTATCTTTTACACAGCAGATTATTGCTACTTGCAGTTGTAGGGTGGAGCACTTGTATCCTCGGCATGTTGCTACATGTTTCTTCTGGACTGTTAAAGATTCACACAGCTTACAAAGAAAGATGAATTCCAACCTATAATTATAAAACCTTTAGAAATTCTGAAAATATGGTGTTCTCTATTCAAAGTAGCCTATAGTGTTATATTCAACAGCTGCTTCCACATATAGTACTTAACCTCTGCCTAAATAGACTTTAGCTGTTTGCTTTGCTGTGAAATGGGTCATAGTAGACTAATTAAGCATCATTTTATACAGCAGCGAACATAGAATTTCTAAGCACTGATAATCCCTGCCATGCAGAGTTTACTAGTCTATTTTTAGTGCTCTAAGCACAGAAAGAAGAATTCAGTGGCCCGGGATCACCAGCATCTGTCATTTCACTTGTTAGGGTTTTTACTTCTGCAAAAGGGAATTGGTTTTATCAGCAATCTACAGTAACATCATTGCAACTATGAAACTAAGAAGGCCTGAAGACATAAACCATGAATCAGAATTGAAGACCATTTAGGAATTTTCTTCTCTAAGTATAGACCACTTAGGTCAGATTGATGCACACTGACTTTCCTGTCTACTTTCATTGGGAACACCAGTTCATAAACAACATCATGATCTAAATAAAAAAATTAAGTAATAAAAATATGAGCTAGCTAACAGGATCAGATCCCACCAGTTTTCCTAACAAGACGAGATCTCATTGGTGGCTATAGACAATGGTAGAGCTGTCACCAGTAAAAGGGAGAAACCAGAGGGAAAGTCAAATTAAATGATACAAATGATAAATTAAACCATTTGGATGCTAGATTCTATTGTATGGCATTTTTTTCATCATCTGCTTCCTAGAGTCTAAAAGTAGCTCAACCAGAATCACTGTTTTCCTCTAAAGAGATACTTTTTTTTTCCTGAGAAAACAATTTGGGAGCTAACCAGCACCTTGCACCCAATACTTTACTGGTAGCAGGGGAAGCAGCAGCACTTGAGCCACTAAGGCTTGGTGGGACTACACTGCCATCATTTGTTTACTAGATGAAGATTATAGGGGGGCTCTTGGGTGGAACACCAAAGGAGCACAATGCAATGATATCATTATGCTTTAGCTATAATGATATAATTTGATGTAGTATCCATTTTTCTTTGTTGTAAGAAGCCTTTTACAGAGTTAGGCCCCTTTCACATGGGTGGCTTGATCACCTCCACCTTAGAGGCTCCATGTTAAGCTGACTATAGATGGTTTGAAATTTGGCCAGTTCAGCAGGAACCGATCAAATTGTGATCCATGTGTGGCTGCTCTTGCTCAACAGAAGTTGACCTAATGGTTGACTTCTGTTGAACAAGAATGTTGGAAAGGTTTTCTTGATCAGCGGCTTCAGCCAATGAGTCCAGAAAGCTCCAGTTTTTGAATGCAGCAAATTCCATTCAGCAGGCTGGGGAATCTATTCATGGATCCCCTGCTGATCAGACCGGGCACGGTCTGTGTGAAAGAGGCCTTAATACTGCAAGTTGAAATTCACACACAAGAAAATGACTCATCACCCACTCATCATATTTGGAAGGAAAAAACTTTTGCTGCACTCTCTCTTTACAAAAGGCTTAATCTTCTGGGAATAGGTTAAAAGTTTATTTGTTGATAGACATAAAAAAAAAAAGATATAAACTATCAACTTAAAAGTGTATGAAGTTAAATTGTTACTAAAGTCCAGGACCTTGCATTCACTAGATCTGGTCTCCCACAGTACACAGAACATGGAAATGCAATTATTTCAGTAAATATAAACTGCTAAATACCTTTTCTCATCAGCAGTATATAGCAGTCTTGTAACTTCTATGTGTTCCGCAGAGCAGTGATTAAACTGTCCTATGACCCTTTGTCTGGACAGTGCTGATTGTCCCTGAGCATTTGCAGAGTGCCTCCATGGCTCTGTTCTATCAGCAGATGGATGGGGACAGTAAAAGAAGTGGAGGATCAGAGAAGATGGGGTCAAACCTAGGAAGTTAATCTTCAGGATAACAAGCATGTTTTATTGCATATACATATATTACATATGCATATATTATTGCAAGACTGAGTTTACTGTTATAGGTTTAGTAACACTTTAAACCAAAAAAAGAATAAAATTGATATAAAACATTATAGGTTCCCTTTAAACTAATAAGTGAATGCTTCCTCCTGCAGGTGACTTGTAAGGAACAGCAGGCAACTTTTTCATTGTTTATGTTCACTTGGTGGACAGAGACTGACCATTTAGATTTAAAAGTGTTCCAGAGTTTAATCATATCTAATTGGAAGGGCTGCATGTCAGATTTCTAAGAGCTCAACATATAATTAGATATAACCCTTAGGGCAAGTGCAGTGTTTTGACAATGCAAATGCTTCCACAACACGTTAGTGTTTGTGCCTTGTGGTGCAATTCATTTCCATAGGCATCCCAATGCATTAACTTAACTCATCTTTAAGTTGAAACATATGTGTTGCAGCACCCCACAATGCACAATAATGCACTACAGTACATAGTGGAATGCTGTACTTGAAACATATGGTGCATTTCTGTTGTATTTTGCTCATTCTGGTGCATTGACAGCCCATATATTTGAATGGGCCGCCTTATGCACATTAACATGTAACATAACAGACATGCGTTAACACACCTAAAATGGACAGATGTGAAATCTTCCTAAATGCCCCCATCACCCTTACTATGCAAATAATAAGTCCCACTAGAGCCCTTAGATCAGTAGATGACCTTTACCAAGAGCCAAGTCCTAAACTGGGCCCGTCAGGGCTCTCATTTTCTACTGAGCCTGCAGGCCTCACTATACTTTGCAACTGTGCATTTCTTTATAAGTACTAATGGAATGGTCATAATCTTTCATGTCTGGCTTCTCTGGTAAGGTTTATAGAGAAAAGCTGCAGATGTGTAATACCACAGGGGGCTCCGTGGAGTATTGGAGAGCTGCTTAGACTATCATAAGACATGGCTCCTGGTCTAGTTCACCCAATTAGCTGCTGTTTGCAGAAGCACCTATAAATGGCATAGGGAGGGTTTGGGGAACATTGGGTCGGAGGAGGATTATAATTTGAGCATGGGGATAAACAAATCATTTTATACTGGCATAGTAAGTGTCTGTTAGTTCAAATATTTTATCAGATTAAGGGAAACCTAAACTATAGCCACTAGATCAGCATTACAGTCAGGCAACTTTCAGAGTGGGGTTGGCAGAGGAAGCCATCACATCTCTTTCACTAATTTCCTTGGTTTACCATATTTGGTTTATATAATATAAATTTGGTTTAATATATTAAATTTATGCAGGTTATTAGAAACAGCATACAAATGTATTTTGTAGTAAATCATCTGAAAGAGTTTTGTGCTTATTCTTACATACTGTTTATTACTTATCTGTAGACCACAACAGGCAATCTGAGTTCTTCATTAATTGCTTGTTTTATCTCTATGTCTTTTTTATTTGACATGTTCTTGCCTTTCTTGTGTATTTTATGTAACTGGCATGAAACAACACAGTAAACATTGTAAGGCCTTGTTGTAATAATTAGGCTTGTTTGTAATAATTACCAATTGGTTGTTATTTGTATGAAGCACATCTAAGGAGTGTTTTCCCTGTGTTCCATTCAAAGAGTAGAAAAAAAAGACCACAGCAGTACTTGCTTGGCACTTAATTATCACAAACTATGATATCTTGTCCATAAACCCACTTCTCATTTTCTGTTCAATGCAAATTTTATGTGAAAACTACTACAACACAAATGTCATACATGCAATGCAATGTCTGTGAACAAACAATTGTTTTTTTCTTCTACATGGCACTGTTTTTTCCTTTCTTTTTGATTTAGATGCGACCGTGCATTGTAATAATTTTCCAGACATTTCAAAATTCTAATTAAAATTATACCTTAAGGTGAACATGTGGCCATTCTGTGGACAAACATTAAACACTTTAAAACATGCTCTCACTAACTTCTGTAGCTGCAGATACCCAGGAGTAGTTCAACCTCACAGGTCACAGAAGAAGTACTGAAGTTGTCTGCTTTTTCCAGAATCTCATGTCACCCTACTCCCACCTCCCAGAGAACCTGCTCTGAGTTTACATTAGAGATTATAAGGTTGAAAGGTTTCATAGTCACTGCTAAGAAGGGGTAGTCAAGCAGGCCTAAAGAACAACTTCAACATTTCTGCTCTGAACATTAAGAATACATTTCTCAACTGTGCCTGCAGCTACAGGGGTCAGTGAGGGCTTGTTTTAAAACTCATTTACTGCTAAAATATGTTCCCTTAGATTGGTACAAAATGACTGCCCACACAGGATATTGATGTAGGTCACCAGTGTTCCAAGATGCTCCCAAACTCCTCCCAGATGCCTGTCTAACCACCTGTCTCTCACACCTTGTTTACCCTCAACTACTACGGTCATCCACTTGCTCTGTTCTATGCTCTCTTATTCACATTTTGAATTTCTCTCTCTCTCTACTGCCAACTTCCCCTCTCTTTTAATGCATTGGTCACCCCATATGTAAAAAGCCCTCAATAGACCCCACCAGCCTGAACAACATAACACCCATCTCCTTGTCCCATTTACCACTAAATGTTTAGAATGCCGATCTACAGCTGTCTGAGTTCCTAGCTCACAGACAACAACCTTCTTGACCCCTTACAGTGTGACTCTTGTCACTCCACAGAAACTACCCTACAAAACTCACTAACAATTTCCTAACTGCTTAAAACCAGTACCACTACACTTTTCTGCTGCCTTTGATACTGTTGACCACCTGTTCTTCCTTAAAAAAGTTCCACTCTCTTGGCCTCCAAGACCTTTTTCTGGTTCTCCTATTACCTATCAGTGTTGCCTATACATTTGTCTCCTCTACTCCACTTTTTCTGTCTGTAGGAGTCCACAAAGCTTCTGTCCTCTGTCCTTGGACCCCTTCTCTTCTCTATATATACCTCCTCCCTTGCTCACTTGATAACCTCCCATAGCTTCTAATACCATCTCTATGCTGATGAAATCCAAATATATCTCTCTACTCCTCACCTCACTCCTTCAGTCTCCTCTTGCATTACTAACTTACTAACTTGTGTATTGGTATGGATGTCACACCAGTTGCTCAAACAAAATCTTTCTAAAACTGAGTTCAAAATATTTCCCCCGCCCCTGCCCTCATCCTTGGCTTTTCTATCAAGATCAATGATACAAATGTCAGTTTCTCCCCTCATACCAGGGTACTAGTTGTAATCCTGAACTCTAACCTGTCCTTTCAACCCCAAATGCAATTGTTGTCCAAATCTTGTAGAATTTACCATAATATATTAACCAATGAAACTACAGAGCTACTCATTCACCCCCTTGTTATCTCTCAACTTGACTGCCTTCTCATTGGCAGGATATCTCCTCGTTAGTCTATCATGTATGCGGCTGGCAGACTCCTCTACTTTACCAACCAATCAGTATCCACTAATCTTCTTTGCCAATCCCTCCACTGGCTCAAAGGAGAAGTCCAGCCTGAGCTCATTCAGTTGGGCTTCTCCTATGGGTCACAGGAGTGCAATTTGCTTTGCGCTCCTCTGACCCATTTTCAGCAGAGAGTGGTCTGAAGTCCGCTCTCTGCTGACGTCACCAAGATCAGTCCAGGAACCGCATCATCCCAACTCTGGAAGTCTGGATCCACCAGGTGCCTGGACTAATAGGCGTCTCAGCCTTTCAGTGAGCTGCTCCCTGCCCCTCCACAGCTTAACGATCCAGTGAGCATGGAGGAGCAGAGCAGGAGAGCTGCTGATTGATAGGCAGCAGCTCTCCGCTCGGGGAGGTGAGAGAACCGAGCCATTGGCGGTGTTCCGTGGCTCGGTTTTCAGTGAAGACGTGGCGGGGGACAGATGTAGCATCCACCTAGGTAAATATGATTATGGGATTTAAAACAATCCCATACTTCTCTTTTAAGATCACCCATTGAATGGAATTCAAACTCTGCCCCAAGCTACATCACCAATCTTTTCTGAATATATCACCCAAATGGTCCTTTCCACTACTCCTAGGACCTCTTGCTCTCTAGCTCCCTTGTCTCCTCTTTCCAATTTTGCCTCCAGGACTTCTCAAGGGTCACTCCTGTCTAATGAAACTCCCTAACTCAGTCTGTTCAGCTATGTCCTACTCTGTCGACCTTTAATTGATCACTGAAAAGCCCTCTCCTCAGGGAAGCCTATCCCACCTCCACTTAATACTTAGCCTATATCTCTTCCATCAGCTTTTCTCTCACAGTTATTAACTTTGTACCACTCACCCTTTCCTTTCAGATTGTAAGCACTTGTGAGCTCTAACCCTCTTGTATTGAATAGTATTGTTACTGTAATGTCTCCCTTACAGTATATTGTAAGCACTGTGCAAACTGTTATTTAAACCCTGTATATTAATATTCCCTGATTTTTAAAACTGAACTACAGGCAAGCTTATAAATACACCGTTGAAACAAACACTTACATGGAAACTTTTTTTTACTGTGGAATGATTAATCAATCTGTGCAGTCACTCTTGTGATCCAAGCAACCCAGACAGAATGCACAATCCTCCACGTCTTCTTAAAACTTTGTAAAGAGCATTGGGCCAAACCACAAACTGAGCTTGCTGATTGGACAATGAAACAGCAGTAGTGTTCTGATGAGGTCATGCCTCCATTTAGTCTTCTCTCTCCTTCCATTAGTATATTTAATGGCTGGTGAATGCAGCAGACCTTGTTTCTTAAGCTGGCCATACACAGTTAGCAAATCATTAGAAAAAAATGGTTACATTTCTTAAGATCTGTCGAACGTGCATGCGATAACACTATCATTGTATAGATATATGTCACCTAATTATCGGCATATTATCAATCAATCACAACATAAACAGTACATTTATGGCCAATTTATTACACGATCTAGGGTTACATTTTAACACGTGTATATGCTGTTGACTTTTTCAAACTATTTTCGATTGATTCCACTACTGCTATTGATGATCGAAATTAGCCCACTAACGTTTCGAAAGTCAAACAATCTAGCGCATTAAATACTTTTTTTTGAGCGATTTTCTAACTGTGTATAGCCACCATTAGTCAGGGCCAAAATTATACTTCCTGCCCACCCAATTGTCTTCTGAGGGCACCTTCTCCCCTTGCTACAACACCACAAAAGTCACCTGGCTTGCCTTAATATCACACTAACAAAATCAGATATTATAACTACACGGGATGGGGGAGAAGAGGCTGAAAGACACAGTACAGAACACTACTTCATCAACAAAAAACGTAAGAAAAGCAATAATAAGGACACAGTGGTATTGTAGTGACAGGCACAACAAGCGGCTGGAATCTTTTAATATACACAGAAATAAAATTACTAGTATTTAACAACATGGTATGGGAAGCTGTGAGCTGCCCTTGCCACTCCTGTTGCCCTAGGCCATGGCCTCTGTTGGCTATGCAGAAATACTGCCTGTTCCTATTGCTGACCCTCCCTCTCTCAGAATGTTGCTGTGTAGAGGATTACAGAGTGCTGATATCAGAACTAATCAGGTTCTTACATTAGTTGTATTTAAAACCAGCAAAAGTGTGCCAGTTTTAGAAGGGGCAAGTTTGGAGTGGTGAGAACATAGGGGTTTGTGGGCACAGTGGTGAAAGCAGAGGTGGGAGGATAAGGTTCATGGGTTCTGGTGGTTAATGGGGGTAACTTCCTATAGGTTTTGGGTGACACCAAGGAAGGACTGAGACATGGAGTAAGAACAGGGAAAAGTAATGTTAGACTTGTTAAGAGAGAAGTTACAGCCCTGGTGCCCATCCTGCAGCCCTTTGGTGTTTGCAGTATGGCCCTGGTAGTCTGAGTTATAGCTAGCAGTTTTATGTAACATGTCCCCAGTCTCTGACAACTTGACTCCAATCTCCAACAACTCCTGGAGCACAGTCTATGACCATCTCCTCTTATATGTCTTCAGTCTTTGACAGTCTTTTGTAGCAATACAGTACATATAATAAATATTGTATGTTGCCCTTTGGTGATATCAGGGGCTGCATCTGAGGCCTTATATGCCTTGTAAATTGACAACCACTGGGTTACAGGTCTGGTAGTCAATGGCTGGCACAGGTATGGTAGTGAGCAATGCAGTGGTGAGAGCCTGCAAGCTCTGTGTTGAGAAAAGGGAAAGGGTAGTTGTTCAAGCTCAGTGTTTGGGACGGGGGGTTGTGCGGATGCAGTGTTTGGGTGTGTGTGTGTGTGTGGGGGGGGGGGGGGTTGTTGTGTAGGTGCAGTGTTGGGAGATGGGCCTGCAAGAGAGGTGTTGGTAGTTGTGGTTGCATTGTCTTGTTCAGTTAAGGTCCAGCGGCCATGCAATGCAATCATCTATCACATTTCCTGCTAAGCCCCACCTGTTTACCTAGTTTTGCATTCCACCCAGATATCCTCTTCATAGCTGATGCCATGGTATTTAACCTCTTCTATAGCATGTAAGAACTAAAAAGAAAAACTAAAAGAACCACTTATTTGTACTGTATATGCAGCCTATATTTTGTAATAAGTAGAGAGGGTTCATAAGCTAAAGAACTTGCAAATTCAGTAATGCAAAATTCAGAGCACTGATATTAAGTAGGGTGTGGTAACCCATAACAACTGTCAGATTGCAGTACGTGTTGGACAAGTACAATGTTAATTCTGAATTGCTCTTTGCCATATTGAGTAATCGTGTATAAATGTGATCATTGGAGCGTGATTATGAACAATCATGGTTCTTTCATTCTTTGTACATTTTCCCCTTCTCGAGAAAACTACTGTATTTAAAATCTCAGGAAATGCTTGGATGCTTATGTGTGCATGCATTTTTTTCTTGGTAAGGTCAGCTTCCTCAAACACCACTGAATAACAAGATGGGTTGTTATAGAAACTCATGTTTGATTACACGTGTGGCATTTCCTGTCTTTCTTGGGCTGCTAAATGAAGCAACATTTGCAAAGTTTATGGAAACTGTAAGACTTTTTGTACAGTCATTTTTCTAAGGGACATAACCTTGACCTGAGATACTCTTGACTAACATTACAGAATTAATACAGTACATGTTATTACACTAGTATCACTATACTGTGATTTCTGAAATAGAAGCCCTGGGGAAAAGTGGGGATTTTTTTGGCAATGTTATTTATTTTATTTTTTTTAACATCTGAAAGTTTAACTGGACCTTATTGTGCACTACTATAGGTGGGTTTCCGAGCATCTAGCTTAGCAGTGGCAGTGACCAATAGTGGCTATTTACCCTGTAAGGCTGTATATAGGCCCAACTCACGCCGGTGTACTACAGCATACACCCATGCAAGGGCCTTATTTGCCCGCATGGGGATGCACTGTTGTTCCGTTCATCCTTGTGTAGGCTGTCCCATTCATGTCAGTTGGGAAGAAATGGCTGCACGGACACAGTGGGGAACTCCCAATTTGACAGCCATATGGTTGCGGATGCACGACTCCAAGCGCAGACTACAATGGTACAAGAACAAGGCTTTTAAATATTCTAGACATACCGATGGACTTACATTACTGAAATGATTGTGGGAATTTGTTTAAATACAAGGCTTTGCTTCCACTTTAAGTATGATCAGCAGGAGGGGGGCTGCCATGAATAGGTAAAGTACAGGTTAACTTTATCTACTGATATGTATTTATTCTATGAATTGTTAGGCTTTATTCACATGGCTGATTAGGGCCACACACCACCAATAATCAGCAGCACAGTGGCTAAGTGGTTAGCACTCCTGCCTAGAAGCACTAAGGGTTGTCGGTTTGACGCCCAACCACAGCACTACCTGCCTGGAGTTTGCATGTTCTCCCTGTTCCTGTGTGGGTTTCCTCCCACATTCCAAAGACACGCTGGTAGGTTAATTGCCTCCAGTCTGAATTGATCCTAGTTTGTGTATGTATGAATGTGAGTTAGAGATTAGATTGTAAGCTCCTTGATAGCAGGGACTGATATGAATGTACAATGTATATGTAAAGTGCTGCGTAAATTGACGGCACTATATGAGTACCTGTAATAAATAAGTATTCCAGCAGCAGGGATCACAGGTGTTATTGATCAGCCGCAGACATGAAGACTGTACAAATCAATGTCCAGCTGACAAGCACCATGGCTCTCTGTGGAGTGTAGCCCCACTAAAAGATAGGGAGTTTTTTTGGAGTTCATCTTTAAAGCTCAAATTAAGTCTGACACCTTTTTACCTCTTATTATAGTTCTCTACTCCTGCATGTTATGATTTGTGACAGATTTTTGCATGAAATGCTTTAAAATTCAATTTTTCGCAGTGAAAATGCTGTTTCCTGCCCATACCACCCCAATGCTCTGTACCTGTATAGCTCAATAACAGCCTACAGTGCTGAATACTGAGAGCACTGGGTCTTATTCAGAAGCCTAGAAGTGTCTCTCTGACTGTATATTTATTTCCGTGACTTAAATTGGGATGTAAATTCAGACCTACAGCATAACAGCCAGGCAGTTAGCATTTACAGAAAGAGAGGCAAACAATGGCATCCTCTATATTCATCTCCTGGCAAAAGTATTTTAATTATTCTTATGTGCTGGGCCTGGGGCAGTTTAAATTTAAAGCTCTCAAAAGCTTTGGCTAAATGTACACATTAAATGAGTCTTGACATGGCTTGGCTTGATATGCCAGGGTTATTTTGTTCCAACTTTCTACGTTTCAAAAGCTAATATATATACGAGAAAATATGAATGGAAGATAATGTCCCTGGCATTTTTGTATTTGAAAACTGTTTAAAGAGCACTTGCCATAAATAACCGAAGAAAGATTCCAATTTGCTTAAACCGAGAACTGCTGCTTGGAGGTCTATAAACACTGCTGTCAGCTTCACTTACTGTGTCCGTTCTTCGGTGGTGCCTTTTTTTTTTTCTTACACTCCTCAGTCCATATGGGCTATGCTTGGAGGGGACCACTGGCAGCGCAGTCATGCAGAATGTCCACACATCAGAATATTAGGATTGTTGCAGAAAGTAATAAAAGGGGGCATGCTTTCCCCAGCCTGTAGTTGCTGCTTTGAAATATCATGAAAGGTTCTCTTTAAAGTGAAACTTTAACCAGACAGCTAGTTAAGCAGTTGCAATATATATGTGGACTGTTCTCCCTGGCAAGACCGTGTTATTGGAATTATTTTCTAAATGGAGGTTGAACTGAGGTGTTGGACATGGATCCCCAATGACAGATATAAAAGTCTTTCCTACAAATAGCTTGTGTTTGGCAGCTCTGTACACAAAAAAGATTCCTTTCAATGAGAAGAGGCCACCCGAATTGAGAGGGTAATATATATATGTCAACCAAAGCGAGTGCCAAAAACAGGAGTTCCTAGGCATTGTTAACACGGGCGGTGAAAACAGGCAATTGATTAGCATTTATCTATCCCTTGACCACCCATCATCAAGCTAACGTTGGTGATGGATGTGTCTATATACATTGTCGCCGCTAATTTTATACAGCATGTCATTTTCCAACAAACACGCTCTATGCAGGTGGTTAGGAACGTGCTGAAACTGTGATAAAACTGCACCTAATGCAGCTTCCAGGAGGAAGTATACCACCTTCAAGCCACCTGTCAACTGCCTCATGAAAGCGACCCACTGCAGAAGGCTTTTCAGAGCTGTCAAAAATCAGCCACCCTTGTGTGAACAAGACCTTAGAGTCGTCAATATAAAGCATCATGTTAGACTCAAAGGCCTAGTTTATACTTAATATTGGGGGGGGGGGCAATTGAGCTGTGTTTTTACTGACACCCCCTCCTCACCAACCCGCAAAGGCAGCCAGATGGGGGTATAAACATGCCTGGAGTAGCAAAAATGATTCAGGTGAATCGTGCCATGCAGTAAGCACGCTGTAACCACACAATGCGGCATTCTGCTGCAGGCTTTTCAGAGGGAAAAGCAATCCACCACTCTCCAGAGGGATACCGCAAGCGTATATGAGCCCTAAAAACACCAATGTTGTTTGGCATCCTCTTTAGTTGACATATACAAGAGACGTTCAAGTCAAAGTGGGGCTTTTGAGTTTATTAAATAAAAGAACAAATTTCAAGGAGTGGAAACTGCATTTATTTTTCAACATACTCCCCTACTACATTGATACACTTATCCCAGCGTTTAGCTAACGCTTGGAAATCTCCAGCATAGAAAGATTTGTCAGTATGCCTGAACCATTCTAGGACAGCCTGCATCACCTCGTCATCAGTGCTGAAATGCTGACCCCTGAGGAACACTTTTAGAGGTCCAAACAGGTGGATATCACTCGGAGCGAGGTCCAGTCTGTAAGGGGGATGTGGCAATACCTCCTAGCCGAATTGCTGTAATCTGCACCTAGTGCAGTGAGCAAAATGAGCTTGTACAATGCCCCGGAGAAACAGGACGCCCTTAGTGATCAAACCAGGCCATTTTGTTCTGCAGACACATATGCACATCACTCAGAACATGACAGTAATATTCACTGTTGATAGTGGAACCACCAGGTAGAAAATCCACATGAATAATGCCACATTTTGTCCCAGTCTCATCACCGTACTGTGCTTGAAGTCTTCTGTAGATAGCCACAGGTTTTACGTCTTTGTTCACAAGAAAATTCATCACCTCTCGCTGTTCCATGCACGCACTAACACTGTTTGCAATCTTGATTAACAATCTATGGTTTGGCCCTCGACATGTGCGCTGCCTATCAATAATAGGACACACTTGCCACTTACTACTGCATGTAGTACTGCCACGCTAGCATGTAAAATTAAAAGTCCCGATTGACTTGAACGGCCCTCATATATTGGAATTATATTGGCCACTATTGTCAGCTGCATACTGCTTCACACTAGTGCTGCTGCATAATCCTGCGTTTTGCAGTGCGTTTTTGCAGCAAATTATTCCTCATTATTTTGTAGCAGGGGGAGACTGGTTGTTAAGTACAAAACCCTGCAAAATATGGACCAAAAACACATGTGCACGCATCTTTCCTATAATCAAAGGAGGGAACAGCAGACATAAATAGGACCCTCAGATGCTTCAGGGATAACCTGAAGAAGGGGCGTGTCCCCAAAACATGTAGTGTCTCCAGTCGGCGATGTGTGACTCTCTTTGCTCCCTTGGCATAGGCAGTTCCTAATTGGCCCCAGCAGCAGGGTTTGCCCATACTCTTTGGATTCCCTTGGCTGACTTCTGCCAGGCTGTGACATCACTTCCGGGCTTCGTACGCAGTGCGAGCAGCCACTGCATACTGGCCCCAAGAGTTCCTGTGCCTGCAGTTTGGTTCCCCCTTCATCGGACCCCTGGCCTTATGGTCCTGGATGGGCCGCCACCAGCGGTACTCCTGTGTTCTTTGTCCAACGGCTTTGTGCTGGGTTTTCCTAATCCCCTGTGTTATCCATGCGGCTCCAGCCTCCAGGTACTGTCAGTTTTTTAATCCAAGTCTCTGATAGCAGCAGGAGACATTGGCCCCCGCTGCTGTCAATCAAATCCAGTGACCCGGGGGCGGGGCCGAGTCCTGCTGTCTGTGTCAACAGATGCAGCAGCAGGACTCGGGAGCGTGCCCGCACGAGTGCCCCCATGGAAAGCGGCTCTCTCCGTGGAGGCACTCGATGCGGAGGAGGAGCCAGAAGTGCCGCGGGGGGACCCCAGAAGAAGAGGATCGGGGCCGCTCTTTTTTAAAGTAATATTATGACTTGTTAAAGCTTACACATGCCCCGTTGCTTAATGCGAAGTGTGAATTTTGATGAAAGGGCCTCTTTGTTAAAATTTGTATTATACAGGAGGATCTGAGTAATATCCAGCTGTAATGGTGAAGTGAAATTAAACCTCGTACTGAACAGCTTCTGCTTAATAACTAGCAACAATTTACAGCAGCAGCTTAAAAAAGCACTCTTTCAGATTTTAACACAAAACTAGTTTCAACTTCTGACAGGCTGAAGAGGTGTCATTAGGTTCTGTCACTCATTATTATAATACAGTATAATACAGTAAGTTTACATAACCTATTATGTGCTCTGCCGTACAATTCAGGAAAATGAAATAACTTGCAGACAAAATTACAACTTGGCCCTGCTGAGCCAAATTGTAATATTTGATAACATGCCAACCAGCATGCTCATTTTCCAGTACCATGACATTGCACATCCTAGAACTCACTCAACAAAGGGCGGAGAGTCTCAGTGCTGGAGAAGACATATGCTTGCTTCTTATCTCTGTGGTGTATCTGCTTTCTGCATATTTTACACTACAATTTGAATTGTTTTAATGCACAAGGGAACCTTCATTGTATGCATTTGCTGGGCTAGAAATACATTTTATATATACTGTGTATATATATATATATATACAGTATATATATATATATATATATATATATATATATATATATATATATATATATATATATATATATTATACACACATGTATGAGGGCAATGTGTTATATGTGTCCAAGATCGATTTTTCAATTCCCACTAATGGTTAAAGCAGAAAAGTGGCTTAGTGGTTGGCGATTCTGTCTTGCAGCCCTGGGGTTCTCAGTTCAAATCCTGGTAGGGCCACTATATGCATTGGGTTTACATGTTCTTGCATGGGTTTTGTCCCACACTCTTTAGACATTCTGGTAGGTTAATGGCCCCTGTGTATGCATGTGAGATAAAACCTTAGAATGTAAGATTCTTAAAACGGACCCTTCCCCACTTTTACTTAAATTCACATGACACATGCTGATTTGAAATCATCTAACACTGTTGTTTTGGGTTTTTTTTAAAGTTTTTTAATCTACCTAACTTGTTGCACCCACTTCCTGATTTTCCTGAAGGCACTGATAAAGTAACCCTGTCCTCACTGATGCCTGGGAATTCAACTTCATCAGTGCCTTCAAGGAGATCTGGTACATAATCTGCACGATATTGTGAGATCTCCCAATGTTTTACTGCACATGCGCAATGGCATGCACCTCATCTTGCACATGCGCAACGTCATGCATCTGGTCTTGCGCATGCGCAACGTCCTGCACCTCATCTCGTGCATGTGCTGTACGAATTTATATTACAAAAAAAAAAAACTTTCTCCCTGAGATCTCACAAGAAGGGCTTTTTTTTTTTTGCACAACATGTACGAGTTGAGAATCATGACATTGTGGATGTGCAGCATATTGCGAGCCAGAGTTTGGCATAAATTTTCATAATGGCGGCACGGAACTTGAAGCACAGGTGGCACAGAGGCAGCCTTAAAAGGAATAAAGATGGAGAGGCAGCGTGGACATATATGTTTGTACTTGTTGAGGTACACTGTTTCACTTTCACAGATTATTACCCTTTTTTCTAAAGGTTCTACTCTTTAAAGAGTAAGTAAACTTCCTATGCTGACATTTACCTATACGTAAGTCTATAATAAAGCTTACCTATAGGTAGTACAAATATCTCCTAAACATGTACCGTTTTGGAGATATTTACATTACATGCAGCCAGTGACATCATTGGAGCATACGGTCTGAAGGAACGGCCACAGGTGCTGTTCCTTCCGAGCTTCATGCCGTGAACGGCAGCTCCTGCGTGCATGTGCTGAAGTGACGTCATTGCGGCTCCGACCAATCACAGAGCCAGAGCCCGCCAGCGGTGTGCTGGCGCTGTGGAACAGCTTCATTCTAAGGTAAGTCTTTCATAATGATCTAGTATGCGATGCCTTTGTCTTACAGGGTTTTTTTTTTCTTTGTTTCTTGTCAGAGGTTTACTGCTGCTTTAAGAGCAGGGACTGATGTGAATATACAGTATGTAAAAGTGCTTGGCAGCACTATAAAAATACCTGTAATAAATAAAGCATTTCCAATTGTTTATAAATACAAGCCACAGCAACCAAGACATTTTCATTGACAACTAATCGTATCTTCATCAGGGAGAATTAACCCTGATGAAGATATGATTACCCTGTATCGAACACGTAAAGGGGAGGGGCCAGGACGGTACGACAGGCAGTCTATCTGCCTAGGAGGAAACATACACCATTCCAAAACCAGCCGTTGTAATATTACATGCCATACACAGAGTGGTGCACTGACGCACCTGGTACATGTGAGTACCCCATTGGGGGATTGTTCTTATTTGTTTGATAAAATGTTTAAAGCGATATCACACTATCGAGGCTTTTTATTTCCCATTATTCCAGAGATACTGCATGGGAAGTCCAGGATCCTGTTATCATATAGAACCCAGGGGTGGTTCACAAGTGTGTATTGACTGAGCGTAATTGCTAAGTCACACGCTCCACCGGACACTTATACCTGTGTTACAAAGCACTTGGATGCACATGAGCACTTTATTATTAATGCTTTAATTGACATATTTATTGTTTTTTATTTTGGTCATATCACATCTACAGTGGGGACGGAAAGTATTCAGACCCCCTTAAATTTTTCACTCTTTGTTGCAGGCATTTGCTAAAATCATTTAAGTTCATTTTTTTCCTCATTAATGTACACACAGCACCCCATATTGACAGAAAAACACAGAATTGTTGACATTTTTGCAGATTTATTAAAAAAGAAAAACTGAAATATCACATGGTCCTAAGTATTCAGACCCTTTGCTCAGTATTTAGTAGAAGCACCCTTTTGATCTAATACAGCCATGAGTCTTTTTGGGTAAGATGCAACAAGTTTTTCACACCTGGATTTGGGGATCCTCTGCCATTCCTCCTTGCAGATCCTCTCCAGTTCTGTCAGGTTGGATGGTAAACGTTGGTGGACAGCCATTTTTAGGTCTCTCCAGAGATGCTCAATTGGGTTTAAGTCAGGGCTCTGGCTGGGCCATTCAAGAACAGTCACGGAGTTGTTGTGAAGCCACTCCTTCGTTATTTTAGCTGTGCACTTAGTGACATTGTCTTGTTGGAAGGTAAACCTTCGGCCCAGTCTGAGGTCCTGAGCACTCTGGAGAAGGTTTTCGTCCAGGATATCAGTGTACTTGGCCGCATTCATCTTTCCCTCGATTGCAACCAGTCGTCCTGTCACTGCAGCTGAAAAACACCCAAAAATGTCAACAATTCTGTGTTTTTCTGACAATATGAGGTGCTGTGTGTACATTAATGAGGAAAAAAATGAACTGAAATTATTTTAGCAAATAGCTGCAATATAACAAAGAGTGAAAAATTTAAAGGGGTCTGAATACTATCCGCCCCCACTGTATGTCACATATGTCACTTACGTCACATTAACACTACACGTGTTTGTGTTAATCTTTAGCACGCATTTATTGTGTAATATTCTAAAGTGCAGCGTATAATTTACTAAGATGGAATTTTTATTGAACAAATTTCTAAAAGTGCATGTGGTTTTTGTTTAACAAAGTCAATTTGTTCCAAAATGGAATGGTAAAACAAAATTTTGAACCTTTGTTTAAAATTCTTCTCTGTATGGCCAGCTTTATTTTGTGTCCAGCTCCTTCTTGTTTGTGAAGTTTACTTTTCCTGAAGTTTTACCCCATCCCTGATTGCTGGCCCTACTGTCCAGTTTCCAGGGTAGCTCCTTAGATTGCAGGGTCGGATGCAGGGGCAGCCCCTCCATTAAGGGCGCACAGGCGCTGCCCCCCCTATACATCGGGGGGGGGGGGTTTGAAGCACCTGATTAGAGCCAGAGGCTCTAATAGGCTTCAAAATAGGGTGGGCTTGGGCTGCAGAGAATGCGAACGGAGCCCACCCAAGTGTATTTATATTCACTATTGTAACACTAATCCTCCTCCCGGCCAATCAGAAAGAACAGCCGATCCTTTTGGATACCTAGGAGAAGGGGAGGAGCCGCACACTGGAAGCCACTGTGATGGAGGAGAGAACACGGAGCCGCTGCCCGTCACCTACTACCCGCCTAGATGGTGTAAGTGCCAGACCGCTGGCCGCTCAGGGGGATGGTTGCCCCCCCCCCCCCCAAAAAAACCCCACTGCCACTGGTCTGATGGAGCCACCCTGTTGCCCAATCCCGTAAAAGGACTACATGACAATGTCAGCACACCACCTCTGCAGACACACACAGGCAGCCAGACACTGAAAGTGCCTTTTAATTTGGTGAATGACTGGGGGCACATATGTGAATTAGCACTAGGGGTTATGGGACGTGTAGTCCTGAGCAGAGGGATCATGTGACTCTGCTTCCCCAACAGGAAGTTCGAGTAAGTGGAGCAGAGGGAGCAGGAGGCTGCGGCCATAACAGGATCCAAGTGTATGAGTTTCTGTACCTTTTTCTTAAAGTGCTCAAATATTGTCTTGTGCTAGGGTATATTTATAGGCACCAATATATTTCTAGAAAAAAGGGTCTTTATTATTACTTATCCGCTTTTTTAAAATGACAATTGAGGCCCATATTGAAGTGAATATCATTGGAGACCTGCGAGTTAGCTAAGTATATCCAGTTAGGGGAATGCCCATCACAGGGAAGGGGCCCTAGCTAAAATTCAACTACATTTTTAATATAGAAGCTAAAAAAAAAAAAAAAAAAAAAAAAAACTTCTTACCTGGTACTAGCAATTGTATCCCATCTAATTGTCTAATCAAATATTATTCAGTACCTGATTATTTTATATTCAGATGTTTCTTTTATGAAATTCACACACGTGGACAATCACAGTTGCTCTGCAGATGTAGAGTTAATTAACGAAGCCAACATTTCCCACATCCCATATAATCATTTCTCAATGTGCCTGACAGTTGGATTTCCACTTTGTAACTAATTGGATTCCCCCTTACCTTGTCATAGTGCACTATGGGAACATGAAATGAGAAATCTGATAGTTACTGCCAACAGATTGAGACAGTTCTTCCCTCTGGACACATACTGTACATTATAATTCGCCAGTGTGAATTTTGTAAATTTCCATTTTTAAAGCAGCATTCCATAATACCATAATAATGTCCTATTTCCATAAAATAATCATTCTACAATAAAATACCGTAAAATGATAATTCTTTCAGGGATGATCATTGACCTCTTGTTCTATTAATATTATTATTATTATTATTATTATTATTATTATTATTATTAATAATAATATTATTACTATTATTTACAGAAGGCTGCCACATTCTCGGTGTTACTTGGTGTACTTGCACCAATACATATTTACTAACGGGTTATAGATGCTGAGCCCCAAAGCCAGCTTTGCACATGCATATGGAGACTGCTGACATCGTAAAAAGACTTTGAATTTCAACTTGCCACTATTTGATATTTCTGAAAGTACTGCTAAATGATGAAAATCAGCTTAGAAATCTATGGCCTGAAAATGTTCTAAATCCATATAAAAGTGATGAGCTCTGTCTATGTGTATTATAATACTGCTGATAGTTCCATTACAGCTAAACCAGAGGAAATGTTACAATGAATTCAGGATTCTAAATTGTTTTCTGAGTAGGAACTAGTGCCCCCTAATGGACTCTTTCATATTTTTCTAAAGTCCATCGTTTTTACTAAAGCATTCTGCTAGACGCCATTTACAGTGAAAACGTTTCTATTTTGCTTGTGTTTCTTTCTGAGTTCTTTCTTTTGAACACTTTGACTGTATATGTGTTATCTTCTTTCACACAGCAGTTTTTGCTGGGAAACCAAGCAAAGGTGGGCTAAGGTGGGAGGCCATACAGATCTCATACTACTATGACTCCATATTTTCCATTCACGTCTTGCATACTTATGAAATGTTATGCACGTTATATATGTTTACAAAAAAAAAATCAAAGTGCTTCTTTGACCAGGGCATATGTACAGTATATATTTAACAGGTACATTACGTACTGCCACTAAAAAAAAAAAAAATAGTTTTTTTTTTTGTTTTTTTTTTTTAATTAAAAATTGGAATACGGCATCAGCAGTAAATTTGAGATTTGCCTCAGTATAATGAATTTCAAAGCTTTCTTAAAGCCTAACTCTAGTCAGCCAGACAGTTTTAATTTTGGACAGAGGGAGAAAGAGAGAACCTTTGTCAGTATTTTTATTTTTTATTTCTGTCTGTGTGATCATTAAGGAAATTTCTTTCATTTCCTGTCCCTGTGACATCTGTTTAAGAAATGGCGGGTGCGGTCGTCACCAGGACAAGATGGCACAGACAGAGAATGAAATGAAATTTCAAACCCTTCCCCACTTTATTAAAAATGTGTTTTTGTCTGTGTCCCCTTTGGAGAGGTTTATTATTACTTCATGTACTGACAGGAAGTGAGGGTAAATCTTCCCAACAGGTTCATGAGAAAGAATAAAAACCTGACAGAAGCAGCGTTGCCAAAAACAGGCACTTTTCTCCTGCCAGTAAATGCCAGTGACAGAAAAAAGTTGGCAGTAAAAAAAATGGCTGTGACGGTCCAGATCTGAGTGCATGCTAACGTTTGTTTGGGCGGTGCTGGTGGTGGGTGGGTCTGGCGGATGTGGTGTCTTGTGGTGTCATGATGCAAGGGAGCCAAGTCGAGTGGCCGGAGCCTCATGTGCGGGCCTGCAGGACTGGAGCAAGGCAATCTGGGAGCGGAGCTGTCAGTGCTCTTTGGACTGGAGTGGACTGAAGGGACACCCTGTTGTGGAGAGAGACTGTCACTGTGACTCAGGAGGGGACATGTTGTGTCTGTGAGGTGTCATCATCATCTGTACTGTTGCACACTGCTGTCAGTATCACCGTAATGCCCCGTACACACAGTTGGATTTTCAGACGGAAAATGTGTGATAGGACCTTGTTGTCAGAAATTCCGACCGTGTGTAGGCTCCATCACACATTTTCCATCGGATTTTCCGACACACAAAGTTTGAGAGCAGGCTATAAAATTTTCCGACAACAAAATCCGTTGTCGGAATTTCCGATCGTGTGTACACAAATCCGACGCACAAAGTGCCACGCATGCTCAGAATAAATAAAGAGATGAAAGCTATTGGCTACTGCACCGTTTATAGGCCCGACGTACGTGTTTTACGTCACCGCGTTCAGAACGATCGGATTTTCCGACAACTTTGTGTGACCGTGTGTATGCAAGACAAGTTTGAGCCAACATCCGTCGGAAAAAATCCTAGGATTTTGTTGTCGGAATGTCCGATCAATGTCCGACCGTGTGTACAGGGCATAAGAGTTAATTTCATGTGTGTTTGTGCCGCCCGTTCTAATTTCTTGCCTTCCTGAGTGCTGTCCCTGAGCTACTTATTTACTATATCAAAAATAAAATAGTAAATGTTTTTTGCCTTAATATCCAGGTTAACCACTTCCATACCGGGCCTATTCTGGCCTCCTCTCCTACATGTAAAAATCTTTTTTTTTTGCTAGAAAATTACTCAGAACCGCCAAACATTATATATGGTTTTTTAGCAGACACCCTAGGGAAAAAAATGGCGGTCGTTGCAACTTTTCATGTCACACGGTATTTGCGCAACAATTTTTCAAACAAGTTTTTTTATTAAAAAGGAATTTCATGAATTAAAAAATAACAAAACAGTAAAGTTAGCCCATTTTTTTTGTATAATGGGAAAGATGATGTTACACCGAGTAAATTGATACCCAACATGTCACGGTTTAAAATTGCACACACTCGTCAAACTTTGGTAGTTAAAAATATTCATTCAATTTTTTTACAGGTTACATGTTTAGAGTTACAGAGGAGGTCTAGTGCTAGAATTGTTGTTCTCGCTCTAACGCACACAGCAATATTTCACATGCGTAGTTTGAACGGCGTTTACATATGTGGGTGGAACTTACGCGTGTGTTCGCTTCTTTCTTTTTACATTTTTTTTTTTTTTTTTTGCTCACTTTTATTCCTATTACAAGGAATGTAAACATTCCTTGTAATAGGAATGGTGTGTGACTGGTTCTCTTTATGGATAGATATGGGGTCTATAAGACCCACATCTCTCCTCCCTGGCTGGAAAGCATCAGATCCTCAAAAAGTTACAGATCTGATGCTTTCCAGCTGAGATCGCCATTTTGTTGACATCCATCGCCTGGACGTGACGTCATAACGTCGGGGCCAGGCTTCCGATGGTCATAGAGATGACTGGTGACCATCTGGTCATACAGCGGCGGTGGATTCTTTCTCCGGGTCCCCGATGGCACAGAAGAGCCCGGAGAAGCATCGGAGAAGCACCGGGGGGCGGTGGGAGGGGGGGTCTGTCGCCTGTAAAAACGATCAAGCAGCGGAACTGCTGCTATGATCATTCTTACGGTGCACAGAATCACCGGCAGAAAAGAATGATATCTGAATGATGCCTGCAGCTGCAGGCATCATTTAGATATCCCCACTGAAAGTCAAGGGCGTCATATGATGTACTGCGGGCGGAAAGTGGTTAAATCACATCGTTAATTGTATATTGTACTTGTTTGTAGCCTAAATACTGAAATTTGCACTTAAAACAGTAGTTTTGTAACTTTTGGAAATGCCAGTAAAAACGTGGCTGTGCCAGTAAATTTCGGGTGTCGTGTCAGTAAATTTCAATCTGATAGGTTGGCAACACTGGACAGAAGATGTAACTCTCCCCTGCTCTATCCAAAGCCATATAAAACGTTTTGGCTGACGGACTTTACAAACCTTGTTTAGTGTGAGTTGTACTGTACGTTTTCAAAAATGGCTTACCAGTGTTGTCAGTAAATCAAGCAAGCACAATAAGTTTGCAATACTCTGGCACAGGCCCAGACTGGCAGCTAGTAGCTCTGGTAGATGCTGATAGGGTTGCTGTCTCCAAGAGCCCTTTCACAATGCCAGCGTGGGGGCGTCAGTGGTAAAGCGCCGCTAATTTTAGCAGCGCTTTTCCTGTCATTTTTGCGGTGCTTTTCGGGTGCTAACGGGGCGCTAGCAGCCGAATAAAGGGTTAAAAGTGCCGCAAAGCACCGCTGCCTAAGCACTTTGCAGGAGCTTCGGCAGCGCTGCCCATTGATTTCAATGGGCAGGGGCGCTTTAGGAGTGGTGTATACACCGCTCCTAAAGCACCTCACAGAAGCTGCTTGCAGGACTTTGTTTTACATCCTGCCAGCACAGCACCCCAGTATGAAAGCACTTAGGCTTTTACACTGGGATTGCAGATCAGGCTTTTTTCAGGCGCTTTACAGGCCCTATTTTTAGCGCTAAACTGCCTGAAAAACGCCTCCAGTGTGAAAGGGGACTAAAAGTGTCTTGAGCCAGTGAAAGATCTTGTGTAATTTTGAGAGTCTTGTTTCATTACGGTATGCTCATTCACTGCAATTTAGGGCACTTTCACACTCAGCCACGGCGGGGGGTAAAGCGGCGCTATTTTTAGTGGCGCGTTACCATAGTTTTAGCAGCGCTTTTTGGCCACTAGCGGGGCACTTTTAACCCCCACTAGAGGCCGAAAAAGGGTTAAAAGCGCCGCTGCAATGGCGCTTTGTCAGTGCTTTGGCGGCGCTGCCCATTGATTTCAATGGGCAGGGGCGCTTTAGGAGCGGTGTATACACATTTTGGGTTGTCCCCAGAAAAGTAATAGAGGAGAAATCTTCCAATAGGGACACTAGTTCTGGTGACCTGGGGGTCCCCAACAGCTTTCATTATTTTGCAGGGATTTTCTCTCACTTCCTGTTTAGGCTATGGGACAGGAAGTGAAGGGAAATCTTCCCAATGGGACACAAATGGCAAAAATAAACTGGCAGACCCTCCCTTACTCTACCCAAAATTAAAAAAAAAAGTTTTGCCTATAGTTCTACTTTAAGAATTCAAAGTTTCTTCCAATTTGTAGTTGCTGCATGCACGTACAAGGTCTGCGAAATATTGAAACCAAACACATTCAGGCAACTAGAATTTTGAGCGGAAGCAAATGTCACTTTTTTATTTTCTATAATGACAGGTGTACTTTAAATTCTAGCATGCATCCTCATGGTCCAACAGCTTTTTTCTATGATTATTTCTTTGATCGCTCTATCTGTTACTTGGATAACTGTGGTAACTTATTTCTATGATTATTTCTTATTTCTATGATTATTTCCAGCTGTATGTTTCCTGTTCTCACAGGAGGGCTGTGACATTAGAAGCCATATTGGATATTTTACCTTTCAACATATTCATTATCACTTTCTTATCAACACCTTGTGATTGAAATTATGCAGAATGACCCATCCACCACTTATTTATTTTTTGATTGTGCTATATCTCAGGAGATCGCTCGCCGACAAAGGCAGTGTTCACTTACATGAGCAAACAAGATTGTGTTTTTTCACTGCTGAAAGAAATGTGTATCTAAATCGAAAAACTTGAATTTTGCTTTTGGAAGGAGTAGGGAATCCCTGTCAGGTGTTTATTGCTGGGGTGATTCACACCCTGAGTTTATCCTGGTAACTGTTGTCACTGGGACAGAAAATGATGGGAAATTCACATTTTACAGCTGTCCCCAGCACAAGAGGTGAGAAGAAATCTTCCCACTGGGACATCTATTCTGGTGACAACAGTGTAAGGAGGGAGAGATCTTCTCTTACCTGTTGTGTATGCGGGTAAAGAAAGAAAAGGCAGATCTCCCCAATATGACAGAGAAAAAAAACTAACCTGGGGTTTGACCATTCTCTACAGCATGCAAAGTTATAAAATGTGTTTTGGTTTTCAATATACTTCAAAGCTTAACTCAATGTTGGACAATAACCCCACTGTAGGCCATTCTTCACCCTCCTGTGGAGCTCCCAAAAATAGTTTATGTACCTTTTCTCTAAGAGACAAATAATATTATGGCTTCTCTTCCTCCAGTGGTGGGCATGTCTTTGAATGCTACAGAGAGTGGTGCCACTTAATGACATGGTACCACTTTTTGCAGCATTCTTTTGCAAGTAGGTTGGCTTAATGACATACCTCCAGAGGTTGTGTTTATGACAGCTTGGCATCACGAGAAGTGTGCTAAATCCAGAACACCAGTAGCACTGGACCTCAGAGAGGACTTTCTGTTAGGGACAGCATTGGAGAGCAGATGAGTATTGCAGCACAAGCTATTTTTTTACCCAGTTATGCTTAGCTCTGGGATTTATCATTTTAAAAAGGAAACAGAAGTTCTGCTATGACCTTGCTTACCAAATTGGACAAAAAATGATATATCAAGCATACAAATAAAAACATGCATACATCTTTTCCTGGGAGCACCATACCATATACTGTAATATAAATCTAAAAGTACTTTTGTGATAATAAGGGACGTTAAAGTGTTACTAAAGCCAGGACCCTGGAATATCTGGTCTCCCACAGTACACAGAACATGGAAATGCAATTATTTTAGTTAATATAAACTGCTAAATACCTTTCTCATCAGCAGTATATAGCAGTCTTGTGACTTCTATCAGTGTTTGGATAAAGCTTGTAGGTGCAGTTTCCATTCCACTCTGACTGTTCTGTGAGGCTGCATGACTCCTGACCCTCTATCTCGACAGTGCTGATTGGCCCTGTGCTGATCAGATGCCCCCCCCCCCCCCCCCGCAAAAAAAAAAAAAAAACTTTCTAGCAATACACACCAAACTGAGCATGTGCGGAGTGCCTCCAAGGCTCTGTACTATCAGCAGATAGATTGAGGGCAGTAAAAAAAAAAAGGGGGGAGGATCAGAGAAGACAGGATCAAAAAGCTTTTTTATACAATGCAGAGGATTAACTCCTTAGGTTCCACAGTGAGTATAGCGATTGATTTTACTGTTGTGGGTTTAGTAACACTTTAAATGCGCTCACAGAAAATGTAGAAATTTCATGTGGGCACCAAAAATATCTAATTATATTTAGATAAATTATATTTAGATGTTTTTTGTGTCCACAATAGTTTTCTGTGTTTTCTTGCGCACGCTTTTAAAGTCCCTAAATTATCATGTAGGTACTTTTTCAACTTTTTATTACATTGCTTACCCTCATTGATTGGGGGAACCTTGCCTTTAGTAAAAACAGATACATTAAGCAGCAGATGAATTAAAATAGAAAAGTAAAATAGAATTTAAAAGGAAACATTGCTTTATGCTGTACAAAAAAGTGCAAGTGTTTTATTCTACATAAAAATGTAAAAAAGAAAACCATAATTTGTTTGTCATATTTGTGTATGGGCACGGTGTCTCTAAAAAGAGCAAAACCTTCACTGGATTATTGCTGGCTGTTGCTCTGTAGTAATAAATTATCATCAAAATAACTGTGCCGTAATGCTGCTTGAGATGACTGGAAAAAGGGCCTCCCTAAAGCACTTGTATGTCATCTGCTTTTCAGAGCTAATTACTTTGGTAATTCCCTCTTGGTATTTCCTCGTCTTACTTTCTGATGAGTTATTTAACACAATTTCTTTTTTTAACTCCTAAAAATTGAGTACTTCATAATAAATGGATGCATTTTAGGATCTCTGGCTTAGGCTCCATTCACACCTGAGCGTAGCGATTTACTAGCTATTTTCGGTTGTTTTTTTAAACGTTTTTGTAGCTTTTTACAAGCGTTTTAAAAGAGTTTTAGAAGCGTAATTAAAAGCGTTTTACAGCTTCAGACGTTTTTGTTGAGCCAATAGAAAGCACTAGGGGGAGGAGAGGGACAGGAAATTAGAGATGGAGAGTTGCTGTTTGAGCAGAGTAGGAGCGATAAAATGCTTGTAAAATGCTGACGTCAGGCGTTTCTATTGAAGTCTATGGGGCCAAAAACGCTTGTAATCTGCCAGAACGAAGCTTGTGTACTTTTTTGAGTGACAGGCGTTTTGCTTCAGGCGACAGAACGCTCAGATGTGAACAGGGGCCATTGAAATGAATAGGATTTGGCTTGCTGACCGTTTTAGAGCATAAAATCGCTCAGGTGTGAATGAGGCCTAACAAAAAAAGAATATACTATAATATAATAGATTGCATGCACAAAATATCTATATGTATATTTATGTGTATATACATATATACACTGCAGAATATTCAACACATTCATTAATACTGTATATACACATATACAAATATATATAAAAGTACACACACACACAATATATATATATATATAATTTTATATATTATGTATATATATCTCATTTTGTTATATCATCCATGTGTGTACAGTATAATTTGTCGTATATTCTGCAGTCCGATGGCGCCTGAACATATGTTCCATGAATATAGACATGAAGATGCTCTGCCTTGTAATATAATATGTGTCTATGTGTCCCTTTGCCTCACGTATAGGTTTTATGTTTCTGGGTATTACTGAGTCGGATGGTATGATTAACCACTCTTACAGTACAAATTGCAATTGTTGTTAAGTACATAATTGCAGCTGCAGATTCTGTATTGAAGCCAAGTATCTGTTAGACAGACACGGTGCCTGTCAATACTGTACGTCACATGCATTAACAGGAGTGTTTTGTATTTAGCTGTTATGCTGATTAGATGTAGGCACTTTTCACAGCTGTCAGCGGTTGTATCGAGTTTTGAGGTAAAGTTTTACTTTTTTTTCCCTGAGTTATTCAAGTTCACACATAAACTTCTGTTTTTAGAGTTTGTGTCTGGATAGGTATTTTTTAAAGCTGAAGTTTGGTATATATATATTTTTTGGGGGGATAAGATATGTGTAATGGGGAGTATGTCATTAACTGCGGGTGGTTGCTTCTGCTAAAAATCATCTCTGTAGTGTCTCCTCTTCAGTCACAGGATACTGTTGTTGCTACTGAGAAAAGTTGCACCACTCGCCTGCCTTATTCTGCCCTCTCAGCCATTCACAGAACTCATATTACTACACTTTCACAATGCATTACATTCTATTCAGTTGAATGACAGGACCTCCTCAACCCATTCATAGAACAAAGTGCATTGTAGGAGTGTAGTAGTATGAGCAATATAAATATGAGAGGGCAGAAGGGGGTGGGGCATTGGGGCAACTTTTCTCTGTAGCAGCAGCTTCTAATAGGCTTCACAACCTTGGAAGACAGACACTCGGGGCAGTATCTGGCATTTGTGCAGGAGACACTACAGGGGTGATTTTTAGCAGAAGCAGCCACCTGCAGGTAATGTCTAGCACACTGTTACATACAGCTAATGTGTTTTGGCGCTGTATCCTCCTTGCAAAAAAAAATACTAAGCTTTAACTTAGCTCTGGAATTAGACACAAATATAGAGAACTCAATGCAGTTTACACCCTGCCACCAAGAAGCACAGAAAGCTAATTTAGTAGAGTTCTTTAGAGTTGGCACAACTGAGTTGGCCTTTTCATGCTTTTATCAGAACTTTAGCACCTGCTGTAGAGCAGTGGTCATCAACCCTGTCCTCAGGGCCCACTAACAGGCCAGGTTTGCAAGATAACTGAAATACATCACAGGTGATATCATTTGCTGCTCAGTGATTGCAGTATTCTAGTCTGCATCTCCCCAAGGTAATACATAAAACCTGGTCTGTTAGTGGGCCCTGAGGACAGGGTTGATGACCACTGCTGTAGATCACCCATTCTCAACCAGGGCTCCTTGCAACCCCAGGGTTCCTTCAGAAGTTGCTAGAGATTCCTTAATAATCGGCTAATTGATCTCCTATTTGATGGTGCTTGCATAGTTCCAGGGCCAACACATTGCACTAGAAATTTAAGAGTACCTGTTCTAAATATTGTTTTTTCTGCTCGTATGTTAAGTATAAAAATTACCTTAGTGTCTTAGTTTTCATGTTTTTAATAAGCACATTTAATTTGTTATTGTACATCCATTGTAATAATCGAAATGGGTACAGCAACTGCAGACTCTATGGGGGTTATTTACTAAAGACTACAAGTGCAAACTACAAGTGCAAAGTGCACTTGAAATTGCACTGAAAGTGCACTTGGAAGTGCAGTCGCTGTAGATCCGAGGGGGACATGCAAGGAAAAAAAAAACAGCATATTAGCTTGCACATGATTGGATAATAAAATCAGCAGAGCTTCCCCTCATTTCAGCTCTACCCCTCAGATTTACAGCGACTGCACTTCCAAGTGCACTTTGCACTTGTACTTTGCACTTGTAGTGCAAAGTGGATTTACCTTTTGTAAATAACCCCCAATGTCTTTACTACTTCGTCTTATACTAGGAAAAAGCATGGAGCCAGGAAATTTAGATGTCCGGGTCAGTGATTCACTATGTATTGAATCTATAGTATGCCCTGATTACTATATGTACTGTACAATACCCTCTGCCATTTTGATTTCAGGTACAATAATGCAAAGAATCCTGTTACTTTTTTTTTTTTAATTGTTGGGAGATCCAGTCCAATACTTCAGGCAATTGGTTCCTTATACAGCCTTCATTTTGTTTCAATACCCCTTCCAAGAGTTATGGATAACCCTGATTAAGAACCTCTTAAATGTTATTAAACCCAGGACCCTGCATTCACTATATCTGGTCTCCCACAGTACACAGAACATGGAAATGCAATAGTTTTATTAAATATAAACTGCTAAATACTTTTTCTCATCAGCAGTATGTAGCAGTCTTGTGACTTTTATCAGTGTCTCATTAAAGATTGTAGGAGGAGTTTTCTTTCTACTCTGACTGCCCTATGAGGCTGCAGGACCCTTGACCCTCTTTCTGGACAGTGCTGATTGGCCCTACGCTGATCACATGCACTCTCCCAAGAAAAATTGAAATGGTAACTCCACTTTCATAGGGAAAAAAATAGCAAATAAAGAAAAAAATAATATAGCGCTTATAATTGCGACACTAATCATATTGTGATTGAATGTTATTAAAAATTACCTTTCCTTTTCAATCTGCAGCCGCTGTAATTTTCTGAGAATGCATTGCAAAATGGCTACCTGGAGTTGTTCTGTACACAGCATGTGTACTGACCACTCCCCAGAAACATAATTTCCTGCTTGTGCGACTGGCTCACCAATTTGTCAGATTTCAGGAATCCCCTGCAACTAAAATGTCATTTTTGGAGAGATACTTTAAATAGGAACATGTCTAAAGGGATGCAGGCCCAGCAGATTTCCTCATTTAGTGCCCTGCAGCTGCACACCTAACAGTTAATTACCAAAACCACTCCCATCAGACCCACTCAGTACAGAGGCACAGACAAACACAGAGGGATTTCTTCAGAATAACAAAAGGTAGGAATCTGCAACAAAGGTTGTTATAATCCTTGCAATGTACATAGATCACCCAGAGGGGAATGTTTTTTTCTCAACAAAAGTGAAGTTACGTTTACCAGCTTTTTCAAAATACACACCAAACTGAGCATGTGCAGCATGTCCCCTAGACTATGTTCCATCAGGAGATGGTTTGGGGACTGTGCAAGAAGGGGAGGAACAGAGAAGACAGGATCAAACAACCTTTTTACACAATGCAGAGAATTAACCCCTTGGGTTACACAGTGAATATAACAAGCATGCTTTACTGCATATACAGAATGATTTTACTGTAGTGGGTTTAGTAACTCTTTAAGGGTTAAAGTTTCCACTAAAAAGTCATATTTTTATTAATAATATGTCATAAGACAATAGAAAATCCCAATCTAATAAGAAACAAGTCCTTAGTTATCTCTGAACGATTTGTCTATGTCACCTGATGATTTTTAGCACAGAATTAAAAATTAGCATGCACCTCTACATTTTCAGGCTTTGTGTGGTTATTTACTAGACTACAAACAGACGTCTGAAGGCTGTACACTACCATTAGGAGCTATTAAGATTTCACAGAACCGAGAACTCCAGCCTTAGTATTGTGAAGAATTATACATAATTACTTTATCGCCTCAATGGGTCAGAAATAGTATGAAATTGTATGCAGCACTTGATCTTTTCCCTTTTCAAGTTGCTCCTGCTGGGTTTTTAACCACACGACAATTGTGTTTGATAGTGTGACAGCAAGACATTTTAAAATAATCCTTTGGTCAATTTGTGAAGTAAAGAAAATGTTTAGTGAAAGCTGTGACAAATGGCTTTTAGTAAGAAAGGGATAAAAAAAATGTTAGTATTAATTGTTACACCCCTCCTTCTGTCAAACAAGCTTAGTAAAGAGCATAAAACAATCTGGGTTTTTGTCCACTCTAAAATAGGAAAATCCTCATTTGCCCTGCATTTTCGAAAATTTCCATTTGTGGTTGCTGTCTGTTGTCACTTAACACCAGGCATGACTACAATGCTGTTCAAAATTTAATGGAACTGATTAACCGCTTCAGCCTCGGAAGATTTTACCCCCTTCCTGATCAGAGCACTTTTTTGCGATTTGGCACTGCGTCGTTTTAACTGACAATTGCGCGGTTGTGCAACGTTGTACCCAAACAAACTTGACGTTCTTTTTTTTCCCACAAATAGAGCTTTCTTTTGGTGATATTTGATCACCTCTGCGTTTTTTGGGGTTTTTTTGCGCTATAAACAAAAAAAGAGCGACAATTTTGAAAAAAACGCAATTATTTTTTACTTTTTGCTTTAATAAACATCCCCCAAAAATATATATATAAAAAAAAAACAATTTTTTCCTCAATTTAGGCCAATATGTATTCTACTACATATTTTTGGTAATACAAAAAAAAAAAAAAAAATCACAATAAGCATATATTGATTGGTTTGCGCAAAAGTTATAGCGTCTACAAAATAGGGGATCGTTTTATGGCATTTTTATTATTAATTTTTTTTTTTTATTAGTAATGGCAGCAATCTGCGATTTTTATCAGGACATTATGGCAGACACATCGGACATTTTTGACACTATTTTGGGACCATTGTCATTTATACAGCGATCAGTGCTATGAACATGCATTGATTACTGTGTAAATGACACTGGCAGTGAAGGGGTTAACCACTAGGGGGCGATGAAGGGGTTAAGTGTGTCCTAGGGAGTGACTATAACTGTGGGGGGGATGGTCTACAACACACATGACAGCGATCACTGCTTCCGATGACAGAGAGCAGTGATCTCTGTCCTGTCACTAGGCAGAATGGGGAAATGCTTTGTTTACGGAGAAAGGGACGTGCGCCCGCAGCGCTGCTTCTTACAGGGGTCGTACCTGTACGCTCTTTTGACCACCAGTGGCATTCTGCCTACATATATCAGTGTGCGCTGGTCGGGAAGCGGTTAAAGTGGTTTTAAAGTCATAAAATGATTTACCTTAATGCATTCCCTGCATTAAAGTAGTTCTATAGACAGAAGTTTTTTTTTTTTTTTTATCTTAATGCATTCTATGCAGCATTAAGTTAAAAAAAACTTCAGTGTGCAGCAGCCCCCCTAATACATACCTGAGCCCCATCTCGATCCAGTGATGTTGCACGAGAGCCTCAGCTGACTGAAACTCTCTCTCCTGATTGGCTGAGACACAGCAGCAGGTGCCATTGGCTCCCGCTGCTGTCAATTAAAGTCAGTGAGCCAGGGGGAGAGAGAGGGGACCAGCCGCGGCTCCATGTCTGAATGGACACAGAGAGCCGTGGCTCGTCTTGGGTGGCCCCATAGCAAGCTGCTTGCTGTGGGGGCAGGAGGGAGGGGCCAGGAGCGTCAGCGAGGGGCTCGAGAAGAGGAGGATCTGGGCTGCTCTGTGCAAAACCAACTGCACAGAGCAGGTATTTTTAAACAAAGAAAAACTTTAATATCTCTACATGTGCGAAGCCAGCAATCTTGGGCTATACCAAAAGTTTGGGGCCTGTTAGTAGAGTGGTGTTGCTCAAACACACCTGTGTACATGCAATATGTTGCTCCACCAGCAAGAATCCACTAATTCTCACCAGCTGTCCCCCTTGGCTTCCACACATTGTTTGGCCATACATTATACAATTCTCTTGTACAATTTTCCTTTAGATTTACCAAAACTGTATAATGTGAGGTGAAACCTAAACACTTTCAATTTGTATGCAATCAGGCAGGATCTTTTACTACATAGCCAGCATGACAGGAGATTGAATAAGAAAATTATATAATGTATGGTCAGTTCAAGTCTTCATTGTGGAAATGCTGAAATCTGCGTGCCTATGCAGTATAGTTCAAGGGCACCATCTCAACAGATCAGCTTTTTGTATTGCATGGGAATAAAGAGTATGAAATGCTAGTCATACAAGCACTAAAACTTTAAAACATTTTAGCAAGAGCAATTTACCAATGTTTTGAGTAATAGCTCGCACGCGTTCGTGGAATTTTCTTGTGATGCAATCAGATTTCAGTACTGGTCATATAAAATAACTTAATAAAATAATGTTTTGCTGCTATCACACTTTTTCATTTGAAATGCTCAGAAATAATTGACTCTCCCAAAAAAGATTTTCTTCCATTAAGATAATTTTATATACAATGCCTCTCTTTTTAACACTACACAAGCTACTTTTATAGGGCGTACACACGGTCGGACTTTGTTCGGACATTCCGACAACAAAATCGTAGGATTTTTTCTGACGGATGTTGGCTCAAACTTGTCTTGCATACACACGGTCACACAAAGTTGTCGGAAAATCCGATTGTTTTAAACGCGGTGACGTAAAACAGATTTGTGTACACACGATCGGAATTTCCGACAACGGATTTTGTTGTCGGAAAATTTTATCTCCTGCTGTCCAACTTTGTGTGTCGGAAAATCCGATGGAAAATGTGCGATGGAGCCCACACACGGTCGGAATTTCCGACAACACGCTCCGATCGGACATTTTCCATCGGAAAATCCGACCGTGTGTACAGGGCATTAGTATGATTAGAGTTACAGATATTACTTAACTGGACTGAAATGTGTGTAAACACTTAATGGCTAGCTGTAGCAGATGGTTATGTATTATGATTGTATAAAACATGAATATTTTTTATGCTCTGAAGATTTCCAGGTAGAGTAGAATATGCACTAACTTTTGATAGATAACAGGTCATGTAGATGAAATTCTGGATTTTTGTAAACATTTTAGGGTTATATTTGCATACAGTTCTGCTGATCTCTTACAGCAGTGGTCTCCAAACTGTGGTCCTTTGCGTCCCTTTATTCAGCCCTTATCGGGGCACTATTCTTCCTACTGACACCAACAATGGGGGGCATAATTCTTACTACTGACACCAACAATGGAGCACTATCCCACTGATACCAATGATGGGCACACTTCCTCCCACTGTCCTCCCACTGACACCAATGATGGGACACTATTGCTCCTACGGATATCAATGATGGGGACACTATTCCGCCTACGGATATCAATGATGGGGCACTATTCCTCCCACTGATACCAATGATGGGCCACTATTCCTGCTACTGACACCAGCGATGGGGCACTATTCCTCCTACGGACTTCAATGGTGGGACACTATTCCTCCTACGGATGTCAATGATGGGGCACTATTCTTCCCACTGATACCAATGATGGGGCACTAGTCCTCCTACTGACACCAAAGATGGGGCACTATTTCACCCACTGATACCAATGATGGGGCACAATTTCTCCCAATGACACCAATGATGGGCACTATTCCTCCTACTGATATCCATGATGGGGCACTATTCCGCCCACTGACACCAATAATGGGACATTTTCTACTCCCACTGGTTACAGCCCCACCCCCCTAAAATAAGAAGGACAGTAAACTGGCCCCTTGTTTATAAAGTTTGGAGACTCCTGTCTTAAAGCATGGGTGCTCAACCTGTGGCCCTCCAGCTGTTGCAGAACTACCCATCATGCCTCAGCCTTTGGGAGTCATGCTTGTAACTGTCAACTGTGAGCAACCATGTCTTAAAGCCTCTTAGAAAACACTACCTTTCTACAGGCATGCACTACACCAACCTCTGCGTGGGCATTTCTTGGTATGAAATAGCAATTTGTTGTCTACATTGGAAGACAGTGTGACAACACTGGAGCAAAATTGGTAAATTGGTAAAGAGTGTCACTTTACAACAGGAAGAGCTTGAGCATGGATCTTCAAGGCAGGATCACTAAGTATTATTTTAATAAAAGTTGCAGAAAAAAAATAGAAAATGCCCTTTCAGCTTACTTTAACATGTTAAAGTGTATATGTGATTTTAGTAACCGGATTAACATATACTGTAGGTTGAATAAAGACTTTCATAAAAGAAAAATTGGGGTGGACATTACTAAAAATGAGTATTTAAGCAAAACATACCCAGATACATGGCACAGCTCCATACCTATACCTCCTGATATTCACAAACTATTTGGGTGCTGGCTCCTTACAGCTCGTCTCTGCTCCAACAAGGAATATTGAAAGATAGGAGTCACAGTCTGTTGTAAATTTGTCTTGCTGCTTTGTTTCATAGTCCATGAAAAGGCTGCATACATGTTGTCTCGACCCAAAGAACCACACTCCCTATACGCGTTTCACCCCCAATGGGTTTGCCCTCAAGCATAGACTATATACCTTCTCTATTCTTGTGAGCAGGCCCATTTTAGTGGACAAGACATATTTACAGCAGAGTGCAACTCTGAGCTTTCAATATACAAGCAAGAAAAGCTGTATTATAGCCAAGCAACTAACATTTTCGATGGAGTGTTCATCAATGGCAGACTCCATGTTTGTTTCTTTGATGCTAAATGTTAACTTGTCACTTTGGTGTTTTCCATGCTTGAAAGTTTTGTTTCTTTGTTCCTTGTAACTGTCAGAGCCTGAAAAAAACAAACTCTTCTTCAGAAAGATGTCTGAAATCCAACTGGTGTTTAATGCTGTAACTCTACAATGAAATGTTTTTTTTTTTTAATATAATTTAGCCAGTGAAGAGTTGAATAGGTTGGGTTGCCTAGTGCACAGACTCAGATACAATGGCAATCTTTCTAGACAGTCTCTGAGAAGTGCTTTATGTCTGGAATAGCAATATGGGAATGTTATGGCTCTGCTGACATACAACATCACCTTTTTGATGGTTTATTGCTGTGGAAATGCAACAAGACATTCAAAATCAGCATACGTAATGCACGTTGCCCTGGTGATAAATTTATTTGCAGAGATGTATGTCTTTTCAGCACATACCACAATTATGTCCTATCTTTTGCAATTATTTAACCCCATACTTTGTGGACATAATAGAATATTCTGCAGCTAAAGTGTTTGAAAAAAAGATTTATACATGTATTGGCACAATATTGTGTAACATTTTACCATGGCGGTTCTTTTTGTAACCACTTGATGATAATAATCATCATAATGGCAATAATAATCCACATGTGGTCCTAATGGTTATTGACAAAATGGCAGCATAAGGTTATTAAGAAGTATTTATCAACAGGGAGAAGCATTTCACTTTATTTTTCCAAATTTACATTTTTTAGATCTTCATGCAATTTATCAAGGTGTATAACAGCAGGTTCGATAAGGATCTTTTTTTTTTCTAAACTTGTATTCCAATTTTTTTATACTTCATATCCTGCCGTAAAATGTTACCATTCTGTAGTTTCAAAGGACAGTTTTTTTTGGGGGGGGGGTTTAGATATAAATACATTTTTCTATTTTTTTATACATTTGACTAACATTTTATAATTTATCTAAATTTAAGAACAAAATTTATTATATTTTAAAGCTTTTTTTCTTTTATTTTTACCCGGTGATCCTGCCAGTAACACACTTACTGAGGATTGCAATGCTCACTCACTGTACTGTATCTATTAAAGCGGATATTCAGTCATTTTTTCATCTTTCCATCTATTAAATCTTCTGCCCTTGTTGTTTTAACTTTGGATAGTAAAAAAAAAGTTTTTTTCTGCCAGTAAATACCTTATACAGCCCACTTCCTGTTTCTTGTCTGGTAAAAAGCCTAGGCTTATGACATCATGCACAGCTCTCTCTCTCATTCTCATGAGAGTTTGCCAGGAAGGGAGGGGGGATGAGTCATAAGGGGGCCAATGAGAGCTTAAGAGCTGGAGGTATGCCTCTGTGTGTCTGTGTAAATCCAGGAAGTGAACAGGCAGCGACTTTAGCTGCCCACAGTTAAATGGATGCAGCCAGACTCAGTGAAGGGAGATTTCTGCAGCATATTTGGCAAGTACAGAATCACAGTATATATAAAATAATATGGAAAGTGGTTGGAGGGAAGCTTCAGAATGGCAAAGATGTTTTTATTACAAATTATGTGAGCATACTGCAGTTCTTCTTTAAGGAGCAGCACTTTCACCCTCGGACAGGAAGTGTGTTAGGACTACAGAACATCTCCCCCTCTTCTCCTCCCTAATATAGTAGTTTGTTATGCAGTCCCAATACACTACCAGATAATTGTTTGGGATAAGGCTGCCAAGTACACAGGACAGCACTGGACTTCTGGCAGGATCAAGTGGTATATTTCACTTATTGAACAAATATAAAACACTTGTTATATTGGTAGCTCTTATTTTGCACAAGAGGCAATACTTATGTTCAATGCAAAGTGTCCCTTTTGCTCATGCTGGCTGTCATATTTGAAATCTGAAGTCCTCTGCCTCCCCGTCCACCCCACCACCACAACCACCACATGCCCCTACAGCCGTGATCTTCCTGTACTGTGGGGTGTTAATAAGAGTGCTTGACCTTACAAGCACTCGTCAAGACTGTCGACTATGCCAGCCCTTTCCACCCCCCTCCTACCTTCATATATCATAAATTAATTATGATCAATAAATGGAGGAGGTGGACCTCTATTCATAGATTGGTTTTCATTCATGGAAGCTATAGTGCAGCTTATATGAATGCAGGAAGGGGGCAGAAGGGTGGGCATAGTTGGTACTCTTAATGAGTGCTTGTCCAGTGCTTGTATTATTGCCCACAGCACTGGAGGATTATAGCTGTGGGGTATGGGCAAGGGGGGCAGAGAACTCATATTTCCACTATGATGGCCAGCACCACTTTGCATCAAACCAGCAGTACCATTTGCTGTGCTAATTTTGTATTATTATTATATATTTTTTTTATCTAAACCTAGGCTTTAACATATCAAAAGGGAGCCACTAGAGAAATTCATTTATAGGGTTTACATATACTTTAACTGGTTAGACATCCTTTGTCAATATCTACAGTCCCTGTATAGTTTTTCATTGTATTTGCAGGGATAAGCTGGTTTTACAGTTCAACTAGGTGCTTTATGCACTGAAGTTTTTAGATGTGTGTTTGTGGGAAAATAAAACCTGTCAGCCCCAGAAGATTGTTATTGTCATTTGTTGATAACTACAATTGCCCTAGATGCCCTCTAAATTTAGAAGATTTCCCTTTCTCCCAGTGGCAAAAATGCCACTTCCACTATGTAAAATTTTCTCAACATGTAGCCACATAGGTCTGTTCATACCGCAGTTGGATGCTGTTTAACTGAGCTTGGTGTTCATAGTTTAAAACCTGCTTTTTTTTTTTAATTGTTGACCCCACTGAGGATTTTCTAGTACCCATGGCCACACAGGAACTAAAGGTTATCTCACCATAGAGAACACAGTGAGAAATGAAAATGATAGATATTTTAACTCACTCTGCCCCCAGAAATTGTGTTTTTATTCCTGATGGATATCCCCTCTGGAAGGAGTCTACAAATTTCCTGTTCTGGTGACCACAAAAATACCAAGGGGAAGTTCCCCAGTAGGTACACAAATAGCAAGAAAAACCTCTAACTGTTTCCCGCGTTATTCAAATCTAAAAACGCTATTTAGTCAAATTTCCACTTTTATAGCTACTTACACAAGCTGTTAAATAATATCTATAATTCTAAATATTTTACATGATGGCCTGGCTTAAAGCTGTGTTCCAGGCAAACATCTAAATACAGTTGAAAACCATATACTGTACATTAACTGTTTCCCTGGCCAAAAGACTTGTAATTCTGTTCATCCAATCATGTTGTTCAAGTACCACTGCCAGACAGACTAGCCAGATCTGCAACCTTAAAGCGGAGTTCTGCCCCCCCAGCAAAAAAATTAAAAGTCAGCAGCTACACATACTGTAGCTGCTGACTTTTAAATTTAGGGTACTTACCTGTCCTGGAATCCAGCGATGTCGGCACCCCAGCCGATGTTTTCTTCAGCTCTCGGGTGCTGCTGCCGCCATTGCCTGTAAGGGAAACCAGCATTGAAGCCGTGTGACTTCACAGCCGGTACTCCACTGTGCATGCGTGAAGCGCGCTGCGCTTTCCGAAAGGCCTGGCAGCGGGGGAAGGAGTAGGGGGGCCGAACTTCCGAGTGATCTCTCGGAAGTGGGGATGGGTACCTGTTTAAAAAAAAGTACCCAAATGTGGCACCGGAGGGAGGGGGGGGAGGCAGATAAGCAGATCTTCCACTTTTGGGTGGAACTCCGCTTTAATTTTTTTTTCACTCCAGTTAAGCAATACAGCTTGGTCACTGACCTGCCCCCAAGTCTGGGATTGAGCAATAGAGATTCAGCACATTCTGAAGATGCTTACAAGGAGGAGAACAACTGTTGAGTGCCACACTTTGCAGAGCAGTGGAGCTCTGTCTGACTTACATTACTGACCCTTTCCTTTCTATTGTGATCATTGCTGTACATAGGATTGCAGGAGGCTGATCTCAGTACTGAGTAGTTACTTAAACTAGCTGAATTTAAAAATATATTTAATTACATTTTTAATTAATATGTAACTGGATTAAATGTATGCTTGAAGTTCAGTTTTGCTGTCCAGGATCTATTGTATGTTCTTCATATGCTTAAATTATTTAAAATTTTTATGTTATTATTAATAATAATAAATGGGTTAATTAAAAATATATTTTTTTCAATTCTGTTTTTCAGTAAAAAAAAAGGTCAAGAAAGTAGAACTTTATTGGAATATTCAGAGAATAAATCGTGGAACCTAAAGAATGCTGGTGATCAGAATACATAAGATGGTAAGAAGATACCTTCAATTTGGTTAAGGTGTAATAGTAACATTCTGCTCATCAGTCAATACCTTGAGCAAAGGAAGAGACAACAAGCAAGGCCTTGGTTAATAGATAGATTCACTTACCTTGTTTACAAAAATGGATCATTTTAATAGGGGAGCCCCTAAGAAAGCCATGTCACCATTTGTCCTAATCACACTCATTTTGAAACTGTCTTCCATGACTAATGACTAATAGGATTAGTGAATTCAAAGCCTAGCTTATATACAAGAGACATTATAACTGCATTAATAGTTCAGTAGTTCAATTTACTGAAATCATTCTCGCAGAAAAAAGGGAATAGCGCTCATAGTTCAAAGATATTGAACTTGGCAAAATTTAACTGGATAATGTGGGGGTTACTGATCAAGGTTCACCTCATGTAAACTTTCCTTTGAACAATCAGGTTCAAGTTCAATGACCGTACATTTGAAATTTCCTTATAATATGACAGTTTAAGGGCTCATTTACACTTGCTTTGGCCTCAACACACATTAAAGTGCCTACCGCTTCAATATGCTTTTATGATGCTTTGATAAAGCTTCGGTGGAGCTTTAGTGATGCTTCGGTGATGCTCTTTTGAAGCTTGGCAGATGCCCTGTGTGTGTGTGTGTGTGTGTGTGTGTGTGTCGATATCTCATGCTTGCAATTTCTCCAAAACAAAGGGAAACTAAAGCTGAATTAAAGCCTCTCAAAAGCTGCAGGTGCTTCAAGCGAGATTTGCCATAGAGGTCTATGGAGGCTTTGAAGACGCTTTGAAGCCCCACTAAAGCGACATGGGGTACGATTTTTGAAGCGAAGCCGAAGCAAAGCAAAAGCAAGGTGTAAACAGGACTGTAAGCTTGGGCACCACCCCCTCTCTCCAGCCACCCCCTCTGTGTATTATGGATAGATTCATGCATTGCATGAATCTAAACACGGCCACTGTAGCTACCCCCATTCAGGAGTCTGTCCCCTTTTTGGGCACCAATCGCCTGAATTCCAGCAGCAGGGGGGTGTTTTTGAAGCACCTGATTAAAGCCATAGGCTCTAATAGGCTTCAAAAAAGGTGCACTGCAAGCGCAAACCAAAGCAAAATCAATATTTGCTTTGCTAACACAGAACCGCCTCTCAGCCAATCAGGAGGCCCGGATGTAATACCGGGCATCTGATTGGCTGAAGGTAGAGGCGATCCCATTGCAGAACAGGAAGAAGACATGCACGGAGGAGTCCTGCATCCATCGCCGCGCTACACGTCCCACAGCTCGCAGCCTGATCTACTGCCTGACCCACCACCATGATGGTGTAAGTGCCGGGCAGACAGCGGGCGGGCAGGGGGAGCCCAAAGGCTGCAATTGATGGAGCACAGTTGGCTGCATTTGCGGGGCACAGTGGCTGCATATTATGGGCACAGAGGCTGCAATTAATGAGGCACAGAGGCTGCATATGATGGGCACAGTTGGCTGCATATGATGGGCACAGTTGGCTGCATATGATGGGCACAATTGGCTGCATATGATGGGCACAGTGGCTACAATTGATGTTTTTGTTGCAGTATTTTTCAGTTCGTTTGTGCCCCCCCCAAAACTTTTGAGCACCAGCCACCACTGACTGTAAGCTAACTATTTTATTTAGTGACAGGGGCTTTGACTGGCATTCAGAGAGCTTTAACAAAGCCTGTATGAATCCTTGTTTTGAAGCAAGTGTAGACTAGCCCTAAGGGCTAGTCTACACTTGCTTCAAAACATGGCTTCGGACACGCTTCGTTAAAGCTCTCTGAACGACAGTTAAAACCCCTGTCACTAAGCGCTGCTATTGTTAGCGGCGCTTTACCGTCAGTATTCGGCCGCTAAACATTCGGTATTCAGCCACCGAGAAAGGGTTAAAAACCACCGCAAAGCGCCTCTGTATAGGTGCTTTGCCGGCGGTATAGCCGCGCTGTCCCATTGATTTCAATGGGCAGGAGCGGGGAAGGAGCATGAATACACCGCTCCTTCCCCGCTCCAAAGATGCTGCTGGCAGGACTTTTTTTCCCATCCTGCCAGCGCACCGCTCCAGTGTGAAAGCCCTCGGGGCTTTCACACTGGAGACAAAGCAGCAGCACTTTCGGGTCTGTTTGCAGGCGCTATTATTAGCGCAATAGCGCCTGCAAACCGCCCCAGTGTGAAAGGGCCCTTAATAAAATGGTTAGCTTACAGTCCTGTTTTCACCTTGCTTTTGTTTGGTGCTTCGATGAGGCTTTGATGAGGCTTTGGTGGAGCTTTGATGGTGCTTCGGTGAGGCTTCCTGGGGCTTCAAGTGAGCTTTGCCATAGACTTCTATGGAGGCTTTGAAGACGCTTTGAAGCACCACTTAAGCTACATGGGGTATAATTTTTGAAGAAAAGCTGAAACAAAGCAAAGCAAAAGCAAGGTGTAAACAGGACTGTAAGCTAACCATTTTATTTAGTGACAGGATCTTTGACTAGTGTTCAGAGAGCTTTAACAAAGCCTGTCCGAAGCCAGTTTTGAAGAAAGTGTAAACTAGCCGTTAATGTGTGTTGAAGCCGAAGCAAATGTAAATGAGCCCTTAAAATGTTTACATTGGTGGCACACCAGACCCTCCATAAATCACTCTTTTTACTTGGACTGGTAACATAGGTGTGCGCAGCCTCTTGCATTAGGGTGTGCACCCCAAAGCTCAAATACATATGCATGTGTATATGTACTGATGGTGTCAGTAGGGCAGTGGACAGTGTCAGTAGTTTTATTTATATTCTTTTTAAATTATTTTTTTTTTTGTAACATTATTTTTTTTGGATGAAATATCAGTGGTCTAAACAGGGGGGAATATGTACCACACAAGGCGATTAGGGTGTGCCCAGGCACACCTGGCACACCCTGTGTGCACGCTTATGCCTGGTAAAATGTCTGGGTGCAGAATTTGTGGACTGGCACAATAACTTTTTGGGTTGTCAGGATAAGGGGTTATTAGAAAGTATATTTAAGTGGAACTCCAGGCAAGTAGCCAAATACACACTTGAAATACACACTATATATGTTTACTGTTTTACCAGCCCAAGGTTTTGTTAAAGCGGTATTAAAGCCAAAAGCAAACATTTATTATATTGCAGCTTACCATTTCTTAGACGCGATGGCTGCATTTGTTTTCTCTTTTAGGCTTTCTTTCTTCTATCTTCGTCTGGCGATCTGGCCAGTAAGTCTGTTGTTTTTCAAAAGAACAAACCCTCCAGCAGAATGTATCAGTTACAGGGATGAGACAAACCATTTAACAGTAGCAGGGATGCTTACAATAATCCGCTTTTATTTATTTATGTAAAACCTTTATCCTAAAAGGAAAAACAAACTTTAGCTGGTATGCCGCATACACACGGTCGGATTTTCCGATGGGAAATGTTGGATGTGAGCTTGTTGTCGGAAAGTCTGACTGTGTGTATGCTCCATCGAACATTTGTTGTCAGACTTTCCGTCAACAAATGTTGGCTAGCAGGTTCTCAAATTTTCCGCCAACAAAATTTTGTTGTCGGACCTTCTGATCGTGTGTACACAAGTCAGTCGCACAAAAGTTCACGCATGCTCAGAAGCAGAAGGGGTCAGTCTTGTAAACTAGCGTTTGTAATGGAGAATTAACATTCGTGACGTGGCAAATTATGAAATCTCCAAATGCAGCGCACAATTTCCTTCTTCTTTAATGGTATAATAATGAAGCTGCTTTGCTGGTGATACTGATTGAGTTATTGCAAACAAATTTTCAAAGGCTTTTTTTTTTCTAGTGATATCAAGAATAATAATAATAATAGCGCTAAATGAAAAACGCAAAAAGAAAAGCGCGAATCAACACTCACCAAACTTCTACTAACACGAAATTAGTAGAAGGAGCCCAAAGGGTGGTGCAAAAGAGCTGAAAAACCACGTAGTACGTCTAGTACGTCACTATGTTCGTAATTGTTGGCCAACATTTGTGTGACTGTGTGCATGCAAGACAAGTTGGAGCCAACAACCTTCGAACAAAATTCCACGGTTTTGTTGTCGGAAAGTTCGATCGTGTGTACGGACCATAACTGATTATATAGTATTAGCTGGGATCTGGCTTCAATTTGTTCGTGTATTTAAATTTGCTAGTACAGCTAACACGCCCCTTGCCCCAGACTGACAATGCTGCTCTCCAAAGTTGCCCCTGTCCTTCTTAGTCCAGAGTGGGGCACTGTAATACTGTACATGAAGTGTGTTAATGGCCAGATCACCAGGTGAAAACAGAAAGAAAAAAGACTAAAAAAAGAAAACTATTGCAACCACTACATGGAATGATTGGTGAGTTGCCAAATACTGTACGTAACATTTTTATGTTACATGATTTGGGGATTCATAGCCCTTTAACTATACAGTGAACCAGTAATGGAATATGTGTGCTGCTCAGGCTACAAGGGTAAGCAATCCTGTGTCCACCATTGTGAGTGAAAACCAGGGAAGGAGCTTGTCTTGGCTCCAAACAACTGTTGAGCAAAGGATGAATCCCATGAAGCCGCACATCAGTGCAGACCCACTAGTATTGGAATGAATGGCAGTCTCAGCCTGCGCTCCCGACCCGAGCCTCAGGCCACGACCCCATCGCTTTTCACGCCGCCCGTCAGAGCTTAATCATAGGGAATCAGGGCAGCCCTGTGCAAAACCATTGCACAGAGCAGGTAGGTAATTTGTAAAAAAAAAAAAAGTTTATTTTAGAAACACTTGTAGATAAATGCTTGGGTCAACCAAACAAAGAAATATTAGAAATCTCTAATATATTGTAGAATTGTTTACCTAATACCAATGGATATCTCTTATGATAATGTCTGGTACTATAACTACCAAAAAACAAATAGTTGTGTTCTTGATACTTTTTTTATTGGGTCCAGTTTCACTTTGCAATAGTACTTTTTTTTTATTTTAAAAAAAGAACCATTTCCTAAAAGCTCACTTTTCAAAAAATGATGGTATTAAACCCAATAAAACAAAAATGCATAAATGTATTTTATTGCAGCTTACCAATTCTTAGTACGTTTTTACTTTTTTTAGGCTTTTTTTTCCACCTTGTGATCTGGCCGGTATTTCTGTTATTTCTCAACTTAAAGTGTAAGTTCACCTTTACAGAAAATCTGTAAGAAGAACTTACACTGGACCCCCTCCCCATCCCCTGCATTCCCGCTGTACCAAAGTCCCACAAACTCCCATTGTCAGACACTGGGACACCACTTCACGGGTCCAGGTATTTGAAATCCCAGCGGCTTAATCTCCTATCCGTACCTCTCAGCATGTACAGACAGAAGGCATTCTTATTGATCAGCACTGTCACATGGATGGGGCTGACTAATGTGAATCCGTCTAGCCCAATCTGTCAGTGCTGGAGGAGAGGAGAGAAAGCCAGGAGGATTTCAAATCCCTAGACCGGTGAAGTGGTGTCCCGGTGCCTAACAGAGGGGATCACGGGACTCCGGTACAGCGACACCGGGGGGGGATGGGGTCCAGTGTAAGTTCACTTTACAGATTTTCTGTAAAGGTGAACCTACCCTTAAAGCTGGCCATAGATGAGGCAGTTTTTCTTTTCATTCAACCAGCAGGTGCTTACAATGATCAGCTTTTATTCATTTATGTAAAACCTTTATTCCAAAAAGGGAAAAAAAAATGTTGCAACTGCCTAAAAAGTGTTAGCTGTAGTCCGGCTTTGTTTGTCAAATCCATCTAAATCTGCTAGTTCATCCAACACTACCCTCTCCCCAGATTTTCAAAGTTGCTATCTAAAGATGTCTCTGTAGCTCCAGAGTGGAGACACCCTAAGAAAGGAAATGTGTTACTGGCCCAGTCACCAGGTGAAAATAAAGAAAAAGCATAAAGAAAGAAAACCAATACAGCCACCACATTTAAAGTGCTTATAAACCTCAGTCATGAAATCTGTTCCTCTGTTATCAGCATGAGTCACTTTTGAGAAGTTTTCCCGACACACACACAGGAGAGAAATTAGTGTCGGGAGGGAGGGGGAGGGAGAGCTCAGAACAGAGCCTGAGTTCTTCTGCTGTGTGGAGGGGGGTTTGTCCCTTTCCTCCAATCAGCTCTCACACACTGTAACTGCAGCTCTTCACCCCCTCCCCTGTGCTCCTGACAGATGAAGAAAGATTTAAACTCTTTTCTGCCCTTTTGAAGGTGTGTAGGGAAGAGATAAACAAGTAAAACCTATATAGGGGGATTTTTTCATCTCTGTGTATCATCTCAGGCCAGAGGCGTAACTAGAACCTTAAGGATCCTGGTGCATGAAACCATGAAGGGCCTCCCTGATCCTCATCCCAGGGCCCTCTCCATCAGTTTCGGGGCCCTTCCCTTCAAGTCTGGGTCCCTTTACTCCCATTCTGTGGCCCTTTATTACTGTCCGGCAGCTGGCCCCCTTCCTGCATAATTGGCAGTGCATGGCAGTTAGTGAGTGGTATGTCAGAGTAGTCAGTGAGCGGTATGACATGGAAGGGTAGTCAGTGAGGAGTTGTAGTTTTCTATCAGGTCATGCTGGGACTTGTAGTTCTCTGCCGAGGCATGCTGGGGTTTGTAGTTCTCCATCAGGCTATGCTGGATCCTGTGGTGCTCTTTTGGACTATGCTGACCTGTGTCCCCACTCCCTTCAACCAGCAGAGTGTACTCACCTCCTATGATTATCCTGATGAGGGAGGCGTGTCCCAGGTAGTCACTAGGGGACACTGTAGACAGCGTTTTCTGGTGTCTCAGGTGTTGGGAGGTGGGCATGGTGAAAGAGAAGAAGCCCAGGCCCAGGGTGATGCCCCTCTCCTGGCTCTTGTGGTTCTTGTTAAAGGTAGCAGTGGAGGAGGTGGTACCCAGCATCTCGGCCAGCAAAGACTTCCCACTGTTAATGTGGCCCAGCACTCCGACATTTGGCTTCAAAGTCTCCCCTTCTGCAGAAGCAATGTGTTCCAGCATGGTGATTGAAAACTTCCTGGTTGTGCACCACTTCTCCTTCCCTCCAGGAAACAAATAATGGGGAACATTAGTTCCACATAGTGTGCAGGAGAATCCCTGAGGGAGCCTGATCTGCTACTGGGGGAGGAGGTGGGGGGGGAATCTCTGTCCTGGCATGCGTACAGTGCCCCGATGTGAAACCCCACACTGTTATCTGTGGGCACCTGCGGCAGTGTCGCGGTCCCGATAGTTGGCATGGCAACTATGTTCCTGCTGTCTTGGGGCCCCCCGCAGTGGCGGAACACCAGGGCCCAGTTGCAATTGCGACTGCTGCGCCCCTGGTAGTTCCACCACTGTCTGAGGCTATTCACTTCACTGAGTAAATGAGAGGATTTACAACCACTTTAAGGCTTGGTAAGCTGCTTTATATTCTGTTTTTGTTTTGGGGTTTAATACCGCTTTAAATGTATTCATTTTGAATGCACAGTACATGGGTGACTGATACAAACAGAAATATATATACGGCAGAAGAAATAAAATTGCCTGTTGTTTATTGGAGGTTTAACACTATGAAATTGTAATACAGAGCACGATCCAGCAGTTAACTTTCGTCCAGGAAAATGTCTGAAAGTGAATTCAATGTATTGTAAAATTGCAGGCATTACCGCAGCAGCAGTGTAATGTGTATGGGTTTGGGGCAGAGCAGAGAAATATTACTTGGCATCTGGGTGGCCCATTAAAATGCTTTGAGAGATACATGATGCTGAAAGTCGTGACAGTAACTTTATTGTTGCATTCGTCGGTTAGTGTAATAGTTACATTCTTGTCATTTTTTTTCTTTATTGAAAACACTATCTTGCGGCAGAAATGGCTTTTATAAAACACAGTTCCTGGAAAGCTTATGTGTTCATGTACTCGATATTTTATAGAAGTGTTAAACAGATAGTTTTAACTGTTTCTCCAAAGTACATGGGGATATGGATAACATTATCAAGTTACAAGAAAAAAAGGATCACAAGCCAAAACTTTTTTTTAGATAAGGTGAGGAAGTGTTAGAACCTATGCCAGGTTTTCAGTGCTGTCTGCAATCCCATTGGGGGGCCTGCCTCAATTTGTACTCTGAAACACAACAGGAAGTAAAAGGAAATTTCCCCAAAGTAAGAGGAAATCCCAGTCTTAGCAGTTGGCATGGGAACAGGTGACTTTTTTTTCTGCAAGGTTAATGCTTTACGCTTTTTCTGAAGACAACTACAACATTTTAGATATCCTTTTTGTCACGCTTACCCCTAACAGAGGTGGTCAGACACTATAGCTGGTGTAAGGGATTAGCTCAGTAGCAGGGTGCGCAGGACCCCCTGGATGGGTCACAGCACAGTGAAGTAGGCACGGACAGCAGCAGGATCTTTGTGAAAACAAAACAGTGATTTATTTCCAAGTCTGTGGTTACAAGTTCAGGTATCAAAAACAGCAAAAATAAAAAAAACTGAAAATAAACCCTTTTCACTTTGGGCATCTAAGCCTTCAAAGAAAAGCCTCTAAACGCAACTGCCTAAAAACGTCATTAAAAGAACCTGTGTACATGTACACATAAGATAACATTGGATGAGTTCAGGGGCAGCTTAAAAAAGCATCCAACTGAACTCTGAACATCCGTTTACCAGCAGCAGTGTACATGAGGCCTAACTGCAAAACACAGGGACCTATCTACCTGGTCTGGAACAGCCTACCGCTGCCCAAAAACCTGACACAGTGAAAAACAGTCTTTTAGTCATACAGACTTAGGCTGGCCATACATTATACAATTTTCTTATTCAATTTTCCTTTAGATTTACCAAAACCATATAATATGAGGTCAAACCTAAACACTTTCAATGTGTATGCACTTAGGCATGCCCTTGCACAACAGAGTTGAAGGTAAATCTAACGAAATTTGAACAAGAAAATTGTATAGTGTATGGCCAGCCTTAATCTCACCAATCAGAAGAAGCTGCTCCCCAGTCCTATGCAGGTATCTGGTTCCAGGGTGGAGCCCCTTGTTGAAGGGACCTGTGAGTTTTATAGAGCCCTGAGTGCTTCATCTGTTACACCTAAGCTTGTTAACCCTCACTGAGTCCAAACAGGCTCACTACCCAGCAGAAACCCAAAAGCAATCAGTGTACAGCATAAACCTGGGACAAATATATCTCCTATCTTGGACACGACCCATAGATTTTCCTGGCTTCCTGTCACACTGGATACTGTTTTCTTCATCTATAGCAGCCCCATTTCCCATAAGGCAAACAGGCCTACCGGTACTCGGTTGCCCCCAGGTCTTATACACAATTCTATAGTGCCTGGCCACCAAGCCAGGGCAGGCGCAAACTGAACAAAGCAAACAGGTACTTGGTTCAATGACAGTCCAGGTAAAAGGTAGGAAGACATAAATACAACAAGAGAAGGTGACGGGTCCTATAGAGGTGTACCCACTAATAATACAGATTAAATCAAACCTTATGCCACTCACCCTTATTGGGTGTTGCTGCCGTAGCCAACCAGACTAGGCATACAAAAAAAGGAGTCCAGGTAAGATTACCCAGGGAGAAAGCGGCTACTAAAGCAGAAAGAGTTCAGAGAATAGTTGTTATCCGGTCCAAGGGAAATCCAATCTAGCAGAGCAGGGCAGACAGACAGGGAGCTTGATCAGATATTACACACGTTATCACACTCTATCAAAAGCATGAGACTGAAGGTTTGACTGGCTTAAATCAGGTCTGGTCTCCACCCAAAGACTGGCCACATCAATCACCTTGCAGGTGGACAGACAATCAAGGAGAAGGCCACAACCAAACCCAAGATGCTGGAATGAGGAGCAGGAGCGCTAGACGCTCCTGACACTTTTGCCTTCTGTCCAGATGACTGTGTTCCCCAAGACAGAAAGTAAGAGTGCATCTCCCTAATCGTGAAAGGGTTAGCAATGACACCCAACAGAACTTCTATCCTTGCCTGCCTTAGTAGTAATATGTTTTTGCTTTTGTGAAACTAAACTCAAAATGTATAAAATCTCTATTAACCACTTCAATACTGGGCACTTTTACCCCTATCTTGCCGAGGCCAATTTTTAGCTTTCAGCAATGTCACACTTTGACAATTGTGCGGTCATGCAAGATTGTACCCAAACTAAACTTTTATCACTTTGTTCACACAAATAGAGCTTTCTTTTGGTAGTATTTAATCACCACTGTTTTTCTTGTTTTTCTGCTAAATAAACAAAAAAAGACTGAAAATTCTGAAAAAAAAGTTTGTCTTCGTTTCTGTTATAAAATTTTGCAAATAAGTAATTGTTTTTCATAAATTTAGGTCAACGTGTATTCTGCTACATTTCTTTGATGAAAATAACCCAAATCCGTGTATATTATTTAGTCTGTAGGAAAGTTACAGAGTCCACAAACTATGGCATATATCTAAAAATCGATTAATCCTGATGTACTGACGGTCATTTCTTGAGGCCCGAAAACCCCAGGACAGTACAAATACCCCCCAAATGACCCCTTTTTGGAAAATAGACAATCCAAAAGTATTTAGTAAGAGGCATGGCAAGTTTTTTTGAAGTTGTCATTTTTTGTCACAATTTTTTGGAAAATGAAGTAATTAGAAAAAAGAAATGTTTACAATTTTTTTTTTACATACTGTCACCAGTGCAGTACAGCGTCATCATATAACTGATGCAGGGACACTGACTGGTGATAGTACGGAAAAAAAAATCATTTTTTTCAGTTTATTTTTTTTATTACATTTTTGTCTTTTTTACATTTTTTTTTAACACACTGTGACCAGAGCAATATAATGTTACCATAGTAACATTGTACTACTCTGGGGAAGTGATCAGGATTTTTTTTTTTTTTTACACATTATGATTGCTTATAGCAGTGTATTTCATTGCTATCAGCAAGCATTTTACTGAATAAAACTGAGTCATTCAGTTTGTTTTGTTTTGATTAGCTGTGATGGGCCAGAGTTAATCACATGGTACAGATGGGCTGTGATTGGCCCTGTCTGTACCATGTGATCACACTGACCAATCACAGCTGGTAACAAAATTGTACACAATGGATAGCATGAAAAGAGGTCATCCGTTGTTTACAACTGTCACGTGACCTGCTATGAGTGGTCACAGCAGTCACATGGTACTGGCAGCGAGCTGGTACAGTGATCAGTGACCAATGGACACAGCCCGTGATAGATAGCACCACAGCGCGGCCGCATATGAGGCACTATCCGGGACGACGTCACATTGTTAAAGGCTGGGTGGGAACTGGTTAAATAAGGAATATTATGAAGTGCTAATCGTGTACCCAGGTATGTGAAGGTGCCTTGGCACTCCTGTGCCTACAGCCTCCAAGCTGTATATCTACAGTGTGAAATCTAAGTTATTTATTTATTACAGGTACTTATAGAGCGCCATTAATTTACGCAGTGCTTTACATATATTGAATATTCACATCAGTCCCTGCCCTCAATATATAGTCACAAGTTCTTTACTACAGAGTGTTCTTATAATCTGATTCAAAGTTTGGACCATTACAAGTTTAATATAATTATGACCACTTACAACACATTTTGCTCATACTAACTTTCTTAAAATACTTAAATAAGGGTACCTTGTTTGGCACAGACGTGACATCCAACCATGGCATACTGACATTGATCGTGATTGTTGTAGACTGTGCTCTGTGTTTATTATGCAAGGAGACAGCAAACAGTCACTTTATGATGACACAGAAATCTTGTATTTCATAAATGTCATAGTAAAGAAAGTTATTTCAGTTTTCAAGATATCTTTGATCACCGTAAAGAGAAGTCAACATGAATTTTTGTTGATAGAATGGTTGTCTTATACTGGTTTTGAATCTTACATGTTTGAGGTTTCTTCGCATTTTGCTAACAAAGTAAGATAAACACACATCCTTTGTAAAGGAGACGAGGAGTTCTTTTTCATTTGCTTGGTTTCATAGAAATCTGTTAATCTATTTATATTCCCCTATCAAAGACATCTGAGACACACAGTTCTGACTGTCCTTTCACAGAGAAATGTCTGAAAATATAATAGCTCTTTAAATTATTCAGCGAAAGTGGATATAGGATTACTAGAGTCTCTGCAACTGTCAGGACCTCAATATCTCGCATCAGACAGGTCTGTCGTAAATGTTCAGGAATTCCGGGGTAATAGGATCTATTATGTCCACCCAGAACATTTTTCTGATGTGAATTATGCTAAAAGGAACAATTACTTTCATGCAGCCTTGTTATAGAGCCAGTTTTATTTTAGACCTATCTTACCAAATATCTGAGTAAAGGTGAAAATGGAATACGATGCTCCTTATTCTCTTTATTCGCGTGACCTTTTTAGGACCAACCTTCAGGTTAGCAGCAGCAGAATAATTTGTCAGAATAGCATTGGAAACTAAAATACTACAGAAATTGCATTTTATTCATTGTCTGTTTAAGATGGTTTGTAGAAATCACTGTCATTGCTTTTGTGTTTCCTGGGATGAAATAAAATATGATAGCGTGAGAATAGTGCTTATTTAACTGAGCAAACACATGGAGGTTCTCTGTCTACTCATTTGATAATCTGTTTTATTCCCACTTTTAAACTGGCCATACGCTTTAAAATTTCAGCAGATTCAGAGCATTCAGCTGAAATTCTAATGCCGCGTACAAATGTTCGAAGTGAGCTTGTTGTCGGAAATTCAGACCGTGTGTAGGCTCCATTGGACATTTTCTGTCGGAATTTCCGACAACAAAAATTTGAGATCTGGATCTCAAATTTTCCGACAACAAAATCCGTCAGAAATTCCAATCATGTGTACACAATTCCGACGCATGCTCGGAATCGAGCAGAAGAGCCGCACTGGCTATTGAACTTCCTTTTTCTAGTCCCGTCGTACGTGTTGTACATCACCGCGTTCTTGACGTTCGGTATTTCCGACAACATTTGTGTGACTGTGTGTATGCAAGACAAGTTTGAGCCAACATCTGAAGGAAAAAAATCGACGGTTTTGTTGTCGGAATGATCAGATCGTCTGTACGCGGCATAACAGTGAGTTGCTCCACTGACTCAACTTTTGTCAAAGGAGTCGGCTGAAAATTGTCAGTCGAACAGCACGTGCCAATCAGTTGCAGGAACTGTTTGGGTATTCTGACAACCAGCGCTAGCAGCTGTCAGGATACAAAAAGCCAACAGAAGGCATTCTTTTATCCATGCCATGTGTGTGAATGGAGGGATCTGTTGGAACTCAGGAGATCTATTAGCAAATGCCCAGCTTTACTTTAACACTGTCATGATGTTTCTGTCAGGTCCCCTGATTCATACCGGTAGTCCTGGTCAAAAATGATTGCCCATCAGAAACCGCAAGCTATGATGTGTTCTCCACCAGAAGAGTCCTTCAAAAAGCTCCTTGATTTGTCTAAACTCGTACTCAACGTTAACTTTCATAACAGGGTATGAGTCTCCAGGCTAGTTCTTTAAGATTAATTATAGCAATATCCAATCTATGTCTCCCTTGAAACCTCATGGCTCCCTTCTTATGATTATGGTAGTCCTTGGGGAAAGCCATCCCTCTAGGCTCAATTCCCCTGAAGGTAAGATATGTTGACATATGCACACACCCAGTTTCCTGCAGCTTTGATGGAATTAAATCTCCCCAACCTCTCTAAAAATCTGCCAGTAGGATCAATGCAGTGCTAACCAATACCATCTTAGCGTCACTTCAATGATATGCCACATCGGTCACCATGACCATTGCTGCATTTACCCTCACCAAGCATTGTGAAAAGACCATGGTTCATCAATTAAATAGGACTCACTAAAGGCGGCTATAGACATAAGACAAATATTGCTTAACTTTTTTTGGCTGGATCAGGCAGCAATCCTCATGTTAATAGAGCCTGACGGAGCAACACAGAAACTTTGGCTGTTAGATTTTGGGGGAAATTGCAGTTGCCATACTAGACAGTTTTAACAAAATGCTATTGTTTTTTCCAAGGTAACCAGAAACTGTTAGTGGCTATTGACGTAAATGTGCATACTCAGATCTAGTTGAAGTGCCTATGTGCCAGTCTGTGGTGGTCAGATTATGCCTGTACATACAAGTTTCCCAAAACGGCTGAAAAGAAACTCCCTCCCTCGCACCCCTTTCTGTACCTACATAATTAAAATCTTTCTGCTCATCAGGTGATGGTTAGTCTTCCATTCTGCAGAGAGCAGCATTGACATTTTGCTTTTGTACTGTGAGCCCTTGCCAACGTTGTGATATACTCTCAGAGGTTGTGTCCATGACAGCCTGTGCTCTTAGAAAATGGGTTAAATGACAGCGTCTGCCATTCCACAAAGAGGAGAGGTGTTTGATGTTTCTTAGACAGCACCGAAGGAGGTATATATTGCAACAAGTGCTGCTTTTTTAATTTTAAATGGCACTTCTTATCCTATTTTGAATTTTCTTTAATACTGGAGTTTCTATTAAAAGGTTTATGTGAGGCAAAACAGTATCTCACAAAAGTGAGTACACCCCTCACATGTTTGTAAATATTTTATTATATCTTTTCATGTGACAACACTGAAGAAATGACACTTTGCTACAATGTAAAGTAGTGAGTGTACAGCTTGTATAACAGTGTAAATTTGCTGTCCCCTCAAAATAACTCAACACACAGCCATTAATGTCTAAACCGCTGGCAACAAAAATTAGTCCAACCCTAAGTGAAAATGTCCAAATTGGGCACAAAGTGTCAATATTTTGTGTGGCCACCATTATTTTCCAGCACTGCCTTAACCCTCTTGGGCATGGGGTTCACCAGAGCTTCACAGGTTGCCACTGGAGTCCTCTTCCCCTCCTCTATGATGACATCACGGAGCTGGTGGATGTTAGAGACCTTGCGCTCCACCACCTTCCATTTGAGGATGCCCCACAGATGCTCAATAGATGCATCATCATGTTGGAATACCGCCCTGCGACCCAGTCTCAGAAGAGAGGGGCTCATGCTTGGCTTCAGTATGTCACAGTACATGTTGGCATTCATGGTTCCTTCAAGGAACTGTAACTCCCCAGTGCCAGAAGCAGCCCCAGACCATGACACTCCCACCACTATACTTGATTTTAGGCAAGACACACTTGTCTTTGTACTCCTCAACTGGTTGCCACCACACACGCTTGACACCATCTGAACCGTTAAGTTTATCTTGGTCTCATCAGACCACAGGACCTGGTTCCAGTAATCCATGTCCTTAGTCTGCTTGTCTTCAGCAAACTGTTTGCAGGCTTTCTTGTGCATCATCTTTAGAAGAGGCTACTTGCTGGGATGATAGCCATGCAGACCAATTTGATGCAGTGTTTGGTGTATGGTCTGAGCCCTGACAGGCTGACACCCCACCCCCCACCCCTTCAACCTCTGCATCAATGCTGGTAACACTCATATGTCTAGTTTCCAAAGACAACCTCTGGATATGATGCCGAGCACGTGCACTCAACTTCTTTGGTCGACCATGGCGAGGCCTGTTCTGAGTGGAACCTGTCCTGTTAAACTGCTGTATGGTCTTGGCCACCAGGCTGCAGGTCAGTTTCAGGGTCTTGTCAATCTTCTTACAGCCTAGGCCATCTTTATGTAGAGAAACAATTCTTTTTTTCAGATCCTCAGAGAGTTCTTTGCCATGAGGTGCCATGTTGAACTTCCAGTGACCAGTATGAGAGCGTGAGAGCAATAACACCAAATTTAACACACCTGCTCCCCAGTCACACCTGAGACCTTGTAACACTAATGAGTCACATGACACCAGGGAGGGAAAATGGCTAATTGGGCCCAATTTGGACATTTACTCACCTTTGTTGCCAGCGGTTTAGACATTAATGGCTGTGTGTTGAGTTATTTTTTGGGGACAGCATACATTGTAGCAAAGTGTAATTTCTTCAGTGTTGTCACATGAAAAGATATAATAAAATATTTAAAAAAATGTGAGGGGTGTACTTACTTTTGTGAGATACTGTATATGCATTCTATAATAATTTAGAATTTAAACATGTACAGTATTTTATAGCATCCCTGTAAACATGTTATTCAGTATCACAATGTGTTGTTTGGATGCAACCATGTGAGTGGCACTAGCAGTATGTATGAATTGATTCTAAATCCTATTGATCAGATATATTTGTACATTTTATGTAATTTGATCTAGCCCTGATGAATGGGAATCATTGAACATAGACTTTTTATAAACTTTTAATAAAGCTGCATATGGACTTTACAACTGGATTGGCACTTTCCTCCCTACATTTTAAATATGTGGAAACCACACACAGGTTGTAACTTTTTGCTATTCTACCCAAAAAAAAATAAGCTGGGCTTTTATCACTACTTTGTCACCCTTTTTTCCCACCACGAATATATTCAACATAGAGAGTGAAACATTGCCAGAATACAGGCAAAATAATATATATTTTAAATGAATTAAATTAATTTATAAAAGGATAGGAAAATGGTGTAAAGTAGACAGATTAGTGAAACAACTAACAAATGAAGCACAGTGGAGATAACCGTGATTTCGTGAAGTTTCTTCTCTAGCTTCACTTCACTGAAAATAATGCATTACACCAGATTTTAATTTGCATACACTCTCAGCAAACAGTATATGGAAAAAAACCTTCATCAACCTACCTACAAAGTAAATATCATCGGATAATTTTCATGACGTGGCAAAATGAGCAGAAAAAACACCATATTATACTAATATATATAGATATATATCTATATATCTATATAGATATAGATATATAGCTATAGCTATATATCTAAATCTATATATATGGATCTATCTATCTATCTATCTATCTATCTATCTATCTATCTATCTATCTATGTGTATATAAGCCCTGGTTCACACACATGCAGTGTTGGAAACGCAGCAATCCCTGTGCATTTCCTGCAACACATTGAAATTGCACTGTGTTTGCGATCTGCTGCGGGTGTCAAGTCAAATGTAACACAACACCCCAAAAGGATCGCAAATGCAGTACAGTACAAAATTACCATGCAATGTGGTTGCAGTGCAGCTCAAAAAAAGGTTCCCACCCCTTTTTTGCGATGTGGTGCAATTTGAGGCCATTCAAAATGAATGGGCTCAAATCGCACTGCACTGAATTCAGTGTGGTTCCTGTGTGATTCACATGCAAATTATAGTGTGAACCAGGGCTAAAACTACGATTATTTGACTTTTTTTTCCAAAAAGCACCTATTTGTACCACAAGTAATAGAAAGACCACTACATGCTTTACAGACTTTCATCTATTTTTATATGACCCAGACCCGCCATCAATGAGTGTAGATGAGGAGACATGATAGGTATTTCTTCTGTATCTCAGTGTCTGTTAAAGTCATGTGGACCCCAGAAACAGTAAGGCACTTTTGACATATGTATATGACAGTATGGTCTTATTTACCACCTGCTACTGTGGCAGTAATACACTAAACTTGTGTTAAATATATATATAAAAATTATAAATACTTTTTTTCTCCTTTTTATAAGTGATCACATAATCTCTGTTCTCGGCTGCATAAGGAGCTCAGGGAGGAGAAACAACAGCACACTGATCTTCCCAGTGAATAGCTGTACAGGGGGGCATGTCAGCACAATTCTGATCATTGGAGGAAAGCAGGTTGAGTTCCTGGCACAGATAGAGAACTGAGCAAGCTCTCATGCTGAGTGTAGTCAGTTTTTAATAGGAAAGCAGAGGGACTGGCAGGAACACCAGTGATTTCAACAAAGGAAGCAATACAAAGAGAACACCATACTTTTTCATACAAGTACATGGTGCAGCAGGCACATATGAGTAATATGAAATGTTTGGTCTACATATTCTTTAGTACACATGCAGTAACACACAGCAACAGTCTGAATCTGACCTAAGTGCACCCCCCTTTCTTTGTGCTGCTGCCGGGAAGAAGGCGAGGGTGGAGTTGGGAAGCAGAAAGTGCAGGCTCTAGAGGAGGACCAGAGGAGGGCTGGAGTCAGCTGCAGGATCTGGCAGAGGAGTTCTGTCCTCCTCTCTGCTGCTGACTGTTGAGACAAGGTGGGGGAGGAGACGAGGGGGGTGCAACAGCTGCAGGAGAGGGCCACACTAAATGGTCTGGTGGGCCGGATTTGGCCTGCAGGCCTTGTGTTTGATACATGTAACCTATCCTTACCTAAATTTCCCATCCTTTCCTGTCCTGACTGGGTGTGTGAGGAAATCTCCCTGATAGGAGCACAGATGGCAAATATCCCTGCTCAGCCAAAAAGAAAAAGTTTTGACTTAAGTTAGGATTTGTTTAAAGTAAGGGCTAACATGTTAAAAAAAAAAAAAAACATTGGTACAAGCAGGAGTATATTTGGAAAACATTATCATGGCATAAAAACCATTTGTCCTGTCATGGCTATTTCAGTAGTATTAGCCTGGAGCAAGAGTTAGGTTTAATACAGTAATACTTACATTACTTTTTTAAATAAATCACATTTCTGTTTTTTGTTCCTAAATTTAGACATTCTTTTTTATATTGTCACCTTCTCATTAATTAACACAGGAAACCCCGCATATTAAAATAGAATTTTAGTACGGATAAGGTAAAACTAAATGATTTTTTTGTGAATCCTAAATAAATGGTTTTCATTTTCTAAAGTGAAAAGAAAAGTGCCGGTACACTTTATTTTACAAAAGAATTGCCAGGGAACTGTAGTTGTAATATAATTGGTTTTATTTGTATTATCTGTCTTTTAATTTTTCCTTTGTATTATGTAACATGAGAACCAGGTACTTTGCAGCTTTGTGAAACCCAGTGGGGAGATAATTCTGGAGGTGGGAAATGGAATTATTAAAGGAAAAAATAGCTTACTATGACTTCAAGTGCTTTATAGTAAGTTGAAAACAATATTCTAAGGCATAAGAAAGCCAAGACCTTGACTTAGTACAAAAGAGCTTCAAAATGTATCTCTATAAGTGCAAATAGATGCTTTCTGCAGTCTAAGATGTCTTGTAACAGCTAAGAGTAACATAGCAACTAATGAAGTGTATTAATATTGTAATTAGTATTTAAAGTGACTGTAAAAGGAAACATGTTTTTTCTTTAAAATAATAAACATGTTATAGTTACCTGCTCTGTGCAATGGTTTTGCACAGAGCAGCCCTGATCCTCCTCCTCTTGGGTCCCCTGCCGGCTCTCCTGGCTCTTGCCCCCTTGTGAGTGCCCACATAGCAAGCCACTTGCTATGTGGGCACTAGTGCAGGCTTGATTCCATTCTCTCTGTTTCCATTGACACACAAAGCGCTGCTTGGCCCCATTCACAGAATGTGATTAACAGCAGCAGGAGCCAATGGCTTCCGCTCTCAGGCACAGCGCTGGATCGAGTTTGGGCTCAGGTAAGTATAAGGGGAGGCTGGGGCTGCACACAGAAGGTTTTTTTACCTTAATGAAGAGAAGGCATTAAGGTAAACAAAAACCTTCTCCCCCTAAATAAATGCACACATACACTTTCTTAGCAGCAAAATTGCTCTGGCAGGTTAGAATTTAACTGTTAGTGAAAAACAATTTCGAATTTCATACAAGTTTGAATTCTTGCCACTGGTTTTCTATTGGGTTTTCATTTGTGCTCTGACTGGGCCACTGGACACCCCACCACGACCACCACCCCCATGTTACCCGCCTTTCCTTTGTTTCTTTTTTTGTACTTTTTTTGAGTTTTTGGAAGTTGTCTTTGGTCTGGTCACATGACACTCCCCACCCTGGCTGTTTTCCACTTCCTCCAATGCAAGTGGTGGGTGGTCCTCTACAATACAGAGAAAAAGCGCTGTTCCAGATATGTTTTCTCACAAACTGTGGGACCTTTAAAAAAATATATATATATTTACGGTAGTTTAAGGGAAGCAAAGTTTGCTGTCTGATGCAAGGTAAAACCATAGATCTTATTTCCTTATCTCAGTAAATGATTAAAAAAATGCTCCAAAGACCTGTATTTGAGCAAATACTTTGATGGTACAGACTAGTCTCCTCCTGCTTTTGCTAAAGCTGATGTTAACTTTGCATGTGTCTTGGTTCCATGGTTATTATCAGCAATTTCCGCAAGCCAAGCCTCGCTTTGATTAAAAGGTTGTTCTTTAAAGGAGAAGTATGGCCAAAGTTTTTGTTGGCAAGACTTATCCTATGGATCACAGGAGTGCAGTTCATTCTGCAATCCTATAACCCAGTTTTGGCTGATGTCACTCAACTGGTCCAGGCTCAGGAAAGGCCCTGGACTGGCACCTGGCTCAGCCTCTCAGTGATCTGTTGAGAGCCTGAGCCAGCCCCTCCTACCCCCTCCACAGCCCAGCCCTCCAGTGAGCACTGGAGGGGAGAACAGAGAGCCGCCGATTGACAACTCTCTGCTCAGAGCAGAGGGGGGAAACTGAGCGATCAGCAATGTTTGATTGCTCAGTTCTCACTGCAGAGGCGGCAGGGGACAGATGCAGCATTGAATCCAATTCCTATGATGTCACCAATTGCATGGGATTTCAGGAAGTAATTATAGACTTACCTTCAGAAGGTAAGAGAGGGTGGGGCCAAACCGCAGCTCCTTGTCTGAATGGATACACAGAGCTGCAGCTCTGCTCGGGTGCCCCCATAGCAAGCTGTTTGCTGTGGCCAAGGACCCAAGAAGAGGAAGATTCAGGCTGCCTGTGCAAAACCACTGCACATGGCACAGGAGGTAAGTATAACATGTCTGTTATTTTAACAGAAAAAAAAAAAACAAGACTTTACAATCACTTTATTAGCTTTTTATTAGAGCAGCAACCCATTACCAGTACATATTACTTATATGCTATACACCGCAAGCACGGGAATACATACATTTCTTTGGTTTAGATAAAATACATCAGTAGATACAGTAAAATAACCAATTTTTTTTGCAGTATTAACATTAGGAAAATGACGATCTTTTTTAAGTGACCAGGTACAATTTAACCTTATATCTATTAAGATCTTCACATTCTAAAACACTACTACATGATTTCTGTTCCCATATCATTTTGCTTGAAGTATATATGCATGCATTCCATCCTAAATCATTTACTAATAGCTCTTGCTGTCCAGTACAATTCAGCAATGCTGTACTGGAAATTGTATGTTCCTGGGCCCTAAAGCTATCACACACGGTTCACACTCCCTGCAGTTGAGACCCTATTGTCAACTTCTGATGAATAGCAGTTACCAAGATAAGAAGTATAAGCATGATTCAACTGGAAGAGTGAGTGAACGTCTCGCCAAATTCCATGACAGCTTACACATTTTACGCACAGCGTTTAAAAAAAAGAAAAAAAGAAAAAAAACAACAACTGAATAACAATTTCTTGTCATTTACTAGCACTGAATGAAAATGATAATAGTGTAGATCTTGTTGCCGATTTCTGCTGTCTTGTATGTCAATTGTTGCTGCTACACTGCATTTCTCTTGCTGTCTCTCTACAAAGCAAACCGATTCTTTCTACTGTTAGCAAGTACAAAAGAAGCAATAGAGCACAAGATTGACCTCAGATAAGCTAAGAAGAGTAAGGAATTGTTATTTCACACACAACTTTGATGCTGCGGAGCTGGGGCATTCATGCTTGAAAGTCTAGAATAAAAAGAATAGAAAGATGTTAAGTAATTATTGCCTAGTGGTTGTCAATTCTGTATTTTTATTATTTTGTTGGCTTGGGGCGTTTCTTACATACTGACAGCATACAGATCATCAGGTATACTCATTGTGAATTTTATAAAAATTAGTGAGTGAGTGGAAAGTAAAACTGTTACTTCCTACCCCCCTATAGTCAGTACTGCAGACTCATAGTGTGACCTAAATAATTATTCTAATTGTCTACCTCTGCATGACCTAAATTGACATTCAAATGAAAGGGTTGTAAACAATGCATGCTGCAAGGCCACAGTGGTTCCTGTGTCATGGTTAACAGGATGAATGGTACTGTGTGTGTAAAAGTGTGTGTCTATCTAATATCACTGGCAGGCAGCTCGTCATTTTATAACTAGCGAAATAGTTGTACATGAGATGAGCAATTCACTACTAGTGCATCACACAGACACATTTTTAGCACTCAGGCCTAACAAACAAGAGACCGAATTATAGCCCATCTCAGTGAGGGGACTATCATTTTTAAGACATTATTATTATTATTATTATTATTATACAGGATTTACTGTATGTAGTGCCAACAGTTTACGCAGCACTTTACAATGTAGAGGGGGGGGCATTACAATTACAATAGAGCTCAATACAGTAGGAATAGGAGGGCCCTGCTCATGGAGCTTACAGTCTAAAGTGAGGCGGAGGTGGTATAAAGTGTAATAGCTGCGGGATGATCTGATGGAGGTATGTCGTGGTTAGTATTTAGAATTTTATACGATGGGGTAGGGGAAGTCAGTGAAGGGATTGGCAGAGAGAAGCAGCAATCAGTTAGTAAGGTGTATTAGTCTAGCAGCAGCATTCATAATAGACTGAAGGGGGATAGCCTATGTAAAGGTAGACCAGTGAGGAGAGAGTTGCAGTAGTCAAGGTGGGAAATAACCAAGGAGTGAATAAGTTGTTTTGTGGTGTCGTTAGTCAGGAAGGGGCGAATTCTGGAAATGTTGCAGAGGTTAAAGTGGTTGTAAACCCTTACAGACCAATTTTTACTACAGGTAAGCCTATAATAAGGCTTACCTGTAGCTACCCTGGATATCTCCTAAACCTGCGGCAAGATTTAGCCAGTGATTGGATGTGGGGGCTGAAAGAGAGCTCAGAGTCCAGGATTACACCCTGCACCTTGGCGTGTGTGGAGGGACCAATGACCAAGGCATACCCAGGGATTAAACAGAGCAGTGTTTAGGCTGGGTTCACACTAGTGAACCCCACTTCCAATTCGCATGTCAGGAGACTGTGACCGGCTCTCAATGGAGCTGGTTTACACAGCTCCGTGACCACTGTTAAGCGTTTGTAGAAGAGTCCTGTGCGTCTTCGGGTTCGTTTCAGGTCTGAATCTAGTCAAAAATTCGGGCCTGATTTGTCCCTGAAACTGAGAACAGGGACGCACCGCACCCCTGCTATGAGCTACTCCGCACAGCAGTGTGAACCCAGCCTTAAAGGACAACTTCACTTTTATTGAAGGTGTCTTTTAACATTTCTCCTCACCCACTTAGTACAGCTCAGGTAATACATACTTACCTTCACTCTTGCTCTTGAGATCTGTGTGGCCTGCCTGTAATTGTGAACCCTTTGTAGCAAAAAAATCCCAACCATGTCTGCTCATGTGCACTGTTCATTCTATACATTCCTTAGGCTGTTTTGTATTCATGGAGGCCCCAGCCATCCAGAGTACAGACCAAACCATAGATGTTTTTTGGTGCGGTAAACCTCTATGGAGTGGGAATTTAGGTAAGTATTTTACTACTAGGCTTTACTGAGTGAGGTGGTGAGAAATCTTAAAGGACAACTTTACTAAAAGTGAAGTTGTCCTTTACCTTGGGGTTATACTAGATTTTAAGTAACTATGTTTGCGCACTAGCAATTGCAAAAAGCGTGAAAAGTAGTGTTTTATATGAGGAAGAGCTACAATCTGCTACTTGGACTCCAACAAGGACCACCCCTTTTGTCCTCCAAGGCCTTTTGGCACAAAGATTAGTAAACGTAATTATTTTTTTAACTAAAATTTCTTTTGTTGAAGCTTACACATCTATTTTATTTGGTTTGTCTTTTATTAATGCTAAGTGGAGGAGACCATCTGCTATATTCAAATAAGAGACAAACTGCTGGGGAAATCAGTGAACCAATCACATGAGCAAGAAATTCAATTTCTGGGGAAATCCTGTACAATGTCATGGTTACAAGAAAGCAACATGTTTTTTGGCAATGTTATACAATTTCAATTTTGTAGAAAGGTAAACATAATTTTTACAAAATAAATTACAGTAAAACCTTGGATTGTGAGCATATTTCATTCCAGAAACATACTTGTAATCCAAAGCACTTGTATATCAAAGCAAATTTCCCCATAAGAAATAATGGAAAATCAGATGATTCGTTCCACAACCATTTATTCATAGGTCCTTCAGTTTATAGTCCATATAAAAAGATTATAGCAATGTGACCAGGTTGTGTAACCATAAAATGTCCATCCACAAATGGAAGCCCCCACAAGGGGTTTAGAAGCAAAATCCAGCAGGAGCTACAGAATATAAAAGGGAAGAGAGGCGCCTCTAAGTGTAGCAATATGTTGCTAAATGTTGTACCATTGTTAAATGTAAACATATTGCTACACTTAGAGGCGCCTCTCTTCTCTTTTATACTCAGTTGTGACATGACGCTACTTGTATATCAAGACATCACTTGTAAATCAAGCCAAAATTTATTAAAAAAATTAGCTTGTCTTGCAAAACGCTCTCAAACCAAGTTACTCTCAAACCAAGGTTTTACTGTAACTGACTATTGCAAAAATTCTACATATTAAATCATTTTTTTAACAAAAGTGGTCTTGTAATTTTATTGTGCTATAAGTGAATGGTATGTGTGTCATATTCTACCAGGATTTATATATTTCACAAATAGGAATGGTAGCTTCAGTTTTTATCATGAATAGTGAAATAAGAAAGTAAAAATGACAAAAAAAATGTTAAAGAGTTTCAGTGTGTAGATATTATCACTTAACTTGTGCAGAAATCCCCATTACTAAGATGGGTATTTCTAGAAAATCACTTGCATCACTTTTGTATTTCACATTAAGCATCTTTTTTACAACTTCCTCTAACACTAACAGCTTTTAGATCTCAAATGGAAATCATGAACTAGAGAAGTAAGTTAAAATGTTAGTATTGGAAGCTGATATCCAGTAAAAAATGAACAATGAATGTACAATGAACATCAGCAGATGCATTGTACTGCATAAGAAGCTCTGAGGCTGACAATTTTATAACTAGCTGTAGACACTTCTAAAAGCCAATTGCTCATCCATTTAAGTTACAGCACTCTAGATTTGCTGTGTGTTAATTATTGCTGAAGTTTTAAAGTGTGGCTTTTATTGCATAGTTAGAATGGTCCAGCTCAGACCAATGTAAGTGTGTATTTCTCATACCTTTTCGTTTCCTATGTAATCTGCAAATCGCTGTAGTAATCACTTCTAATATAGTAACAGCAGTGATATTCGGGGTCCAGCGCTGAGGGGCTGCACTTCTGCACCTGGGTCCTGTCATTGACCAGGACTAGAGGATTAGAGGTTGCTATTGCCGAGTTGTTACCATCTTACTTATTCCCTGTCTCAGAATAAGTATGCAAGTAAACACTTTTAACTTTACTTATATTTTCACGATTGGTATATTTTTTCAGGTCACTGACTCAAAATATTGAAGTTTGAGTGACAGCCAGCCATTTAGCATTTTCAGGAGGGGGAGCGGTCGCAGTCCCCTGTATTTCCTTTTACTTTAAGTGGCCACTTAGACATGGTGGTAACGTCCTGTGCATTGTGGTGCAATGCTTAAAAGGGATCAGTTGCAATGTTTGATATATAGCAGTGCATTGGCCGCTCGTTCATAATGACTGGTCTGCCTTAACACCAAACACATTAAGTCTCTGACATTTTTCTGCATGCTTCAGTTCTGTCCCCAGCTTCCACCTCCTTCAATTATTGAAAAAGTAGGCTAGCTACAACCATGATGCATTGGACACATACATAGAGCTCGAACTAATTCCACTAAAAGTGTCTTAAGCACTAGTAATTAGGGATGAGCCGAACACCCCCTGGTTAGGTTCGCACCAGAACTTGCGAACAGGCAAAAAATTTGGACGAACACGCGAACACCGTTAAAGTCTATGGGACACGAACATGAAAAATCAAAAGTGTTCATTTTAAAGGCTTATATGCATGTTATTGCCATAAAAAGTGTTTGGGGACCTGGGTCCTGCCCCAGGGGACATGGATTCATGCAAAAAAATTTTAAAAATGGCCGTTTTTTCAGGAGCAGTGATTTTAATAATGCTTAAAGTGAAACAATAAAAATGAAATATTCATTTACATATCATGCCTGGGGGGTGTCTAAAGTGGTGCAGTTTTCTCGTGTTTAGAACAATATCACAGCAAAATTACATTTCTAAAGGAAAAAATGTCATTTGAAACTGAACTGAATTGTCTCATCCCTTCAATATAGATAAAACTCATTGAAAAAAACGGCATGCCCCCCCCCCCCCCCCCCCAGTGGTTTACCAGGCCCTTAGGGTCTGGTATGAATATTAAGGGGAACCCCAAACCAAAATAAAAAAAATTGCATGAGGGTCCCCCCAAAATCCATACCAGGCCCTTCAGGTCTGGTATAGATATTAAGGAGAACCCTGCACCAAATTTAAAAGAAAAATGGCGTAGGGTCCCCCTAAAATCCATAGCAGACCCTTATTCGAGCACGCAATCTGACAAGCCGCATGAAAAGAGGGGGGACGAGAGAGCACCCCCCTCCTGAACTGTACCAGGCCACATGCCCTCAACATGGGGAGGATGCTTTGGAGTAGCCCCCATTTCCCACCAACACCGCATAATGATTGTTGTTTACCGAACATCTGAACAACCAACGTACGCCCCAAACTTATGCTTGGGCCGAACCGTTCGCCCATCCCTACTGGTTATTATTATTATTATACAGGATTTATATAGCACCAACAGTTTGCACAGCGCTTTACAACATGAGGGCAGACAGTATACTTACAATACAAATCAATACAGGAGAGATCAGAGGGCCCTGCTCGTTAGAGCTTACAATCTAGAAGGGAGGGTCAAGTGGAAACAAAAGGTAATAACTGTGGGGGGTGAGCTGATGGAGAAAATGAAAATACAGTTGTTAGGTGTGGGTAGGGTAGGCTTCTCTGAAGAGAAGGGTTTTCAGGGATTGTCTAAAAGCTAATAAAGTAAGAGATAAGCGGACAGATAGGGGTAGGGCATTCCATAGGATTGGAGAGGCTTTGGAAAAGTCCTGGAGGCGAGCATGGAAGGAGGTGACAAGGGAGTTAGAGAGCAGGAGGTCTTGAGAGGAACAAAGAGAACGAGTAGGTTGGTATTTAGAGACTAAGCTAGTGATGTAGCTGGGGGTGAAATTGCGGATGGCTTTGTACGTAGTTGTTAGTATTTTGAATTTAATTCTTTGGCTGAGCGGAAGACAGTGGAGGGATTGACAGAGAGGAGTGGCAGACACAGAGCGATTGGCAAGGTGGATGAGTCTGGCAGCAGCATTCATGATGGATTGAAGAGGTGATAGACTATGTAGAGGTAAGCCAATGAGAATGGAGTTGCAGTAGTCGAGGCGACAGATGACCAGCGAGTGAATTAAGAACTTTGTTGTGTCATTGGTTAGAAAGGGGCGTATTTTGGAGATGTTGCGGAGGTTGAGGTGGCAGGATTTGGACAGTTATTGGATGTGTTGCTTGAAGGAGAGTTCAGAGTCAAGGACTATACCTAGTACCTTGGCATGTGGGGATGGGCTTATAGTTGTGCCATCGATTTTGACAGAGAGATCAGGGGAAGGGGAAGGGGCACATGGGGGAGGAAAAATTATAAGTTTGGTTTTGGATAGATTGAGTTTGAGGAAGTCATGTGACATCCAGACTGATATATCTGATAGTAAATTAGTGATACGTGAGGAGACAGAGGGAGTGAGCTGAGAGGTAGAGAAATAGATTTGGGTGTCGTCAGCGTAGTGATGGTATTGGATCAGCTGACCCAGGGAGGAGGTGTAGATTGAAAATAGGAGAGGTCCAAGAACAGAACCTTGGGGGACCCCATCAGAGAAAGGAAGAGGAGAGGAGGAAGTAGAGTTGTAAGAAACGCTAAAGGTGCGGTTGGATAAATAGGAAGAGAACCAGCGAAGAGTACAGTCATGGAGACCAAAGGCGTGGAGTTTTTTTGAGGTGAAGGGGGGTCAACCGTATCAAAGGCAGCAGAGAGGTCCAGAAGTACAGAATAGTGTTGATTGGTTTTGGCCGTTAGTAGATTGTTAGTTTTAGGAGAGCAGTTTCTGTGGAGTGTTGAGGACGAAATCCAGACTGAAGGGGATCAAAAAGGCTATTATCAGCGAGGTGGACGCTCAGTCGGTTGTAGAACAGACGTTCGAGGAGTTTGGATAAGAAGGGGAGCAAGGAGATGGGGCATAGGTTGTTAAGATTGGATAAGTCCAGTGAGGGCTTTTTAAGTATGGGTCTGACAAGCGCATGATTTAGAGAGTTGGGGAAGATGCCAGAAGAGAGGGAGAGATTGAAGATGTGGGTTAGAGAGTGTAGCATAGAGCCAGAGGGTGAACGTAGCATTTGTGAGGGAACAGGATCCAGAGGGCAGGTGGTAAGATGGACATTACCAAGTAGTTTATCAACTTTGTCTATAGTGGTGAGGTTGAAAGAGGGAAGTAATGACTGTGCCTGTGGGCATGAAGTGTAAAGCGTGGAGGGTATCGGAACAGTAGAGATCTCCAGGCGAATTCTATCAATCTGCTGTTTGAAGTGATTGGCAAACTCCTGGGCAGTGAGTGAATTGGCGGGTGGAGGTGGTGGAGGACGAAGTAGAGAGTTGAAGGTAGAGAAGAGTTGACGGGGACGGGATGATAAGTTGCTAATGAGAGTGATAAAATAGGTCTGCTTGGCAGAGAGGAGGCTGGAACTGTATTTTTGGAGGGCAGATTTATATTGGTTGAAATCTCTCTGAGACTTGGTCTTACGCCACAGGCGCTCATGAGCACGACTACGTTTTAACCAGTTTGTGCTGGTAATGCTTAAAGCGCACCTTCCGTCATTTTTTCAACTTTCCATCTATTAAATCTTCTGCCCTTGTTGTTTTAACTTTGGATAGTAAAACATTTTTTTTTCTGTCAGTAAATACCTTATACAGCCCACTTCCTGTTTCTTGTCTGATTATTAGCCTTGGCTTATGACATCATGCACAGCTCTCATGTCAGGAAGGGAGGGGAGATGAGTCATAAGAGGGCCAATAAAAGCCGCAGGGCTGCAAAGCTGGAGGTGAGCCTCCTGTATGTCTGTGTAAATCCAGGAAGTGAACAGGCAGCCGCTTCAGCTGCCCACAGTTAGAATGGCTCCAGTCAGACGGAGGGAGATTTCTGCAGCATATATGGAAAGCACAGAATCACTACTGGTAAAGCTTAAAGCGGACCTTCAGTCATTTTTTCAACTTTCCATCTATTAAATCTTCTGCCCTTGTTGTTTAAACTTTGGATAGTAAAACATATTTTTTTTTCTGCCAGTAAATACCTTATACAGCCCACTTCCTGTTTCTTGTCTGATTTTTTGCCTAGGCTTATGACAACATGCACAGCTCTTATGTCAGGAAGGGAGGGGGGATGAATGATAAGAGGGCCAATGAAAGCCGCAGGGCTGCCAAGCTGGAGGTATGCCTCATGTATGTCTGTGTAAATCCAGGAAGTAAACAGGCAGCAGCTTCAGCTGCCCACAGTTAGAATGGCTGCAGCCAGACTTAGTGGAGGGAGTTTTCTGCAGCAAATTTGGCAAGTACAGAATCACAGTATATATAAAATAATATGTGGTGGGAGGGAAGCTTCAGAATGGCAAAGATGTTTTTATTGCAAATTATATGAGCGGACTGCAGTTCCTCTTTAAGACACTATGGGGTTTATTTACTAAAGCTGGAGAGTGCAAAATCAGGCTCACTTCTGCTTAGAAACCAACCAGCTTCTAACCTCAGCTTGTTCAATTAAGCTTTGGCAATAAAACCTGGAAGCTGAAAAAAGTGTGATGGGAGCTTTTGGTCGAATATTCCGACCGTATGTATGCTCCATCCAACTTTTTTTGTCTGAATTTCCGCCAGCAAAAGATTGAGAACTGGTTCTCTATTTTTCCGACAGAAAAAGTTCTTGACGGAAATTCTGTTCGTCTGTATGCAATTCTGACGCGCAAAAAACCATGCATGCTCGGAAACAATTCGACGCATGCTCGGAAGCATTGAACTTAATTTTCTTGGCTCATCGTATTGTTGTACGTCACCGCATTCTTGATGGTCGAAAGTTCAGAGAACTTTTGTGTGACCGTGTGTATTCAAGCCAAGCTTGAGCGGAATTCTGTCGGAAAAACCATCCAAGATTTTTCCAACGGAAATTCCGCTTGTGTGTACGGGACATTACTTTGCACTCTGCAGCTTTAGTAAATAAAGCCCTAAGACCCTATATTTTTTAAAATGGTCAGATAACATTAATTAATATTTATATCTTCTCAGATGATGATAACATAAGCATATCAAATACAAAAAGCTTCTGTACCATCATAGGCGTGCGCACAGAGTGTGCCGGGTGTGCCTGGGCACACCCTAATCACCCATGCTGTCACCCAAGATTTGCCCCGAAATGTTGCATTCAAGAGAGTATGTAGCTCCCACTGCCTGTGAAACAGTTTCACAGGCAGCAGATTATGAGGTTTACCAGAGCCGCTGAGTGTGTGAACTGTCATATAATGTCACTGCTTGCAGAGAGAGAGCGAGAGAGACCAGCTGTCAAAATTCAGCGGTGATGTCAGGGGTGGGCGGGACCAAACAGCTATCAAATAACAGGCAATGGGATGGGGTCTGGGCCGGCTGCTACGCTTATGTGGCTCTGCCCCCTTTCTTAAGCTCCTGTTGATAGCTGCTTGGTCCTACCCATCCCCAACATCACGGCTGAGTTGTGACAGCTCCTTTCTCTCCCTGCAGTTAGTTACATTAGGTGACAGTTTCACACACCGAGGCAAGTCTGTCTGTTGCATGTGAAACACCTGCTCTCCCCTGCCAGTGCAAATCAATGCTGTCAACCAATGCTGCCTATCAGTGCCAACCAGTGCTGCCTATCAGTATGAACCAGTGCCAACCAATGCTGCCTATCAGTGCCAACCAATGCTGCCAATCAGTGCCAACCAATGCTGCCAATCAGTGCCAACCAATGCTGCCTATCAGTGACAACCAATGTTGCCTATCAGTGACAACCAATGTTGCCATGCCAATCAGTGCCAATCAATGCTGCCAATCAGTGCCAACCAATGCTGCCAATCAATGCCAACCAATGTTGCCATGCCAATCAGTGCCAATCAATGCTGCCTATCAGTGCCAATCAATGCTGCCAATCAGTGCCAATCAGTGCTGCCAATCAGTGCCAATCAATGCTGCCTATCAGTGCCAATCAATGTGGCCAATCAGTCCCAATCAGTGCTGCCAATTAGTGCTGCCTATCAGTGCCAATCAATCAATGCTGCCAATCTTGTCTTAGGGCTTGTTTAAATTAATCGTGTAAAAATGAAGCATAACCACAAGGTTTTACAGCGCCCAACTGCTCCCCCTGTAGCTGAAGGAGCTGTGACTGGGGGTAAACACATGCCACGACTGCGATATTCTGCTTAATGGCTGTGGTGGGAAATATACCTCCTGTTGTGCTTGGTGGGCACTACTGCCTGTCAGATACAACAAATTCTAGTGAATGGAGCCACACTGCAATTCCGCACAATGTGCATGTTTGCAGTGCAGTACTGCAGCATTTAGGGGGTTAAAATAGGTGATGAGGAGGTGATGCAACTCCTTCTTACCACCTGTCAAATGCTCTCTAAAGAGTGATCCGAATGCAGATCACTCTTCAATCTGCAAAGCAGGTGTAAACGTGTCCTTCCTGTCTTGCAGCATGCCAAAGAATATTGGCTTACAGCAAGACTACAGAGGAAGGGCTATGGGAGGTTATTATGAAGGTGTTTCCTTCATATGTAAATGAATCCCTTCAGAGAGAGTAGGGCTCTGGGAGAGTGGGATCTGAGGGGTGGGAGTCACCCTGTTCACACTGGTCAGCATATTTAACTGGGCAGGACTGAATTTCAATTGTAATCCATTCCATCCTGCCCAACAGCAGCAAAGCTTTCAGAACAGGCTGTGTATGAAGGAGTTTCCTATGTGATTTTGAATACTGCTGTCATCTGTGAGGCTGGACTTGGGCGGTTTGGACTCTTCCTGTAGGTGTGACTGGGCGAGACTGAATGCTAATTAGGATTTATTCAATCCCACACACCATTAGAGCTGTGAAGGAAGTTACATCATTTGCACAGTCTGAAAGACTACAGAGGGGTGTGTTCTAGGCTAAAGATGCAGCATGAAGTGGTTGGAAGGCCCTCAGTCTACACCAGACTATACAGACTGTCAAATGGTACAAAGCCACAACTAACCCCAGAATATCAGGGGATATGCAGACAACAGAGCAACATGGTACAGAGATATGATCTAGGCTGTAAAGTCTACAGGCTTGGAAATATCAATTTGTAAATGGATAGAAAACTAGCTAAAAGACAGAATTCAGAGAGTAGTGGTCAATGATTCTTACTATGAATGGTCTAAGGTTATCAATGGTGTACCCCAAGGTTCAGTGCTGGGACCCTTACTTTTAAATATCTTTATAAATAATATAGGGTCTGGGATTAAAACTAACATTTCTGTCTTTGCAGATGACATTAAGCTATGCAGTGGAATAACGTCCTTATGGGATGTCTCCAAAATACAAGCCAACCTCAATGCACTGTCTAATTGGGCAACTAAGTGGCAAATGAGGTTTAATGTTAATAAATGTAAAGTAAATCATTTGGGGGCTAAGAATATGCATGCATAATACATACTAGGGGGACTACAACTGGGGGAATCCATGGTGGAGAAGGATCTGGGGGTTTTGGTAGATCATAAGCTCAATAATAGCATGCAATGCCAAGCTGCGGTTTCCAAAGGAAGCAAAGTCCTTTCTTGTATTAAGAGAGGTATGGACTCCAGAGAGAGAGAGAGATAATTTTGCCCCTGTACAAATCATTAGTAAGACCTCATCTGAAATATGCAGTTCAGTTTTGGGCACCAGTTCTCAAAAAGGATATCAGGGAATTGGAGAAAGTGCAGAGAAGGGCAACCAAACTAATAAGAGGCATGGAGGAGCTCAGTTATGAGGAAAGATTACAGGAACTAAATCTATTCCCTCTTGAGAAGAGGAAATTAAGGGGGGGGATATGATTAACATGTACAAATACATAAGTGGTCCATATTGTGAGCTTGGTGTTAAGTTATTCACTTTAAGGTCATCACAGAGGACAAGAGGGCACTCTTTGCATCTAGAGAAAAAAAGATTTCATCTCCAAATACGGAAAGGTTTCACACTTTTGTGTGAAAGGGGCCTTCAAGAGAAGTCTGGGAATCAAAAATAACAAACAATCATACTCACCTAGATGGCTGCAGCACTGGTCCCAGCTTCAGCATTTCCTTGCTGCCTCTACACCAAGAACTGAGCAAATAAAGACCTTTGGTTTTCGGTCTTCACTCTCTGCTCTGCCCCCCCAGTGTTCACTGGAGTGGGGAGCCATGAAGGGGAGGGAGCTGCTTGCTCACTCTCTGAGAAGGCTCACTGAGAGGCTGAGCCAGCTGCCTGTCCAAGTGTCTGGGTGGCTTCTGACATTAAAGGTGGGATCGATCCAGAGCCTGGACTGGCGGAGCAGTGATGTCAGCCGACAGCGGACTTTAGCCCACTGTCTGCTGAAAATGGGTCACAGGAGTGCAGAACTAAGTGCACAGGAGAAATAGGGCCAAAATAGATTTGGCTCTACATATTTAAAGGGACATACTGCCACAAAAGAGTGGATAGGGCTTTATTGCATTCCACCCACAGTGTTTTAGCAAACTAAATGTTTCTAGTAAGGACTTAAACAAACTTTGGAAATAGAATACTGCTAAGAAATGGTGTTAATAAACCATGGCTGCAAATATGCAGATGAGGCCTTGTCCAGGGTTTATTCCTTAAGTAATCCATAACCAATTATAATTAGGAAAAGTTTGTACTCAGTTACATAAACCACAGAGTAGTTCAGAAATGCTTTATTAACATATTACATGTGCTTAGCTTTTCCTCTGTTCAGAAGAATGCAGAAGCTGTATGATAAATGTTTTCCTGTATTGTTATCTTTAGTGTGTGTGGTATGCCATTAGGAAGTAGGCATCAGCTAAGAGCCCCCATTAATTTTGCTTTATGTGCTTTTATTCATGAATACTGTGGTTTTGCTCTTGTAATATCTAAATTCTTCATGGTGTTTTTAACCTTCCTTTCATGTTGAATGTGATTTTTCAGAGCCAAGATGTGTCTTCATAACAGTGAATGTGAAGGCCAGACCTGTTTTATTAGTATTTTTGCAGGCTCCCTGTCTGCTGTAGTAATTGATCATCACAGTGTTACTGTTAGAAGAAAAAACTCTGCTTCTAAGTCTTGTGTCTACACACATCTGTGAGTAAAGATGCCAGTTAAATGGAGCCCAACCTTGTACAAAGAGTCTGGCCACACTTCAATTAATTTCATCCGAAACAGTGCTTAGCAGCAGATTTCTACAACTCACCCCTGTTTTGGGTGAAATATGCCAGAGTGCGGAGGGTCTGGGCAGACCTTCTGTGTCTTTGGCTTGGAACAATAAGATTTATTTCAGCTGATGTCATCAGGGTTGGACCAGACTCTTTATGCAGTGTTGGTGCTTATTTGTTTAGTTGTGGGCTAATACATTTAATCTCTTTCTTAGCCCATCAAAAAACAAGTATATTTAGCTGGAAACATTTTTCTTTTAGAAGCTCTTTTTTTACACAGGCAATTTGCTAGGTTGATAGGCAGAACTGATTGGAAGGTCTGTATTTTCCTACGGACCGGCAGGTGTAAGCATTTACACCAGTAGCGGCTCCATTGGGGGGGGGGGGGGTACTGACGTGGTAGGGCTCTCTATCAGCACATGTGCAGAGCACTGAGAGATCGCTCTGGACGGCCATCTACAGAATCCGGGATCTTACTGTACACCCCCCCTGCCCGGCCAATACGATCGCTTCTCCTCTCAGCCAATCGTGCTCCTCCTGATTGCCCGGAGTAGAAGCAGGAAGACAATAGCGAATATTAATTCGCTTTTGTTAACAACTGGGTGGGCTCGGAGCGCAGTGCTCTGCGCCCCAAGCCCACCCTTTTTTGAAGCCAATTAGAGCCTCTGGCTCTAATCACGTGCGTAAAAAAACCCATTGTAATCCATGCGTTCCGCACCCTGCATGTAGATTAGGGGCTGGGCACATGGATTAGGGGGGCGGCGCCCCTGCGCCCTGTATGGAGCAGCCGCCACTAGTTTACACCTGCCTAACTCAAGGTCCGATCAGGCCAGTAGAAAAAATGGAGGAGGACTGGAAGGCAGCTGGGTATAAACGGACAACAGGGTCTGTTTACTCCTAGCCACCCATAGAGCAGTGCAGGGTCTGTCTGTGTCTGCTTTACATAACCAGAGCTGCCTGCTCTGCTCCAATCAACAGGGGATCAGCTCACAGATCCCCTGGGAAGGTGTCCATGTGAAACGGCCCCAGGGTGTCCAATAGCTTTAAGGGCATCTCCACTATCAATAAAGTAGTGACCTAATGCCTTTCACTCCCCATTTTGAGCTTATGGAGTAAAGGACACATATACACAGTATGCCAGTGGTTTTCAGGGTAGTTTTGTTTACTTCAGTAAATGTGTCTTTTTTTTTTTTCTTTTTTGTGTGTTTGATTATTGTGTGTATACTGTTGCCTTTTATTTTTTTAATTTACTTGTTTAACTCTTTTTTGTTTAATTTCTTTTTTTTTTTAAACACAAAATAATGAGGCTATTAATGGTCCATTTTCCCACAATAACTGATCTAAGATAGTTAAGAGGGTTTTGCAATCCTCTTGCGCAAATTAAAGTCAATTAACATCAACCAAAAATCACCTACCCCTTTAACTCCAATGTCATATTTTCTCAAAATGGTGAAATTTGAATGAAAAAATTGCATTACAGGTCTAAGCAATCTACAGAAAGCAAAGTTACTGTAGTTTCTTGCAAAAAATAAAAAAATATATATATTTATTTGTTTTCTATAGTTCTGTGCCTCAGATTTGTTGCTCTACTATACACTCTTATGGGTAAGACCTGCAATTTCTACTGTTGATAAAATATACATTACCTTCATACAATGAATGCCTTAAACAATATCACCCTTCTGAGCAAAGATATGGGAAAAAGAGCTGTTTCCTATAGTAACCAATAAGTTTCTCTGTGAAAATATGACCTCTTTCTTTCTTTCTCTCACTCTTTCTATTTTTGTTTCACTCTCGTTCTCCCTCTTTCTCTTGTTCTCTCTTTCTTTTTCTCTCTCTCTCTCTGTCTCTTATTCGTTCTCTCTCTCTCTCTCTCTCTCTCTCTCTCTCTCTCTCTCTCTCTCTCTCTCTCTCTCTCTCTCTCTCTCTCTGTGCCTCTCTCTCTCTCTCTCTCTCTCTCTCTCTCTCTCTCTCTCTCTCTCTCTCTCTCTCTCTTCTTAAACATACTTTAACACCTTTAACAGGTGGGCGTAAGGAAATGTGCATTACCAGAATGATATTCATTTTTTTGGTGTATGTAGATAAAGTAGGGGAAGTCCCATTTATAGAGTGTTAACATATCCCTACTGTTAGTCTGCAACTAGTTGCATCTGTTAGAATCTGTTTTGGTGGAAAAATATTTTTTCTGATATTTTATGATTTGCCAGTAGTAATAGCTGATTGTATAAATTATAACAAGTATTTGGTCTAGGGCTCTAGGCCATACTTGCATCAACTGGAAAATAGCTGCACTTATTTTAAACTGTTACATGTGTTCTTTTGTGTTTTGTTTTCTTTTGTTTCCTCATCTCCTGTACAACAGCTGAAATTTTAAAACTGAAGTTTAATCTGTGTTTATTTGCCTTACCCTGGTTCCTTCCTACCTCCTCCATCAAAAATTACATTTTTAAATAAAACCCATTTAATTTTTTTATATATGTATTTTTTTACAAATATGTACAGTTAAATGTCAAGCGACGGATGTCATATGAAATAATAACAAAACCAACTCATCCTAGTCATACAACATCTAAGCAGTACACTTCAATACCGGCCTATTGCCAAATGACGTCCACAGATGCTATCTCCCATCCTGGGTGGACGTCATATGACAGGCTCGGGTTCCCGGCCGTCTAGGGGGCACGCGCGCGCGCGCCCGCCGCGCTGCTCGGGTCCGGTGCACCCGCTATTGCCCGTTAACCGGGCCGGACCATGGATCTGTGTGTGTAAACACACAGATCCACGTCCTGTCAGGTGAGAGGATAGCGATCTGTGTTCCCAGTACAGCGGAACACTGATCGGTCTCCTCCCCTTGTGCGTCCCCACCCCCTACAGTAAGAAGCATTCCCTAGGAAACACATTTAACCCCTCCCCGCCCCCTAGTGGTTAACCCCTTCACTGCCTGTCACATTTACACAGTAATCAATGCAATTTTATAGCATTGATCACTGTATAAATGTGAATGGTCCCAAAAATGTGTCAAAAGTGTCCGATGTGTCCGCCATAATGTCGCAGTCACGAAAAAAAATCGCGATTGCCGCTATTACTAGTAAAATAAATAAATAAATCATTTTTTTTTTTAAATGCCATAAATCTATCCCGTATTTTGTAGACGCTATAACTTTTGCGCAAACCAATCAATATACGCTTATTGCGATTTTTTTTACCAAAAATATGTAGAAGAATACGTATCAGCCGAAACTGAGGAAAAAATGTGTTTTTTTTTTAAAAAATTGGGATATTTATTATAGCAAAAAATAAAAAATATTGTGTTTTTTTTCAAAATTGTCGCTCGTCTTTTGTTTATAGCGTAAAAAATAAAAAACGCAGAGGTGATCAAATACCACCAAAAGAAAGCTCTATTTGTGGGAAAAAAAGGACGTCAATTTTGTTTGGGTACAACGTCGCACGACCGCGTAATTGTCATTTAAAGTGCGACAGCGCTGAAAACTAAAAATTGGTCTGGGAAGGAAGGGGGTGAAAATGCCCGGTATTGAAGCGGTTTTAGTCCTCAACCAATTGTGCCCTAAGGGTTAGGATGATACTGTGCAATATGCATAGAGAGCAGTGGTTAGGGTCATCCATGTGCTGTGAATAGTTCTCACAAAGTATATTGCAGATCTGCAATGCGTATACTGTTCTTGAAAGGCTATGGAAACAGATTCCATAAAACCTAGCAAAATTCCCAGAACCAAACAAACATCATGCTTCCATACTTGGACCAGGCTAGAAAGGGCTCTAAAGCCTGCACCAAAGCATTTATAGGAAATTAGTATGGAAACTAAAAGGGAGACGAGAAAGAAAGTAATACGAGAAAAGGAAGAAGAAGGAAAAGAAGAGATATGAAGCTGATCTCCACGTACCAGACTTCTGGCCCCTGGGCAACCCCACCCGTTAAGGAGATTGGAGGTATCTTATCCAGGGGTTCCAGAATTTTCAAACCAAAGTTGTTTGTCCCAGAGGCTAATTCTTCATAATCCAAAAGATTTTATGTTTGACCAGTGCAAGGTTAATCAAAAGGGATTTCCATGCTTGTGCTTTGGTGATTTTGGCTGCTAAAAAGATGAAGAAGGTGAGGGTTCTGAGATGTCTGGGTATCTTGCTCAACATGCTAGAAAATAATGCTGTTTTGACATTTTTGGGGACATTCAACCCAGTAAAGCAGATTAAATATCCTGGTCCAGGACCATTGGACTTTCAGGACCTTCAGGCAGGACCACCAAACATTTAACATATTACCCTTCTGTCTGCATCCCCTGAAACATAGGGGCGAGTCGTCGGGGTAGATCTTAGCCAACCGTGGTGGGACAAGATACCACCAATGGGACAATACTTTGTTGTTTGCCTCCACCAGGGAAGTATTGAGGATTCCCCTGTGCACCATGATTGACCATTGGAACCACATATCCTCCTCTATAGCCTCACCCAGGTCTGACTCCCAAGCTAATTAGTAAGAAAGTTTAAAATCTTGGTTCGCAAACAGAGTGTACAACTCAGAGATGGCTCCACATCCCCTTGGACCATGTAAACACCTTTTTTCGTAGAAGGTCCTGGTAGAGATATAAAACCTTTTGATTTTCATCACATACCCGGTGTCATTGCGCATGGAACATGAAGATTTAGCATTGCCTGTGCTTGCTGGGCAACAAATGACAATAATAAAACTACAGAATCAGTACATATTTCATACATTTTAAAAACACATGGTGCTGATAGGAAGGTTTGCTGGGGTTTTAGGGTTGAAAATATATTTATTGGTAGTTTAACAGACAATACAAGGAACAACGCCTAAAGTTACAATCTGGTGACAATCGCAAGCGACCATGTGTGGTGAGTCAGCCCAATGGCTATCGCCCATAGCTTAACTCCTGTCGTCATACAGTATATTATTAGCCTCGACAACTGTCATTTGGAACAAAGAGTAATTTCGGCTAGGAGAGCCCCGTTGTTCATAATAAAATTGTATACAAAAAAATTTGAGAAATTAAAAATAGAAAAAAAGAAGAAAAAAGGGGGGGGGGGGAGTGACCCAAAGAGGGGCGAGAATTGAAAATGAAAGGGAAAGAGGAAGAAAGAGGAAACAGGGGAAGAATAAAAAAAAGATAGTCGAAGAAGAGCGTAAGGGCTGCTGTGGGTGCAAGAGTTACAAGGGGACAGCGAAGGGGGGACCCATAGGTACATGTCCTGCCCATCCCACTGTCAGGTTGTATGTTAGGGTTATCGTATCGGGGTCGGCAGCATGTTGGCAAGAGTATCAGAGGCAGAGAAGAGGAGCCAGATGGACCACAGTACCTTGTATTTATCAAAGGTGTCGTTGTCAAGGGCCAGCATCTCCTCCATTCTCATGGTATTGTTCATAATCGAGACCCATCATGACAAGGGAGGAGCGGTGGTTGTCTTCCAAAATGATGGGATGAGCTGTCTCGCTGAGGACATGAAAAAACAGAGGAGACTCTGTTTCTGTGATGTTATCGACCCAGGGAGTATTGAAAGAAGGGCAATCTTAGGGGAAGGTGTCAGAGTTTCAACATAAACTTTATTATAACATTCAAATACCTGAATCCAAAAGGGACGGATCCTCTCGCACTCCCACTAGACATGTAGATAGGTCGCTGTAGAAGAAATGCATCGCCAACAAGAGGCTGGAGTAGATGGAAAATTCTTGTGCAATGTGGAGGGGTCCCTGTACCATCTCGACAGAATCTTGTAGTTATTTTCCTGAGAGTAGCAGGATATTGTTGATTTGTGAGTAAAATGAAACTAGGTCTGCCAATCTGGTAGGGGATGTCCTCTCCCAAGTCGGCAGACCACATCCTGGTGTAAGGTGGTAAGTCATCATGTGACCAGTATCAACCTTTTTTGATGACTTCTCTGCCTGGCTACCCTACTTTCTTTCTTCTGAAATCTCTACAATCATTCTCGGGGACTTCAACATTCCTATTAATACTAACACTCCTGCCACTTCCAAACTTCTCAGCCTAACATCCTCCTTTGACCTGAAGCAGTGGATACATGCTCCTACTCACTCCGGAGTCAATATCCTTGACCTTGTTTTCTCTCACCTTTTCACTCCATGCAACCTCTCTAACGATCTATTCCCTCTCTCTGATCACCACCTATTTAGTTTCACTCTCTCCCTCTCCTCCACCTCCTCTGCCTCCAACCGCCTAAAAGTTACCCGCAGAAACCTACGTCATCTCAACCCTTCTCTTCTCTACTCTGCTATCGACAACCTCTAAAAATCTCACCCCTATCCTGCACCAACCTAGCCACTTTTGTCTACAACGCCTCACTTCTAGCCTCACTGGACTCACTGGCCCCCCTCACTACACACAGAATCAGGCCCTGACCCCTTTAACCTTGGCAAACAGATGATACTAGAAGTTTGAAAAAACGTTGTCGTGCTCACGAGCGCCTGTGGTGTAAGACTAAGTCTCAGAGAGATTTCAACCAATATAAATCCGCCCTCCAAAAATACAATTCCAGCCTCCTCATTGCCAAGCAGACCTATTTTATCACTCTCTTTAGCAACTTATCCCGTCCCCCATCAACTCTTCAAAGGGCTCCATTGTTGTCGCTCCTATTTGCCAGGCATTTAAAGAATAAGTACATGCTCAGTGAAAGCACATTTATCTTGAGATGATCTAAGTGATCCTATCCCCCCTCTCCTGGGATGCAACCTTACCTCAGTGCAACGGTTGCAGCCTCCGGGCATCATTTACATCCTGCACCGAAAGTCCTCCTGGCTGCATCTAGGCAGTAGAACTTCGTAGTCTACAGGACCCATCTCCCTGTGTCTTCTGGTCAAAGACAGAGGTAAACAAGCTCCATATGCTTCAAAACAAGTCACAAAACTTGGTAATTTAAACTAAGCACACAATGGAAAAAAAAGCAATAAACGGAGGTTACATTCAGTAAAATAAACATGTCAAAATGATGAGTAGCTCCAGTAAAACTTCAGCTTTGTTCTGCCCTCTCCACCTCTAGAATCCCACAAGTGGTCTATTAATCTGCTGGGCGGCCTTACTGACTGAAGGGGAAGAAGAGGAGGCATGTGATCATTATTTAAAGTTGAAGTGTTTTGTTTTTTTTGGGGATGCAGCATCAAACACATTACAGCAGCAAACATTGTTAACAGACCTCAAAGATTATATTGAACCCTTACCATATATAATTATATAACAAAAAAAGGAAAATATATTTTTTCAAAAATACATCCAGAGGTCAATGCAGAAACCACTGCTGTTTTTTTGCAAAGTAGATATTTTTACAGTAGTGGTTTGATGATCAAACACATTAGTTATGTGTAATGGTGTGTATCCCATTACATGCAGGCGGTTGCTTCTGATAAAAATCATCCCTGTGCTGTTTCCTCCACAGCCATGACATACAGTTTGGAGTGGTGCTCTTCCAATGCTCTAAGGTTAACAGCCGCCACTGCTACCGAAAAAAGTTGAGTCCCTCGCCCACCTCTTCTGCCCTCTCTACCATTCATAGTGCTTGTATTACTACTCTCACACCATGCATTGCATTCAGTGAATGGGCGGTGGAGATCCTGTCATTCAACTGCTCTTCCTACATTCACAGAATATGATGCATCGTGGGAGAATAGTAGCATACGTTTTTTGAATGGGCAGAAGAGGATGGGCAAGTGGTGCAACTTTTCAGACTAGCAGAGGTGCCAGAAGACTGCCGCTCAAGGCCATATCTGGCGGCTATACAAGGAAGATTTTTACCAGAAGAAGCTGCAAGCAGGTAAGTGGATATAGAGTATTACACATAATTAATATGCTTGTTGCTGTATACCGCTGAAAAAAATAAAAAATAAAAAATTCAGCTTGAACAAGCAAGAGAAGGATATAACTTTAGCTGCCAATATCTCTGGATCTACTAATCATTTTAATGTGATTTAAAGTCATTGTAACCTTATACATTTTTTCATCATATGCACAATATAAACTGCCCAGGTTTGTGACAGTTTTACTTTAAAGTATTACTTTAATATACCACAATATCAAGGAAGACATTGCATTACATCATAATCTTGCATGTTATTACCTTATTTTTCCTGTATGAAATGGTGCAATATCAATGTGTCCTCACTTCCCCTTTTTTGAATGGCATCCTTGTCAAGTTAATGTAATGCTGATGTCACCTCACAGTGAACAAGTTGAGAAATTAGCTGTTTCACCTTCCATTTAATTATAATATTAGCTGAAGCAAAGCTGATAAGTTACCATTGTGTAAAGCTGAACTCTAGCTACTTATAGTGATGGTTTCAAAAGGTGCTATAATTACATTTGTTTTTTTCCCCATGTCATTTGAAAATGTTGCCTGGTCTTAGTGGCTCTGCCAGTTCCTGGCAGGGGTTATTGCTGGCTGGAACAACTGTGGTCTATCAGTTGTGCAGAAGCTTAAAGCAGAACTTAACTGTAGCTGAGCACCACAAACTGAAAACGTAATTTATTCCTGTTTAATATTTAAAGCAAAATCACCCATCTACCCATGACTCCATGCGTTTAGAAATCACTTTGGAAAATGTCCCCTTAGAGTTTCTAACCTCGGCCACCTTGAGTAAGGGCAGATATTTCATTTAGCAATTACTTCCTGGAATCCATCTGCCCTTTGCTCAGGCATGCAGGCAGTAGGGTATGCTTAGCTGAGAAAACCCCTTCTCCAGATGGAATTTTTAAAAAAATGTCCATGAAGGATAGAATGTATGACATCATTCTGGCCTAGGCCAAAAACCATGAAGCAACTGAAGAGATGTGAAAAAAGGTTAAAGCAAGAAAATTTAATATACCTTCATATTTACTAAGGCTAGCAGCATAAGGATTAAAAATGGTTAAAGTGATTGTAAGAAGAAAAAAAAAATCTGTACTTACCTGCTCTGTGCAATGGAATTACACAGAGCGGCCCAAACCTCCTCTTCTCAGCTCTCCTGGCTCCTCCTCTTTCCAGTGCCCCCAGGGGAAGCCACTTTTGCTGCGTCCATTGACACAGACAGCGTGACTCAACCCGCCACCCGCTCCCTCATCACTGGAGTTGACTGACAGGAGTGGAAGCCAATGGCTCCCACTGTTATCAATCTGTCCCATGAGGAGGGAGACAGCAGTGAAAGGTGCTGCTCTCATGCACATCGCTGGATCGGATCAGGCGCAGGTAAGTTTGGGGGGGGGGGCCGGGAGGGATCCTGCACCAGAGAAGGTTTTTTACCTCATTGCATAGAATGCATTAAGGTAAAAAAACATTGAGGCTTTAGAACCACTTTAATGTTGAGAGGCTGAAGTTCAATTTTAACTGATCAGCTTGTGAGATTGCATCATACTATAGAGTATTCAGTTGGATTGCTTGGATGTTTATTGCATTGTATTTAAAGGGGAAACACTTCCTGTGAGCAATGACAGCCATATTTAAAAAGGGCTTAGCAGATCCAGCTTTGCCTGCCTAACCCTGAAGCAACAATGAAGCAATAGTGATCCATTGCTTGCTAATAAGGTCAAGAACTAGATCACTGTTCAAGGCTAAGATATGGGCAGACAGCTATATTGAGCATCTGCAGAAGCCTAACATTGCACCTGCTATTTGCTGATCGTGGGTGCAACGCTCTGCAGTTGTACAAAAGTTGTAAAAAAATCATTTATGTATGTGCAAACCCAACTTGATCTTAGCTCAGTTCAAAAGGTGTAAAAAAAAAAAAAACTCTCCTAAATTAAAAAGGAAACTTTGGGTTTCAGCTTCACCATTCTGTTATGTAAAATAACAATCACACTGTTGTGGTATCCTATCAGTCAGAAGGCTTTGTGAATAATTTGGGGTAAACATCTGGGGCTGTGTAAATTAAGCAAACGTTGAGCTGCAAAATATAGACTATTAAAGCAAAGGTCATTTTTCTCTAACATTGGTCCAGATTTGCTACCAGAAGATCTATTTGTCCTGAGAAAAAAAAAGATGCAAAATATTTTATAGTGTAGACTGTAAGGGGGGGGGGGGGGGGGGGGTCTGAGGACAGTACTGTCGGGGGAGGGAGCTGAGGACAATGTGGGGGATATGAGTACTGTAATGGGGGGGCTGAGGACAGTAATGTGGGGGGGGGCTGAGGACAATGTGGGGGATATGAGTAGTGTAATGGGGGGGGGTCTGAGGATATTAATGTGGGGGGGGGCTGAGGACTGTAATGGGAGAACTGAGTACTGTAATAGGGGGGTTCTGAGGACAGTGATGGGGGGGCTGAGGACTGTAATGGGGAAACTGAGTACTGTAAGGGGGGGGGTCTGAGGACAGCACTGTGGGGGATATGAGTACTGTAATGTGGGGGCTGAGGACAGTAATGTGGGGGGGGTGAGGACAATGTGGGGGATATGAGTACTGTAATGGGGGGCTGAGGACAGTAATGTGAGGGGCTGAGGACAGTACTGTTGGAGGGTGTTGATGTCAAGGAGGTATGAGAACACTACTGTGAAGGGGGATCTTGATGTGAAGGGAAGGGAACTGTGATGTGCAGTGGACACTGTGGAACTGATGTAAGGAAGGGATTGTGATATGGGGCTCAGTTCAGATCTTTGCATGCGCATTTGCTTGCGCATGTCACAGGTAGGTCAGCCCATTCATTTTAATGGGCTGAACTACCCATGAGAAATGCAGGGAAACAAGTTCCTGGCCCTTTTTTCAAATTGCGCAGCATCAAGCTGCATGGTGCTGCACCACCATGTGGTTTGGCGCACTCATGTGCTAAAGTGTGGCATGTTCTTCTGTGGGTCAGGAACGTGCAATTTTGCCTGCGTTTTCCAGCTGCAGAAATGGGAACACCTAGGAAGAGGGTGCTGGGATGTAAAGGATCTGAGTCATATAACAAACATGTGATTCGGACCTCTGCTGGAAGAAGATTTTACTAAGCAGACCTCCATGAATTTTAATTCAGTACACCTGGTGTATACAGGCCATAAAAGATGGATAAAGGCTTTGGGAATGAAGTAGTTAAGAAACTGAGAAAATAGCAACCTCTTCTTCTGGAAAAGAGATCTGCCTGACTCTCATGTTATCCAAAGATTTAAATACTTTCTGAGTCGGTGACTTGAACCAACTTGACTTTGCTCTTTGCATGCTTGTTTCTGGAAAGTGATTCAGAAAAGTGTTAAAGTGACACTAAACAATATCCTTATTGTTCAAATATAATCCATATACTTCCACTACTTAATGACCCTGTATATTATTTTTCATTAAATTTTTTCTTACTGCAAAGAAATTGAAGTTTTAGGCACATTTGGCATTTTGGGATCTCAGGCAGAATCATTGCAAATCTGCCTGCAATCTCAAATCGCACTGCAATCGCAAAACGCATGTTTGGGTGCCATTCATTTTCAACTGCATCTAAACGCGGTGCGGTTTTGCCATGTTACATCATGGCAAACCGCAATGCCTGAAGCTTGTCACCCAAAAGAAGCTCCTGCTCCTTTTTGGGTAACAGGCTTTGTGGGTTGTGGTATGCTGCGCGATTTATCTACTGATAATCGCTGCAAAACATTTTAGGTGCCATTGAAAATGAATGGCACCTGAACAAGCATTTTGCAATTGCAGTACGCTTTGAGATTGTGGGCAGAATCACTGTGATTCTGCCCGAGATCTAAAAACACCAAATGTGAATGGAGCCTTATGCCCCGTACACACGATCGGACATTGATCGGACATTCCGACAACAAAATCCATGGATTTATTTCTGATGGATGTTGGCTCAAACTTGTCTTGCATACACACAGTCACACAAAGTTGGTCGGAAATTCCGAACATCAAGAACGCAGTGACGTACAACATGTGGGACGAGCCAAGAAAAAGGAAGTTCAATAGCCAATGCTGCTCTTCTGCTAGATTCCGAGCATGTGTGGCACTTTGTGCGTCAGAATTGTGCACACACGATCGGAATTTACGACAATGGATTTTGGTGTCGGAAAATTTGAGAACCAGGTCTCAAATTTTGTGCGACGGAAATTCCGATGAAAACTGTCCGATGGAGCCTACACACAGTCGGAATTTCCGACAACAAGCTCCCATCGAACATTTTTCGACGGAAAGTCCGAAGATGTGTACGGGGCATTAGAGGAGGCTGAGAGCCATAGAAGGTACTTATTTTTGAGTTAAGAATACATACTTGAATATATATATATATATTTTTTTTTTTTTAAACAGAGTTTAGTGTCATTTTAAGTTCAGAGAAAGACAAGAAAGTAGCATTTTCAGAAGTAGGTCAGAGTCCCCATATTTCTCTCAGCACAGCCTTCATTTAACATCTGTCTGCAGATGTTCTACATGAAAGGGTTTTTGCTTAAAAAGTGAAGCTACTTAGAAATTTTGCTGCTGAATTTTGCTGTGTTTGTAAGCCATTGCGATTTAATTTTGAAGTAACATGCATAAACACCCCAAGTACCATTACCCAGAATGCCTGGCTGTTTTGTGGTGGGGCAGGTGTGGGAGACCTGTCTAGTAAGTGAGTGTTGTTCATCAACATGAAGGTTGCAGTACATGAGTCAGAGCACTGATGGTGGTTTACATCAAACGCATTATGGCTGCACTGTACTACAATCGTATTACCTCTTTCTACTATCTATTCATCCTACACTCAACCATAAGCAGCATTCTGGTCTCTCTTATGAAGTTTGTACTTTTAAAGGGCATGTCTTATTATGTGAAGTGAAGTTCTTCTGCATCTACCTCCTAGCTTCATCTGTAAAATTTGCAGCACGGTGTAAAATTTTCTCTGTCTCTTTTCTGTATGCTGAAAAACATGTGCTGTGAATAAGGGTGTGCTCACACTGGCAGTTTTAACCATGCCCATACATGGTTCACCCCCTTGGTCTGGTTTGTTTATGTAGTGTGCTAAACTGTGCCTGGGACCGGTTAAGCTTATCATGCCCAGGACCACTTGGAAAAGGTGGTCCTTGGTATGAAGCACTTGTGGTCTGGAACAGTTCACTGGCCCTGCCTGGGCACAGAAATCTCCATAGATCACTGAGCACAGAGGCAGGGATTACTGTGGGCTGGATGACATAAGTGTGACTTGGGAACATTTACTTTAAAGCACAATGTGAGTATGGGGAGGGGGGGACAATCCAACTTGGACTTAGTTCAGTTCAACCATTCCCCGTGTGAGTGCACCCTTAAAGCAGAACTGAACTTTCCTATCATTTACAGCCATGGAAGCTGGCATCTTAAGCTAGGTTTGATCTGTAGTTGTCAGGGTGCTACACATGTGATCAGTTATGACACTAAACGTGTGATGGCTTGACAGTTTGGTTGAGGGCAAAAGCAAATGTGACAGCATGCTTTCAATTTAACTGTTTTGGGAAACCAACACACCGATGGGCTTAGTTCTGCTTTAATGCTTTCTGAACAATCTCTAACATGATGTGTTGTTCATCATACACAAACTCATCGGAGGAAATCTACTAAAATTGGAGTAGACTGAATTTAGAGTAGCTGTGCATAGCAACCAATCAGCATTTATCTTCAGCTTGTTCTGTTCACTACCCACTTCTCACTACGTAAAATTAGCTTGATTATGACCAGCATTTTAAAGTGTAGCTACATTTTAGAAATAAAAATGGAATATTCTTCAGCTAACTGGTCATTGGTATGTGATTACATTTTTTCAGGCTTTTTTTCCCTTTTATTTTCACCTGGTGACCCTGCCGGTAACACACTTAGGCTTGGTTCACACTGCCGCGACTTGGGATCAGACTTGTGAGACCTCCAAGTTGCGTGACATGTGAAATCCAATGTTAGTCAACGAAAGCCATCTTGATTAGCACTACTGAAGTTACTCCGGCTTTAGAAAAGGTTCCTGTACTACTTCAAAATGATTTCTATACGACTTATATTCTATATTTCTATCAAAGTAGTACTCCAGTCGCCAGGAAGTCACCTGGCAAAGTTGCACCGTAAGTCGCGCAACTTTCAGGTCGCGGCAGTGTGAACCGAGCCTTACTTTCCTAGGGTGACAATGCTTACTCACTGTACTGTATTTATAGAGAACAGTTGTCACCCTAGGACAGGAAATCTTTTTCTTGTCCAGTCAGTAAGCCTACGAATGGTCCATCAGCTAAAGTACTTAGGCTTCATGCACACTAGAAGCTAAAAACTGCAAAAAAAAAAAAAAAAAACGCTTGATAAAAAAGGCTAATATTGTAGCGTTTTTTTTGCCAGGTTTTAGCAGTGTTTAGCACAGTGTGTAAGCTACATTTAGTAGCATTAGCATTAAGGAGCAAGGCCGCCAGCGTCCTTAACAACCAGCGAATAGCTCGTTGTGAAGGAGCAGGTTGGCAAGCTGGCTGTTTTTTTTTCCATATAAAAACAACAAACATGTCATACTTACCTGCCCTGTTGCAGTGGATTTGCACCGAGAAGCCCCTGCCCTCCTCTTCTCGGGTCCCTCTTCTGTGATCCTGGCCCCTCCCCCCTCTTCAGTGCCCCCACAGCAAACAGCTTGCTATGGGGCACCCAAGCTGTCCATTCAGACACGGAGTCCCGCCATGGCCTTGTCCCCTCTCTCTCCTGATTAGCTAGCTGACTTTGATTGACAGCAGCGGCAGCCAATGGTGCCACTGCTGTGTCTCAGCCACTCAGGAGGGAGAATCTCGGATGAGTGGACATCGCTGCACAGAGAGGGACCTCAGGTAAGTATTAGGTGGGCTGAGGGGGGCTACTGCACACAGAAGGCTTTTTATCTTAATGCATAGAATGCATTAAGATAAAAAACCTTTTGACTTTACAATACCTTTAACCGCTTGCTGACCAGCCGCCGTCATTATACTGCGGCAGATCGGCACGATCCCGCGAGACGTCGTAGCTATACGTCAGCTCCTTTAAGCAGGATAGCAGGTGCGCGCTGCACTGCGGGGGTGCCGATGCTCATGGCAGACGGTCGTGATGACCACTGTCACAAACGATCGTGTGCACGAGAGGCAGAACAGGGATGTGTGTGTGTAAACATACAAATCCCTGTTCTGTTCTGTGAGGAGAGACAGATCGTGGCGTATTAGCTAGGAACCATGATCTGTCATTTCCTCTAGGTCAGTCCCCTCCCCCTACAGTTATAAATACACACGAGGGAACACAGTTAACCCCTTGATTGCCCCTAGTGTTAACCCCTTCCCTGCCAGTGACATTTTTACAGTAATCAGTGCTTTTTTTTAGCACTGATCGCTGTATAAATGCCAATGGTCCCAAAAATGTGTCAAAAGTGTCCGATGTGTCCGCCATAATGTCGCAGTCCCGAGAAAAAAATCACAGATCGCTGCCATTACTAGTAAAAAAAAATAATAATAAAAATGCTATAAATCTATCCCCTATTTTGTACACGCTATAACTTTTACACAAACCAATCAATATATGCGATTGCAATTTTTTTTTACCCAAAAATATGTAGAACAATATCTAAATGGCCTAAACTGAGAAAAAATTTGCTTTTTTTAAAAAAAAATGGGGATATTTATTATAGCAAAAAGTACAAAATATTGTGTTTTTTCAAAATTGTCGCTGTTTATTTGTTTATAGCGCAAAAAATAAAAACCGCAGAGGTGATCAAATGCCACCAAAAGAAAGCTCTATGTGTGGAAAAAAAAGGACGTCAATTTTGTTTGGGTACAATGTCTCACGACCACGCAATTGTCAGTTAAAGCAACGCAGTGCCGAATCGCAAAACATGGCCGGTCATTCAGCAGCCAAATCTTCCGGGGCTGAAGTGGTTAACAACGGATAAGTCATCAGCTGTCAGCGGGGTTCCCAGCAATGAGAACAGTAAGCAGCACAGTAGTGACAAGAGCATTTTACTTTAAATCTCCTGAGGCGGAAGGCTACAACGCCTTAGATCTCACACTGCACATATACAGATATAAGGCTGGACGTACAAGAGTGCCTAGGCCACCCCTAACATACCAGGAAGTACCCTGACAATTTTCAGGAAGAATTTCAGACAGATGTCTTATTTTTTTTTTATGATACTGAAATAAGTATTTCTACATTTTCCATAGACAATAACGTTGTGACTTTTTGAGTTCCTCTTTAAGGAGAATAGAACATACAAAGTGGGGCATGCTGCCTTTAATGGCATGTCTTGGCTTGATTTTTTATTTGTTTTCCTTCATAATCTTACTGCATAGGTGTGAACAAATGTGGTGCAGTCAGCACAGTTCACAAATGCCTGCAGTGGTTGAAATTCTAAATATGGCCCTCCCTGTCACTTACACATAACAGCACATTACGTTTGTAATTTAGCTTGTGATACCTGTCTATTTTCATTGCTCATGTGAATGAATTTGCTATAATCAAGGAAAATATAAATATGTATGAGCTTGGATGGGAGTGTAAGCAGCCCTGATGGATGATTTACCAAAGAAGTAGAGACTGTTCTGTTCTAATACAAATTCACTTTGCAAAGTGAATGCTCCCTAATGTTAGTAAATATAGAGAAGCAATGTTCACTACAGTCACCTAATCATGTGCAAAAAACATTCTTTTATATGATTGTGAATTCAACGTAAAAACAACTGTACTCATCCAAAGCTGGCCATACTTCTCCCATGGGTAACTAGAGTGCCATTGCTCCTGTGAGCCAGAATCAGCCAACAGCAGCTTAAATTCTGCTGTCGGCTGATGTCACAGACCTGCTCCAGACTCTGGAGGGATCCCGAGCATAATGTCAGGATCCACCCAGATGCCTTACAGGCAGCTGGTTCAGGTTCTCAGCGCTGAAAGCCTGAGTCAGCCACTTGTGCCCCCCTCCCCAACCTGGCACTCCTGTGAGAGCTGAAGTGGCAGAACAGACAGCGGTGACTGACTAAGTGAAGACTGAGTGATCAGCGCTCAAATGATTACTCAGTTCTCAGCCTTAGAGCTGGAGGGGGACAGCTTTCAGTATCGGACTGAAGCTGCAGCAGGTAGGTATGTCTATTTATTTACATTCCCACACTTCTGCTATCATTTACTGAGCTCAGATCATTCACTTTTCAAAGTTAGCATTCACTTTGTTAACCACTTCAGCCCCGGACCATTTGGCTAGCCAAAGACCAGAGCACTTTTTGCGATTCGGCACTGCGTTGCTTTAGCTGACAAATAGAGCTTTCTTTTGTTGGTATTTGATCACCTCTGCAGTTTTTATTTTTTGCGCTATAAACAGAAAAATAGCAACAATTTAAAAAAAATGCATTATTTTTTACTTTTTGCTATAATAAACATCCCCCAAAAATATATAAAAAAAGATTTTTTCCCTCAGTTTAGGCCGATACGTATTCTTCTACATATTTTTGGTAAAAAAAAATCGCAATAAGCGTTTATTGATCGGTTTGCGCAAAAGTTATAGTGTCTACAAAATAGGGGATTGTTTTATGGCATTTTTATTAATAATATTTTTTTTTTTACTAGTAATGGCGACGATCAGCGATTTTTATCGGACATGTGTCCGCCATTATTATGGCGGACACATCGCACACTTTTGGCTCGATTTTGGGACCATTCACATTTATACAGCGATCAGTGCAATTAAAAATGCATTGATTATTGTGTAAATGTGACTGGCAGTGAAGGGGTTAACCACTAGGTGGCGCTGTAGGGGTTAAGTGTGTCCTAGGGAGTGATTCTAACTGTGGGGGGGAGGGGCTGTGTGTGACACGACACTGATCACCGCTCCCGATTACAGGGAGCGGTGATCAGTGTCATTAGGCAGAACGGGGAAATGCTTGTTTACATTTTATTTATTTATTTCAGTTACTTATATAGCGCTGTCAATTTACACATCGCTTTACATATACATTGTACATTCACATCAGTCCCTACTCTCAAGGAGCTTACAATCTAAGGTCCCTAACTCACATTCATACATACTAGGGACAATTTAGACAGGATCCAATTAACCTACCAGCATGTCTTTGGAGTCATGTCTTTACGTTAGCATCTCCCCATTCTTCCTCTCTGTGAGACGATCACGGGTATCCCCGCGGGACCCGTGATCACACTCACGGAGCCCGCGGCGTGCGCGCGCGCCCGCAAGCCACTTCTTGAAGGGCAACGTACAGGTACGTGATTCTGCCTGTACGTGCCCTTCTGCCGCAGTATATCTGCGTGAAGTGGTCGGGAAGCAGTTAAAGTCCCAGATCTGGGTTCTGTGCCCCACCCCCTAGCAGTATTCTTGTTTTTTTTTTGTCTTCTGGCCATTTTCATGGCAACCTGGGTCCTCTTTCTTCTCAGTCTTCTTCTGACAGTTGGCAGTCCTAGAGAACACCGCTGACATAACAGCAACACCACTCTGCATCAGTGCACTAAGGCCCCTTTCACACATGCCTTCAGTTTGTTTCAGTTCAGTCATGTTTTTTCAAAGAAAAAAAAAACAGATCAGTTTACATCAGTTTTTCATCAGTTTTTAGATCAGTTCTTTACATCCACTTAACCACTTGAGTCAAATTTTTGGTTTACATTAGAGCTGCACGATTCTGGATAAAATGAGAATCGCTATTATTTTGCTTAGAATAAAGATCACGATTCTCGCGGCATAACATCATCTTTATTATACAAAAAATTATACAAAAAAATTGGGCAAACTTTACTGTTTAGTTTTATTTTTTAATTCATGGAAGTGTATTTTTTCCCCAAAAAATTGTCTTTGAAAGACCACTTCGCAAATACAGTGTGACATAAAATATTGCAACAAGCGCCATTTTATTCTCTAGGGTCTCTGCTAAAAATATATATATAATATTTGGGGGTTCTAAGTAATTTTCTAGCAAAAAATACTGATTTTAACTTGTAAGCAACAAGTGTCAGCAAAAGGGTTCATCTTTAAGTGGTTAAACTGACCTCATTTACAGACCGAAGTTCACACCTTTGATCTAAAAGAACTGAGAAATACATAGGGGTTGATTTACTAAAGGCAAATAGACTGTGCACTTTGCAAAGTGCAGTTGCCCTCTGCACGTGCAGTTGCTCCAGAGCTTAGTAAATGAGGTAAAAAATCACTATGCAAAGAATACCCAATCACAAGCAAGGAAAATGAAAAAAAATGCTTTCTTGCTTGCACATGATTGGATGATGGAAACCAGCAGAGCTTCTGCTCATTTAACAAGCTCTGGAGGAACTGCACTTTGCAAAGTGCACAGTCTATTTGCCTTTAGTAAATCAACCCCATAGTATCTCTTTTCTATCTCTCTGCACTGAGGAATGTCTTTTTTTGACAGCACTTTTTACATAGAATCAGGGAAATGGCAGTTAAGATCGAGAGGGGGGTTGAATCGAGATTTTTTTTAACGATTAATCATGCAGCTCTAGTATGCCTATGTATGTGGGGGTGGGGAGGCTCAATTTTATTTTTTATTTTTTTTTACTTTTCATGTGTTTTTTTTGTTACTTATGATTTTATTGCTATCACATAGGGGACCAATAGTATGTGATAGCGGATACGTGACAGGTCCTCTTTGGGGGGGGGGCAGTGTGTGCAAGGAGAGGAGAAGAGCAGTATACACAGTGAAGGAGCAGTCTGTACAGACAGGTTCCCTCACTTGCCAATGCTGATTGTCACTGTCAGCTTTTAAATGTAATTGCCTGCTTGTTTTTCCTATACTTCATAGCGCCGAGAAGGAGCTGTCATTCGGGCCTGCCACTAAATTAAATAAAATCGATTAAATGATCATCCATTTACATCCGTTTTTTCCATAGCAATGCATTGATGTCCGTTTTTCATCCGTCAATGGATGGATGAAAAACAAAGGAACTGTCTGTATGTGTGAAAGGGGCCTGAGAGTACAGACTGCCATGGTGGCGCCCCCCTCAGGGAGTAGCGCCATGACTCCCTGTCTGCCCTTAGTCACCCAAGTTTTATGACACAGAGAACTGGTACTGCAGGGACAGCTCTGGACTGAAGGTGAGTATTGCAGCCACAGATTTTTTTTTTTTTTTAAAGTTTACCTTAAAAAAACTTTAGCCCAGTGTTTTAATTAAAAAAAAATCCAATAATTTACTAAATGAGTTCTACATCATACATCTTCAATATGCCACTGATAATGTTGCTTCTGCAGTAATTACCCAGCATGCATCACAGGCTGTTGATTTGCTCTGAATAGTCTCCCGATGTTTAGGGCAATGGCGTTGGTAGTGTCATTTCATATATAAGGATGGAGCAACTGAATGTTATGGCTGATGTTTTCTTTAATGAGACCTATAACAATAAGCTATACATTGAGATTTATCCGCTGGAAGAGTTTTCAGTTTTGCATAGCAGATCCACTTTAAAGCAAATGAAAAGCAAATGTGAAGTTTGCTGTAGGAAGCAGCGTTCCATACACTAGTCACATTTTTCCTGTGCTGAGCAATGTCACATCAGTGATTTCTTTCTGTAATGACTGGATGCATTCAGCTTTGCATCATCAAATTGAGAGTTTTAAAGAGAAGAGAAACTTTGCAGGTAAAATGGAACAATAACAGCAAGGCTTGACAGCTATAAGAGGGGAGTTTGATTATGGCAGTTAGGCTGATTTATACATATAACTGTCTTTGTTATACAAATTGCATTCCATGCATATGTAGACAAGATCATGTTATATTATATAATGTCAGACCATAAAGATTACTTGTATTATCTATAGTTTACTAGTCGGCAGCAGTATGAACAAATTTGTTTTACGTGACTGAATATGTGAAGGTAACGTAATAAATAGATATTATACTACAGTGGAACCTTGGATTACGAGCATAATTTGTTCCAGAAGAATGCTCGCAATCCAAAGCACTCGTATATCAAAGCGAGTTTCCCCATAGAAGTCAATGGAAACTCAGATAATTTGTTCCACTGTGACTTCTATGGAATTCAGTACCGCATGTGGCCAGAAGTGGGGGGGGGGGGGCGCCGGAGATACTCGAAAACACTTGGAAACCGCTCAGAGCCGCTTAGATGCATTTGGAAACACTCAGAGAGGCAGGGAAACACTCAGGAAGAGAGTGTTTCCGAGTGGCTCCGAGTCCATCCGAGTTCACCTGAGCGGCTCCGATTGTCACTGGCACCCCCCGCACCTCTGGCCAAATGCGGTACTGCACACCGCAAAGGCTTGAATCCTGCTAGTTTTGCGAGACAACGCTCACAAACCAAGTCAGGATGTAAAAATGGGAAACGCTTGTTAACCACGTTACTTCCAATCCCAGGTATTACTGTACTAACATACAGATGTAGCCCTGTTATAGTGGGGGTCATATACAGTTGCCCTTTCCCTACAGGCTATGGAGTAAACCTGCAGGTAACCTAATGAGCCAGAGCCTTCGCTAAAGGAAGAGTGGACCATGAATATATAATTGGTAATGCCTCCACCTAGAACAGGGCTCCAGCGTATGTAGAGATGATCCCTTTCTAGAACAATAACTAGTAACTCACCCAAAATAACTGTCAGCAGTAGTACTAATATACCCAGCATAGATTTCTAAGAGTAAAGATATGCAGACATACCAGCAGGTGATTAGTGTAACTTTATATATGTCTAAGAAGAATAGTGTATACATATATATATTTATATACATATATGAATCTTTATATATATATCCAGATATATAACTAAAACCGTTTAACACCAATACCTCCAATTAGGCACTGTGGCACAGTTTGGTTGCAGGGGCCCCTGATGAGTTGACTTGCAAGGCGTAACATAATCCGGCTTGTTCCTGGGGACGCTTGTACAAACAAACACACGGCGAAGAAGTCTGGAACACGCCACCTGCAAGGCAAATCAGGCCTATCTAGCCTATCAATGCTACAATCTAAATGGCCATCTTAAGCCTATCCTGTCGCTACCCTGAGCTGTTTACCATTCTCTAGGTTAATACTAGCTAGAATACCCCCCCCCAGACCAAAAAGGGACACTGTTGCTTTAAATAATGAGGTGGCATATATACACTTCAACACAAACCAGTCACTTGTCAAACTAATGAATTAAGATTTGCTGCCACACACTTTAGAATAGCCCAAATATATTGCAGTATGCAAATAGAAAGTTTCAGTGAATCAGAGAAGCCTCTAACAGATGTCTCTGATTCCCACACAAAAGTGCTCACACAGGAGTGACAGTAATATAACAAACAGTGAGCTACTGAGTGCAGTAACACTTGCCTATTGTCCCTTTTCAGCCTGGATGGATACAGCACAGAATCTGCCTGCAGCACCTCTGGCTTGCTCAGCATGTGGCTGGCTCCCTTCACTTCCTGTAAGATATCCATATATATATAGCCTTGAGGGGTTACCTGACCCTTAAAGTGGTTGTAAACCCTTACAGACCACTTTAACCTACAGGCAAGCCTAGATTAAGGCTTACCTGTAGGTGCAAGAAATATCTCCTTAACCTACACGTATAAGGAGATATTTTCCTAAAAACGGGCACCAATGTCTACTGCACGGCGTAGGGGCACTGAGCGTGCCGTTAGTGAAGGCAAGCATGCGCCGGAGTGACGTCATCGCTATTCCGGCCAGTCAAAGCGCTGGAGCAGCAATACCCGGAAGTCACTCCGGGTATCATGGCAGTGACGGAGGACGTGAACGAGGGTCGCTTCGGGGGCTTCGATCTAAGGTAAGTAATTCATAATGAGCTAGTATGCTATGCATACTAGCTCATTTGCCTTTGTCCTGCAGGGTGTTTTTTTTTTTTAAGGGTTTACTTCCTCTTTAAGCAAGGATAGAAAACAGCCTCTTAACAGGAAGAATCTGTAGTACCAGGTAGTGTGTGGTAGTTACCAGGCATGAATGTAAACAACCTCACAGACGGTGTACAAAAGAACACTTTCTTACACAGAGTTAATGAACGTGTGGCTCTTTCAGATTTTTTTTTTACCCACATCAGTATTGCATATCATAACAAACTGTATATGGAATGGTCAGTGATTTGCCAGTAATGGTTTACAAGAAGTTTATCCTGTAGCAGCACAAGCTTTTTTGTGTCTCACAAAAAAAAAAGCCTGTGACACATCTGTAACCCCCTCAGTGTACAGAGTAGGTACATTTAAGTATAATATGTAGCAGCGCTCAAGTCCAATAGTATAAAAAATAGTCCAATGTTATATGGTGGAAACATATATAATATAAGTCTATTATAAGGTCTATGGATAATCCGTGATTGGAGATGGATATAGAAACCAGGGCGATCTCGATAGACACAGTACTGAGGGCAGCTTCCTGTTGAGTGAAGTCAGCTCTCCATAGCAATCATGAAAAAACAAAGAGAAAGCGCCTCTAAGTACAAGTGTTTATTTCAATATAAAAAGCACATATTCGCACTTACATAAAGATATATGAGTGTCAGCTTCCAATGGGAACTATATCCAGGGTAAGTCAAAGGTCCGTATGCGTGGGGCTTCAATGTAATCCGAGGGGATGGCCGCGGACCTCCGTACGGTGAAACATTTTTTACTCATGTTTTCATGTATGTTGCTAAGGGGTGCTTTGGTATCTGCCTCTTCCTCTCCCTGGCGCCTGACGTCATTTCCCTTGGTGCCCATGCTCGCTAGTGCTCCTGGGAGATGCTTGCCATAATTTCCCAGGAGACAGTGGACAGCGGCGAGGGCTTCATTGCCATCACAACGGGGGTGGGCACTTCCGATGATGCCGCCCGTTGTGATGGCAACGTCAGAAGTGTATGGCGCTGCGCTGTACATAATGCGCATGTGCGAGAACGGGCGGTGCATGCTGGTCGCTCAGCTGCACCAGAGCCCGGAAGATAGTGCTTGTGGGCTTCACATGCCCACAAGCAAGATGGAAATTGCCAAGAACAAGGAATAAAATATATCTTGCTCTATTAAATCGGCAATCGAATGGCGATTGAAAAGAGAAACGTGAGTGCTATTAATAAGCATTTTAAAATAAAGATATTCATCCAGTTGGAACTCTGCTTTAAGATAAAAAGCCTTCTGTGTGCAACAGCCCCCCTAATACTTACCTGAGCCCCCTCTCTATCCAGCGATGTCCACAAGTGCCTCAGCCATTCGGAAATCTCCCTTCTGATTGGCTGAGACACAGCAACGGCGCCATTGGCTCCCGCTGCTGTCAATCAAACTCAGTTAGCTAGTCAGGTGAGAGAGGGGGCAGAGCCGAACCACAGCTCCATGTCTGAACTGAGGAACAGGAGGAAGGGGCCAGGAGCTCCAGCCAGGGACCCGAGAAGAGGAGGATCTGGGCTGCTCTGTGCAAAACCACTGCACAGTGCAGGTAAGTATGACATGTTTGTTATTTTAATAGAAAAAAAAAACAGACTTTACAATCACTTTAATATGTATGGAGTCTCCACCAATCTCTGAGTAGACAAGGCCCAGAAGGTGGCGAAATAGGCCATAAATGTTCAGGAGTTTGGCAGTGAGAGAGCAGAGTCCAGGGTCCTGTTGCCTGGAGGGGACCCCGGTGCTGTGGGGGCTTTGCCCCTGGGCAGAAGGAAGGACAGGAGAGAGCAGGTGGAAGAGAAAAGGAGCAGTTGAAGTCTTATACCCTTTCCAGCCTCAGATGGACTTAGGTGAACCCTTATGCCCTGTACACACGGTTGGATTTTCCGATGGAAAATGTGTGATAGGACCTTGTTGTCGGAAATTCCGACCGTGTGTAGGCTCCATCACACATTTTCCATCCGAATTTCTGATACACAAAGTTTGAGAGCTTGCTATAAAATTTTCCGACAACAAAATCCGTTGTCGGAAATTCCGATCGTGTGTACACAATTCTGACGCGCAAAGTGCCACGCATGCTCAGAATAACTTAAGAGACGAAAGCTATTGGGTACTGCCCCGTTTATAGTCCCGATGTACGTGTTTTACGTCACCGCGTTCAGAACGATCGGATTTTCCAACAACTTTGTGTGACCGTGTGTATGCAAGACAAGTTTGAGCCAACATCCGTCGGAAAAGATCCTAGGATTTTGTTGTCGGAATGTCCGATCAATGTCCGACTGTGTGTACAGGGTATAACAGTCAAGGTCTGAGCCTGTATAGCAGGAAGCCTGTGCAGCAGCCTCTTGGACCTCGGGATTCACCAAAGACGGACTGAGTGAGTAAGGTGCGATATTTTGCATGTCCATAACCAGGGGGTCTGCTTAATGCTAGTTCATAGCCATCAAAATCATCCTACACCTCTAGCTTGGGTTCAGAACAGCCAGGTGTATCAACAGTTCTCTAAGGAATAGCACCTGCATTGATCAGTTGGAATTTTTTTTGCTATCAGTTTAGCTGTGCCATCAAGCCTATGGGAGGACAGCATTGCTGATGTTAATGCCTAGCAACCAGAGAGATTAGCAAGTCCTGAAGATTTCATTCAAGTTCTACAGTTCTGGGAATCCCATGCTTTCCCATTCCCCATCCAAGTTTATCACCTAAATAAACAAAAAAAACAAAAATACCCTGGACTGATTCTTGAGTCTGTAAGAAAGCTGCAAAATCCTGCTGCCTGGCTGTGTGCAAAGGGAAGGCCTGAAAATCCAGTGGCTCCTACGGGAGTAAGCACTACACAACTAACTACTATATACTATTGGATCTATATCCTGGATAAAAGTATACATAAAGCGTACGTGGGAGAAAGTATAATTTCCCACTACTATTTTCATCCATTGCACATATGTTAATATATATACCTGTATATATGACTTGATAAATTTCTGCAGCTCACTGTACAGAGTCAAAATACTATGCGGCTGTAACCACATATATACAAATTTGGTGTCAAATTTTGTCACGACCAGAGATCTCTTCAAATGCCTTTTTCCTATTTAAATTGTAAATGATGCCCCATAATTCTCTTCCTACCACCAAGATGTACATAATAATGTTCACCAGCTATATGCAGGTAAATTTCTCTGTGCAGATGGGAGATTACAAATTATAGTGAACCCCTTTATGGTGCCACTGCTAATGCAGAGAGAAGACTCTTCTCAGAGCTCTCAGGAAGACTTATGAGGTCGCCCCTGCCTACGTGCTGTGGGCAAAATCAGGAGTGTAAGGTAAAGTATATTTTTCTCATTGAAGCACACAGCAGAGATCCTAAAGATCTGACTATAAAGCCCTGTACACACGATCGGACTTTCCAACAACAAAACCGTGGAATTTTGTGTGAAGGGTGTTGGCTCAAACATGTCTTGCATATATACGTATACACACAAATGTTGGCCAACAATTACGAACGTAGTGATGTACTATGTGGTTTTTCAGCTCTTTTGCGCCACCCTTTGGGCTCCTTCTGCTAATTTCATGTTAGTAGAAGTTTGGTGAGTGTTGATTCGCGCTTTTCATTTCTTGCTTTTCAGTTTGTCTCTGAACAGCCGTTCGTCAACCAGACATGTTGCGGAATCGGAGGAAATAGCGTGTTATTTATTATTGGCCTTGGAATTATTGCTTTGACATTATTTTTTTTGTTGAATAATGATTTGCTTTGGTATATTTTCCTTATTTTTGGATGCATAGAATCCACTTTTTGGTTAAATTCTAGCATGCCTAAATTTTTATTTTTTAAATTTTTTTAATGCACAATAAAAAAAATTGTGGAGAATAATGTTTGGCTATGTGTTTTACTTCAAATGACAGTATGGTAGTAGGCAGTTACATTTTAAAAAATACAATGTATAATTGACAAGGGACACCAACATAGTTGTATCGTTGTTCTTAAAAACTACGGGATAATGGTGTTGTGGTAACTTGCACAAATAAAAAAAAAAAGCATAATAATATTATTCTTGATATCGCTAGAAAAAAAAGCCTTTGAAAATCAGTTTGCAATAACTCCATCAGTATCACCAGCAAAGCAGCTTCATTATTGTCCCATTAAAGAAGAAGAGAATTGTGCGCTGCATTTCCAGATTTCATAATTTGCCACGTCACGAATGTTAATTTTCTATTACAAACGCTAGTTTACAAGACTGACCCCTTCTGCTTCTGAGCATGCGTGTTTGTAGTTTTGACTTTTGTCCGACGGACTTGTGTACACACGATCGGAAAGTCCGACAACACACATTTGTTGGCGGAAAATTTGAGAACATGCTAGCCAACATTTGTTGGCGGAAAGTCTGACAACAATTGTCCCATGGAGCATACACACGGTCGGATTGTCCTCCAACAAGCTCACATCTAACATTTCCTGTTGAAAAGTCAGATCGTGTGTACGCGGCTTTAGGCTGCAGGAGTAGGATGCAAGGCACAAAAACAAAAAGCATAGCCCGGGGGTGCCCTCTGCTGGGGGCAAAACTCAACCAGTTTTATGCCTAGCATCAAAGGACCTTATCTCTCTGCTGGGAGTCCTATTTACAGTACTTTGTTGCTAGGTTTGTTTTTTTTCCCCTCAGGGTCGGTTCACACTGGGGCGACTTGGGATCCGACTTGTACGCCCTCAAGTCGCCCCAAGTCGCCCCAGAAATACTTTCAATGGGAGTTAACGCTAGTGTCTTAATAGACACTACTGAAGTCGCTCCGACTTCAGAGCGTACTCCCTGTACTACTTTGATCCGACTTGGTAGGCGACCTGTACCATAGAAATCAATGGAAGTCGCCTCCAAGTCGGATCTCTCTGTAAAGTCGAGCGACTTTGCAGGGAAAACCCCTCCCTCCCCCCCTCCCTCCCAGAGAGGTGATTGGCCACAGGCGAAGTCGCCTGTCATGGAGGCGACTTCAAGTCGCCTCGTAATTTGCCGAAGTCGCGCTGAAGTCGCGCTAAAGTCGCGCTGAAGCCGCATTGAAGTCGCGGTACAAAGTCGCCCTAAAGTCGTGTTGCCCATGTGTGAACCGACCCTCAATCTTCTGGAAATTCAATCTGATGCTAACTGGGTGACAGGCTGGGTGTCTTAGATCCTGTGAGTCTCTGCAAGATCTCTGCCATAGGTGCGTTAAGCTGTGACTGCCCTATCATGGATTATTTATGGACACTTAAGGCTTGGAATTCTACTATCTGTAATATATGCCATTGTACCTGGAAAGCCTAAATTTTGTGGTGCGAGTCCTAACAAGTTTCTCTTGGTGGCATGGATTTTGGCATTTCGTCAACAGGAAGTGGATGAACAGTTAGGTTTAGGTACTATCAATGGTCAAGTATCAGCCTTCTTTCAACATCCACTGCCCTTCCATTCTCTAGAACGTACATAAATCCAAAACATTATGCATGTGCCTTTGCCGGCAAGGGCCCCAGCTTTGCTGTGGTACCTGAACTTGGTACTTACTGTCTTGCAGAGTCAATCCTTTGAGAACATATAGGAACTTCCATTGCTGCGCATGAACTTATGTTCTAGATCAGGAAGTTAAAGCTGTACGGTCAAAAATCAACTAGGTAGTTGTAGCCCAGCTAGCTTTAGGAAAGGGAGTGGATCATAATAAGTAATAATCACCTGTCTTCTGGAGATAGCTGCCTATAGTTCATACCATAACATCTGTACCTTCCAAAAACTGTATGGTATGACTTCGCTTGACCTTGGCATACTTTGCGGGAAAACATTTAGCAAATAAAAAAAAATATTTTAGCATATACAGTTGCTACACAAGCCATATTGTAATGTAACATTAATAAAAATTACCTTTTCTTTCCAACCTGCAGCTGTTGTAAATTTCTGTAAAATACAATGCAATATGGCTACCTGGAGGTCTTCTGTACAAAGTTGGTGTTCAGAGCAGAATCAGGAAGGAATCTGCAACAAAGTTTGCTAAAATCCATGCAATGTACATTAATCACCCAGGAGGAATTGTATTTTTCTCAACAAAAGACTTACTCTGCCACAGAACACATGCTAAAATAGAGAAATTAGTATATTTCAATCATACCCCTCAGATGGCTTCATTAGTAGTGAATTAAGGTGTACTAGTGGCTATTTTAAAGAGCAACAAGGGCTTGTTCACACTGCCCGCATGCTAAACGCTCAGTTTTAGTGTGTGGGCAATTGTCAGAAAAAAAATTACATTAAAATACACAGGGGGTGATTTACTAAAACTGGCGCACGCAGAATCTGGTGCAGCTGTGCATAGTAACTAGCTTCTAGGTTTTATCGTCAAAGCTTAATTGAACAACCTGAAGTTAGTTGCTGATTGGTTACTATGCAAAGCTGTGCCAGAATCTATGTTCACCAGTTTTAGTAAATCACCCCCAGTCTGTGTTAATAAGTAATCAGGCAGCTAGCAAGGAATCAATATATGTAAATTCCTAACAGATAAGGGGCAAATTAATTTGCCCCTGAACTGTCAGCTTTCATTGAACCGCAATAAGAGGGTGATGTGATGAGCATTTCAACGCATAATATTGGTTACTTCTTTTTTTTTTTTACTTTATATGTGATGACATGTGGTGCCTACTTGTGCACTGCCGTATAATGCTGCTTGTCTGAATTTTTATGGCAGCTCACTGCACTGCACCTCTGAGCTGCATTGCAGTGTGAACGAGGCACACAGAAACCAATTGTTTTCTATGTGCCTCAGCAGTGACTGGTGTTTATCCAGTGTAGGAAAATGGCAGTCACTGCATTATGTGTGAAGCACAGTAAAATGTGGTAAAAGGTAGTTTACAACACAAAATAAAATACAGCTTTTTTTAACCACTTACCACCTGCCCACGGTAGTTTTACTGCGAGCAGGTGGCAGTTACAGGCCAGGCTATGTACCTGTACGTCTCCTAGCACATGCACACTGGCGCACCCCCTGGGACATGCAGTGTGCGCCACTCCTGCGACTGCTGTGTCCTGCAGAAACTGCTGATTGTGGCTCCTGGTACCCAGCCGCTTTGAGTGGCCGGGGTATCATGTGATCGCTGTGCGATTACATGATCACATTGTAAACACAAGTGTTATGTATGGGTTTCATGCATAACAATTGTGCTTAGTGTTGTGATGCTGAGCAGCTTTCACATGGTGCCTCGGCCAATCACAGCACCCTGTACCATGTGATAGCTGTGGACCAATCACAACATCACAATAGTAATCACAACTGTTATGAATGCAACCCATTCATTACATTGCTGAAATTAAAGTGTAAAAAAAAAACCTGCTTCAGTACAACCAGCCTGTCGGATTTTTTGCACATGATCACTGCTGATGGCTATAGCCACTAGCAATGTTAATTGTATTTTGCTGTAAGGAAGTAACAGGAAACATGGAAATGAGCTTTAAGCTGGCCACATATAATTATTTTTTTTTTTCATCCAGCCAGTAGGCTAAACAAAAAAATTGAATTGATTCCAACATCCACACATTTGAGGTTAATGGGAGAATCTTCTCATATGCTGACAGCGGGGAGACTCCTGTTCTGGTGGCAACCAGGGTTTTCCTCCCTTTGGATGAATTTCCTCTCCCATCCTGTTTTGGCTATGGGAAAGGAAGTGAAAAGAAATCTACCCAAGGGGAAAAAGGTGACAAACAAAACTGGCATGGGGTTATAACCTTCTCTTTCTCTATCCAAAATTAAAAAGTTTTACCTTTAGTTGTACTTTGAATTTTGACAGGAGTGCAGCTCCTGTCAAAATGTTTTTTTTTTTTTTCTTTTGGTTTTGGATAGATTGCTGAAGCTACTACTATGAATGATGAGGTATGCTTATTTTCTACTCATACATTGGCCATGTGTTTGTTTTACAGTGCGCTGAAAATGTTGGTAGACAAGCCTCATAAACTACACATATACAGTGATGCCAAGAATACTGAGACTGGTAAGTCATACTATGCATATTTAAAATGATCTTTGTTAAAATGTCATTTTGGGTATGCTTTTAATATAATAATATGATTAAACATGTGTCTAAAAAAACATCATATTTATCTGAATCTGCATGGCCACTTATAGTTTACCCAGGCCCAGTAAAGGAATAGAGGCTGTTTAATAGCAAAGGGAATGTTAGCGAATAAATTTAAGTTGTGTTCACTTTAAATACCTAATCATCTGCTAGCAAATCCTTTTTTCCTAATTTTCCTTGCACATGATTGGGTATTCAAAACGAACACAGCTACAGCCATCTTATTTGCTTAGTAAACATCCATTTTACTTGGGAACAACCCTAATTTCTGTACTAAATTAACTCAAGTGTGTAATTAAAGCCATGTGGCCATTTATGTGCCTAGACCCAACAGTATGTGCCCTCCTCCTTTCTTGTCAGTGTTGTTTGTGTAGCACTATAGCATTATTTTTTCCTTATATTGCGGATATGCATCTATAATAGGGAGCAGCCGAGAGTCAAAGAACCATGGTTTTCATGTATTCTCTCTGCAGGCCGTAATCTCTTCAAAAAGAACATTTAACTTTTCAGCTGTCTTGGTTCTTGAAGCACTTAATCCATTTGGGCCTTTTCTGTGGCCTCATGGAAACCACATATTCCCATCTGATTCACTGTTTTCACTGGAACATATTTTCTGATAAGGATTGCAGGAGGAAACAAGAAGGAGTGTATCAAGGAGAGAAAAATAGATTGGACATCAGCAACTACATAAAAGAAATTTAGTATGTTCAAATTTGGGGCACGATATTCAGTGGCATAGATAATATCTATGTCCTTTACCGACATGAAAATGGTGTATAAACATTTGCACTGTATTTTTTTTTTGGTTGTTACCTATATTCTTTTTCAGTTACTAGTCCAGATGTGTCTTTGAAGTAGAACCTTAATTCTGAATTAAAATTTAGTTTAATAATTTACAAAACGTTTAACAAGTTGAAGTGATACTAAACCCTCCTCTCCTTTACAGCCAAGGAAGCTGCCATCTTAGCCTCTGCTTGATCTGCAGTTACCATGGTTCCTCACATGTGATCAGTTATGACACCAGTCATTTGATGGCTTGATAGTTCAATTAAGAGCACTAGCAATTATCATTCACAGCATGCCCTGAATGTTTGAAGAGACAGTTAAAAGTGATGGGCTTAGTTCCAATGCAACCGCTTGTCGACCGCATCACTTAGATGTACACGGTGGCAAGGTGGCTCTCCTGCATTGGATCACGTACCTAATACGTGATCCAGGACTTCCGGGTACTGTACTAATGACACTGACTGGGAGGGGGTTAAACATCTAGGGTAATCAAAGGGTTAAATGTGTGCCTAAGCAGTGTTTTTGTGTACTATGTGTGCTGTTTTTACAAAGGGATCTGATGGATTTTCTTTCCCTGCATTGCAGCTGACAGAAAAGAGCTCTGCCTTGTTTACATCCACTGGCCGGCACCTGCTGATAGGCTTGTGCTGTGTCTAATCACAGCGCAGCCGCGGTGCCGGCGGCACATGCGCACCGCATGTGCCGCCGGCACCGCGGCTGCGCTGTGATTAGACACAGCACAAGCCTATCAGCAGGTGCCGGCCAGTGGATGTAAACAAGGCAGAGCTCTTTTCTGTCAGCTGCAATGCAGGGAAAGAAAATCCATCAGATCCCTTTGTAAAAACAGCACACATAGTACACAAAAACACTGCTTAGGCACACATTTAACCCTTTGATTACCCTAGATGTTTAACCCCCTCCCAGTCAGTGTCATTAGTACAGTGTATTGGTGTCACTGGTTCCCACAAAGTGTCAAAAATGTCAGTTAATGTAAGACTGTCTGCCACAATATGACAGTCCCGCTATAAGTCGCTGATCGCACCATTAGCAGCATAAAAATAAATAAATAAAAATTCCAGTATATATCCCATAGTTTGTAGATGCTATAAATTTTTCACAAACATATCCGCTTATTGGGATTTTTTTTTATCAGATATTTTTTATAGCAGAAAGTAAAAAAATATTTTTTTTTTTTTTTTTTTTCAAAATTGTCGATTTCTTTGTTTATAGCGCAAACAAAAAAAAAACCCAGAGGTGATCAAATACCATCAAAAGAAAGGCCTAATTGTGGGAAAAAATGACATAAATTTAATTTGGGTACAGCGTTGCATGGCCGCTGAAATGTCAGTTAAAGTAAATGAGTACTTTATCGCAAAAAATGGCCTGGTCATGAAGGGGAGTAAATCTTCCGGAGGTCAAGTGGTTAAGGGCCGATTTACACCACAATGTGCGTATTTGTGCGCGTTCCCGAGCAGGATTTTTTTGACACCCTATTCATTTCAGTGGCTCCCAAACGAGCATGAACAAGCAAAACATACTGCAGTCGTGACTTTTAAAATCACGCTGCAGCAAAATGCATGGTGCTGCGGTACCATGCACTCTGGTGGCTGCAACACACACATTTTTGCTGGGTGAGCTTTGAGTGCCATTAACAATTGCACTTCATCTAACAAGGGAGTGTGCTTTTGTATGGCGTGGCAAAGTTTCCTGCACCACAATTGGCGTGAACAGGCCCCATGTCTTGGGTGTAGATTGGGACTAGTTTATGAATTGTTTGTTTTCTAGGTCCAGTTTTAAAAGTATAATTTGCAATGATCACTTTGCTGCTAAAATGTAGAAAAAAATATCAGACCCCCTCGGATTTTTAGGCATGCATATCATATTGGTGTTTTGGCATACCTCCCAACATTTTGAGATGGGAACGAGGGACACCTATTAGCAAAAGTATATAGGCATAGCACACATCCCCTACCACGCCTACTTAAATGAGAATTAAACAAAAAAATATTAGTTAAACCCACAAGTGCTTTTCTTTACCACTACTATCCCTTTATATTGGCTTTGGAAATTTACAAATGCAGCAATTTAGAAATTGGATGAAAGGTTTAACACTGGGAAACACTTTTTGAAAGTTAAAAAGTGCATTTTATATACAACTATACAGAGCAGACCAAAATGAGGGATAAATGAAGAGGAAAGAGGGACAGAGGGACATTGCTCAAAATCAGGGACAGCCCCTCGAAATCAGGGACAGTTGGGAGCTATGGAAACTTTTGGGCCTCTTGTGGCAAACAAACAAGTTTGCTATAAGGCCAGCTTTCCCTGCATTACATGTGCACTTTTCTTTTGCTCCCTACCATTCCTTTCAGACAATGGAAGCAAGGAAAGGATGCCCTGTGTACACTCGGAGAGACCCTAATTAGAGGACCATTTCACTACTTCCATATGACCGAGCTGGGACAACCACCAAACACCACCGCCATTACATGAGTATATAGGGAGTATGGTTGCTCTTTCATGTCTAGAAGTACTAGATATTTGTTGGTAGACACTTCTTCATGTGCCCCAGCATATTCTGATAGAAGGACTGCCTCTCCCGCTGGCTGTCCTACTTTGCTCCCCTCTGTACTGTATGTAACTATCAATCATACGCATAGCTCTCAACTGTCCCTGATTTGGAACAATGTCCCTCTGTCCCTCATTCTTCCTCATTTGTCCCTCATTTTGGTCTGATCTATATAGTTGTATATAAAATGCACTTTTTATCTATCAAAAAAATGTTTTCCAGCGCTAAACCTTTCATCAGATTTCTAAATTGCTGCATTTTTAAATTCCAAAAGCCAATATAAAGAATAGTAGGGGTAAAAAAAGCACTTGTGGGTTTAACCAATCTTGTTTTTTTGTACAATTCTCCTTTAAGGGGGAGTGGCAAGGGGGGGTGTCCTATGCCTGCATGCTTTTGCTGATAGGTATCCCTCATTCCCATCTCAAAAAGTTGGGAGTTATGCATACGATTGGAGTTATTTTGCAAGGCATCCTTATTCAGAGTGCTGTGTTACATAGGTTTACATATCACAATGAAAATACTGACGGCAGAATTTCTTCACTTCTGAAAACTCTTTAGATTAAGATTATTGTATTCAACCGGGTATATTGAAACATTTACAACAATTATCTTGTCTGATTATAGAGATTTCAAAATTCAAAATGCTGCTGTTAGGTTTAGCAAATCCTATACTTTAAGCCATAATAGACAATTATCATCTCTCTTTTTGTCATGAGTTAATGTAACAGGAACAAAAGTTTTACACAAAATGTCAGTTTTCAAAGGCAAGTACTGTACATGAATGATCTAGTAAGACTGCAGTGCTAGTTTTGTTAAGGATACTCAATCACATGAAAGAGTATATAAAACTTCTTACCGGTGAAAATAAAGGAAAAAAAGTTTAATAGAAATAAACAAATACAGCCACCACATCTTGGTAAACAGCAGAATATTACATGTTTTGTTTTTCGGGTTTAATACTGCTTTAAATAGTGGACAGTTTCCACTGTGTAGAAATGCAGATGACTGTGGCTGATCTCTTTATATAGAAATCACATACAGACTGCTTGTAAAGGCTCATTCTGATGGCAGATTAGTGCTGTCCTCTGTGCACAGCTGCTGAGTGTGCATCCACACTGGAGCTGCATGCAGGCAGCCAATAGAAGTGATGCATACCTCCCAAATTTTTGAGATGGGAGCGAGGGACACCAATTAGCAAATGTATGTAGACATAGGACACACACCCTGCCACGCCCCCTTAAAGGAGAATTACTACAAAAAAAAGTATTAGTTAAACCCACAAGTGTTTTATTTTTACCAATACTATTCCTTTATATTGGCTTTTGAAGTTTACAAATGCAGCAATTTAGTAATTGAATGAAAGGTTTAGCACCGGAAAACATTTTTTGAAAGATAAATAGTGCATTTTATATACAATTATATGGATCAGACCAAAATGAGGGACAAATGAGGGGGAATGAGGGACAGAGGGACTTTGTTCCAAATCAGGGACAGTCCCTTGAACTCAGGGACAGTTGGGAGGTATGAGTGATGTATATGCAGTGATGGCACGGACACAATCACATGTCAAAGTTTGACATGTGAGCAGGATTGGGTACACCGATCCGAACACAAACACTCTGCTTTGAGATCAATGCCCCTGCCCACATATCAAACTTTTTGACATGCATTTGTGTCTTTACTGGCACTGCGGGTGCATCCACTTCTTGAGGCTGCCTCCACACAGCTCCACTGTGGATACACATGTATCTGCTATTTGGCTCTGCACGTAGCACTATTCTGCCATCTGAATGAGCCCTAATATTTATGGATTAAAACAGGGCAAACGAATCCTTGAACTGCGTTAAAGCCCAAATCCGAGCGCAAAAACTTTCATTAAATATATTCCTTGATAGCCACAAAGGATTTATATCCTTGTGGGGACCTAATGCCTTTGCAAAGCCAGAAATTATCTAGCAAAAGTAGTGGTGATATCATCATTGTGCTGTACATAGCCTGTGCATAGAGCAGAGCTGTGGGAAGGTCCCAGCATCTCCACCACAAGATATCTGCTTTGTTAAGTGCTGCGAAAACTGTTGGCGCTATATAAATACTGTATAATAATAATAATAATAATCTGCTGAAAACTGCAGGAGGGGGTGGATACAAGACCAGTTATCCTGCACATGGAAAGACAGCAGCCGTGACTGGTTTTAATATGGGAATATCCTGCACAGAGGCAAAGTTTTACCCTGGATAATTGCACAGATTTGAAGAAAAATACAACAGGTATACCAGGATTCAAGTAAGAATACACATACCTCTTGTATTTAGACAATATTTAGTTACCCTGCTGCCTAGCTTTAAAGTAGTTGTAAGCCCTTAACGTGATTGTAAGGGTTAGTTTTTTTTTTTTTAAATAACAAACATATCATACTTACCTCCACTGTGCAGCTCGTTTTGCACAGAGTGGCCCTGAACCTGCTCTTCTAAGGTCCCCCGGTGGCTCTCGCGGCTCCTCCCCACATCAGATAACCCCCTAGGAGAAGCGCTCTCCCGGGGAATTACCTTGCGGGCGCGCTCCCGAGTCCAGCATTTGGCATCCATAGCCGCCGAATGCTGGACTCGGCCCCACCCCCCGACACCCGCATCATTGGATTTGATTGACAGCAGCGGGAGCCAGCGCTGCTATCAATCTATCCAATCAAGAGCCGGGAAACCTAGGGCAGAGAGACAGTGCATCCCCATCGGGTGAAGTTCTAGGGCTCAGGTAAGTAAAACGGGGGGGTGGCTGAGGGCCGGTTACTGCCAGGTGTTTCTTCACCTTAATGCATAGGATGCATAAGGTGAAAAAACACAAAGGTTGACAACCCCTTTAAGTTGGAACCATGTGGAATGCAGGGTGGGTATAGTACAGCCTCGTGAATGGATCGAATTCTTCAGCAGTACTGTCCCCCGAATGTGACGCGGTGTTTGGGGGAAGTCTCCCCACTGTCAGAATACAATAGCTTAGTGGGAAGATTCCCCCATTCACTTTCATGTGTGTATGAGGGAATAGGGTCAGTTTTTTTTTTTGTCCAACCCTTTGGAAAATAAAGACTAATGTATGGGCTGCCTTTACATATACCCTGTAAGGTGTCTAGCCCCAGGGGATAGAGAGAATTTAAACAAATCCTCCTACATAAGTTGTACCTGTTTATCTGTAGCGTTGTCTTCTCTACATCCATTTAAAGTATATAGCAGAGAGAGGAGAGATGAGTGTAATCTGAGACCTGAATGGAGGGAAAGGACACATCCCCCTCTACACAATCTCATAGAGAAAGTTGCACAACTGAGGCTGTTAATAACAGGCTATGTGCTGGAGGACCTCTCCCCGTTCCCTCCATCCCTTTGTCAGCATATCTGATCAGAAATGACTTATGCAGATATGCAGCTGAGGAACAGAACTGCATTTTTCAGGTCAAGAGGTAGAGAACCACTTAAATGAACCGCTAACAGCGTTCTGCAGAGTACCCCAAAGCTCTCCTCCTGCCATTTGACTTTAAGCACATTTCAGTTGAAGATAGTAGACCCTAACTTCACACTTTAAGGGTATTATAAGTGAATGGCATTTTCATCTTGCAGTTATGATCGTGGTCATAGCTTTTTGATATGCTTGGTTGATTCCCCTCTTCCCCATATCCTTTGGATGGGGGGGGGGGGGGGCTGTGTAAAATAATATGTTCTTAAAACACATAAATGAAGAAGCAGCAATCCCTATCTGAACTTACTTAAATTCCCCTAAAGGAGAAGTGTGAGATTAGAAAAAAATAAACATACATACTCACCTCACCTCATCTGACCGTACTTACATTTTTAATTAAGGAAAAAAATCTTAAAAGAGAAGTGCCAGTTTGGAAAAAAATAAACATACATACTCACCTAGATGGCTGCAGCATTGATCCCCCGCCGCCTCTAAGACCGAGAACTTATCAATCACATGACCATTAATTGCTCAGTTCTCGGTCTTTCCTGAGTAGTCACTAGCTCTCTGCTCTGCCCCTCCATTGCTCACTGGAGCGCCGGGCTGTGGAGGAGGCAGTAGCAGCTGGCTCAGGCTCCCGGTGGAGCACTGAGAGGCTGAGGCAGCTGCCAGTCAGTGACCTGGGTGGATCCTGACATTATTGTCAGGATTCCTGCAGAGCCTGGACCAGCTCAGTGACATCAGCTGGGAAATAAGTGCAATCCTGTGACCCAGATGAGAAGTATGGCCAAAAAAAGCTTTTAACAAGCAATTTGACCAGTTCTCTTACAGTTCTTTTTCAAACAGAATTCATGCAAAGAAATTCAAGTCACTTCAAAGCAATATCAAGGGTTTCTCTGAGATTGGATATTATCTATACATTCAGTAGCCGTTATGTAAGTTTATCTAGGGCTTAATATATAATATACTATTTGCTTGGATTCAAGAATACTTGAAAAAGAACACTGTTTCATTTTAGGCTGTTCATTAAAACAAAGAAAGATGAACTGATATTTTTTATATATTCTATATTTTTTTCTATGTTCCTATTTCTATATTTTTTTTATAGTGAAAGTATTATGTACTGTTAATCCTTACAGGCTTGATTCAGTGGTTGCAGCTGCTTCCTGCCTGTTTGGTTGGGTGAGCCTTTGATTGTTTCCCCCCACTGCACCACTGTGCAATCGAAGGCTTCTGAATATCGTTACTTTCTTTGGAGAAGCCATGGCCCACACAGAAACATGCGTGAAAGCATCCACTGTTGTTCCAAGTAAAGTGTGTTGATGTAATGCTAGAAATAACACCTAGATCAAAAGATCAAACAGTATATACTGTGTGTGTGTATAATATATATATATATATATATATATATATATATATATATATATATATATATATATATATATATATATATATATCAGATTGTTTGTACCCACTTGCCGTGAGTGCACCTGGGCAGTCTTTTTTCTATCTATATAAAATATTTTTTTATTAAATTCTTATATATATATATATATATATATATATATATATATATATATATATATATATATATAAATATAAATATATTTATATATATATATATAAATATATATATATATATCATATTTATCGGTGTATAACACGCATAGGCATAAAACACGCACATTCATTTGAAGAGGTAAGTTTCAGGAACAAAACTTAATCTTTTAAATAAGGAACTTTGAAGCAAAATAAGGGTCAGAGCCTATCTGCAGCCTCAAAAGTGCCATTAATGCAGCCTCATCAGTCCACATCAATGCAGCCTCACAAGTGCCATCAATGCAGCAGCCTCACCATTGCCATTAATGCAGCAGCCTCACCATTGCCATCAGTGCAATCTGATCGATGCCCATCTGCAGCCTAGAGAGGACAGGGAGGGGGCGGGACGAGCACCAGCAAATTACATACAGCGAGAATCTCCTATGATGGACAGAACAGTGGTCCAATGGCTTCCCAGGAGACGTGACTTCCTATTACCGAGGCCACCAAGTAAACAGGAGATTCTCACTGTATGTAATCTGACGCCGCTCATCCCACCCCCCTCCCTGTCCCCTACGACGCAGCTATAATTGAAGTATTGGTGCATAACATGCACACGCTTTTTGCACTCAATTTTCAGGGTGAAAAAGTGTGTGTTATATGCCAATAAATACAGTGTATATATATATATATATATATATATATATATATATATATATATATATATATATATATATATATATAAATAAATAAATGTAGTAGTATTTATTATTTTCATTTAATCAATGTTTGGGAGTTGATAATCTCTTAATTTACTAAAGGCAAATAGACTGTGCACTTTGCAAATTGCAGTTGCACTCTGCAAGTGCAGTTAATCCAGAGCTTAGTAACAGAGGTAAATCTTCACTTTGCAAAGAATACCCAATCACATGCAAGTAAAATTTTTTAAAAAACAGCGTTGTTGCTTGCACACGATTGGATTATGGTAGTCACTAGTCAGCAGATCATCTGCTCATTTACTAATCTCTGAAGCAACTGCACTTGCAGAGTGAAACTGCACTTTGTAATGTGCACAGTCTATTTGCCATTAGTAAATCAACCCCATTGTCTCACTATTATATGCCTTTGGGTCTAGGGACAAGCTTGGAGCTTTAGAGAGGTCTGGAAAGATTAACTGACTGCAACTGACCTTTTTTTTTGTTTATCTTCCACCAATTGAGCCCCATACACTTACTTACCCCTTTTTAACCCTTAGCCATCTTAGTGACCCCTTGGGGGTCAATATTGACCACTTTGGGGAGCCTTAATGTAAGTAATCCTTACAAAGCATTCTTAAAAGGTTGTTAGTAGATATGGAAATGGTTATCAGGGTTGCATTTTACAATGTCGCCTTTAGGACACGCTCACAATATATATGGTTCCTGGCATTTTTGCACCCAATCAACGCTAGTTATCCGTTTCTGCACTGCAGCTCTGCTGCTGTGTATAGAAGTGAATTGATTATCGCATTAACAATTCAATAAGTTAATTAAAAGGTAAACTGTGCCTTGTGCTGTAACAACGCGAGGCACGGACCCCCACAAATGTCACAAAATGAGGACCAGCTCAGACGCTAAAGCCGACAGTTGTGGCAAATGTGAACAGGCACTTATTAAGGGGTACTGGTAAGTCGGTTTTCTATGTCCTTTATATTGTAACATATTGTAACCACAAAACATCTATTTTATTTACTCATTAATCATATCAATTGCATTAGTAACTGTTTTATGTAGACTTTTTTATTTACAGCCAATATACACTTTAAATAATAGACTCAGACATCTTATTTATAAAACTTTGGGGAAAAAAGGTGTTGTAAATAGCAGCCAATCTATTTTTTATAAGGAACCAACTGAAAGAAAGCATTTGATTACTGTGGATAACATCATTGCTTATATTTTTCCTAAGTGTGATCTTGTTGACTTGCTAAAGCATAACGCCTGACATTCTCGTTATTATGTACTACTTTTGACAAATGAAAATCATATTAATCGCATGCACTTTATATTACTGTTGTTTTTTGGCATTTCGTCTCTCTGTTGTTTATGTATATTTCATTTCTTTTATTTGTAACCTGCACTGTCTAATTGATAGCTGGAGATTGGTTGAACAGACAGACGCTGATTGTGCAGCTTCTGTAGGGTGGTACTAGTTAGGATTGAACTCTTGAAACCGCAGGCATATGCAAAGTCCACATCTGGATATAGATGCCATTTTTGGCTTTGAAAAATTGGTTTCCTCTCCAACTTCACATATGAGTGCGTTCAGTTTTTTTCTTTTACTTTGGTTACTATGTGCAACAGATGTTTTTTTTTTTTTTCTTTTCCTTTATTTTATCATGTCCTGTATATGGTACACAAAGTTACCCCAGTCTTTTTTTATACTATCCTGGAGGGATGTTGCAAATAACAAAATAGTTGAATGAGTGTAACGTATTAGTTTGTAGCTTCTTTAGGGTGGTACCAGTCAGGATTGAACTCTAGCAACTGCAGGCGTATGCAGACTTTGACATCTGAATATAGAAGCCCCCTTGGCTTTAAAACACTTCTTTCCTCTCCTTCACATAATTTTTGCTTTTACTCTAATCACTATGTTCAACACGGATGCTTTCCTTTCCTCTTTTTTTTTTTTTTTTTTATCTCCTGTATATATTACACAAAGCTAGCCCAGTTTTCTTGCACTGAGAATTTTTAATTCTGAAAAATGCTCAAATTTCAGTTTTCTTTTCCTAAGCGAATGTAAATTGTTTTTCTTTATACCTTCCTAGAGGGACGTTGCAAACAACAAGAAGTCTTAAATTAGTTGTACGTCTGTTACAAATGGTTATGGATCACTTTTCCAATTTACTACATCGTTTGGAATGAGACAGAGCCAGGCTTTCAGCCCTGCTGTGGATTTTGGGATTTAGAGTAGCGGAAACAATATTTCCTTCTCACAGTCTGGCAAAGCTCTGATGCTCAGAGCAGATAAAAATATATTTTGCACTAATTAGATGTTCTGTTCTTGTCAGATTTCATCCTTATTCCATGACTTAAAGTGCAGCTGCTGAGAAGCAGGTTGTCGGGTTTTGGTGTAAAAAGTTGCTTTGTGTGTATTTATTAGCAGTATTGTGTTGGCTCATGAAATAATCATTGTTTTTATTATGGATCAGTGAAATCACAGATTCCTGTGTATTTGTGTTGTAGAATACAGTAGATGAGCAGCGATCTTATGAAAAGAGCTTGTGTGTACAGTGGTCCTTAAATGGATGTGTAGCCATCTTCACTTTGCTTGTGGTTCCCGTACATGCTTGCTGGTACCCTGCCAAAAGCTGACTGCCAATCCACAATCCAAAAACAACTAAGTCACACCAAGCCTTTAAAAGCACTGTAACTAGAAACACTTAGCATGGTTACTACACACATAACCTGAAACTGTGAACAAATTCCTGCATGCTTAATCCAGGACAGTAATTTAAGAAAAAAATGTGCTGCATGGTGCAGTAGCTTTCAATGTCCCCACTCTATTTGAATGCAGTGTCAGAGATCACCTCCTGCCTCATACAACCAATGCATTCTTAATGGCTCATTAATATGATGTTCTGTCTTCCTTGTCTACATAAAAATCTGGGGGAGGTGGGTGGGTTTGGGAACACTTTAACACTTTTAGGAAGTTCCATAGCTTTGTCTGATCAGAAGAGCCCCACATTTGGGCAGAGTGGGGTGTAGAAAGCTGCTGTAGATATTTGTAGGCACGTTTATATGCATACACTTTATACCTGTCAGCAGACCTGTTTTTGTTTTGGAACATGCCAGTACTGCATACTGGCACTGGCACTGGACTGTGCGCTACTGGTCGGGCCTGGTACAGGCCTGGTACAGGCCTGGCCCCCCCTAGCAAGAGGAATGAGCTCATTAGCTGTCATTAGGGGGAGAGCTGTGTACTGGAGGAGGTAATTTTTGGTAGTACACTGGCCTGTGGGTTACCTATTCCTTAGCCGTGCACTTTGTGGAACACACTACTGAGTTCTGTTTCTGGTGCAACGTGCATTCCTGAGCCCTGCAGCCTGTGTAATATGCACTTCTAAGCCCTGTACCCTGTGCAGCACACATTAGTGAGCCCTGTGCGACATGCCCTCCTGAGCCCTGCAACGTGTGCACTACGCACTCCTGAGCTCTGCACTATATACACTTTTCATACTATTGACCACTGCACTCTGTACACTGGGCTATATATGGCATACTTCAGACCACTGCACTCCTAATGCTATATTTTATATTACATAGGTCTGACCAAAGTGTTTATTGTCTCAACAGTTGCTGGCTGCTAAATAGTCATTGACTATTTCATGAGGTTCTTATTTAAGGTGAGCTGAAAAGCATATGTACAAAAAGAGTTTTGTCTTTTTTAAAGTTTTGTTCTAAATGTTATATGTGTCTGTTAAACTCCTGCTTGTGGCAAAGTGATTAAAGCATATTGAGTGGGTACGACTGTGGTATATGTGTTCTGTGTATACAGTGGGTAGACTTGGGTTTCATTTAACCATGCCCCTTTAAGACCCTCCCAGTGACCCTCCAGTTGCAATTTGGCCACATCCATCATTGGGAATTACCCTTCTCTGGGGGGCAGTACCTGCACCTATTTTCTTACAAATAGCCCTGCCTGTCAGCGGTTTTTATTTGGTGCTGTTGTTGTTAAAGTGACACAGTCAGAGACAGTCAGGTAACTAGCATTTTTAGAAGGAAGCAAGCACTGGTCCATATTTTTTTCAGTACCAGTCAGTGCCAGGACAAGGTGATCTAGAGCCCAGAACGAACATGCCAAACTGCCCCCCCTTCAAGATGTATGATGCTTACCCTTTAAACATAAATTTCCCCTCCGCCCAGGACAAATGCACCTCCCGTTGAAATCCCCCCTCCTAGCACAAATCCCCCCCATCATCCTCCCTCCCAGTTTAAATCTTCTCTGCACAAATAACCCCCCAAAAAAAATCACTCCTCCTTGCACAAACTCTCTACTCCTCAAATTTCCCCTCCCAGCACACATCCCCCTTTCCCAACACAAATTCCCATAATCCACCCTCCTAGCACAAACCCACCCCCCTAAAATGATTTCTTCTAGCACAACTGCCCCCCCAATCATCCCTACTAGCACAACTCCCTACAGGACAATTCATACCCCCTGCCACCCCCAATACTCCCTCTGCCTCCCCCCAAACTCCTTGCAGCGCCCCCCACCACTCATGATACCACGGTGCCCAGGGCATCCGTCCCTCCCACCCACCCCTTGTCATGGCCCTGGTACCAGTTACTTTTAAAAAGAGTCTTCTTTTGTTGTTTTGGTAAGCACAAGTCTATACAGCATCAAAAGAACACACTGGGCTTGTGGAACACTGGGGAAACAAGTGTAAATGCATTTTATATCCAATATTCACCACTAAATAATCTGACCACTGAAACATTCTTCACATGGTTGACACACATATGATTTATTTTCCAAATGTGGAACAGTACATTCATCAGTGAGAATAAACATTAAAACATTTCCATCCAGACAACTTTATGTATTGTTGTGAAGACTCTGTGTGATAGTTGAATAAAGTAAAGTTATTAATGAAATGTATGAATCTGTGTCCATGTATGCAGGGGCGTAACTAGAAATAGCAGGGCCCCATAGCAAAATGTTGTATGGGGCCCCCCTGCAAACAGCCCCCCCCCCCCACAGCTGCCCTAGTGTCAATGCAGCGTGACCTGTGCCACATACAGTGTGACCTGTGCCCAATACAGCGTGACCTGTGCCCAATACAGCGTGACCTGTGCCCCATACAGCGTGACCTGTGCCCCATACAGCATGACCTGTGCCCCATACAGCGTGACCTGTGCCCCCATACAGCCTGGTCTGCCTGTGCCCCATACAGCCCCACCTATGCAGAGGAAGAGGCAAGCCACCCGGATCAGCAGAGACTGTAATAGCTTTCATTTGAATTTCCTGTCTTCCCGGGGCTCATCGTCACATAGCCCCACCTCTTGGCCCGATGCCTTTGATGACGTCACATGTCCCGCATTGGATCGGCGTTCTGTCTATCAAAGGCACCGGGCCAAAAGGTGGAGCTATGTGACGTGAGCCCCAGGAACACTGGAAGTTCTAATGAAAGCTCTTACATCCGGAAATTCAGCTCTCTGCTGATCCGGACAGCTCGCCTCTTCCTTTCCTCTCTCTTCCCCTGGCTGGGAGACTGTGCCGGCGGTGCTCTTATCCTCACTGGGCCCCACTCGGCTGCGGGCCCCATAGCGCCCGCATGGGTCGCTATGGTGGTAGTTACGCCCCTGCATGTATGGCACCCTGTCTACTTTCGATGGCCAATCTACAAGCATACATCTGTTGATATAGTAGAACCTAGAACAAAAATGTTGGCCAATGGGTGTAGAAAATTTACATACAGCCTGGAAAGCTTCCCAGCTAAAAATGTTTTAGAAGAGCTTCAAAATTTTATGGCACACTTTTTTTTCTTGTATGATTAATAAGTAGTACATAATGTTCTTTTGTGGCAACACATAAAGTAACCAAATACATTTCCTCATAACAGTACCCCTTGGTTGACCGTTTAACCTCAGCCTATTATCTTATCTATAGTCTTCTTCATATTTTATATTGTCTTGTCATTAAAATAAAGCTGCATTTTTAATGATTTCAAATGTGTATTTTCCACCTACACTTAACATTGACTTGAGTTAAAAACATATGTTAATGACTTATTCAGTAAAACAGTGCTTGGAAAAAAAGTGCTATTTGCTGTAATTATAACAAATAACTTTAATCGCTCTTGTACCAGTCTTATGGCCCATACACACGGTCTGAAAATTGGACGACAGATCGTCCTTTTTTTTTTTTTTGCATGCTAGTCGCATATCTAAAATGGAGAGGTTACTAAAGTTACGAAAATTCCCGTACGACAGAATAAAAAAATCGGAAGTGATGTCATGTAGTGTAATTGTATTGTATTTTTGGATGACAGCTGTACTGATTAAAAGAAAATCATACGATCTGGTATCAGATAATATCGGCTGAACTGAAATGATCAGCTCTCGAAAGCTCTGTACTAACGATCCGATTATCATACGATCGATTTGAAAGCTTTTTTTTTCGTCAGATTTTCGGATCGTGTACAGCCCATTACTTCGGAAAGGGAATTATGATTCAGTGATTTATAGAACTGAACAGGGTCAATTACTTTTGCACAGCGCTCTTAGTTATGCATCACCCTACTTGCTGTAATACCTTGTGTCTCAGCTCAGTCTTGAGCTCACTAGAACACCTGGTCTGTATGTGGCTACCACGGTATTGTAGTGATTTCTCAGGACTTTTGGTTGAAGAAATTGCCAGTAAACCACTGAAAAAGGAACAACCAATAAAACTTCTTAGCATCTCAGCAGTGCCAGATTTATAAGGGGGCAAAAGGGGCAACTGCCCTGGGCCCTCTATATAAAAATAATCTAAAACAATATAAAAAAATATATAAAATAATAAAAATTAAACAATAATAACATAATACATAATAGTTAAAAATTACTTTTTTTCTTGGGAAGTAAAATTGTGCTGGCCATCACAATTTTACTTCCCAAGACTTGTATTTTGTATCATTTTTAAAAACAAATTTTGGCAGCTCAAGTGAACCATGCATAGAGCGCTTACGATCTTAAGGAAGGTGGCCTATGACTGTGTGCATGTGTGACCTCAGAATGATGTTGTATCATACATTTTAAAAATGTGTCAATGTCATTGAGAATGTAAACCAACTCAGTGTATGAAATCTAAATCTGAACCCTACAGCCTCAGACAAAAATCCAATAATTTGAAGGATTGGATAACCAGCCACCTTTTATGAAAATGTGGGCCTGCAGCGGCCATATTGTCAGTGTGTGTATAAGCTGACAATGCTGTGTTAGGCAAGATACTGGGGTTAATTTACTAAAACTGGAGAGTGCAAAATCTGGTGCAGCTCTGCATGGCAGCCAATCATCTTCTAACTTCAGCTTGTTCAATTAAGCTTTGACAAAAAAAACTGAAAGCTGATTGGTTTCTATTTAGAGCTGCCACAGATTTTGCACTCTCCAGTTCTAGTAATTACATTTTTTTGGCTTTGGTATATGTCCTCCATGGTAACGCTAGGTTTTCCATGTTTCTCCACTTTGTTGGACAAAAGCTTGGTTGCCCTACAGATGATTAAAATGGAAAAACTAGATTTACCTCCCATAGACTGCAGTGGAGTTCGCTATAAAATTCTCAATGTTCGAGCAGGATTCATCAAAGTTTTTGCAAACTGTACTCAAGTAGGTTTACTTATCCACACTAAAAATGATGTTTTGAGCGCATATGCCGAACGCTGTGAATATTTAACAGGAGTTATAGCTTCAATCTCCAGTCCCTGCTGCAAATTTTAGCCAGCAGAATTGGTAAGTGCCCTTTGGGAATGACCCTTGTATTCACCATACACATACCTCCCAACTTTTTGAGATAGGAACAACGGACACCTATTAGCAAAAGTATGTAGGAATAGGACAGGCCCCCTGCCATGCCCTTTTAAAGGAGAATTGTACAAAAAAAATTAGTTAAACCCACAAGTGCTTTTTTTTTTTTTACCACTACTATGCCTTTATACTGGCTTCTGAAATTTACAAATGCAGTAATTTAGAAATTAGATGAAAGGTGTAGCACTGGGAAACACTTTTTAAAAGATAACTGGGAATAGAGAAGCTGCGCTACAAAAATGATCAATCAATTGATCAAATCAACACATATGAATATGCAGAAAGCCCATAATTAATCACTTCAGCTTGTTGATGTCACCACAGTGTATAAAAACAGACAGGAGAGTGCCCACCACTGTAATATGGACCTGCTTACCAGATGGCATAAAGGGCAGATGGCTATAACCCAGCCGCGGCCTTTAGCTTGTGGATGTCAACACCAAAATCGGCAGACTGGATCCTGCAGATCGCTCACTCTCTCCAATTATGATATCCGTCTTTACTCAGGTAGATACCCCAAAAGAGAGAAGACTGACCATAGTGTAATAATGTCTAAATAAGTTTGATTTAAAACAAGGTATTGCACCTACATTTAAGAAGGATATTGCAAGCATTTAAAAACAATGCCGGCCGGCACAAACACATGGAGCCCGTCCTCCTAGAACGATCGCGTGGTGAAGTCACTACGTGCCTTCCTCCAGACGTGTTTCGTCATACGTGACGTTGTCAATGGGGAACTTTTTTAAAGATAAATAGTGCATTTTATATATATTACAACTATATAGATCAGACCAAAATGAGGGACAAATGAGAAGGAAAGAGGGACAGAGGGACTATGTTCCAAATCAGGGACAGTGCCTCGAAATTAGGGACAGTTGAAAGTTATGCATACATTATTCGCTACCAATACTCAGCTCAGTTACCCTCCCTCTGATGCATACTCGCTATGCAGAAGTAGACTTTTCTATGCTATATTCATTACATATTTAAGACACAAAAAACATATCATGTACAGTAATATTTAGAGGATTCTTCCTTCTGCTCTCCTCCTGTGTCAACTAAATAGCAACTATAGGAAGGACACAACAACCTTTGAGTACTGGATGCAGCTAGGACCAGAGCTCGGGCACTGCTTACCTTACTTTAGATTATATATGTTATCCACAAAGTATCTCTAATCAGTTTTTTTTTTGCAAGAAACAGTTCAAAATTACCAAACTTCCTGTTTATTGCTGTTGTGGAAAGTAAACATAATGTAAGAAGGAAAACAATACCACAGATTTTAAGATCAAATCTCACTGCCCTTTGGAAGATTTCAAGGATAAAGCATGTTCAATTCCAAGAGCTATACATCTGTTTTTACCCACAGCCAGCATTATGTGCCATCAGAACAGTTTGAGCAGAATGAATAGAACAGAGATTGCCTTCGTGTCTGTGGTGTTTTTCTTAAAACATAATGTTCAGTTTTCTGTCTTGAACCCCCAAGAAACAGTACTTTATGTCTTTTAGGTATTGTTTGGGCTTATAGTTTTACATAGAATTAAAAACCATCACCAGGTAATTTGCAGAAAGACCCAGTGGCAGATGCAGAAGGTCCCTATACAGAATTGCTTTGTGCTTGTAGGCTATGTCTAGGTGCCCCTCCCTTTGGTCATTCTGCTCTGTTACTTCATGTCCACTGCCTTTTTTGTATACTCATTATTGTCCAAGTGTGCTATTTGCATGATCTCAAACAGACCCTCAGGTCTGGTGCCCATATGGCCAGCTTTATAGGAGGCAGTTTTTGTCTTTTCTGCTTCACTGCTGTTGTGTCCTCTATGGAATCCCCCCCCCCCCCCCCCCACTGTAAAATGTGTTATTACCCTTCTTTTCTATTAAAACACATGTAGAGTAGCACAAGCTACAAGTAGTGTTCCATCCAAACCCTCATTGAGTTTGATTTATTAAAGGCAGAAAGGCTGCACACTTTGCAAGGGAATTTTCCCCATAGTTTAATTAATGTGATGAAATTTAACTTTGAAAAGAATACCCAATCATGTGCAAAAAAAAACACAATTTTTGGTGGCACATGATTAGATTATGGACATCATCAGAGCTTAACCTCATTTACCAAGCTCTGGAGAGAGATCCCTTGCAAAGTGAACAGTCTAACAACCCCATTCCCTCATGTCATGTTACATATTTCAATGCTATGTTACATGGAAATGTTGCAGAAGCTAGCTACCCAAGGTAGGGGCAATTGTTGCTGAAATTTGACATTTGAAAAATAAAATTAGTTAAACTGCAAAACCTACTTTAAATAAAATCTTATATAAAAAAAAAAATAATGCAATTAGGTTATCATCTACATGAATACATAGGCTAAACTGTATTGCAATTTTTTTGATGCTGCCTACCAGACCGAAAATTACTGATGACTGATGGCTGAATTCTATAGTCAATTGCTAAGCTCCCAAGCAGCTTGGCCAGTGTAGGCACAATTGTATGATTGTGCAACAATCCAATCATACAGCTAAGGCAATATATGTAATTTTTTGCAATTTTTTCAAGAACTGACCATGTATACTGACAAAAAATGGCTGGTTTAGCCCATTCTATTTTTTTTTTGATTGCTTAACATTCTACCTGTTAAATTGTTTTCAAGCAGAGGACTGGGCCACCACTCTGCCGCCTGTGTCATTGATGATTTGCATCGGTGCCCTTTCTGCACATCGTTATTTACTATTGTGTTCTTATTACTGTGGCTACCTTAAATATTTTACATTGTTTAATGACATGATTCAAAGCCCAATCATATGTAACTCTTAATAGCCAATCTCAAACCAGTTAAAGTACATCTATAGAAAATAAATAAGCTATTGCGTGGACTAGACCCCAACTGTCATTTAACGGGGCACATAAGAGGACCAGGAGAGTGGCAGGGAACACTAGGTGAAGTAGATGCAGGCACCCTCTTGTGTGTTTGTTTTATAAAAGTACATCTATAGCCCAAACATTATTTTTTCCTTTTTAGTTTGAGTAGCCAAGGGTTAAAAACCCTGACAGTGGTTCTCACCACTATATTCAAAACTACAAAACAGAGAACTTTAAAGGCTCATTTACACCAGTTTGCATGCTAAAATTGTGAGCTGGTGTGTAAGGGCAGTGAAGAATGGTGCTTTGCCTTGTTACAGTGCAAGGCACTTAGCTTGTTTTAAAAAAATGTTTTTGAACTTTATTTAAATCGTACATATTCACAATTTGTTTTAAGTCTATGCAGTGCAGCAGTTTTGGACACACTGTGATGCGATGACATGTGATGAGTTAAGCTACCTAGAAATGCAACATTTCTGTACTTTCAAGTAACGCACCACAAACCACCCTGATGTAGGATTGTGAAGTTTATCTTGCACTGATCTACACAGATTAATGCAGCTCAACAGAGATAGTGTGAAGGAGCCCTAACTCTGGTGAAAAATATCTAATTGCTTTCAGTGTGGTGCTGGACACTATTAATTTCTGAGCTTTAGCCAGGTATACACTTATCGCAATTCAGCATGAACCAGCTGAATTTCAATGTGTTTGTTCCTCACTCTGTTTGACAGAAGCTGGTCTAACCACCAGCAAACAGTCATGCTGGAAAACAAGCATGCAAACAACTACTGCAGCCAGTGGCTGCAGCGCTGATTTGTGTATTCTGGTGGGGAGGAAGTTTCCGCTGTCAGAATACAATAGCGCAGTGGGAGAGATCCCTGCATCCACATAACTTGTGAGATCTAAGAAAAATTACCCCGGTCTGAGAAACCTCCATACTAATCCAATTTCAGACATACTTATACAATGTGCATATATAAAATATTAGAAGGTAAAGCGTCTTTGCTAATACGGTGGTGATATTTTATAGTATAGTCTGATTCCAATCAATTAGATATGGTATGTGAAAATACATTATTAGTGACTATGCTGAACACAAAAATCAATAAACTGTAAAAACCATGCTTGCTCATGTGCTTATTTTCAGTATCCCATCAATAGAAGCTGTATTGATCTCTCAATTTATAGGACAGTCATCCAGTCAGTTTAGCACCAGCCCCAACATAAATAAACATATGACAGCTGTATGATTTATGACCTAATGAGAGATAAGATTTTTGTTCCATAAATTAATTTTATCTTTCTTTCCCAGCGCTTATAATTCCCTAGAGATAAAATATGTTTGACATCATCTGTTGTCTTAAAAAACAATATTTTTGTTGGTTTTGCGTTCTGTATCTGCACTTCTTTCAGAAATATAATCTACACAGCACAAGGGAGCCATTAATTGTATTCTAACTGAATTTCCAAATTTGCTGTAGAGTAGCTGCTGGGTATTGTACATTATTATGTTTTTCAAGTATCGTTAAGATTGTTTTCAAAGCATGTCTAATACATAAGAATATGAACAAAGATATTTTAAAATAGATTGACAGTTCCACACCAGCACCATCACAAATGCTAGTGATCCCTACCAAAAAAAAAAATGAAAGTGTATATCAAGCCCAAATTTTTTTGTTTGTTTTGGATGGAATGGGAAAGATTTACAATCCATTTGTTTAATGCTATCTGGGGCTCTGTTATAGAGATTTCCCTTCACTTCCTGTCCAGGAAATGAAGGGAAGTGAGGCAATATCTCCAACAAGGACAGTGACAAAAATATGAAAAGCCAGCCTCCCTCTACTCTACTTACTGTGTGTACAATATATATTGTGAAGTATATATATATATATATATATATATATATATATATATATATAATTTCTGTCTGTGTTGTTAGAGAGTTCCTTTCACATTCTGTCTGGTCAGCAGGGCAGGAAGTGAGGGAAAATCCCTCTAACAACATCCCAGACAGATGGAAGTAAAACCCCATTGGGGTTCCAACCCTTTCCCATGTTAGCCATAGCTAGGGAAAAAAATGTCTTACATTTAAAAACACCTGTGTCTATAATGTGTACCTAATTTGAGTTATTTGCGTTTGCTTTGTTTTTAGTGAGTCAACCAACTCCCAGGGATGGATTTACTAAAGACAAATGGGCTGTTCATTTTGAAAGGGAATTTGCCCCAGAGCTTGGTGTTATAAGAAATGGCCTTCCCAAACAGGATAGTGCACTAAACCTGTGGGTAAATAAGGAAACCAGAACCTTTGCTAAGTGGAAGAGTGGGTTTGATCATTAAGTTGGCAGTGCCTGAACCCTGAACAGAGAAGATTGCCTTCTTAGAAAATACTGCAATTGGTAATCTAATCCAAGTAATTGGAAGCAGAGGAACCACTGCAACCTGCATATAAAATTATCCACAGATATATATATAGATGCACACCAGTATGGAAATAATACAAGTTTTATATAATAAAAAATGAATAATAGTACATACATTCAATGCGCAAACAGGTATTATCAGCAAAAGGCCTAATAGGAATTGCACAAAGTTGCACAAAGTTTAGTTACAGGGGCCCCTGAGGATGATTGCGATGTGGTATCCATCTTTGCGTTGGAGACCTGAAGCTAAGATCAGTGGTGATGGGGAGATCCTACAACTGTTTCCTAGCCAGCCTGGAATGCAACTTCTCACATGTAGAAATTGTGGTGTGGCACTGGAACTCAGAGTCATCTACTCTGCGTTTTAGTTCCTCCCTAGTAATTTGTAATCGGATATGCAACTGGAGCTCTAACTAACAAAAGTGGCCATCGGATGCCTAACCTATGCTTGTTGTGAAGCCCTAAGCTAAAACCAGCTGTAGAATCAGAGACCAGAAGGGATAGGGTTAACTAAAATAATAAGAGCTGCATACAAACTCTATTGCAAAAAAACAGTCCACCTACTAATATACTGGAAGGTGACCACTTTATACATACAGTAGCACAGACCTAGCTACCTAGCACTGTGCATGTGGAATAATAACAATAGGACAGAGATTTGACTGTCACTAGGATTCAGATCAAGAAGTTATGGACAACTACAGTTAAACAGCTACTGTAGAAAATAGGAACAATTACCTAACAGTCTCTACTTCTAGTCTGTATAAAATACAGTATTGCAGTGATTCAACTCCTGTATGTAGACATGTGGTGTCCGCTCTTGTCTCTCTCACCACTTCCTCCTTCTGGGGTTTTTAAACCACCCCCCCCAGAAACAGGAAGTGTTAATACATAACTATACATAACACTGTGATATTAGCAGCTAACAGTAAAGGGTAATAGATTCCTACATTAGTGAAGGAGGTAAAGTTTCACATTGCAAAGAATACCCAATCGTGTGCAAGGAAAAAAAACCTGCATTTTTGCTTACAGAAGATTGGATGACTGAAGTCAACAGATCATCACGTCTTTCACTAATCTGAGTAAAACTCCAATGCAAAGTGAACAGCCTTTTGCCTTTAGTAAATCAACCCTATAGATTTTCATTGTGAGAAATAGTAGCAAACTGCTAATGTTGCGTAGCACTACAAAGCAAGAAGCAGAGCACATACTAAGCAAAAATGGCTCCCCCATGTATAGATGGTATTACAAAATACACAGAAAAACAAGGATTTCAAGAGCATCAACGAACATAGGCTACATTATTTTCTTTAAGCTGATTTATTTTACACATATATTTAAATCAATTATACATCCCTTAAAGACACACACTTGTGTAAACGTACATATTTATGACGTAATCAATCTAACAAATGAATGTCAAGCTGTCTATATTGTCTATCTGCAGCCTCTCATGTCTATGGTTACCTTTAGATCTCTGAACAATTTAAAAAGCAGCAGAATGGGGTACTTACAAGCGGGCTATGTGAAGGAGGAGATAATACTACTCAAATATGTTAGAAGTAGAAGGGGATTTCCATTTCGGTTGGAAATCCCCTTTAGTATCTGTCTATTATAAAATCATGCAACGGTGTTTCAGAAATGTGTCACACTAAATGGCTTTAAATATCTCCCATAATGTAACTGCTTAAACCATTAGGACTGTGAACCAAGTAGAGCTAACAAAGTTATTTTCTTCCTTTTCTACTCCATTTTCCATCCAGCTATTCACTGTAAGGATAGTCATTAAGCAATATGCTTCTAGCAGCAGGGAACTCATAAGCTGAATCCTGCTGCTAAAGTTCCAGGGATTTAATCACATTGAGGCATCTTCTGTTATGGTTCATTGTTAGCATTCTCTTTAATAAACTACATATGCCGAATGGAAATAGAATGAAAGAATGTCCATGCAGTGTGGTTTGATGCATTATAATGAAAGAAAAGCCTTTTACTGTATGGGGCCTATTTATAAAAGCCCTTGTTTTTTTTTTTACAGGTTAAAAATATTTGCCTCTCAAAATAATAAAAGCGCATGCAGTATTTTTAACTGAGTTTATTTATGTAGACAAGTACATTGCAGATGCATTAGACTAGTGATATGTACCTTTTATGTTAGAGGCAGGGTGGCCTGTTTGTGCCCATTCCTGTAACCCTTGGCAAATTGTCAAATTTTAGCTTAGTCAAGTGAAGAGGAATTCTGATTGTGTATATGGCTCACTGCCCGTTAGATATTACACTCAAGTTTACCCTCAAGTTTACAGTAAGAACTCCACTTTTGTTGAGAAAAATACATGTCCCTCTGGGTGATCTGTGTACATTGCAACGATTATAACAAACTTTGTTGCAGATTCCTTCCTGAGGAAATAGCTGTTTGTTTGCCTGTGTCCATGTGCAAAGTGAACCTGTATGGGAGTTGTTTTATAATTAGCAATCAGCTGCTACACCTGCAAAGCTCTGAGGAAAGCTGCAGGGCCTGTATCCCTTTAATTGTAATTTCCCTTTGAGAGTATCTCACCAAAAACCCAAAATCTGATTTGTATCTTAGTGCAGACATCTGGGAAAATCAGTAAGCCAATCACACAAGCAGAAAATGACATATCTTGGGGGTGTTCTGTACACCATCTGTACACAGAACACCTCCAGGTAGCCATATTGCATTTAACAGAAAATGACAGCCCTGCAGATTGAAAAGAAAAGGTAATTTTTAATAACATTCAATTACATTTTTTTTCCCACGAAAGTGGAGTTACTATTTCAATTCTAAGACCCATTTACACTTGCAATTAAGGTCATCAGTGGATTCTCATGGCTGGAATTACCGGTGTGTGCAAACAGCTGTCTGCCACACATTGCATATATCCTCCCATCCATTGGTTACCTGTGGCTAGGGACAGATGCCCAGCCCTTGACAGAGACCAATTGTATCCAGCACTGATCATCTGTCCCAAACTGCAGGTAACTGGTGAATGTGCCCGTACATGCGAACAGCAGTAGATAGCCGCGTCCCATGTCAGCCTGTCATTGCTTTTTACAAGCTGAGTGACCACACCTATGATTCCAGCTGCAGGAATCCCCAGATTTTTGCCACGGGTGTCAGCAACGGCCCTAATCACGAGTATAAATTGGGTTTAAGTGCAGAAACCCATAGCAACCAAGTATAATCAATCTTGCACGTCTCAGACATCCGCAGAAAATCTTTATTAGCTGCTATGGTTACATAGTTGGTAAGGTTGCGTAAAGACACTAGCCCATCCAGTTCAACCCATGTGGGTGTGTGTGTGTTTACTGTGCCTTAGTTGCACCTGTGTTTTGCTCATGCAGTGCATTGGCAATAGATTCACTTTAATGCCAGCCACAACAGCTTCCTTTTCTTACCTTCCCTTCATCCGTCCATTGTTCCATTCCCCCTGGGCAGTAGAGTGACATGCAGGTGTGGGGAAGCATGGGATCTGGTCCCCCTCCTCCGATGTTACAGTGCTGGTACTTGGTAAGTGGTTACTCAGACCCCCAGTCCTATCACATTGGGCACAAAGAAAGAGTCCTCAGCCCTGTGAATGCCCCTGTAATGTACCTTGTGATGGAGTCTGAAGCGCAGAGGTAGGCTCTCTTAGAGCTCTGGCTCAGGAGCCCTTGTAAGGTAGCATGGAGCGCTGGAGCACAAAAAAGGCACGAGTGCCTATGAAGTCTTCTGCCAGCAGATGTGGAAGTGCGTTGTGAAGTGGAGAGAAGACAGGTGGGATGCACACAGGTGGCAGGACCAGACTGGAAGCAGGCACGGGTCAACCGGTGCCAATGTGGGTATACAAGCCGAGACCAAGGTCAGACAGTCCAGGTTGGGAACTTTCGGGCAGATAGAAACACAGACAGCAGGCAGCAGAGTAATCAAGCCGCAGTCAGTAGCAGCAAGGCAGATCACCCAGGGGAGCAGGCAGAAGAATAGTCTAAAAGGTAAGCCAGGGATCGGTACGGGCAGCGTTCAGGTAGAATTGGGTACAGAAGAGGTCGGCAACAGAGAATCAGAACACAGGAACATATGCACAGATACTTAGAAGCGGATAAGACCAAACGGCACTGACACAATGACATGTGCAGTTTAAAGCAGAGCTTATCTGCCTCCTCCCCCCTCCACTGCCACATTTGGCCCCTTTCGGGAGGGAGTGGGTACCTGGTTTTGACAGGTGCCCGCTCTCACTTCAGGGTGACTTTGCCGCGGCAAAGTTATCCGGAAGTTCGGCCCCCCATCCTCCTTCCCCTGCCGCCGGGCCATAGATAAAGCACAGCACGCTTCGCACATGTGGAGTAGAGAGCCTGCTGTGAAACAGCAAGGCTTCACTGCCAGTTTCCCTTACCTGATATAGCGGCGGCTGGACCCAAGAGCCGATTGAAAAATTAGCTTGGGTGAAGACACCGCTGGATTCGTGGACAGGTAAGTGTCATAATAAAAGTCAGCAGCTACAGTATTTGTAGCTGCTGACTTCTATTTTTTTCTGACGAGGCCTGGAGCTTCTCTTTAAATAACTTGCCTGGCGCCAATGCACACACGTGCATGCACACCAGCTACACTGGTAGAAGTTCTCAGAGTATTGTGCATACGAGAATGAAAATGGCTTCCCTGACAGCCCCAGGGTTCCCTGCATGGGAAAGGCAGTGAATCTTTTAAATAAATAGCACTCTAGAAATAATTATTGAACAACTATTGGTTATTGTGCTCATCTGTTAGAAGAAATACCTCCAACTTTTAGTGTTGAAATGCTGCCATGTTTGTACAGACACTGCTGCTTGTTACTAGAAAGGCTGCTATATCGTCTCATAGAGACGGCTGCCTGATATTAAAAACACTGCTGTCTGTTAAAATAGAGACTGCTGCATGATACTAGAAAGACTGTCTATGCCTAGAAAGAAAGTCTGCTCCCATAGAGATTGCTGCCATATTGCCTGTTTAAAGAAAGATTGCCACTGTTGCCAGAAAGATTGTTGCTTGTTGCCAAAGATTGCTGCTCATTTCCACCAAAACCACTGTTGTGTTGCCAGAGACTGCTGCTGTAGTGTCATTGAGACTGCTTGTTAAAAGAAACACTGCTGTCTATTGCCAGAAACTTGTTTCACTTGATGGGAATACTGTCATATGTCTGTGCTTGTATCAAGAAAGACTGCTACTGGTAGAACTTCCATAATGCACTGACAGCTAACAGAACAAGTAAACTGCATTTTCCCACACTACCTCATATTTGAAAGGCCATTATATTGCTGATAATTATTACTGGCACCGGCTCTGTGTGGACTTTTTTTCTGTCAGGCCGGTAAAATACTGGTCAGATGCCACGTTTGGGAAGTGTCTATTCATGGACAAGACTTAACATTCCTTACTTGGAAAATAGGAACACTACTAACTCATCTGAATTGTTCTTTAGTTATTTCTTTTAACTTTAAGACCCCTTTCACACTGGGGCCGCTTCTCTAGTCTTAGCGGCGCTTTACCGCCATTTTAGTGGTGCTTTTCGGCCGCTAGCAGGGCGCTTTTAACCCCCGCTAGAAACCGAACAAAGGGTTAAAGTGGTTGTAAACCCTAGGACAAAAAATTTAAAAAATAAACCTGAAAGACAGAGGAATAATGAGCTAGTATGCATAGCATACTATGAAAAAAAAATTATATATATGGCATATACAACTGCACCACAAATTGTAATTGAATGTTATTAAAAATTACCTTTTCTTTTCAATCTGCACCTCTGTAATTTTCTGTGAAATGCAATATGGAAACTGGAGACTGGAGGTGTTCTGTACACAGAATGTGTACAGAACGTCCCCCGGATATGTCATTTCCTGCTTGTGTGACTGACTCACTGATTTTCCCAGAAGTCCGCACTAGGACAAATCAGATTTTGGGCATCCCCTGCAACAAAAATGTCATTTTCAGTGAGATACTTCCAATAGGAAATCATATCTAAAGGATATATATCTAGGCCCAGTAATTTTCCTCATTAGAGGCCTGTAGGTGCAGCAGCTGGTTGATAATTAAGAAACCACTCCCATTAGACTCCACTACCATTAGACTCACTGGACACAGACAAACACACAGTGTTTTCTTCAGAATAACAAAAGGTAGGAATCTGCAACAAAATTTGTTACAATCCCTGCATTGTACATAGATCACACAGAGGGAAATGTTTTTTTTTCTCAGGAAAAGTGGAGTTACTCTTTAATTTTGATTTCTGTAAAAATTTATAAAAATAAAATGTTATATTGTGCAAAGTAATTTCTACATTTTACATTTCTTTGCATTGACCTCAGTTTTTTTAGCTGTGGTCTCACTTACATGGATATCAGTAAACCCTGCATTTGTTCACTCCGTATTCTTTTCTCTTCTATAATGGAATGTACTAGCATGCTAAGGAAACTGTATCGGCAATAACTCTTTGTTACCGGTAGATTTGTTCCTCTATTTTCCCTAATGGGTAAACTATGAAACTATGAACGTCTCTTCCTATATTTGCTCCAAGAGACAAAGGATAATTGTATGCATTGCTAGGAGCTGTCAGATAAAATGAGATTGCAGAGGAGACAGTGTGCAGGGTGGAAGGCCAGCTGATAACTTCATAGTGGCACAGTGACACAAGATAAGCCGACCCAGTGGGTATTCTTTCTGTCTACTGACTTCATAGTTGCAAGACTGCTGTGATCCTTCCTGGAGTAACATTGCCAAAACAATATGTACACGCAGTTCAAGCAATAGATGACATGAATTATGTACCTGTCACCTTCTTTCACTTGACATTTACAGTAGTATATGAAAGCCAGAAATGTGTTTGCTTGAAAAGGCTTACTGTGCACAAATATGTGGCTACTTCTATCAGATTCTGTTCGATCTTGTGTAACCCATACTGTTCATAGTAACTGAGAAACACCCACAGAATGCTCCTGTAGTTTCTGTTTTACACAACATCTGTTTGTTAGAGTTTTGACAAATACTGTATACATATTACATATTTAAATAGTCGTTTTCTTTATCTTTATGATAGTCAGTTGAAGTGAACCTGTGACCTGGTTATCGACATTCAAATATTTAAATATTCCCAACAGGCAGTAAATGTGGTGTACTGGAAGCTCACTGATCTCTTTATCTACAGACACTGTGGAGCAAATCATCCTTAAAGTTCACAGCAGAAGCATTTAAGTCATTCATGTTGGTTAGCTTAGCTCCCTCCTTCTTGGTGCTCCTGCACCATGTTTGCATTAGAGATTAGATGGTTGGAGGGCAAATGGCAGGGTGTAGCCTGCCGTTTCCTGCCTGTGTAAGTCTTAGCCCCTTGCTGGAATAGTTCTGCTAGACCTGTGATTCTATTCGCATGTGTTGTTTGGCTTCTGTGTTCACCTTTGGGCATTGCCTGTTTTACTGTGGGTTTATATTCCTTTCCCTTCCCCTACTTCCTGGCTGCCTCCTAGTTTGCTTCCCTATATAAGACATGTTCAGTGCAGCTAGTTCTCTGAGCACCTGTTTGCTAATGTTTCATTTATTCAATGTCTGACTTCCCGTGTACATATCTCCCAACATTTTGAGATGGGAATGAGAGACACCTACTAGCAAACGTATGTAGGCATAGGACATGCCCCTACCACACCCCCTTAAAGGAGAATTAACCAAAAAAAAGTTCATCAAATCCACAAGAGCTTTTTTTTACCACTACTATTCCTTTATTTTGGCTTTTAAAATTTAGAAATGCAGCCATTTAGAATTTGGATGAAAGGTTTAGCACTGGGAAACAGTTTTTGAAAGATAAAAATTACATTTCATAACAACTCTATAGATCAGACCAAAATGAGGGACAAATGAGGGGCAAAGAGGGACAAAGGGACATTGCTCCAAATCAGGGACAGTCCCTCAAAATCAGGGACAGTTGAGAGCTATGCGTGTACCAACCCCAGCTGCATCTTCTAACGCCCGACCTGACCTCAGCTTGCTTGCTTTATTGTCTTCTGTCTCTTGCAATTTTTACTTTGCACACGCAAATGGCCTCCGTACTGTCAGCTTGGCCTACCTGGGGGCCACGACTGACCAAATGCAAAATTATTTTATGCAAAATGTCATATTTACTTGGCTAAAAAAAAAAGAAAACAATTATTTGTTTGGATTTTTTTTTCTTCCTGACCATAATAAAGATGTTATGTACCTGTATACTCCTTAACTTGTTAACTAAAAAAAAAATTTTTTAGAGTTGGATAGAGTAGTGAGGGTTTAGAACTCCATCTGTTTTTTTATAGCTGTTTGTGTCTCCAATAGAGAAGGGGGAGGGGGGGGGGGGGGTATTCCTCATTTTTTAATTGTTCTGATATCCAAGGTGACCGTGAATAAAACTGAGGGTAAATCCGAAGTTTCAAGTTGCCACCAGAACAGGAATGGAGAGGATTTCTAAAACAGATTCCCTCACATGGGAAATATATACTCCTACTTTAATATTTAATTATGTGTTTTAAGTCAAATAAAACATGTAATATTTTTACACTGGGTATCTCCATAACTTCCAATTTTACAGACAAGCTTTGCTTTCTGCTCTCTCTAGTTTGAGATAAAAGTAAATGCTCCTCTATCCAAAGTACCTTCATTGATCACTTAAATAAAATGCATTCATTCTCAGATTTATTCTTCAGCTTTCCTTCATATACTTTTCTCACAAGCCCTGAAACACTTTAATATGCAAATCGCATAGAAAAATTAGCGCTGGCTTGTTACATCCCACCTTCTTCATCTGTTAGTAACTGAGGCTACTTATTGCTTGAAAGACCAGCAGAAAGTTGCAGAAGGAGACAGGGTAGGTCAGTGTCTTAATTTCCATGTACAAGTGTACATGTTTAAAATATAAATGTTTAAAGGCTCTTAAAACTATTTGATGGCATTTGCAGGTAACTGATGGTCCGTGTGTTTCCTTTATGATGTTGGTTTTGGAAATTTTGATTCCTGAGAGTTTTACTTAAAATTAATTTTAAATGTATCAAATAAAATACATTAAATATGTTTTCTACAAAGATTAACTCAGTGGCATACTGTACTAGCATCAGGGAGGTTAAAAAGGACCATAGGATCATGGCTAAAAATTTGCATACAGCTATTACTTTTGATAGCATCTATGTTCATCTATGTTGATGAACAAGAGTGGTGTTTTTATAGAGGTTACCATTCAGAAAACAAACTTTCTTCTAAAATAAAATGGCTATCAATTTTAAGGTGGAATTCCAGCTTAACAGTAACTATGCTTAAAATGTATCCCCTCACCCAGGGGCGTTGCTAGGTCTGCAAACTAGAGCCCATAGCAGCGGTCACCAACCTTTTTGCATGCCCGCGCGGGGGGGGGGGGGGGGGGGGGAGTAGGGGGACACCGATGGTAAGCAATTTTTCATGGGCGATGGCTGGTGTTGGCACTTCAATCATCATGGCATAATGGTTGATATGGTGTCAGGGTGATTGAAGTGCATTATTTCCATTGTTACATTCTAATATATAATGAAGTGGTTCAACTCACAATACTGCAGAATCAGTGGGAGCCCTGTGCGTGTCACTTGCCACATCTCCTGCCACCAGATGCAGCGTGTCACTTGCCACGTCACCTGCCGCCATTTGCAGATTATCACTTGCCATGTCACCTGCTACCATTTGCAGATTGTCACTTGCCACATCTCCTGCCACCATTTGCAGATTGTCACTTGCCATGTCACAGGCCACCAGATGTGGGTTGTCACTTGCCAACTGATGTGGATTGTCACTTGCCATGCCAGCCAGTGCCACCAAATGTGCATTGACGCTGCATTGGTGGCAAGCTGACAGCACTGGTTAATTAAGTGAGAGCAGGAGAGCGGTGATGCGGGGCGGGCAGTGAGAGATGATGTCATCTCGCTGTTTCGCGCCGCACCTCCAACATTGAAGCAAGGGGGTCTGGCTGCAAAGTAGAGCTGCACGATGACAGGAAGCATGTGACCTCCACTCCACCGTGCTGTGAGGGCGGAAGAGCGCTGATGTGTGGCGGACAGTGAGAGATGATGTCATCTCTGTGCTGCTCGCCGAACCTCGCTCCCGAATTGAATAGGCACAGCTTTGAAAAGCAGTGGCGTGTCTGGGGTATGGCAGCCATGGCAAGTGCCATGGGTGCCATGGGGGGGGGCGGCAAAAAGCCACCCCCGCACGAAAAAACCTTCACCCGTCCTCCCGCAGCCTCCACCCGCACCCATGTAGCTCCCGGCGCCGCGGCTGGCCTGCAGGAGCACAGCGCCGGTACAGCAATTGCTTCTTGGCCTGGGGAGGGGAGTGACAGGCGCCTCCATTACGGATTACGGCTGATGACTGGCCAGACCGGATCCACGTAGGGTAGGGTAACAGTGGCGGAGGCGGAGCCTAAGGCTCCGCCTACCCTCCTCTGCGCGGCATCATCTTCTCCACGGAGGAGTGGGGAATGTGACATGAGGTGAGGAGGAGAAGGAATGGTTGAGGGCCCGATGGGAAACCCCCAGCAGCAGCACCAAGGATAGCAGGGAGGTACTGCTTCTTGATCGTGATCATATTCATGTGTGTGGGCCAACTGCCAACCAGAAACAAGCAGCAAAATATAGTGCTCAGTGGATTAAATAGATAGGCATAGCCATAGATATCATAAATAAACTGTAATAAAGGGATTTGTGAACAGTTGTTGCACAAATCACTTTATTACACTTTATTAATGATATCTATGTCTATGCATATTTATAATTTATTTAATCCATATTGAGTACTATATTTGGCTGCTTGGGCCTGGCACACACGCACAATCGCACGTGATGATGGCTTAAGTCATCATCATGTGCAATTGTGCGTGTGTGTCAGGCATCAAATATAGTGCGCAATATGGATTAAATAAATTATAAATATGCATAAACATAGATATCATTAATAAAATGTAATAAAGTGATTTGTGCAACAAGCTCATTGAACAGTCCACATTCAGTGAAAGTTCATGTACTGCAAACTTTGCAGTGCATGAACTTTCACTGAATGCGGACTGTTCAATTAGCAGGGCGGACTGACCCATCGGGCACTCGGGCACTGCCCAAGGGCCTGGGGTCTTTACGGGGGGCCCCATAAGAGGCTCTGTAAGACTGCAACACATAGAGTCTAGCATAGGCAGCGGCTGTAATAGGACCTCTCGTGGCGCGCTGCTCCCCGCCGGCCCCTCCTTCCCTCCCATCTATCCCAGGTGCTTGTACTGTACATTACATCACCTGGGACGGACGAGAAGAGAGGAAGGGCCGGCGGGGAGCAGCGTGCCATGAGAGGTCTTATTATTACAGGCATTAGGTAAGGCTGTGCACTTTTTATTTTTTACAGGAGTCTAGAGACACCAGGGCCACCACCATCGGCAGCCAGTACAGATGTAGGGGGCCTGGGCTCCAACAGGACTGCAGGAGGCCCCATTAACTCTCCTGGTCCCCCCAACAGTGTCCCCACCCCCACGCAGTGTCCCCACACTTGCATCCCTCTGTATCCCCTGTTCGCACTGCATCCCTCTCTGTCCTCATAACACTGCGTCCCACTGTCTGTCCCACCGTCTGTCCCCAGCGTTCCTCTCTGTCCTTGTCGCACTGCGTCCCTCCCTATCCCTGGCTTCCCTCTCTGTCCCCAGTGTCCCTCCCTCTCCCTGGTTACCTGAAAGATGGGTTTCAAATGTTTTGACAGGGGCGCAGTTTCAGTGCTTGCCATAGGCGCCATTTTCACTAGATACACCTCTGGTGAAAAGCGCTGATGTGGAGCGGGTGGAGAGAGATGTAATTTCTGCTCGTCCGCCCGCTCGCTTCTCTCTTCTCCTCCGCCTCTCTCATGCAGTCAGCCTGCCTGCCACAGCAGCCGCAACTTGCTGGTTAGGCAAGGACCCTGCGGCAAGAGACTCTGGGCTATGGGCTTTAGATTTGGGGCTATAGCCCCAATAGCCACCCCCTAGCAATGCCCCTGCCCTCACCTGTTACCTATACTGTCTATCCTGTGTAAAAAGAAATTGATGTGCTTACATTTTTTTAGTCCGTTCATGTCCAGTGATGTGATCCCTTATGCCAGTGAGTGGAAGCTGCAAGGGAGAGGACAGAACACTCAACAATGGCACAAGTATTCCAGGAGGTGTAACATCACCCATGGACTCCCATGTCGGTACTGCCTCTTCTGCCCTGCAGTCGATGCTCACTAACTAAAGGGGAACTGGAACTGTGGGATCACTTGACCAGAGCAAACTAAAAACAGGTAAGTATATACATCTTTTTTACACAGGTTAGGCAGGATAGGTAGCAGGAGAGGACAGGAAACATATTAAGCATAGTTAGTGTAAGGCTGGATTTCCACTTTAAGTTTGATAAAGGTCAAGATATTGCACAAAACTACCATACTGGTGTTCTGTAGACAGTTGAGCCAAGTTGAATAATTAAGTAACAGTACACAGTGTTGTGTATGAATGAACACAACAATGTGTTTAAAAATAAAAATATCAACCCAATTGTGAAGCATGGTGGTGGGAGTGTAATAGCATTTATCTGAAACGTAAGGTAAATTAATAGTATTGTATAGAAGTAGGTAAATTATCATAGTAAAAAATAAAATCATTCTGTATGGCATTTTAACTTGCGTTATACCTAAGAACATGAATCATGTGCTAATGTGCTCAAAAGAAAGGACTGAAATACCTCTTTCTCATCTCATTACTAGTGGGTAAGCCTTTGGTTTCATCAGTGCTGAGCGTATAAAGCTACCCCTTCCTTTTCCTGGAGCATCTCAGAAAAAATGGTTTTGTTATGACTATATTGATATCTGTTATGTTTGCAGTCCCACACAATAACCTTTAAATATGTGTGTATGTAGTTCTAGCCCTTTTTCGTTTTTAGTTTTATAAATATTATTAAACTAGTGAAACTAGCTTGCTATATTTAATAGCACAGCACATGGCTAATGGCTTGCAACTGCAATGTGCACATTATGCTCATAGACATATACAAACCTATTCCGTAAAGGTATTGCAAGAAGGCATCACAAGATTCCAGTTGCAAACACAGGTATTTAGAAAGAATGTAAAGATGTGAAGAATCCTTTCTGAATAGCAGTATTTCTTAGAGTGCATACCTCCTTTGAGATGGCAGATTTGTCGAGTACTAACTGCCTGCTGTCATCCTCCAGGTGCACTGGTAAGGGAGACTCACTATGGCATACCAAGACTAGCGAAGCACAGCAGACACACCCTACAGGGAAAGCGACTGTGCACCTGCATAATCCAAATTCACATATCAGTGGTCCTTTTGTTATTTTTAAGAAGCATGAAAATTTTTAACTGCTGAATATATAAATGATTTGTAGAATATGTTATGGCAAAAGAGCATAGACAGACAAGAGAAACTATATAGGGAGATCTGGAAGGTGACAACATAAGCTGTCCAGACTCAGCTGATGAGATGACAGTCACCCAGTTTTGGTCTGATCGATGCAATGTCATGTCTACGAATCATATAGATACCTGCCAGCTGACTCTCCAGGACAATAATCTTTAACAGGCTAGAAAACTATTTTCTAGTTCCCTTGAAATAAGCTATGCAAGTACCCTTTGATCTCTCCTCTCCTCCCCACCGCCATAGGCAAAAATACAAAAGATGTTGCATCCCTTTTAGATCTATGTTTTAGCTTCCAAGCATGGGGCAGCCAAAGTTCTAGAGCTGCAGTTAACAATACAAAATGCTTTTTATGTGGGATTCATCTTCTATCATATACAGTGTAAAATAAAGTAGATTAACTAATTTCTTAAAGGGCAACAATCAGTACAATCATATATGTACACATATCCACAATGTCAGTAAGTCCAACAAAATGAAAGCACCGCTCCAGGTCAGTCCACATAATACCCCTTCACAAGTCCTCACATCAAGGTGCCTGCCTGGCTCGCAACCAAAGAAACTTGATAAGAAGAAGTGGATGGCTGCACGCTCTAGCAGAACGCTTCCAAAAATCTTCATTGTGGCAAATTGAAGATAAAAGAATTCACAGTACTAGGATACACAAGAGATCCTTTGAGTAATTTCATGCTAAAAAGCGCTTAGTCATAATGATATGTTATGAATAAGTGCTTTTTAGCATGAAACACGTGAATAGATCTCCTATGTATCCTAGTGCTGTGATGTCTTTTGTCTTCAATTTACCACAACGTTTTTTTGAGACGTTCTACTAAAGTGTGCGGCCATCCATTTTTTTTTTTTATTAGAACTTAATTGACCTCATTTACAGCCATCTGCTGTTACTATCAAAATTGCAGGATTCCAAATATACCATTAAAATGAGGTTGCTTGATAGACCCCTCTTTCTCATGACTAGATCCACCTGTCCTTTTTATGTGATTGTACTGCAATTGCCATCCTGGGTTGTGTAGTTAAGGCCCATACACTTGGTGTAAGGCCCTTTCATGTGTGTCATTTTCAAAGCCATTGACACCTTGTCTTCGATGGCTCTAGAAGAGTAAAATAGCCACAGATTTGCATTCCTCCAGATCACATGCATGGGTTCCAATAGCACAACCGGAGAGAGGGAAGCTTCTCATTGGCTAATGATGGGTGACCAGAAGCATAACAAGGATGCAGTCATATGAAGCAGGATGACATGTGCTTCACACAGAATGTTTATTGGACCAAACCATTAGAGCGAGCAGTCCGGTTAGCAAACCAGCCATCAGTGGCCATAACAGGACTCTAAATGAAGTAAATTAGGTTAATATAAGAGTAAAAACGTGAGAAGTTACCATTTAAGTCTATCTTGTATATGAAGATATATTTTATAAAGTTGTTTATTGATAATTATCCTTTAACAAGACTTGCATTACAAGATGGAGGTTCTGACACTTTAGCATTCACTGCTGTTAAGACCTGGCCACCCTCTTCAAACTATGTCTAACTATGTCAAACTAGGTCTGTCTTCCCATTATGGAAGGGATTGTACATGTATATGTGATATGCTTTAAGAACCATCTGGGACCATAAGCCAATATAATCTGATGCCTGGATAACCTCTTTACCCAGAGTTATGTGAACTTTGTTGATGCACCATTAAGCAACCAACATCACTTGTGATGGTAATTTTGTTTATCAGACTTGTTTTCTAAGATAGTGTAAACAATATTGAATCCCACGCCTAAATAATATATGTGAAAAATCAAAAATTAAAAATGTAAGGATAAAAAAGGGTAAATAGCAGCTAATCCCAAACTAGGTGATAAATCACTAGTGCACATGTGAAAAAAGAATTGGTGGGGAGCGCTAATGATATAGTGATGTATTAATCCTATAAAAATGAAATTACAATATGTAATAAAAAATTAGGTAGTAGAATAAAGTGAAAAACCACTGCACACCAGCCTACCTAAATGGAACCAAAACCCCAATACCGTGTAATGAATATTGTGCCTAAAGTATTTCAATTGTAATAATACCATTCAATTTACAAATTGCAATGCCATAGTGGTCATATGTGTACCATATAACATATCATGTAAAACACATATATAACGTGTATCCATAAAAGTCCATATGTGAAATTAATCTTGTGCCTGGATCTTGTATTCAAACGGACAGTGGAACCCCTTCACCACCTAGGGATATCACCCAAAAGTGCTCATGAAATGGGTGTCAGCTTACCAGATGTAGTTGACCTAATTAATGAAAAAAAGGTCAAATCGGCTTTAGCAAGATAATGCTTGCTGCAATGAAGAAATCTGTAGACTGGACTCCTGCCCTCACACCATAAGATCTCACGAATGGGATATGAAATAAATATAGAGGAACCAAAAATAGTGTAATCCCATTTATTTTAAAAAGATTAAAAACAAAAAAAAGACAAGTGGCTGCTTACATTGATGGTGCCATTGCCCGGCACTGAGGCTGGAAAGCGTAGCGTGTCAATGGATGTTCCGCATTGAATACTGGCAACAGCAGCGTATGTTCCACCTACAACGGATGAACAACCAGGGGGACCGGATATGATGTAATCGCATGACCATATATACCGCCTCGACGTACGTTTCGTTAAACACGTCTTCAGGAAGCGTACTTGGTCACTATGGAGATGGCTTTTAAATACTGCTAATCAATTAACATACGGGGAGGAGTTTTAATGCTTGACAGCCTCAGCGCCGCTCACAGGCACACTTACAAACTGTCCCGTAAACAAATACAAATCTTAAAATGAGGTCACAACTACAATAAAGCATCGATAAACCTGGATGTGTAGTGCATCTTCCCATACATATTAGTACTGGAAATAGTTGTGGTATTAGAATGAAATGAAAAGGATAAGCCCATGACGTTCATGATAGCTTAGGAGAGCAGTATCAAATACAAAAATTATTTTGTATACAAAAATATATTAAAAATATTTAAAAAATTAAAATATTTTAAGAATATTGCAGATAAATATGTAAATACAATAGAAGAATCAAAGAGGATATGGGTGGATGGTGTTAAGTAAAAATTAAATCTCTTAATTGTAAAAAAAACACAGTTTCCCAAAAATCCCCCCAAATTTTTTTGGAGCGAACTATTCATTGGTTAAAAAGCAATTGAGATCCAACTCAATGTTTAAGCCCTGAGGTTGCATTGTGTGTAAACGGTACAACCACTGGGTTTTGTTCTGAGAAATCGCCTTCTCGAGGTCAGTGTCCCTCCAGTGCTGGGTGATTCTGTCTATCCCATAAAAAGTTAGAAAATGAGGGTTCTTATCATGAACCATGCGGAAATGACGTGATACGCTATGGTTCAAAAAACCTTTAGAGATGTTGGCCACATGTTCATTAATATGGACCCTTAATTTCCGTGTAGTGCGTCCAACGTATTGGAGGGAGCATGGACACTCCAATACATATGTGACATGACTGGAGTTACATGTTATCAAAGGTTTGATAGAGAATTCCTGTTGTGTGACTTTGGATTGAAATTTGGAAATCTTCTTTCCTACTCGTTTGGTAGTACGGCAAGCTTTGCACCTTGTACAGTAATGAAACCCTGAACCATCAAGATAGGTGGAGGTTTTTTTGGGGGGGGTCTGGAACATTGGGAGCTATCATGTTCCTTAATCCTGGTGCTCTCCTGTAAATAAATTTGGGTCTCGAAGGGAGGGTAGTCTGTAAATCTTTGTCCTTTAGAAGTATAGGCCAATATTTTCTAAATACCTTTTCTACACTCCTATACTGTCGGTGGAACCCTGATACAAAGGCAAGATCTCCTGGAGATGAAGTCTTTTCCTTAGGGATTAGGAGTGATTCCCTGTCCATAGCCGAAACTTGATTTTTGATTTTAATAAGGTCTTTAAGGGAGCAACCCTTCTCACAAAATCTCTGGGTGAGTACCTCAGATTGTGCATGGAAATCAGTTAAATTGTCGCAATTTCTCCTGATACGCATGTACTGGCCTTTGGGACCTGCTCCTAGCCATTGTGGGTGGTGACAACTAGTGGTTGGCACAAACCCATTTCTGTTGGTCGCCTTGAAAAATGTCTTTGTGCCTATCTTATTCCCATTTTTAACCAATGTGAGATCCAAATAATTAATTGTCTCCTAGCTCCATTCAGCAGTAAATTTAAGCCCGTACTTGTTGTTATTCAGGCCTGTGAGAAAAGTTTGGAATTCAATCAGAGGACCCTCCCACAAAAGGATAACATTGTCGATGTACCTTTTGTAATACTTAAGTGCCTTATTCGGTTGATGGTAAATGGTTTCCCGCTCCCACTTATTAAGCACTATATTAGCTACGCAGGGGGCATATCGTGCCCCCATCACAACCCCTTTAATTTGGTTGTAAAATTGATTTTGTGCCCAAAAATAATTATTCCCCATGGCTAATTGTAGTCCTTCGACCAGAAAATTAATTTGGGTTTTTTTTTAGCTTAGACTCTTCTGTAAGAGCCAATCTGACTGCCACAACGTCATGTTGCTTAATATTAATATAAAGTGACTCAATGTCAATCGTCACCAAAAGAGTATTTGATGATACTTCAATGGTTTGCAGTGATTGAATTAGGGCCCGACTATCTTTTAAGTATGATCGACCCTGAGCAGCCAATGGCTGTAGATATATATCAAGATATTCTCCCACCCGGGAGTAAAGGGACCCAATCCCACTTACTATGGGTCGGCCTGGGGGTTGGTCTCGACATTTATGAATTTTGGGCACTATGTATAAAACTGGGGTCCGTGGGGCACGAGGAATAAGATAATTGGCCTCTTTCTTGTTTAAAATTTGGGTACGAATCCCCTTAGTTACCCAACATGATAATTCTGCTGTTAATTGTGCTGTTGGATCTGACAACAATGGTTTATAGGTGGTTGTGTCTTTCAATAGTCTTTGGATCTCAGTATTGTAGCTCTCTTTACTAAGAACCACCACCCCTCCCCCCTTGCCCCTTGTTTTCTGAGATACTGCCTGTAAATTGACAGAATACAAATCTGAAAGTGTATCTAAAGCCACTTTTATTTTAGTTTCAGATAGAGTGGTTACCAATTAGAACCCATGTGAGGCTTTTGTTGCTGTCTATATCCCTGCTAGCAAGATATCACTGGGAGTAAAATTAAGAGAGAAACCAAAAGTTTGAGTTTCCACCCCAATAGTAATAGGGGGGCACTTATTCAGGTACCAACTATTTAACTTTTGTTTTGTCTACAAACCAGTAGAAAGTGAAGGGAAATCTCCCCAATGGGACTCACATGAAAAAAATACATAACAGGCATTCACCAGTCCCTAATCCATCCAAAAGGAAAAGAAAAGGTTTGACTTTAGTTATAATCTAAAGCTCAATTCTGGGTAAATTCAAAATGATCTCTTGCAGTGGGGCTGTTACTCTGCTGAAGAGTTAATAGCGCTTTTCATCTAAGGGAGAGGAGAAACAGTTTTACCTACCTGAACCTCTGCTCCCCCATCAGATGGCACTTCCCTATGCTCCGGAGGTGGACTTTCCCTCTGCATCATCACGTCCAATGTTGGGCTAAAACCCCTGCTTTGATCTTGATGACGTCAGAACCCTAGACGCTGGAGCATAGTGAAAAAGAAGTTGTGGGCAGGAGTGGAGGAACCAGTTGTAGCAAGTATAGAAAGCATGGCTTAACATTATACATTCAAAATACACATAAACCTTCTTACTTTAAAAAAATCAATGTCTATCCAGGCTACCTGCTTTGCAGCATATTGTTTGCTATTAAAGGGGTTGTAAAGGTAAAAATTTTTTCACCTTAATGCATTCTATGCATTAAGGTGAAAAAACTACTAACCATACCGCCTTCCCCAGCCCCCCCGTTTTACTTACCTGACCCCTCGAAATTCGGCTGCTCGTTCACGTCCTCGATTCCGCTGCTCAGCCTGGCCGCTGATTGGCTATAGTGGATGGATTGGAAGCAGCGCAGCCATTGGCTCGCGCTGCTGTCAATCACATCCAATGACGTGGCGCGCTGGGGGGCGGGGCCGAGTGATACAGCGAGCGGCTATAGCCGCCGGCTGTATCACGGGAGCGCGCCCGCAATAACTAACCACCATGCGAGGGAGCTCGCATTAAGGTGGTTAATTATTGCGGGGAGGAGCTGAGACAGCCGCCGAGTGACCCCAGAAGAGCAGGTTCGGGGCCACTCTGTGCAGAACGAGCTGCACAGTGAAGGTAAGTATAACATGTTTGTTATTTTTAAAAAATAAAAAAAATACCTTTACAACCCCTTTAACCCTGTATAGCTAGGGTGACCATAATATACTCCCTGTTCTATTCCCTTGCTTTTTTTGCACATCAGTTAAACATTAAATGCAAAACTTTTATCTAGCAATAGACACTTTAAAAGTTGCAATAACACATTAGCAAAAGCAAAATTACTGATGGATGTGGTAGACACGATACCATTTACCTGCACCAATTTTCCTGTCAGAAATGACAACATAAGATCAAACTGTGTCTGAACAGGAGCAATACTTTGAAGTCAGATTGCTCTTTTATTCTATTTCTGGAGCCTGTTCAATGGGTACTTTTGGAGTATGAGATACTTTTTTGTTAAGTACAATACAAATTACTTAGATTTTGTAACTTTATGTTACAAAAGAATAGCAGACATGGGGTCTTTTATCTTTAATATTCGGGAGCACCAGACCGAATATGTTACGCTACAAAACATTTCATGTAATTCCTGTCTTTTGTCACCCAACAAATGTATGGCATGTATGCTTACCTGACTCTAAGTGTCCTTTGTGTATTTGGTTCAGGTCTGTGTAGTAATCCAGCACCAAACAACTCTTGTGTTTTCACTTTATTTTGCCCTGCATAGGAGCTTCTTTTAATAAAGACCAGTCACTGCTGCATTCTTTCCTTCTAGGGTGACTGGTCTGGTCTCCACCCCCTCCTGTAGTTTTCTGCAGACATTAGTGCTCCCATAGCTCTGCTCTCTCATAGGCTATGCACAGCACAGTGATGATATTACTGTTACTTTTACAAGGTAATGACTGCTTTTATAAATTTGGTGCATGCAAAGTAGATTTAAATCCTCTTTGCTTATCGAAGAATAAAGTATATTTAAAGGCCTGGAGTTCAACTTTAATACTTTGAGTCACTGATTTATGGCAATATGCATAAGGACTTCTGACTTTCCTGATCTGAATACTTGTTACAGGTCAGTGACTCAGAAAGTAGCAAAACTAGAGGGTCTTATAACAGCCCGGTGACTAATATTTACAGAAACAAGTCTGTAATAACAGCCTCTTTATTTTTCCAATGACAGGTTTATTTTAATGTGCCTGAGTTGTTCTCGTTAGGCCACATGCCCAGCAGTGAACCACTGTTATCCAGGCCAATTCTGATATTTCTCTATGGCCCCTTTCACACTGGTGGAGTCCGCCAGCAGATCCGCCCACTCAGCAAGGGATCTCTCTGCTGATCCCCGCTGAGCAGGTGGATGACAGGTCTGTGTCCACTCCGCTGATGCAGAGCGGACACAGACACAGCTTGTTGTCCGCTTGGGCTATTGGATGGAAAAAGACCGCCTGTCCATTTCCATCCGACTGTCATTCGATTTGATCTGCCAAAAAGGGATCTGTGTAACATCAAAATTAAAGGTAAAATTCATAGAATTGACATTCAGTAACTGAATGAAATCATTTAGCTGGGCTAAGGAACCAGTCCACACTACAAACAAATCATCTATGAATCTCTATACCAACATAGCACGGTCTGCATAAAGGTAGTATATTGATCATTGGAAAAGATACCCCTTTCCCAGGCTCCAAGATATAAATTGGCATAAGACGGGGCACAAGAGGTGCCCATGGCCACGCCTTGTGCCTGTAAGAAATATTGGTCCTCAAAAATTAAAAAGTTTTGTGTAAGAATGAATGATAATAACTGTAAAATAAATTCATTCAGGGGCCAAGACATACATACGTTCCTGTTCCATCAAAAAAAGATCTAGCCATCAAGACTCCCTTCTCATGGGGGAATGCTTAAGTACAAAGCCTCGACATCTATAGCCACAAGAAGGGAGTCTTGAGGGACCTGAATACCCCCAATATGTCTCAGAAGGTCTGTTGTGTCACGAATATAAGATGGTAGGCTCAAGACATGTGGCATCAAAAAGCTGTCAACAAATTTGCTGCCATTGTCCGTTAGTGAACCAATGCCTGACACAATAGGCCTTCCTGGAGGTTGAAGGAGGGTTTATATGTCTTTGGCAATGTGTAGAAAGTCCAGACGATCTTCCCACACAAGCAAAGGCCTTGGCTGGGCTATAACCATCTGCTTGGTTTTGCTTGCCATCTGGTAAGCAAGTTTTTATAAGGTGGTGGCACTTATTCGTTGATCAGGCTCACTTGGGTGTTTGTTTGGATCTGAATTTGAACTGTCACTAATTTAATATCCTGACACCTACAAGCTATTGTTTGGATTGAACCTTATACAGCGCAGCTTCTCTTTTCCAATAGTTCAATTGCCCTGTTCTCTAAGGCAGCTTGGTTGGGGGCCAAGTTTCTGCTCTATATATCACTCCAAATTAGTTTACTCAACAGTGATGTATGCCACTAGTAAGGGCAAGCCTTGTCACCAATGACTGTGCCACCCGCAAGTCCTTTTCAAATGACTTATTCGGCGGGGTAGCCTGATGGAATAAAGGTCACTTGAAAAGGAATCACTGGCAGTGCTGTCACTTCTTCTACACTTACACATCTAGTTATAGACATAGCATTTGTGTGGGAAGAAATATTTAGAAGCAGTAATATTGCTCAATTCTACTTAAAGCCTTTTAAACATTTGATTAGGTATGGTTTTAAATTGTTTTTAAATGGAATGTGCCTTATACAACATGACAAAAATAAAAACATGTCCTCATATGCTCTGTCACATCCTACTTACACATCTCATCTGCCTGTCTTAGGCAATATTTTCTTGTTAGCAGATCAAGACTGTGAGCCCTTCTCCGAACATACTGCACCTTTCTGAAGCCAAGTTAGAAAAGTCTGTGGTGCCAGAATCATGCAATAATAACATCTTTAGATCCAACACTTGTATACAAAATGACATATACTTTACTGGATTGAATTTTATTTCCAAAGAATTGCCTATTTTTAGGAGCTTTTCATGAAAAAAAATCATTAAAATTTAGTATACAAGTACCAAAGATCCATGCAGAATTTAAAGAATACACTAACAAAAATTTAATGATAGTATAATTATAAGAAGAACAAAAAGGTTTTGAATGCTACACTTCAGCAAGACATGAACAGGTACTTCCTTGGATCATGTGAGTAATTGTTTCATATGGAGTTCCCCCTTCACTGTGCAACCAACTGTTAAGGAGTTGAAAGTGTAATTCCACTTGTGCAGCCAAATTTAGATAACATCTTCTTTATATTTGCTGTGTTCATTAACACAGCATAACCTAACAGAAAAAAAAAATAGCTGCTTACCTTTTTACTTGCTGAAAAAAATCCTACTTAGGGTATCCTTTCCTTTCCTAAACTAGTTTCGCCAATCGTGTCTTCGGAAAGCTCCCTGAAAAGCTGGTAGCATGAGGAGAAAAAAAAAAAGCCGATCACCGGCGGCTGTGAGAGGGACATCAGTCCCGATCGTGGAGAGCCTCTGAAGAGACTTCTGTGCTGGTGCACAACAGTGCCGCCTACCAGTGCCCACCAGCGCCACCTACCAATGCCCACAGTACCACCCATCAGTGCCCACAGTGTCACCTATCAGTGCCCACAGTGCCACCTATAAATGTCACCAATCAGTGCTTCATCACCAGTGCTACCTATCAATGCCACCTATCAGTGCCACCTGCCAGTGCCCATCAGTGCCACCTGCCAGTGCCCATCAGTGCCTCCTACCAGTGCCCATCAGTGCCATCTATCAGTGCCCATCTGTGACATCTATCAGTGCCCATCTGTGACATCTATCAGTGCCACCCATCAGTGACACTCATTAGTGCCACCCATCAGTGCCACCTATCGGGGACCATCAGTGACGTCTTATCAGTGCCCATCAGTGCCGTCTTATCAGTGCCTATCAGTGTCGCCTTAGATGTGCCTAACAGTGCGGCCCATCAGTGCCCATCAGTGCAGCCTCATCAGTGAATATCAATGAAGGAGAAAAAAATACCTGTATGCAAAATTTTATAACAAACTTTTTTTTTCAAAAATATCTGTCTTTTTTAGTTTGTTTTGCAAAAAATAAAAAGTGGTGATGAAATACCAGCAAAAGAAAGCTCCATTTGTGTGGAAAAAATGATAAAAATGTAATTTGAGTACAGTGTTGCATGACCGCGCAATTGTCATTCAAAGTATGAGAGCACTGATAGCTGAACATTAGTCTGGGCAGGAGGGGGGTTTAAGTGCCCAGTAAGCAAGTGGTTAAAAGCAGAGTTTAGATAACATATAACCTTTAGCAAATGTGTGAAGCAAGATGCCCTCATTCTTGTTCTCAGACCTTGTCTGCAGTTATAGTGCAGGCACAGTGTTGCTGAATGTAAACAAAGCAGTACTTACACACTGACCTGGGTTATTTTATTTTGACAGCTATCAAAGCACAGCATCGTTACTTTACAGCGCTAAAATTAAATTTTGTGTATGTTTTTAAGAGAATTCAAATACACGATATGGACTTGACTTCAAATACGCTTCAAGTTTTATATGGGAGGAGGGATGTTGCAACCTTTGTAAGAATGACATTGACCTTTACAAGCATGTTTATAGTATCCTTGATGAAAAGAAATGAGTAAGATGGTGATGCAGACTTTCCTGTTCAGGGGAATGTTTCTCAGTTATTGTTTGTATAATCATCTGTGGTTATATAAAATTTGAAGCTGCATATATGACCCATGTAACCTATATTACTAATGTTTCTGAAGCATATACAGTTCATCTATAAATTTTACATTTTTTTAAATCTTGCAATGGTTGACATTTGGTTTGCCTGTGTGCTTGCATGCAGACACATATGGCCATGATTTTTTTTTAAATCAAGAATAATCGCGAATTAAAGAAGTAATGAATTAACTAGTGAATAATGATGTACAGTAAGTTGTGGCTCCAGTAGGTGTCCATTACCAGTACATAGTAAACAGCAGCTAGCAGCTGTTCTGTGTCCCAAAATCCCTTCTACTGATTTCTGTAGACTTTCCTGGCACCAACTTGTGGACAGGAGACATACAGTATGCCTTCCGTACCATGTTTATATATGCCATACCATACATTTTAATAAATTGAAGCGTTTGTAACCAAACGTTTCACATTTCTGACATGTGCCTGCTGTACCCATGTACTTGTATGAAAAAGTATCCTGCTCTATTGTTTCCTTTATGTAAAATTGCTAGTGATTCTGCTAGTCCCTCTGCTTTCTAATTAAAAACTGACCACACTAAGCAGGAGAACACACCATGGTCAGTTCTCTAGCTTGTCCTGACACACCTCCCCTGCACAGCCTATCACTGTCACACTCACTGTCTTTCTGTCTCCCCCCCCCAGCTCTTATGCAACTGAGAACAAAGGGAATGTGATTCTTATTAAACAGGGAAAAGGGGTATTTATAATTTATTTTTTATATCTATACAAACATGTTGTGCCTTTCATTTCTTTTTTAAACTGAATGGGTTGTTCTACAAGGTGATCGTTTATAATCACTTTAATATACATTTATCATCTGGGTAAAAAGCCCACAATAGGGAGAGTCTTGTTTGTTTTTTTTGCCAGGGCATTTATACAATACAATTTATAATACAAATGTTTTATCCAAATAATAAAAAAAATAAGCACAAGAGATGCTGAAGAATGCAGACTCTGAAAGATAAAGTAAAACATTATATTACAATGGGTAGAGAATTAGATGGCTGAAGTGTATGCACTGCCTTTTTTTTTGTTTTGTTTTGGATAGAATTAGGCAGGGTAAAAACCTCTATCAGTTGTTGTTTTTTTTTGCTGTCTGTGTCCTTCTACAGAAATTAGGAATTATTTCCTGGAGACGTGAGAAGAAATGAGATTAACCAATTGCCAGCCAGCTGCCGTCATTATACTGTGACAGGTTGGCACGACTGCGTGAATCGGTGTAGGTATATGTTGGCCGCTGTAAGAGTGATAGGGGGCGCGCGCGCCCATGGCACGATGCCGAAACTGATGCGCATGGCTAGCGGCTGTGATGTCCAATGGGGACCCGTGATCGCTCCTCAGAGAGCCAGAATGGGGATCTGTCAATGTAAACAGACAGATCCCCGTTCTGACAAGGGAGTAGAGAGAGATCTGCTGTTCCTAGTGATCAGGAACAGCGATCTCTCTCCTCCTCCAGTCAGTACACTGCCCCCACAGTTAGAAACACCTCCCTAGGGAACACTTAACCCCTTGATCGCCCCCTAGTGTTAACCCCTTCCTTGCCCGTGACATTTATACAGTAATCAGTGGCTATTTTTAGCACCGATCGCAGTATAAATGTCCCTGGTCCCAAAAAAGTGTCAAAAGTGTCCAATCTATCCGCCACAATGTCGCAGTCCCACTAAAAATTGCAAATCGTTGCCATTACTAGTAAAAAATAAATAAATAATAAAAATGCCATAAATCTATTCCAAATTTTGTAGACGCTATAACTTTTGCGCAAACCAATCAATATACACTTATTGCGATTTTTTTTTTTACCAAGAATATGCAGAAAAATACATATTGGCCTAAACTGATGAAGACATTCGTTTTTTTATTTATTTATTTTTTTTGGATATTTATTATAGCAAAAAGTAAAAATTATGTTTTTTTTTCAAAATGATCACTCTTTTATCAAAATAAAAACCGCAAAATCAAATACCACCAAAAGAAATCTCTATATGTGGGAAAAAAAGACATAAATTTTGTTTGGGTACACCGTCGCACGACCGCGCAATTGCCAGTTAAAGCGACACAGTGCCGTATCACAAAAAATGGCCTGGTCATTAAAGGGGCAAATCCTTCCAGTCCTTAAGTGGCTAAATCTTCTCAAAGTAAGAGAAATTCTCCCCCAGACAGTCCTCACTGGAACAAATGTCCCTTAGGGTTTGTTCACATATAAAATTGAGTGCCAGTAAAAATAGGTGTTTGAGCCGCTGTTTCAGCCTCCCACCAACTGCCTCCCTTAATTGAACACAACAGCGGCCTGTTGGAGTTGTACATATACCACGGCCGCAATGCTTTTGTTTCATGGCTATCACAAAATCAGGTGGTGACGAGGTGACAGATGGCCTCCCAGCCACCTGTTAACCACTTTCTGAAAGACGGTCCACCACAAATCACTTTTCAGAAGGACGACAAAGGCTGCTGTGCCAGTGTAAACAAACCCTTGTTGAATAACTTGCCCTCACCGTTTATTCTGAAAACAACTCTAACATTTTGGATTTTCTCAAACTTTCTGTTTTGGTGAAGAAAAGTTGAGGGGTGGATCTCGTCAGTAGGGACACAGACAGAAAAAAAATAGTACAGAATTTATACAGAATAAATGTATCTAATATTTTCCCAGTATATCCAAAAGTGAAAACCTTCACTTTAAAATGTCGGAATGTGCAATTCTTTTTCAGTTACATGGGTTGATTTTTTTTCAGAAATATATATTTTAGTGGCCCTACTTAATTACTGTGTGAGTAAAAGATCTCTACTAACTTTCTGTGTAAAAGAAAGGTTAGTACAGAGGTCTGTATATCTTGCCCTAATATAGAATGTTCTAATTTACTGTATATTAGTTTAATTTGCAGACATTTAAAAGGGCACTATGCAGACATCTCAAGTCTCCCGCAACTCGGGGGAGTCTCCCACATTTGACAGCGGGCTCACGGACACCCGCAAGTGCGGCACGATCTCCCGGCTGTCAGCTGCAGCAGCCCGAGCCGCCCCCTCCTCCCAGCCAGGGGATGCAGCACGGGACTTCCTATGTGTCCCAGACTGTTACTCCGCCTCATAGGTGTGCGCCTAATCAACCCCTACACCAATAGCATGTCGGGTGAATGTGTCAAGCCTGCGTGTCTCTGACATTCTCACAGAGCTCAGCCAGTGCAGTCCCGCCCCCAACTCCTCCGCACAAACAGGAGAGCAGAAAACCTCGATCTACTCCTGCTCCCGCCCCTCACTCCAATTCCTGTGGCTGTGCATTACGAGCGAAGAGGATGTGTGGGCGGGAACTTTGAAACAGCAGCTATCTCCTCTTTATGAACAGTCAGCCTGAGCCTCCGGGTACCAGCCTGTGAGTAAACACTGTGACCGAGCTCTCCCCCTCCTCAACCCTTCCTTCTGTCTCCCAAATCTCTTACCCTAATTTGCCCCCCCCCCCCCCTTTTTTATTCTGTGCTTCAGAAGTTTTTTGTGCTTCTGATCAGAAACTGTATATTAATGTGAAAATTCAAAACAAAATCTGAAAATGTCTAATCAGTGCAACCCATTTCAATGTACAGTACTTCACATGCTTTGAATGATCACACAGTTTTTAAGGTACTGTATGTGTTTTGTGTTATAGATTCAGGGCTGGTTCACACCACACTTTTTTGTGATCCAGATGCATTTCTGAAAGCACACGCATTTTCAATGCATGCGTTCCAGTGTGTTTTTTTTCCCCTCTTACCTTTTTTCTTTTTTTGCCAAAGTTTACATTTTTCTTTTTTCTGTAATGAGTTCCAATGTGTTTTTGATGTGTTTTGCCATGTACCCGTGTAGTTCCATACAGAAAATATGCAGCATGTTCTACTTTTGTTGGCTGCACTGGAACGCACTGCACAGATGGGAACTTGGACCTTTGGAATCCATTTCTGCTACCCTGATGTAAAGGAGAACTCTTCAGACTCTGGTGGTTGGGGGGGTTGCGCGAAACGCCAAGCGGCACCACCTCCCTGAAATGGGTTTGCCACCTCCCTGAAATGAGTTTTTGCAGGTTGGGATGTCTGACTATGTGCCAAACAAGTTTTTCTATTTAAAGTATGACTTGAAGTGACACAACTCAAGTGCATTGGAAAATGAGGAGATGTTGATGAACTGTGAAGGTGTGCCTGGTCTGCACATGCAATGCAGTAGTCTATTTACACAGACTAACTGGGATATTTAAAGGAAATTTATAGTCACAGCATACATTTTTATTTTATAACATCAGCACTGTAATAGAGATACAAACAATAGTTAGGCCTCATACACACTGGTTTTGTGTAAATGCTGTTTATCCTGACAGCAGAAAATCAGCATGATAAAATCACCTGAGCTGCATTTTTTTTCAAACCAGTTTAGGTGAGTTTAGCAGTGTTTGGAGTTTGGGTGTTTACTTCATTGGCTAGAATTTTAATTTATTCTGGCCATTGGAATAAATAAATGCTGAAGTGCTAAATGGGCCAAGCGTTTAGGTATTTAAAAGCGTTTACACGCGTTTAACAGCGTTCAACTTTTTTTGTAGTCAAAATTCCCTCTCCTGGATGTGATTTCAGAAAACATCCTCTAAACTCCCCTGCTACTACACTGCTAAAAATGTCCATGTGTGCATGGACACATAGAATAACATTGGGGGATTTCAAGGGCAGAATAAAAGCACCTAAGCTTGCAAAAACATGAGTTCATGAGGCCTAATATTTGACAGTCCAGTATAAGCTTACATGAAAAATCTCTTTTCATGTTATGAGTTCTGCTTGTCTGCTGGCCATCTCTTTTCGCAACTTCCTAGATTCCTTGCATGCTTTGTAGCTTCTCCTTTGCTGTTTACATTCAGTTTCTAAGGGCTACATATCCCATGGTACAACATACAGTATCTCACAAAAGTGAGTACACCCCTTACGTTTTTGTAAATATTTTATTATTTCTTTTCATATGACAACACTGAAGAAATGACACTTTGCTACAATGTAAAGTAGAGAGTGTACAGCTTGTATAACAGTGTAAATTTGCTTTCCCCTCAAAATAACTCAACACACAGCCAATGATGTTTAAACCGCTGGCAACAAAAGTAAGTACACCCCCTAAGTGAAAATATCCAAATTAGGCCCAATTAGCCATTTTCCCTCCCCGATGTCATGTGACTTGTTAGTTTTACAAGGTCTCAGACGTGAATGGGGAGCAGGGGAGCTAAATTTGGTGTTATCGCTCTCATTCTCTCATATTGGTCACTGGAAGTTCAACATGGCACCTCATGCAAAGAACTCTCTGAGGATCTGAAAAAAAAAAAGAATTCTTGCTCTACAGAAAGATGGCCTAGGCTATAAGAAGATTGCCAAGACCCTGAAACTGAGCTGCAGCACGGTGGCCAAGACCATACAGCGGTTTAACAGGACAGGTTTCACTCAGAACAGGCCTCGCCATGGTCGACCAAAGAAGTTGAGTACACGTGCTCAGCCTCATATCCAGATGTTGTCTTTGGGAAATAGACGTATGAGTGCTGCCAGCATTGCTGCAGAGGTTGAAGGGGTGGGAGTCGGCCTGTCAGTGCTCAGACCATATGCCGCTTACTGCATCAAATTGGTCTGCATGGCTGTCGTCCCAGAAGGAAGTCTGTTCTAAAGATGATGCACAACAAAGCCCGCAAACAGTTTACTGAAGACAAGCAGACTAAGGACATAGCTTACTGGAACCATGTCCTGTGGTCTGATGAGACCAAGATAAACTTATTTGGTTCAGATGGTGTCAAGCGTGTGTGGCGGCAACAAGGTGAGGAGTACAAAGACACGTGTATCTTGCCTACAGTCAAGCATGGTGGTTGGAGTGTCATGGTCTGGGGCTGTATGAGTGCTGCTGGCACTGGGGAGCTACAGTTCATTGAGGGAACCAAGAATGCCAGCATATACTGTAACATACTGAAGTAGAGCATGATCCCCTCCCCTTCGGAGACTGGGCCACAGGGCAGTATTCCAACATGATAACGACCCCAAACACACCTCCAAGACGACTACTGCCTCGCTAAAGAAGCTGAGGGTAAAGGTGATGGACTGGCCAAGCATATCTCCAGACCTAAACCCTATTGAGCATCTGTGGGGCATCCTCAAAACGGAAGGTGGAGGAGTGCAAGGTCTCTAACATCCACCAGCTCCATGATGTCATAGAGGAGTGAAAGAGAACTCCAGTGGCAACCTGTGAAGCTCTGGTGAACTCCATGCCCAAGTGGGTTAAGGCAGTGTTGGAACATAATGGTGGCCACACAAAATATTGACACTTTGGGCCAATATGGACATTTTGATTTAGGGGTGTACTCACTTTTGTTGCCAGCGGTTTAGACATTACTGGCTGTGTGTTGAATTATTTTGAGGGAGCAGCAAATTTACACTGTTATACAAGCTGTACACTCACTACTTTACATTGCAGCAAAGTGTAATTTCTTCAGTGTTGTTACATGAAAAGATATAATAAAATGTTTACAAAAATGTGAGGGGTGTACTCACATTTGTGAGATACTGTACATTGTTGCCAAACAGCGATTCCTGTACTGACTCCATCTACTGAAACTCCTCCTTTCAGTACCGCTGTAGTTCAGAAGGCCGGCTCTGTGAAATGTGTAACACGACAGTGTCTAAAGTAAATGTGTGAGGATCTTGATAAAGACTAACCTCTTCTATTGGTACTAAAGCAGCTGACTGCTTGTAGTATCGGCAGGAAGAGTTCGTTTTTATCAAGCCTTAATGCAGCTTCCTAGTGCATTCTGTTGTGATTTTATTAATATTGACTGCTCAAACCCTAAAGAAGGGGAACGCTGGGCGTTTTTGATGCTTTTAACCGTTAAATGTTCCAAAAAGTCCTTCAAGTGAGGTGAACTTTTGTACCAGGCGCACCAAGAATTGACCTCCTTGTAAGCGCTTCCTTTGTCACTATAGAGTTAGCAGCCTAGGACCAGAACAGGGTCCACCTATACTATATTTAAACCACAGATATACTACTATGAAGGAAAAATCACTTTCCAGTAGAGCCATGTGAACCAACTTTCACGTCTATTGGTCACGCACACATTTGACAAATTTTGGGGAAATATTTGTGGATAACATACATAACATATGGAGGCTCCTTTCTTTCTTCTAGAGTAGGAAAATGTGCTTGGTCCATATAACATTTGTATTCAGGGCTCTTGTTTCTCACAGAATAGGTGCAAGTATTACCCCCCTTCCAAGTCACCCATTACCTCCACCCCCCACCCACCTCTGAACACCATCCCTTGGTTCCACCCCCTACCCACCTCCCAGTACTGCCCCTTTTATAGAATACAAAGCCAAACATCATTTTTGGTGCTAAGTCCTTTGTCTGGAATTTGTTAACGAATGGCAGTAAATTAGGTCACCTTCAGCCAGCAACAAAAGACCCCCCCAGCAACAATAGACCCCCCAACAAAAACAGATCCCTCCCAGCAACAATTGATCCCCTCAGCAACAACAGATCTCCCTAGAAACAATAGATCCCTCCCAGCAACTATAGACCACCTAGCAACAATGGGCCCCTGACAACAACCCCCCCTCCAGCAACAATAGACCCCCACCAGCAACAATAGATGTCTCAGTAGCCAGCATCAATAGACTCTCCAGCACACCCCAGCACCCCTTGGCATTATATACATTCAGTGCTGGAGGTGCCAGAACTGTGTTCCCCCACGTTCCCGGTGAAAAAAAGCCCTGTTTGTATTTATACAAAGAATTTACAGTAACAACATACAGTGGCAACATTGTTACCCAGCTTCCCACAAAAGTTCAGCCTTAGACCCCAGCAAAAAACAACTTTGGATATTGCCATTGAGCCCAATATTGTTTCGTGCATGTAGTATATGTTTACCAAAAATGTATATTAATACATTATAGCTTTATACCAAACTAAGCTAAAAGTAAATATTTTTTTAACTAAATTCCTGCAGCTGCAGATAGTTGGCTAATGATAGGATTTGTAGATTATATACTAGAAAAGGTTAACCACTATTATACAAAGATTGACAAATTTGTATGTAACACTGCTTGTGTAACGTTGGATAATGTTTTCTGTCTGACTAGTCATTCTCTACTAGGTTTGTTCTTTCCCATTTATGAAATCCCAGTAACTTTCCCTCTGTAATGTATTCTTAAAAACATGATTATTTTATAGTACAAGAAACTGCAGGCATAGTAAATAGGAAATACTAGCAGATTGTCATTCACATAAAAATAGGACACGCTTCCTGAGACTGCTGATAGGAAAGTGTATCCATTTGAATGTACTCACTATAAATAGGTCACTATAGAAAACAGAAGATTAAGTACAGCTTTGTATAACTGTAATTATGTCTTAACCTAACCCCAAGCAATACAAGAAATATCAGCAGAGTTGTAATTTTTATTTTATTTTATATAGCTCTTCTTTTAAAGGAGAACCTCCGTGAATTTAAAAAAAAAGGAGAAAGCTAGGATTAAACATTAAAGTAGTTGTAAAGCCTTAAGGTTTTTCAACTTGATGCATTCTATTCATCAAGGGGAAAAAACCTTCTGTGCTGCAGCCCCCCCCCCCCCCCCCCTTTCTCTTACCTGAGCCTGATCCGACCCAGCTATGTGCAGGAACACAGTGGCTCCTCATTGGACACATTGGACAGTGGCTCCTGCTGCTATCAATCAAATCCTGTGATATTGGAGTGGGGGGTGGGCCGTGTCTCGCTATCTGTGTCAATAAACGTAGCAGTGGGACTCGGGAGCGAGCCTGCACTGGTGCCCCCATAGAAAGCAGCTTTCAGTGGAGGCACCCAATGAAGAGTGAGGGACCTGGAGTGCCGGCGCGGGACCCCAGAAGAAGAGGATTGGGGCTTGCACAGAGCAGGCGAGTATAGACATGTTTGTTATTTTTATACAAAAAAAAAAAAATCAAAGGTTTACAAACACTTTAAGGTAAACAGCAACGTTTTTTTTTTTTTTTCTTTTTAAGTTGTGCTATATGAATGGAAACATGTAAAACATATAAAGTAGGTGTTATCCCAATGTGGCTGCAAAAGTGTAAATACACTTTAAACATGGCTGCTCCAGAATACAATGTACGCCGGTAATTCAAGCCCTGTAAGACAAACAGAGTGCAGCGCTAAAACCTAATGAATACACATATAAAATGTTCAATTGTGTTCAATAATAATCCTCTGGAATAAAGAAAAGTCCAATATGTGAAAGAGGGTGCCAGTTATCCACCACTCGTCTGAGTTCATCAAATTTCACCAGTGAAAACAAAATCTGTAAGTAATTATGAGTATCCACCACGTGAAAATCAGCAGATGTTATATCTCCGCCAGCATATACGCAAGCACCAGAAGTACATTGTGTAAGCACATGTTAACGGAAGAGCCACCAGGTTTCCACACTATCCAGTTAGTGGCTTCACCATACAGTCTGAAGTGCTGCAATAAACAAGCCACAAAAGCCACATATAAGTGTCGTATTTATTGCACGCAATTGAAAAGTAACACAAGAACCTGCAGCATAAGTAAGACATCCAGTAAAAACAAATTATCTCGGATGGACTTACTAAGATGGCTGACCTGACGTCAGCATGTGCTTTGTCAAAAAAAGAAAAAAAACTGTTTTAGAAGTATAGGCCAAAATGTTTTCTTTTAGTTTTGGGTAGAATAGGGACAGGAGCTTTCTTAAATCACGTACACACGATCTAATTTTCAGACGGGAAATGTGTGATGACAGGCTGTTGGCGGAAAATCCGACCATTTGTGCGCTCCAGCGGACAACTGTTGTCGTATTTTCCGCGGACAAATGTTGGGTGGCAGGCTTTAAAATTTTCCGCGGACAAATGTCTGTTGTCAGATTTTGTGTACACAAGTCCGTTGGACAAAAGTCCAAAGTACAAACACGCATGCTCGGAAGCAAGGAGGAGCCAGAAGTGGTCGGTCTTGTAAACTAGCGTTCGTAATGGAGAATTAACATTTGTGACGTGGCAAATTATGAAATCTCCAAATGCAGCGCACAATTCTCTTCTTCTTTAAAGGGATAATAATGAAGCTGCTTTCCTGGTGATACTGATGGAGTTATTGCAAACACATTTTCAAAGGCTTTTTTTTTCTAGTGATATCAAGAATAATATTATTATGCTTTTATTTATTTTTCTGGGCAAGTTACCACAACACCATTATCCCATAGTTTTTAAGATCAAACTATGTTGGTGTCCCTTGTCAATTTTACATTGTATTTTTTAAATGTAACTGCTAAATGTATACTCCAAAAACTGTCATTTGAAGTAAAACACATAGCCAAGTATTATTCTCCACAATTTTTTTATTTTGCATTAAAAAAGGAAAACAAATAAAATTAGACATGCTATCTGCCAATAGAACTTAACCAAAAAGTGCATTCTATGCATCCAAAAATATAGAAAATATAACAAATCGTATCATTATTATTCAACCAAAAAATAAAATAAAAGCCTCATGCATGTGTCCTGCTTTTTAATATAGGGGGTCAACAATGCCAAGAGTTAGTGAAAGCAGGGGTCCGTCATTCGGAGATAATTCCCGAAAATCATCTGGATTATTCTCCTGGAGCTCCCGCAGCAAAGGCATATGACATAATTGATCACGATTAATAAAGCAACCAATTTTTGGTCCAAGAAATCCTCCTCCTCCTGTTCATGGACTGGACTTGGATCAAGCAATAACTCCAAGGCCAATAATAAATAATATGTTATCTCCTCTGATTCCACAACATGTCTAGTTGACGAACGGCTGTTCGGAAACTAACTGAAAAGCAAGAAGTGAAAAGCGCAAACTGAAAAGCACTAAATGAAAAGCGCGAATCAACACTCACCAAATTTCTACTAACACAAAATTAGCAGAAGGAGCCCAAAGGATAGCGCTAAAGAGCTGAAAAACCACGTAGTACGTCACTACGTTCGTGTTTGTTGGCTGACAATTCCTTGCCGTTTGTATGCAAGACAAAATCCAGGCACACAGCTTCAGACAAAAGTCCGAGGTTTTGTCTGCGGGAAATATGATCATGTGTACAAGGCTTAATACTCTAACTGCACTGCAGCAGACATGCTCCCTCCCCCCTGCATACATTGTGACACTTGTCTCTGAGAAGTGCCTGGTGCCTGACACCAGTGCTGTTTATCAAGACTAATTAAATATCAATTTCCTTGTTCTGTGCCTGGTTGGACAGCAGTGGGGAGGGAGGGGGTGTGCTGAAGATCACGCTACACAGGACCACCTGTCTAGGAAAACAGGACAAAGTGCATTATGCATTTTATCACCTGGGGGACAGAAATTTTGGTGTGACTTCTTCTTTAAGTTATTATTGGATCTGTTTTGTTTTATAAATGTGTTCTTAACACTCAATATGAGAGTTATTGTTTTTTTTTTTTTTAAAGAAAGTTTTTCCGCACTGGCGCACTGTTGCTACTTGCTATCCAGGATCTTACTTTTTTTATTTTATCCGCTAAACTAGTCTTGATTTTTGTTCTGAATGTTTGTCAGTAATAAGAAGAATATCCGGCACAGAGTCACCAAGTTCACCATGTGTTGCTTGTATATGCCAGACATGTCAAAGTCATATAAATCTGCATTCCAAATTGTAAAGCCAAACTTCCTTCATACTGAGCTGCACTAGTTCTACTGAGAGCCATACTTACCTACGGTAATTACAACAAATGCATCAACATTTGGGGAATTAACATACTAATTATGAAATGAAAAAAATGTGTTTTGGTTTTCTGTGTAAAATTACTGCATTTTCTATTATTGTTAATAAAGGTACAAAAAACACATTTTTCATATTACTGAATGGCAAAACTATTTGGGAAAGCATCATTTTACTGAGCTATAAAGCAGTTTGGATCCTCATTCAATTTAAATTCTTAAACTGCCTAAGGGACACTAAGAAGGAATAGGAGGGCCTCATGGGTCCAAAAAACGCTATTCCCGTTCTATGCTGTTTCGCCATGATTGCATACACAATAAAATAAATATTTTTTGTCTGCTAAGGAATTGACTGTTCATGTGGCCTTTCCCATAAACCCTCCTGAAAGTATCGACTTAATTCCAGCCAAATAGCCCAGTTACACATTCATTCAAAAAACATTAAATTAATTTTAAATCTGAACTAAACCTGAAGTATAAAAAAACTGCTAGAAGATATATACAGTGCCTTGACAAAGTATTCATACCCCTTGAAATATTCCAAATTTTGTCATGTTACAACCAAAAGCGTAAATGTATTTTATTGGGGTTTTATATGATAGACCAACACACAGTGGCCTGAAGTGTGAAGTGGACTGAAAATGATGAATGGTTTTCAAGTTTTTTTACAAATAAATATCTGAAAAGTGTGGCGTACATTTGTATTTAGCCCCCTTTACTCTGATACCCCTAACTAAAATCTAGTGAAACCATTTACCTTCAGAAGTCACCTAATTAGTAAATAGAGTCCACCTGTGTGTAATTTAATCTCAGTATAAATACAGCTGTTCTGTGAAGCCCTCAGATGTTTGTTTGAAAACCTTAGTGAACAAACAGCATCATGAAGGTGAAGGAACACACCAGACAGGTCAGGGATAAAGTTGTGGAGACGTTTAAAGCGGGGTTAGGTTATAACAAAATATCCCAAGATTTGAACATCTCATAGAGCACTGTTCAATCCATCATCTGAAAATGGAAAGAGTATGGCACAACTGCAAACCTAGCAAGACATGGCCATCCACCTAAACTGACAGGCCGGGCAAGGAAAATATTAATCAGAGAAGCAGCCAAGAGGCTCATGGTAACTCTGGAGGTGTTGCAGAGATCCACAGCTCAGGTGGGAGAATCTGTACACAGGACAACTATTAGTTGTTCAGTCCACAAATCTGGTCTCAAATCTGGAAAAGTGGCAACAAGAAATTAATTGTTGAAAGAAAGCCATAAAAAGTCCAATTTGCAGTTTGCAAAAAGGCATGTGGGGAACACAGCAAACATGTGGAAGAAGTGCTCTGGTCAGATGAGACAAAAATTTTGATCTTTTTGGCCTAAAAGCAAAACACTATATGTGTGGCGGAAAACTGACACTGCACATCACCTTGAACACACCATCACCACCATGAAATCGGCTGACACCAGCCGCGTGCTGACACCAGCACGCTGAATGCTGCAGCCGATTGTCCTTTTTCTGATGCATGCCAATTTGAACTTCTAACTGTAAGTTACTACAATAAAGTTGTTTTATTATTATTACGGGCTTCACTATGGGTCCTTCATTTCTCTTCCCGGGTATTTGATGACCACACATTGGAAAGTCCCATCTTTGATGCGATTACTGGGAGTTGTAGATTTGTGAAGGAATGCTTAATCCGTATAGCTTTCTGGTAAGCAGACTACATTATCACTTGGTGACGAGTGCCCTTTTAAATCTGCACTGTATCTGGTGATTGGACTTCTCCCATTCTTCAGACCTTTTTGGACTGTTTTTAGCGCCGCAATATTTTTTATGTGATCATATGCAGCCACTGTGCCATTAAACGCAGCCACTGTGCCCATCACTGTGACACTTACCTTAGAGCGAAGCCCTCCAGTGGCACGCTGTCACCACTGAAGGCACTTGCATCTTCACCCAGTCTTCCTTCTGGGTTCGCGGACTCCAGCCATGTGAGTCGCATGCGTGTGGGAGCCACTGTTTGTGGCACATGCACCGGTTACGTCACTGGCTGCATCTACAGTAAATATCTCCTAAACAATGCACGTTGATAATATATTTACAGTACCTATAAGTAAGCCTTCTTATAGGCTTACCTATAGGTAAAATTTATGCATGGGAGTTTACTCCCACTTTAAACATTTTTTACTTTTACTTACAATTGCTGTTTTTCCACTACATGGTAGAGTGAGGCACTGGTGATGTAACCCTGGCCTCCTAGCTGCATTCAGGAAACTTAATGTCACATGTTTCAGGAGGCAGCCTGAGAGTCCTGGTCAGAGTTCCAGGCAGTAAACGGTGATGAATTAATCTTCCCTTAGTAAAAATGGCCACTGTACAAAGAGTTAGGAAGAACATTAAAATAAGGTATGCAAGGAATAAAAATCCTGTAATTATTTATAAGTATCTGTTTGTAGATTGCCAATATTAAACATTTCTAAAGGTGCCTTTGTTGTAATTTTTATGATAAAAGTGAAGCTCCACTTTAACTGCCATATCTTGTGTGGGTCTCCTCCAGATACTCTGGTTTCCTCTTGCAGGCCAAATACATGCTGGTAGGTTAATTGACTAACTTCTAAACTTGCCCTAGTATGTACAACAATAAACAAAGAAACCCTTACGCGCTATGGGCACTTATATGTGACTGGATAGCTGCTATATATCAAAACACCCTACAAAGCATAAAAAAACTATTTTATGTTTTATGGCCCTAGTTTGGGTATGTATGAATGTGAGTTAGGGGTCTTAGATCGTAAGCTCCTTGGAAGCGGAGTCTGATGTAAATGCACAATACATTAATGTATAAAGCGCTGCATAATTTTTTAGAGCTATATAAGTACCTCAAGTAAATAAATAAATATTTTAGCCTTCTAATATCAATGTGATTGAATGGCACTTTACTACTAACTCATATCAGTCACTCCAAGAAGGTCAAATGTTTCCAATCTTCTTTTGAAAACAGCCTGTTGATAGTCAGCAGGGGCTGCTGCTTTCAGGGAAGTAAAATTATAGCACAATTGTAGAACCCTTCAATTAATGTTTACTTTAAAATTCAATTGGCGCAAGACAGTCCCCAGACAGAAATGTAAATGTGTTAAGAATGTTGAAAATAACACGATAAACAAACAATTTATTGTGTTTAGAAAAAGGCTCAACATAATACTCTCCCACTCTTGCTTTTTTTGAGGCACACACATGCTTTTCTGATGCAGAGATTCCAGCGCTAAACTGTTTTAAATTCTCACAGCCGGATGGAAAAATACAGGAATTTCCTCAACTACATTAACTTGATCATGTTTGTCTTGTCTATAACTGTATGGAACCCAGTTCACAGAAGTGAAAGTTTATTCCCATGTCTAGTGTGCACATAATATAAATTCTATCTATCTATCTATCTATCTATCTATCTATCTATCTATCTATCTATCTATCTATCTATCTATATATAGTGGGGACGGAAAGTATTCAGACCATTTGCTATAATCATTTAAGTTCATTTTTTTCCTCATTAATGTACACACAGCACCCCATATTGACAGAAAAACACAGAATTGTTGACATTTTTGCAAATGTATTAAAAAAGAAAAACTGAAATATCACATGGTCCTAAGTATTCAGACCCTTTACTCAGTATTTAGTAGAAGCACCCTTTTGATCTAATACAGCCATGAGTCTTTTTGGGAAAGATGCAACAAGTTTTTCACACCTGGATTTGGGGATCCTCTGCCATTCCTCCTTGCAGATCCTCTCCAGTTCTGTCAAGTTGGATGATAAACGTTGGTGGACAGCCATTTTTAGGTCTCTCCAGAGATGCTCAATTGGGTTTAAGTCAGGGCTCTGGCTGGGTCATTCAAGAACAGTCACGGAGTTGTTGTGAAGCCACTCCTGCGTTATTTTAGCTGTGTGCTTAGGGTCATTGTCTTGTTGGAAGGTAAACCTTTGGCCCAGTCTGAGGTCCTGAGCACTCTGGAGAAGGTTTTCGTCCAGGATATCCCTGTACTTGGCCACATTCATCTTTCCCTCAATTGCAACCAGGTGTCCTGTCCCTGCAGCTGAAAAACACCCCCACAGCATGAAGCTGACACCACCATGCTTCACTGTTGGGACCGTAATGGACAGGTGATGAGCAGTGCCTGGTTTTCTCCACACATACCGCTTAGAATTAAGGCCAAAAAGTTCTAACTTCGTCTCATCAGACCAAAGAATCTTATTTCTCGCCATCTTGGAGTCCTTCAGGTGTTTTTCAGGGGCTTTCATGTGTCTTGCACATGCGTCAGGCCACTCTGCCATAAAGCCCCTACTGGTGGAGGGCTGCAGTGATGGTTGACTTTCTACAACTTTCTCCCATCTCCCGACTGCATCTCTGGAGCCCAGCTACAGTGATCTTTGGGTTCTTCTTTACCTCTCTCACCAAGGCTCTTCTCCCCCGATAGCTCAGTTTGGCCGGATGGCCAGCTCTAGGAAGGGTTCTGGTCGTCCCAAACATCTTCCATTTAAGGATTATGGAGGCCACTGTGCTCTTAGGAACCTTATGTGCAGCAGAATTTTTTATGTAACCTTGGCCAGATCTGTGCCTTGCCACAATTCTGTCTCTGAGCTCTTCAGGCAGTTCCTTTGACCTCATGATTCTCATTTGCTCTGACATGCACTGTGAGCTGTAAGGTCTTATATAGACAGGTGTGTGGCTTTCCTAATAAAGTCCAATCAGTATAATCAAACACAGCTGGACTCAAATGAAGGTGTAGAACCATCTCAAGGATGATCAGAAGAAATGGACAGCAGCTGAGTTAAATATATGAGTGTCACAGCAAAGGGTCTGAATACTTAGGACCATGTGATATTTCAGTTTTTCTTTTTTAATAAATCTGCAAAAATGTCAACAATTCTGTGTTTTTCTGTCAATATGGGGTGCTGTGTGTACATTAATGAGGAAAAAAATGAACTTAAATGATTTTAGCAAATGGCTGCAATATAACAAAGAGTGAAAAATGTAAGGGGGCCTGAATACTTTCCGTCCCCAGTACATATACTGTGTTTCTGTGATGTAAAAACATGAGACAAAGATAAATAATTTCAGAACTTTTTCAACCTTTAATGTGACCTATAAACTGTACAACTCAATTGAAAAACAAACTGAAATCTTTTAGGGCTAGGAAGTAAGAATAAAAAACTAAAATAATGTGGTTGCATAATTGTGCACACCCTCTTATAACTGGGGACGTAGCTGTGTTCAGAATTAAGCAATCACATTCAAACTCATGTTAAATAGGAGTCAGTACACACCTGCCATCATTTAAAGTGCCTCTGATGCAGAGAGTCCCCAAATAAAGTTCAGTGTCTTAGTAGTTCTTTCCTGACATTCCCTTAGTCGCCTCCTGCAGCAAATGCCATGGTCTGCAGAGAGCTTCCAAAGAATCAGAGGGATCTCATTGTTAAAAGGTATCAGTCAGGAGAAGGGTTCAAAAGAATTTCCAAGGCATTAGCTATACCATGGAACACAGTGAAGGCAATCATTATCAAGGTGAAGAAAAATATGGCACAACAGTGACATTACCAAGAACTGGACGTCCCTCCAAAATTGATGAAAAGACAAGAAGAAAACTGGTCAGGGAGGCTGCCAAGAGGCCTACAGCAACATTAAAGGAGCTGCAGGAATATCTGGCAAGTACTGGCTGTGTGGTACATGTGAAAACAATCTCCCGTTTTCTTCGTATGTCTGGGCTATGGGGTAGAGTGGCAAGAAAACATCCAATTCCGGCTAAACTTTGCAAAAACACATCAGAAGTCTCCCAAAAGCATGTGGGAAAATGTTTTATGATCTGATGAAACCAAGGTTGAACTTTTTGGTCATAATTCCAAAAGATATGTTTGGCGCAAAAACAACACTGCACAATCACCAAAAGAACACCATACCCACAGTGAAGCATGGTGGTGGCAGCATCATGCTTTAGGGCTGTTATTCTTCAGCTGAAACAGGGGCCTTAGTCAAGGTAGAGGGAATTATGAACTGTTCCAAATACCAGTTAACATTGACACAAAACCTTCAGGCTTTTGCTAGAAAGCTGAACATTAAGAGGAACTTCATCTTTTAGCATGACAACGACCCAAAGCATACATCCAAATCAACAAAGGAATGGCTTCACCAGAAGAAGATTAAAGTTTTGGAATGGCCCAGCCAGAGCCCAGACCTGAATCCAATTAAAAATCTGTGGGGTGATCTGAAGAGGGCTGTGCACAGGAGATGCCCTTGCAACCTGACAGATTTGGAGTGTTTTTGCAAAGAAGAGTGGACAAATATTGCCAAGTCAAGATGTGCCATACTGATAGACTCCTACCCAAAAAGACTGAGTGCTGTAATAAAATCAAAAGGTGCTTCAAAAAAGTATTAGTTTAAGGGTGTGCACAACTATGCAACCATATTATTTTAGTTTTTTATTTTTACTTCCCTCCACCTAAAAGATTTCAGTCTGTTGTTTGGAGTTGTACAGTTTATAGGTCACATTAAAGGTGGAAAAAGTTCTGAAATCATTTATCTTTGTCTCATTTTTTTACATCACAGAAACCTGACATTTTAACAGGGGTGTGTAGAGTTTTTATATCCACTGTATATACACATTGCTCAGCATAAATGAGTACACCCCAACAAATTTGTCAGAAAGACTTTACTTTCCTTTCAGAATCAATATTTTCAATGGGACACTATACTACAAAATTCTCCCACAAATACTACCACAAATGCGGGGCCATTGATTGCAACCAAGATTTTGCTCACACAAAAAAGCATTTTTCCTAACTAATTAGTTCAAGACCATGTTGCAAAAATGAATACACCCCACTGAAAGTCCTAAGAGCAAAGCTAAATTTTAGACAAAATCCTAATTAATAAAAATTCAACTACAGGTGAGTCTAATTATTCATTAAACAGGTGTCCAGCAGACAGTTGACTATAAAAGAGCAATACTTAACAAAGAAAACCCAGGGTTTTCCAAAACCACTCAGTCTGTGCCCCCAAAAGAACTTGTTGCGTAATGTCCACACCACAGTTGTACAGGGACCTACATACTGCACATGTGAAGGCCAGCTTAGGTGTCAGTCACTTAATGTAGATGTATATTTTTAGGTTAAAGAATGAAACAGGAAACCCACACAAATGCAAATACAAAGCAGTTATGCACCAAGGGAGAAGTGGTGGGAGTTTTCTGTGCCAGAGGAAACATTAAGGGGATGCATTGTCTGTAGAGAATGGCAATACAGCCTAAGTGTAGGCAGTTCTGAGCAAACTGATCTCCTGCCCTACTGTTACTGTGTAGTTCTGGTACAACCAGAGCCAACAGCACAGGTGCAGTGAATCATCTACTTTCTCAGTAAGCAATAACACCAATTATCTGTTCAGCTGAGCTCCCAATGACCACCAGTGAAATTGAGTATTTTTTTTACTAACTACCAATTTAGGGGCACTTTTCCACTGACCACCAATATACGATGGCACTTTTCCACTTAAAACCAGTAATGTGAGGAGGGGGGGCTTCACTGACCACTCTGCACAATGCATACTCTAGATTTACTTCTTATTGCTTACCTCTGTAATAAATGTTCTCACATAGCTGTGATCGCTTTACTATGTAAACTGTGTTGTAAACAACATAATCCTGCTCTCTGTAAGCTGTGCTGTATATTATATACTATTGACAGCTGCAGCATCTGTGTTTTGTTTCTGTCCATTATTATCATTCATTAAATTTTATGAATATTAGGAAAAATAATTTTGTCAGTTAAGTACTCTAAGTACCCTGCCACTCCAAGGCTCCATGTTCTTTCATTACCCATCTCATGCCCTTGGCACACTGAACATCTAGTCCTTGTGCATCCAATGCCAGCATTTCCGGGCATTTTTCCCTGAATGCATAGGGCCATAAACACAGATACCACTAAGTAGAATTGGTTGCCATAGGTCATTGTGCATAAATGCTCTGTACTTTCAATGCATTTAAACATAGCACAATTTGCAGTTTATGAACAGGCACTACAAGATAAAAAACATTATTTGAAGTAGACAGCCCTTTTTTTCCCCTTTGAAAAAAAACCCAGAGGCTACCCCCACTGTAATCAAATAAACAAGAAATGTTGTACCTGCCCAGAGTGTGGTGAATCATTTCCTTTTCTGATTGCCAGAGGTCAATGAACCAGACTTACACCCAAGGCTTTCTCAGTGGAGCTTGTGATGAGCCACTAACCTTAAAGGAGTACTTTGGGCTATGCAAAAAACCTACATACTCGGCTTCATTGGTCCTCTGGTGCAGCTGTCCTCTGCTGCCTCTAAGTCAGAGAATTGAGAAATGACTTGACCACTGATTGCTCAAGTCTTAGTCTGCTCTGAGAAAAGAGTGATAACTGTCAACTCAGCTCTGCCACTCCAGCGCCCACTGGTGCTCCACGCTGGAGAGGGGGCAGGAGCGGCTGGTTCCGTATCTCAGCCATTTGCTGGGAGGCTGAGCCAGATGCTGATCAGGCATCTGGGTGGATCCCAAAAATATGGTGGGCATCCTTCCAGAGCCTTGATTGGCTCTGTGACATCAACTGACAGTGGCACAATAAGTGCACTCCTGTGAACCAGAAGAGAAGTATGGCCAAAACAGCTTTGGTCATACTTCTCTTTTAAAAAGTTATTAAGCCCAAAAGCAAACATTTATTAAATTTCTGCTTGCCAATTCTTAGATGTGATGGCTGCAATAGTTTTCTTTTTAAGACTTTCTTTTCATCTGGTTATCCTACCAGTAAGTCTATTGTTTTTCAACAAACAAGCTGTCCTGCAGATTTAGCAGTTAGAGGGTTGAGACAAACCATTTACCACTGACGAGGTGCTTACAGTTATCAGCTTTTTTTATCAATTCTTTTTATTTAAAGTTTTTAGCAGAATGCAAAATACAGTATATAAGAAAAACAGAACAAACTTAACAACAAATCGATAGGGAATGTGTAGATAATTTACTAATGCACAAACTACATAGGTACATAATAAATAAAATATTATAAGAATAAGAAATAGTAGCTCCCAACGAGAAAGAGTGTTCACACACTAAAAAGAAATGAGAAAATAAAGAATTGTGGCGCTTACTAAGAGCTAAGCAAATCCTAAATACATAATGCTAAATAAATAATTACTAAATAAATAATCAATCAAAATAGAAATATATATCTGTGCAAACAGTGCAACAATAGCAGCTATATATTAAAGTGCAAGAAATAAACCAGTTGGTATGAATATCAATAATGGAGTGAATTCTGGGTGGACATCATATGTTGCTAGGACACGTCGCGACCCCAATCTCTGTAACAAGCCGCTGACGCGTCTCTTTAACCATGTGATCAGCTGTGTCCAATCACAGCCAGTCACATGTAAATACAGAAAGTGCCAGTAATCAGCTCTCATCGCCTCACACTGACAGTGTGTGTGGCGAGGAGAGCCGATCAGTGGAATCTCCTTGCAGGGGACATCAGAACAGGTAATTAGGGCAGTGATCATCAGTGCCCTGATTACAAAAAAGCGCAATTAGTCCCACCAGTGCCAGCAATCAGTGCCCACCAGTGCCAGCAATCAGTGCCCATTAGTGATGCCAGTCAGTGTTGGCTTTCAGTGCCCATCAGTGCCGCCTATCAGTGCTGCCCACCAATGCCTATCAGTGCCGCCCATCAGTGTCCATCTGTGCCCACCAGTGCTGCCTATCAGTGCCACCTATGAGTGCCTGCCAGTGCCACCTATCAGTGCCCATCAGGGCCACCCATCAGTTCCGCCTATCAGTGCTCATCAGTGTCACCTATCAGTGCCCATAAGTGTGGCATATTAGTGCCTCCTCATCACTGCCACCTAATCAGTGCCCATAAGTGCCGCTTCATCAGTGCCCATAAGTGGCACCTCATCAGTGCCCATCAGTGCAGCCCATCAGTGCCCATCAATGCAGCCTCATTAGTACACATCAGTGAAGGAGAAAAATTACTTATTTACAAAATTTACTGACAGAAACTAAGAAAAACTTTTTTATTTTTTCAAAAATTTCTGTCTTTATTTTTTAGTAAAAAGTAAAAAACCCAGAGGTGATTAACCGCTTGCCCCCCGCCGGCTGTCATATGACGGCCAGGTGGCGCGGCTCTCGTCCTGGGAGGGCGTCATATGACGTCCTCGCCTTCCCTACCCACCAGGGGGCGCACGCGCCCGCCGTGTCACTGGGCACCCGATGCGCGTGCCCAGCAGCCGCGATGTCTGCCGGGCACACGAGATTGCCCGGTAACATGGCAGGACGTGGATCTCTGTGTGTAAACGCACAGATCCACGTCCTGTCAGAGAGGAGAAGACCAATCTGTGTTCTCAGTACAGAGCAACACAGATCGGTCTCCTCCCCTTGTTAGTCCCCTCCCCCTTCAGTTAGAAACATTCCCTAGGAACACTGTTAACCCCTCGATTACCCCCTAGTGTTAACCCCTTCCCTGCCAGTCACATTTATACAGTAATCAGTGCATTTTTATAGCACGGATTACTGTATAAATGTGAATGGTCCCAAAAATGTGTCAAAAGTGTCTCATGTGTCCACCACAATATCGCAGTCACAATAAAAATCGCAGATCGCCGCCATGACTAGTAAAAAAAAAAAATTATAATAAAAATGCTATAAATCTATCCCCTATTTTGTAGACGCTATAACTTTTGCGTAAACCAATCAATATACGCTTATTGTGATTTTTTTTTATCAAAAATATGTAGAAGAATAAGTATCGGCCTAAACTGAGGAAAAAAATAGTTTTTTTTTTAAAAAATTGGCATATTTATTATAGCAAAAAGTAATAAATATTGTGTTTTTTTCAAAATTGGCACTCTTTTTTTGTTTATAGTGCAAAAAATAAAAAACGCAGAGGTGATCAAATACCACCAAAAGAAAGCTCTATTTGTGGGGAAAAAAACAATAAAAATTGAATTTGGGTACAGTGTTGCATGACCGCGCAATTGTCATTCAAAATGTGACAGCGCTGAAAGCTGAAAATTGGCCTGGGCAGGAAGGGGTTGAAAATGCCCAGTATTGAAGTGGTTAAATCAAAAGAGAGCTCTATTTGTGGGAACAAAATTATAAAAATTTCCTTTGGGTACAGTGTTTCATGACCGCGCAATTGTCATTCAAAGTGTGACAGCGCTAAAAGCTGAAAAATGGCCTGGGCAGGAAGGGGGTGAAAGTGCCCGTTATTGAAGTGGTTGATCTGATGTAGATGACAATTTTAACCCAATGAATACTCTCCTTGGGGGTTGATATCTCAATACAGCTTAGCATATGCTATATCAGGTAAAAATGCAGCTATCCCACAAATCAATGCACCTTGGCCCTGTGCTATGCTAAGAAATCTCAGAAGGAAAGGTATCCTAATGACTTTCCAGGAACAGGCAGTGATAAAATGATACTCTGCTGGATTGCATATTTTCAAATAATCCTCCTTAAACTGAAATATATCTGCAAATTGCAAGATTGTAGAAGCAGGATGTCGGCACGTTCTTTATGTGCTTCTGATGGCATTTCATTTAAATCTGAAATAACATGCATTTGTGAAAGTATCCAGCTCTATGTCGTGTTTTTTTTTTTTTTTTTTAAACCACAAAGTGCTTTTATGAAAGCCGTTGATGTTTCCTTTAACTAGCACAGCTTCAACACATCAGATTGCATATTTATGAACCAAATACTTTCCAAATCTTACACAGATTGATAATTCCCCCCCCCCCTTCCATACTAGCAGAGGTTACAGTCTGAATCCTGTTTTTAGACAAGCGGGACTTGGTATGTGATTAACAGCAAGTTATGAATAATTTTGTGGATATGCTTGGCATTGCAAGCACATCATCTATAAAACCCTCATTTCTTAAAACACATTATAAGAAAATCATAATCACAAAATGATCAGGATTTGTGGAGTGGAGTGTCACATAAGTGGAGTTCAAGTCTGTCACATAAACGGGTGTTAACGCTAGGCGTATTTAAGCGCGTTTGCGCCTTAATGCATGATTATGGCCAGAATAAATGAATGCTCTGGCCAGTAGAATGCATTAATGACAAATGCGCATAAACAATTTTACCAAGTTTTTCAACCCCTTCCAGCTGCTGCCTCCCAGCCCTTTAAGTGGTTCGAAATGATGGAAAGTGGAGGTGGGCACACCGATCATGTGGCGGCTGTGATTGGCTGTCACAGTGGTCACATGATCGGAAAGCTCCTGATTGTAAGAATGCATGCTTTCTGTGACAGTTTAGTTACTGTGTTGGGAGCGCACTCCCGGCACAGTATACTGTTTACCTATAGACATTAATATATATATATATATATATATATATATATATATATATATATATATATATATTATACGGCTGCTTGCCGTTAAAGCCCATCTGCTGAGAAGCTGCATGTGTGCATACGACCGGCAGGACATGATTAAGCTGCTTTTCTCCTGTAAGGAGGAAAGAAGTCCAAAGAAGCAGTGTGCTTAAAGCCTAATGTGTACACACGGCAGGATTTTTCGACTGGACTGGTCTGACAGACTTTCTGATGGACTTTCCGACGGACTTTCGAACGAACGGACTTGCCTACACACGATCAACCAAAGTCCAACAGATTCGTACGTGATGACGTACGACCGGACTAAAATAAGGAAGTTCATAGCCAGTAGCCAATAGCTGCCCTAGCGTCAGTTTTTGTCCTTCGGACTAGCATACAGATGAGCGGATTTTTCGACCGGATTCGAGTCCGTCAGAAAGATTTGAAACATGTTTTATAGTCCGTCGGACTTTTGTGAAAAAAAGTCAGCTGAAGCCCACAAACGATTGAATTGTCCGACGGACTCCGGTCCGCCGGACCAAGTCTGCTGGAAAGTCCGCTTGTGTGTACGCGGCATTAGAGGTCCTTTCCTGAGTGTGGAAAGTACAAGTATTTATCAAAAATCAAGTGCACCAGTTAGTGTGAACTCCATGCAAACAGCCTATTACACAGATGAAATACATTAACAGGAGCTTTTTTCCCTGCCAATGCATTTGTGGTTCTGCCTATTAGTCATAAGATTCACATAGCTCTGTCATGCACAGCCCTGTTTGGAAGGACAGGAGACCTGATTTTAGAGTATCTATGAATATGCTGCACCTAATCCATTAATATGTGTGTCCCATAACTGTATATACTGTATACATGTTCTCCCAAAATAAATGCTGAATACCCTTTTTTTTATTGTCCAGTGGTCACATGATCCCATAGCCTTCTCTATGTACCATAGCTAAGCTGCAGGGGGCTTGTCATTGTTGGAAGGGGGCTGGTTGTTGCTGACTTCTAGCAGTACTTTCTCCGCTGTGTACATTGCGCTCCAAGAGCATGTGCCTCCTGCACACCAGGCTCCAAGTGACTTAATAGACAGTGGGGAATACTTTCCTTGAATGTGTATGCCTTGCTTCGGAAGATGTCAATCAGCCTGGTGGGGATAGACGGGGGACATGTCTATTTCTCTGACTACTGAGATACAGGCATGCTGTGCGCAGGCAGAGCATACCTATATCTCTTTTAGGGAAAGAGTTAGACACAAACTGACAATGCTAGCATGGATCTGCTTCCACTAAACAGGCTCAGCCATCTTTATGCCATCTTTATACTAGCATGGATCTGCTTCCATTGAACAGGCTCAGCCATCTTTATGCCATCTTTATGCTAGCATGCATCTGCTTTATGTTAAACAGGCTCATCCATCAGTGTGCAAGTGGCCTAAGTGCCTACTAGGTACAAAGTACAAAGAAAAGAAATTACAAAGCACATATTCAGAAAGTAAAACCTCACAATTCATATAGGAGTAGCTCTCTGGAGTATGATTGCAGTGGATTACATCGAAGTTTGTGCAGACTTTTTGATTTGAGGCATACGTGTTGGTATTGCCCCTTTTTGGAGTTTTACACAGCCCAGAGGTGTAGAAATAGAAATGTTTGTGAGCTGCTACTATCTGGCTACCACAAAGCAGCTCCATCTTTGTCATAGAGAATTCATAGACACTTAAAGTGTTACTAAACCCACAACAGTAAAATCAGTCTATATATGCAGTAAAGCATGCTTGTTATACTCACTGTGGAGCCTAATGGTTAATCCTCTGCATTGTGTAAAAACGCAGCTTGATCCTGTCTCCTCTGATCCTCCCCTTCTTCCACTGTCCCCAGTACATTTCCTGATAATACCAAGGTAGGGGGCAGGCTGCACATGCTCAGTTTTGTGTGTATTGCTAGAGAGTTTTTATTTTTTTTTCTTGGGAGGGTGCATGTGATCAGCACAGGGCCAATCAGTACTGTCCAGACAGAGGGTCAGGGGTCCTGCATCCGAATAGGACAGCCAGAGCAAAATAAAAACTCCTCCTACAAGCTTTACCCAGACACTGACAGAAGTCATTAGAATCCTATATACTGCTGAGGAAAAAAAGGTATTTAGCCGTTTATATTTACTAGAATAATTGCATTTCTGTGTACTGTGGAGACCAAATATAGTGAATGCAGAGTCCTGGGTTTAGTGACACTTTAAGTTATCCCTAATTCTTGACCACAATGTTTTAGAAGAGCGAATTGACTAGGATTCAATGAACTAAATGACATTTGCAGTACTCTAGGTACAATGTGGAATATTTGTAAAAAAATTACCTTTTGCTGTGAAATAAAAAGTACAACTTTTTAACAAAAAAGTAAATATTTCTTGCAGAATATCTGTCTTTAGAAATGTTATCATTAAAAATGATAAATTATAGTATAGAATAATTAAACCGTAGACATATATTTTACTATTCAGTGCACAAATGATTGGAAGCAGTGAAAATCCACCCAAAAGTCACATAAAACCATCACAAAATATAGATACCATTTTTCATTTACTTACAACCCCTCTAAAAATGTATTATTTTACTTTTCTTTGTTGAGGTAAATCTGAAATGAGTGTTTTATATTTACTATGTGCAGGCAGCAGGGGGTGCAATTATGTGATCACTATGCCACCTTTGTGGAGTCACTTTACTACTTTCTTTGAACAGGCTGTAATTTGACTGCTATTCAGAAATCCTAACAGCTGCACACATTTGGCATAAAATGGAAAAAGGTTAGAACCTTTATCAACTTTAATATGCTGCCTGCATACCCTTTTATGAGATTATGGCTCTTTTTCTATTTTGCCACTCATCACCTAAAGCAGTGTTTCTCAACTCCAGTCCTCAAGGCGTCCCAACAGGTCATGTTTTCAGGATTTCCCTCAGATAAAACGGCTGTGGTTATTACTAAGGCAGTGAAACTGATCAAATCACCTGTGCAAAATAATGGAAATCCTGAAAACATGACCTGTTGGGGCGCCTTGCGGACTGGAGTTGAGAAACACTGACCTAAAGTGAAAGGATATTCCCCAAAAGGGACATAGCAATAAAAATATGGCAGATTCTGAACCTTTTGCCATTCTGATAGAAAAGGTGTTTTTATTTCTCAGCTTGAGCACACCTACAAGACAGCCATCACCCTTCCCACAAAAAAACTAGGCTAAAGCTGGGTGAACTGATTTGGCTATATTGGTGGTTACCTTTCTGTCTGAAGATCATGTTGTATTTGCATACATTTCCATTTTTCTTATTCTCAAAAATCTATTAGTTATCTACGTTCTTCCCAAGCAGGCCCTAAAGTACACATATGTAAAGGGGTGTTAGTACACTTCTTAGTATGGCCACTAGGTGCACTGTCCCATAAGTTATATATATTTTGTAATGTTTGTGACCTGCGTTTGGGGGTGTCGTTAACATTGCACTGACACCCGCTGCAGATCGCAAGGCTAGTGAGTTTCAACCACAGTGCAAGAAATGCGCACAGGTTGGCGATTTTCTGCACCTTGTCCTAGTGTGAACCAGGGCTTAGTGGTACCCATAGTGAAACATTATACCAGCGTTCTCTTGGCCTCTGCCACCACATATGCCTGTGTGTTTGTGGTAAGGGGAGACACTAATCTGAAAACAGAGGCTGGTGGCACCAGTTAAATACTTCTCTGCGAATTGCTGTACTGAAATATAGTGTTTATTTTATAAACGAGTGGAAAAAATCTTCATATTGGAAAATAGATATAAGATATATCCTCAATGTAAATATGAAGGATTGCCAAAAATATGTAACAGTGAAGGTAAAAATAGACTTGGATGTACACTATAGATAAACGTCAGAGGTATGTATAAGTCCTGTGTGTAATACATCAGGCTTACTGGAAATGAGAAATAATTTGGTAATATCCTGTCTCACATGCTTGTCATAGTTACCACACACAAATGCTCTGCAGGCATGAGGGCAATGTTTATGCAGGATTTGGCTTGCCTGATTTGAAACCATTTTTTTTTCTTTAGCAAAATCATGGGCAAATGAAAGTCAGAAAACTGGCTGGATAGGGTCATTGTGCTCTTCAAAGAACCATTAAATCATTTACTTCAACTGTTATCTCTGTTTACTATGTTTGTAATAATGAATTTGGGTGTCAAAAATATGAATGCAATCTATACACTGGGGGGAGAACTTCTGGGGGAATCTAGGATGGAAAAGGACCTGGGGGTCCTAGTAGATGACAGGCTCAACAATGCCAAGCTGCTGCTAACAAAGCAAACAGAATATTGGCATGCATTAAAAAGGGGATCAACTCCAGAGATAAAACGATAATTCTCCGGCTCTACAAGACTCTGGTCCGGCCGCACCTGGAGTATGCTGTCCATTTCTAGGCACCAGTCCTCATGTACTGGAAATGGAGCGAGTACAAAGAAGGGCAACTAAGCTAATAAAGGGTCTGGAGGATATTAGTTATAAGGAAAGGTTGCGAGCACTGAACTTATTCTCTCTGGAGAAGAGATGCTTGAGAGGGGATATAATTTCAATTTATAAATACCGTACAGGTGACCCCACAATAGGGATAAAACTTTTTCGCAGGAGGGAGTTTAACAAAACACGTGGCCACTCATTAAAATTAGAAGAAAATAGGTTTAACCTTAAACTACGTAGAGGGTTCTTTACTGTAAGAGCAGCAAAGATGTGGAATTCCCGTCTTCTCACAGGCGGTGGTCTCAGCGGGGGCATCGATAGTTTCAAAAAACTATTAGATAAGCACCTGAACGACTGCAACATACAGGGATATACAATGTAATACTGACATATAATCACACATATAGGTTGGACTTGATGGACTTTTTTCAACCTCACCTACTATGTAACTATGTATGTATTTACTGGCTGATTGTCTACAGAGGATGGCTGACCACATTACAGTATGGGTTTTCCTTGTCAACTGTACACCAACATCCCCAAAAATTGTTAGATACAGATGTATGCATGGACCTTCTCACCAGCATACAAAAAAAAACTGTTTAAACCAAATTCATTTTTAAAGAATACCTGGACAACTGGGTTGCTTCAAGAATGTGTATCTTCATCATAAAATGATTATTTAGATGGATTGCCTAACAGTATCAAATAATAGTTAGTTATTAGTTAAGACCAGTGGTCTCCAAACTGCAGCCCTTTGCTTGCTTTTATCTGGCTCTTGGGGCACTATTTTATCTACTGATACCAACAATGGCACATAATTCCCTGCCAACGAAGGGGCACAATTCCTCCCAATGACACCAATATTGGGGCAAAACTCCTCCCAGTGATACCAACGATAGGGCACAATTCCTCCCAATGACACCAAAGTTTGGGTATTGTTTTTTCCCACTGACATCAAGACCTTTTCCACTCTCATTGGCCATGGTCCGGCCCTCCTAAAGTCTAAAGGACAGTAAACTGGCCCTTTGTTTAGAAAGTTTGGAGACCGCTGGTTAAGACAAATGTAAGCATCTGTGAAGTCATTACAGATGGCATGTAGTAACAGTATAGATTAGTATAATTACAGGGCAGCAACTGTCAGTCTTCAAGAGACCTCTAAGCTCTCACTCAACTGAGAGGGCTGTCCTTAAAATAGAACTAAGAGCAAAGAGTTTTTCATTCTGGATAGGGTAAGGAGGGGGTGGGGGCTATAACACCTGTCGTTTTTTTGTCATCTGTGTCCCATTGGGTAGATTTCCCTTCACTTCCTGTCTGTAGCCAAAACAGGAAGTGAGGGAATCCCTGGTTGTCACTAGGGTCACTAGAACTAAAGTCCCCATTGGAAGATTTCCCCTCTACTCCTGTTCTGGTGATAACCCAGAATTTGGGATCTTCTTTCACTTCCCATGATAATGATAAACAGCATAGCACAGAGGGTGAATCTCCCTAACAGGGAGGCTACTGTGATCAGCTCACTCAATTAACATGTTGAGTTCAGAATCAAACAAACCAATAACAGTCTTTACATATATCCTGGGAGATATTGTGGACAAATATTACTGTCCCATTTTAATAGTCCAAGATATACTTTCTCACTCACCCTGTGCCAGGATAGCACAGGGTGACTTAGACATAAGAGGTGTATGGGTAGCTGAAACAAGGGCTTCCCCTACTTTCCAAGGGATTTTGAGTTCCACGGGCCCTCCCGTCACATCTCTCCCCTTTCAGCAGAAGACTAACACAGGAGGAGACCCCAGACGGGTTGACTCCGAAGTTAGTCAGTAGTTCCAGTCCTCTAATGCCTGTACCCATACAGTACCCCAAACAAATTGTTCCAAACAAAGCATTACTCACCCAGCCAACCTCTGCCTCTCTCAGAGAACATATCTGCCGCTGGGGAGAGGCCTGGACTGGCCCTTCTCCCTGGAGTCCTTTCTGCCGCTGGAGAGAAGACAGGGTGACTGGGCTCACTCCGTCATGCTGTTGGGGATATGGGCCGACTGCCCAGCACCCCTGGGGTATACAGGTGGAGACTGAAGTCCCATCCACCTTCGCAAGAAATCCATCCTCTGTTAGTTGAGGGCAAAGTCCAGCAGTCCTCGGCCCTGTTGCCAGCCCTTCTGCTGGAAACCCCACACCATCTGCTCCGGCTAACTGTTGGGGAGGAAGGCCGACTGCCCCGCCTCCCTGGAACTCTGTGGTTGTTGCCGGTGCTGGGCAGAGGTTGGTAGCACTCTGCCCTGTTGCCAGCACTTCTGCTGGGGACTCCGCATCCTCCGCTCTGGCTAACAGCTGGGGCAGGAGGCTGGCTTCCTCCACTCCCAAACTGTGTAGCTGCCATTGGGGAGGTGAGCCGGCTGCTTCCTTCTCCATTCCCTCATCTAGCTACTTGGACGACATGCCTAAGGTACTGTCTCCCAGGTGCACTGATCTTTGCTGGGGAGGGAAGGCCGCTTCCTCCACCCTGGCCAACTGTTGGGGAGGGACAACACACACCTCCTCTCCATTCTCCTCCTGTATCTGCTGCTGGGAAGTGATTGCCACCTTCTCACCCTGGGCCTCCGAAACTGCCACAGGTGTGGGGCAGAGGTCTTGGACCCTCTGTCCGGTTGCCAGATCTTCAGCTGGAGAAGTTTGTTGTAACTCCACAGATACTGCTGTTGGTGCTGGGCAGAGCACAGTGAAGTTTGGCCCTAATACCAGCTCTTCTGCTGGAGGCTCATCAGGTTGTTCTTCCTCAGCAGAAAAGTCTATTAAATCCCCTATCTCTATAACTGGTGTCTGGGGATAGAGGTTCACCATCTCCTGTCCATGGAACCCAGAAGATGTTATCAGTGCTGGACAGAGGTTAGCAGAGCTCTGCCCTGTGGTCAGCACTTCAGGTTTGGGGATGGCAATCTTCAGATTTTCCACTGCTGATTCTCTGGCATGCTGTTGAACATGTTCTAGCAGTTTCCTGTATGCCCTTTCCAGATGCTGTTCCTTCCTTAGCAAATGGTCCAGATCAGGTTTGAGCTCTGAGACCCCTGCAAGACTGAGCATAGCCTCTCTATATTCTCGCAGGTCCTCAAGGTCAAGTTCCCTTTCATCGCCAAACATAAAATGACCTGTAAGGCTCTCCCACAGCAATTCAGGGCCTCCAAAGTCATATCCCTCCAGAGAGCATTCTGTTGTCTCCCCTAAATATCCCTGCTCTGCGTGTCATTGCAGAGCCCGATAATGATTGTCCAGCTCTATCTCCTGCTGGACCAGCCTGTCCAACTCAGTCACCCATTGCTCCTGGGGCCGCTCTCCCAGGAATGCCATCCGCAATGCCCGTTGGTCACTGGCCCGTTGCTCTTGGGTTGGAAAGCACTTGCCCTGTTTTATACCAGCGAGCTGGAGGGCTCCAATCCAGAGCTCCACCCAAATTTGCTGCCTGAGCTCCAGGTATTCATCCTCAGACACAGTCCTGGTGTATGTTGAAAGGATGATTCGCAGTAGCCCCGGGAACTCAGATGCCAGGTCCATATCTCCGCTGGGGTGACTGAAGTCTGCTATGCTGATCTTGGATCCAGTTGGAGGTTTGGATGTCCCAGACTGCAGGAAGCGTCCCGCTGCTTGCCACCAATGTCACTGAACGTCCCACACTCCGCTTGAGTGTTTCCGTCAGTATACCACTTCCTTGTAGTCTGGATACAGATATCAGATATTCCAACCGCTCTCAAGCATAAAACAAGGGGAGACTTGCTTGACTGCTAACATGGACTATATTTATTTAGAATCAAACTTACAAGACTTTATATGCCGTTGGAACCTCCTCTAACAATTGATTATTCAATACACATTACCATAAACATCAACACAGGGTTAATTAGAACAAACAACAATTTGTGGAATAGAAGCTGTGGTAAGCCAGACTGTTCGTCTCCTAGCCAGTCCTGGAGGCTAATGTGATCAGCTCACTCAATTAACATGTTGAGTTCAGAATCAAACAAACCAATAACAGTCTTTACATATACAAATATTACTGTCCCATTTTAAGTATTCCAAGATATACTTTCTCACTCACCCTGTGCCAGGATAGACATAAGAGGTGTATGGGGAGGTGAAACAAGGGCTTCCCCTACTTTCCAAGGGATTCTGAGTTCCATGGGCCCTCCCATCTCACGGCTTTTTTCTGAATGCCAGAAATTCGCGTTCAAAGTGCCGTTTTAAAAAAAAGCCAAACGCAGATAAACGCTCATAAACGCTCGTTAATTAGCGTTCGGCATTCTATTTTTTCAATACATTGTGGGAGTTTGGAATGCATTGTGGGATTTTTGGAGTGTCCTCTGTGTATTTTTATTAAAAACGCCAATTAACGCTAATGCTAAAAACGCTCATAAACGCTCATTAACGCTAGTACAAAACGCTGTTGAAAGCTAGTTTTCCAACCAGCTTTTTCTGCCAGCAATCTGGCGTCAAGAAAAAGCTTTTTTGAGGTCCAGTGTGCATGGAGCCTTAGAATTTGTTTACACCAGCATTGCCCTCTGAAAAGCGAGTTTGCCAGGTGGTGACGAGGCGGCATGTCGCCTTCTTACTGCCTGTTTTAACTCCTTAAAGCCTGCACCTTAACCACGTGCATTGCAGGCAGTTAGGCAGTTTTGTTGCATACCCATTCACTTGAATGGGCTGTGTTTGGCAGGTGGTAATGCCTGTTAAGGCTAGGTTCACACTAGTGCGGCCCGTGCGGCCAGTGTTTGCTCGGGCACGGCAGTCTTTTTGACCATGAGGTTTCCCTGCAGTTCCCGCATCTGCAATCGCGCTGGGGGCTGAGATGCGTGGGCGGGTGCCATTCATAATGAATGGCAGCCCCGTGTGTCTCACAAGAGCACTGCAAAGCGGCTGTGGGTGATTGAGGGAATTGATGCAATTACCAAACCCACAACCGGAACACACAATTTGGGCTAGTGTGAACTTTGCCTAAGGCACAGGAAGGCTTTATTTTTTTCTATACCACAAAGCAAAGTATCGTGGCCACAGCATGTGTATACCCCTGTATGGCTGTCTATGCATTTTTGGGGGGGTAGTAGTAAAGCTGCGATGCAACTGCAAGTGTAACTAAGCCTTATCCTGCCAATGGTGGTTTTTTTTTTTTTTTTTACTTTTTGATTAATTCTCTTTCTCTGTTTGCAAATCTGCTGTCATATATGCCACAGACAAAGTAAAAACAGTGAAGCCTAAAGCAAGAAGCATATGTAGAATCACTAACTTTCTTTCTTGCTTATTTTTCCATTTAGTCTTTTCCATATACCCCGGATCTGGTATTTATATTCAGCAGCCACTCAATTGTCTCATTATGCTCCTGTGATTTGTTTGGTGCTGTCACTGTATTCTGCTGACTCTTCATGTGAACTCTGCCTGTACATTTGTGTTTCATCTCTGAGTGAGTGGAAAATGTTTTTCATGTAACATCGAAGCACATTATTTCTCACTGAATAGAACAGAATTCAGCTGAAGAACAAATAATAAGTGGGACTTTAGCTTCAGGAAGAAGCAGCGAAGCTTTTTATGTGAAAAATGCCCTCTAATGCGTTGTGCGCCTGTAGTGATGTAACTCAATTCTAAAGTACAATGGGATGCTCCTGTGCTGCACCGAGACCTCCTTATCGATTGCTGATATAACGGTCCCGTTGTATAGGATGATGTAATCCTCTTCAAGTTACTAAGGAAAGTGACCTTGAGGGAGATCGAATGGCTGAGCCACAGAGGTGGATGCATTCTAACTAAGTTACCTTGTTTCTTGCTAAATTGGCTATATCCTTACACCCACATTGCAGAAACAGATTATAGAAGCAATCATGCCTAACGCAATAATAGAGGCTATCTATTAGTGAAACATGAGATTGTACATGAAAGCATCTAAGAGCTGCATTACGATGCAACATCGCATTAGACAGCAATTCACACTCGGGCAAACAGATGCCTTCTTCTTACAATGAATGGTCATTTCATTTTCTGTTCCAGCAAATTTCCTTCTTAAAACCTCTCATTTTGGAAAATTAAGCTAGTAAAGAGCACTGTGTTCAAATGACTGCTGCCCTTGTCAAAGCCTAGATGGATCTGTTACATACCTCTTGATATTGGTATGTATAGAACTGCAATAGGCCATACTAAACAAGTGGAATCAGTCAGCGCAAATCCAGAAACAATTACCCCTATCTACAGCAGCTGAACACTCATGGTCAAAATATTGCACTTCTTGAACCAACATATAGTAAAAAACAGTGGAGCGCTTAAAAATAATAAAACAATAATTCTAAAAAGCTTTCATGTGGAATGTCCAATAACTCTTTAATATATGGATAGTCTCAATGAATAATTTAAAAAGCCAGGTCAATGTAGAGAGAGACACCAACAGACAAGATGAAGAGTCCTCAATAGTGATAAGGGTGCTTGAATAAAATCGTAATATATGTGCGTCCTTATCCGTGCTTCCACCACCACTAGAACAGGCCGCTCACCTTACTTCGTGGACCTCTGAACTTACAGAAAGGTCATACAGGCATTACCCACAGGGGCAATCAAACAGTAAGGTGAGAACCTGTCCAGCCTCAGATAGATGACAACAGCAACACCCTCTCATGTAGGTAGATATCATCATTTGTTCTTGTAAAAATCAATAGGACATACATAGTGCTCTCTGCTTATACTTGAAAAAGCCTTTTATTAATTTATTTATTGAGGACTCTTCATATTGTCTGTTGGTGTCTCTCTCTACATTGACCTGGCTTTTTAAATCATTCATTGGGACTATCCATATATTATAGAGTTATTGGACATTCCACATGAAAGCTTTTTAGAATTATTGTTTTATTTTTTTTAAGCACTGCACTGTTTTTTACTATATAGCAATAGGCCATATTCACAAATATAAGACGGGTGGGCGATTTTACCTATTCATGGTACACTACTTATTTAACAATCTGATATTGACTTGTATTTGTATGCCTAGCTTGTCAGTCATTTTTCAAATGTATTAAATGTTACGTCACCCATGGTGTTTATTTAGTAAATGAAATTGTAAAGTGCGATAGGGCATAATTACTGATCATTGTCCTGACTGACTTTGAAGAACTGGAATATCATTTAAGCAGGTCACTACACATCACAGCTAAATCTTCATATATGCATGCAATAAAATTCTAAAATCTGTTGTTATAATGGTTTCTCATTACTTATTATCACATTGCAAGACTTTTATGTTTAATTAGCTGTTGGTAAGAGTAGCAGAAACACTGGGGTCATTTTAAAGTTGGAAATACACTAGTAGATTTTTGGACAAACATTCTCAACACACAAAAATTTGATGATTTTGGCCAACATCTTTCAAAAAGTATTTCACAATTTTGTTTGCTTTTAACATTTGAATTTTAGACTTTTCTCTAAAAAAAAAAAACACATACGCTGTAGAAATTCATTCCAGAAAATGTTTCCATTCTGCTCCTTCGAATTTCCTCATCACTGTAATTAAAAATGAACCTCAATTTGGCATTAAATTTGATTAGAAATTAAAGTGGTGGTGAAAGTTCGAAAAAAAAAAAAGCATGCCTATACTTACCTGCTCTGAGTAATGGTTTTGCACAGAGCAGCCCAAATCCTTCTTCTGGGGTCTGCCTCTTCATCGGATGCCCCCTTTTCCTGGGCACACCCGTGCAGGCTCAATCCTGAGTCCCGCCTTTGTCCTTTGACATAGACAGCATGAGTCGGCCCCGCTCCTGTGTCACAGCTTTTGATTGACAGCAGCAGGAGCCAGGCGTACAGGGGATACAATTGCTGCTACAGATGTGAAGCAAAGCATTGCAGCCATGGTATGTGTACCCATCCTGCCTGTACACAGGGTACAGTTGATGTGTGCAAGGTTTTACCACCCCCAACCTAACGTGTGAATTACACACACAGACTAAACAATATACATTGATTTGGGTATTTTTTTACCAATGAAATGTAGCAGAATACATTTTGGCCTAAATTTATGAAGAAAGATTATTTTTTTGCAAAATTTATAGAACAATAACTAGGAAATGGACTAGAATGGGTGAAACAGTTCGGACTTGGTTAAAGTGGTTAAAGTGGAGCTCCACCCAGGAGGGGAAGTTCCGCTATAAGGTCTCCCTCCCCTTCTCCAAGAAGACAAGAAAACATAAATTGATTGTGAGACATTATATAAGGCACAACACACTCAATTGTATCCACAAGATAAAGATTTTTTGGTAAATACAATTTCAACAGATCAACAGTAACATAATGCCATATAGTCAAGCAGATTGGTCAATATATACATATTAATTCTGTAGCCAGGTACAGTGTTACAAAGATCAATCAATAATAGGTGTGAACGTGCATCTTTGTAACCCGATGTGTTTTGTGACATGACGTCACTTCCTCAGAGGTTGATGCACACACAATTGTCTAAAAAGTAGAAAAAGTTTAGGAATACATGACATACATAATAAGATGTATTCTGTCAATGCAAACATTGGGTATCAAACAAGGGGGGACCCATACTTACAAATCTGCAAGACATCACTTGCTCATGGCCTAATGGTGGTCACGTGGAAATGTCTGACCCCCCCCCCATGTCCGATCCCCTCCTCTTCTACAAATGGTACTTTTTTGGGGGGGAGCTCTAGTCACCTAGGTGATCTAAGAGGAAGTTTTCCTCTCCCCCTCCCTCCCCACAGTCATCTAGGACAAGTCATAGGTCCCAAAAGCATGAGCAGTGGCCACCCTGTTGTGAAGCCACAAGCTGTCACAGCCGGGTGCCCACAATTGAGATGCCCAGGAGAGAAGACCGAGAGAAGGGGTGGCTAGGGTGAGCACATCGCTGGATCCTGGGAGAGGTGAGTGTGTGTTTATTAAAAGTCAGCAGCTACAATTCTTCAACTGCCATAATGCTGCACGTGTGATCAGTTAGGACACCAGCCATTGGATGGTTTGACAGCACATCCAATGTGACAGCTACATTTCCTTAACCTCCCTGGCGGTATTCCCGAGTCTGGCTCGGGGTGGATTTTTCATACCAAAAGCGGTATCCCCGAGCCAGACTCGGGCTTGCATTGCAGGATCCAGGAAGAGTTTACTTACCTTGTCCCCTGGATCCTGCGATGTCTCCCCGCTGTGATCGGCGAGCCGCTGTGTCTCGCTCGATTCACAGTGCCGAGCTCCGTTCCCTGCGAGCGTTGCGACGCACGGGGACGGAGTTCGGCGGTAAATTCAAAAGTGAAACACACAGTACAGATACAGTATACTGTAATCTTACAGATTACAGTACTGTATCAAATAATGACACGCCCCCTTTGTCCCTAGTGGTCTGCCCAGTGTCCTGCATGCAGTTTTATATATATAAAAACTGTTCTTTCTGCCTGGAAACTGGAGTTTGTCCATAGCAACCAAAACTGTCTCTTTAACATCAAAAGTGGTTTTAGACCAGCTAGAAAAAAGTGATAATAAATTATAATCACTTGCAGAATTGAGCGATAGTGATTTGTGAGGAGATCCGTCATCAAACACTAAAAGTAACAAAAGCTACAATTCTGCAACTGAGCAAATTTCAGTGTTTTTGATTTGATTACATTATTATATAATTTTTATTATTATTATATTATTATTTGTTATAATTATTTATAGTTATTTATTATATTATAATTTTTTATTTCGTTTTTCAAACTTTATCACACCCGGAATGTCTTCTAGACTCTTGTTTGGACAGATTTAAGTGAACTATTCCTAAGAATTACAGGCCTACAATATAAAACGCCAAATTTCTGTGCAAAATAATGGTACCGCTTTCAGCACCTAAAATCTGAAATAATCATACCGCCAGGGAGGTTAATGTAACAGTTTTTTTTTAACTGTTAAAATTATGGGTTTAATTCTGCTTTAAGGCCCAGAAGCACTGCACTACTCTCCTGTGGCAAGAATGAACGTTTTTGTTCTGGTTCACCATGGTGTGCTTGTGATGCATGGATATTTCTGAATGGAAATCTCTCTCCAATCTCTATATATCTGTTTCAGATTTCTGCTTAATGTTGCAATTGTCTGCCCAGGAATGTAAATGTAAAAACACCATACCCACTGGAGAGCCTTTCATAAATGAGAGACAGCCTAATTTGCACTAGAAATTCACATGACTCTGCTTAATAATCCTACCACAGCATACTTTCTTATGTCCCAGCATCTTGCCTGTAGCAAAATACATGACGCACCCAGTAAAAATGAGCTGGATGGCGGCTGGTGGCCTGATAGAATTTGCACAGAAATTCTACATAGATATGGCTGACAAATTGCTAACTTCATGTAAAGAAAATTGTAACAGTAACGTTTTTATGATGCCTTTTCATGTATCCATTTGATATTCTTCTAATATGTGTATGTTGCTGACAGGCAAAAACTTGCATGGAGTCTATAGAAAGCATACGAAAACTGTAATGGCACAGTCCTACACACAGCAGTCATTATGCTTAGTTTATTAAAGCCAAACTCATTAATGAATGTTGGCAGTGTTTATTCTCTGTTATTGGCAACATGTTGCTCACTAGTGAATCCACATTCACAATGTAATTGCCAAACACTGTACATGCACACCTTTTGCACTGTTTGGCACAGAAGCATGTACACACATGTATACTGGCAAAGTTTGGCTTATGTATCTAAAGCCAAAAGTTTTCTTAGAACTTTGTATGGAGTGTGGAATAATTAGAACCTAAAGCAGACTTGCATTGATGTCTTTGTCCCCACTGGGGCAATTCACCTTCCCTATTTGCCCTAGTGACCATTATCACTGTTATGGAAGTGGTGGCAAATCCAAAATTTAGTTTTTTCACCAGAACAGTAAAGCCTCATACACACGATCGGATTGTTGGCCAACAAAACCGTGGAATTTTGTCCGAAGGGCGTTGGCCCAAATTTGTCTTGCATACACACGGCCACACAATTGTTGGCCAACAATTACGAACGTAGTGACATACTAAACGTACTACGTGGTTTTTCATCTCTTCAGCGCCACCCTTTGGGCTCCTTCTGCTAATTTCGTGTTAGTAGAAGCTTGGTGAGTGTTGATTCGCGCTTTTCATTTCGCACTTTTCATTTCGTACTTTTCAGTTAGTTTCTGAACGGCCGTTTGTCAACCAGCCATTTGGTTGACGATTTGGTATATTTCCTATATTTTTGGATGCATAGAATGCACTTTTTGGTTAAGTTCTATTGGCAGATAGCATGTCTAATTTTATTTGTTTTCTTTTTTTAATGCACAATAAAAAAAATTTGGAGAATAATACTTGGCTATGTGTTTTACTTCAAATGACTGTAGGCAGTTACATTTTAAAAAATACAATGTAAAATTAACAAGGGACACCAACATAGTTGTATCTTAGTTGTATCTTTGATCTTAAAAACTACAGGATAATGGTGTTGTGCTAACTTGCCCAAATAAAAAAAAAAAAAACATAATAATATTATTTTCGATATGACTAGAAAAAAAAAGCTTTTGAAAATTCCTTTGCAATAACTCCATCAGTATTACCAGCAAAGCAGCTTCATTATTATAACATTAAAGAAGAAGATAATATGCGCTGCATTTGGAGATTTCATAATTTACCACGTCATGAATGTTAATTCTCCATTACAAACGCTAGTTTACAAGACCGATCTCTTCTGGCTCGTCCTTGCTTCCAAGCATGCGTGTTTGTACTTTGGACTTTTGTCCGACGGACTTGTGTACACATGATCACAAAATCCGACAACACACATTTGTGGGCGGAAAATCTGAAAACTTGCTAGCCAACATTTGTTGGTGGAAAGTCTGACGACAATTGTCCGATGTCCACCAACAGCCTCGATCATGTGTATGAGGCTTTACAGAGGAACAATCTGTCAGTGGGTGTAATTATTTCAGTAAAAACAGTTTGGATTTCCCCTTAGTTTAGAAAGATTTTCTTTCATTCACAGGTATGATAGGAGGTAAAGGAAATTTCGCTAATAGGACACAGAAAAGAAAAAAAAAAACTGACATGAGTTTTACTCATTCTTAAAACTAAAATATATATTGGCTTTAGATTTATTATATTACAAAAAAGAAAACATTTTACTCACCAAACTAAATCTATTTCTATATGCACACATAGGGGTTGATTTACTAAAACTAGAGAGTGCAAAATCTGGTGCAGCTCTGCATAGAAACCAATCAGCTTCCAGGTTTTTTTTTCAAGGCTTAACTGACAAAGCTCCAGTTAGAAGCTGATTGGCTACTGTGCACAACTGCACAAGATTTTGCACTCTCCAGCTTTAGTAAATCAACCCCATAGGTTTGTTTGTAAAGCCCAACTCCTGGATCCCCCCTGAAGTCCCACAGCTGTATTTATATATTTTTTAATACTTCCCTTTACTGATGTCTTCATGTTGGTCACGTGATGCACAGAATTCTCTTTGGATCTACTCCCAGCAGTGAGTGGCCCTTGATGCAGAGTGAGGCTCTCATTACACTATCTCTGACATTTATAAAGGGTTTTGTAGACACACTTTAGAATTCTGTCACCCCTGCCCAAAAAAATGTAGATGCTTGTAACAGATTCCTCTAACTGTTGGAAACAGAGGCCTTGCTGGTATTAAGTGGGTAAGGGGAATTATAGAGTTGACTGCTTTCAAATATTTAGGTTAAATTACATCATGTTTTGAATATTACTTATTGATCCAAGTAGAAAAAAATGAATACTAATTGCTCCAAATAAATACAAAATAAAAAGTTATTTCCTTTAACAGTAGACTGGTAACACAGATTAATTAAAATTTATATGGAATGCCCCTAATCATATCTGTTTTAATACCATTGTAAATGCAGATTTGAAAGGTTAAATAATTTACCATATTACCAAAGAAAAGTATGTAACCTTAAAATTGCTGCCCAACATTATAAAGATGTGTTCAGTTTCTAAAATTCCAATTCACCTGCCCTGGTTATAGGTTAACATGACCTTAATGAAGTACGCTTGACTTTGTGAGAAATGGTGTGCAGAGTTCCAAGCTGTGTAGATATGTATGTGACATCCAAGGACATAATGCATTTAGTAAATCACTAGAATGTATCTATGTTGTGTTACACAAAATCACAAGTCTGGCAAGCCAGCTTACAACTGTAAATCAGCATTTGAGGCACTACTGAATATTTTATACATGCAACATAAACCTCATTTGCAAAAACTGCAGGGTTATTTTTGATCTGCTACACGGGAAGATCTGTAGTGTAGGAATGTCTGGGACAACAGACAGAGGAAAGCACATAACTAATATAGAATTAAATTAACAAATGCTTATTTTTATACTGTAATTGCACGTTAGTTCACCTAGGCTAGCTTGTACAGTATTGACTAAAGTATAGATATTAAAAACTACAATTGATGGAATACTTTGAGAGTAGTAATTGACTATTGCAAGATCTCTTTAGCAAGGCAACTCCACATGTAAAATAACTTAAAAAGGCGTATGAGAACAGTCATTGTGGTGTAATTTTAAAAGGTGTGGTAAAAAAATAAATAAAAAATAAATAAATAAATAAATAAATAAAAAATGTGATTGATATAAGCAAAATGGGCAGTTTCCGCTTGTTAGCATGCTGCTTATAGAGGCATAGGTGCATCAAATATTCTCATATATTATATTGTGATTTAAAGTGATTGTAAAGGGTTGTTTTTTTTTTCTATAAAAATAACAAACATGTTACACTTAGCGTCTCTGTCTCTGTCTCTGTCTCTGTCTCTCTCTCTCTGTCTCTCTCTCTCTCTCTCTTTAAAAAAATAAGCTCTGTTAGTTGTACTTATCATTTATGTAGTTAATCAGCTACACTATATATTGTTACATTAAAGTTATTAAAGAGAATTGTGTTTTCTTTCAGTTTTATGAAGAAGCTGGAACTTCCTCTGAGATTGATGTACACGGGCACAGATTCACCAGTAGGTAAGCATGCTGTTGGCTTTATTAATATGATAAAAAAACATAATAGATATCATATCTTCAAAAGACCTCTCTACAATATTGAATGCAATGTAAATATTATGTACCATTTAAACCCTGCTAGTGATGGATTATAAAAAGGACAATTGGGAAAGTAGATCAGTACCCAGATCACTGCCGTAAAATCTTTATCAGACAGAATCTGTGGTAAATTGCCTTTAGTGTGTATTGATTTGAATTGTAATTGTGCTGTTTACCCTGACGTTGTTAAGCACTGTGCAAACTGTTGGCGCTATATAAATCCTGTATAATAATAATAGTGCCAACCGAGGATGTTAGTTTTCATCAAGCCTTATCGCCCACACACATGATCAGAAAATTGTATGAAAAATACAGCTTTTGAAGCGATTGTACGATAACATGATTATTAGTACAGAGCTTTTCAGAACATATATATATTGTACATTCACACCACACATTGCGGGTGTGGCTATAAATAGGGATGTGTGATTTTTTTTTGTAGGTGTGGTTAGTAGGGGGTCCCCTGTTTTTATTTTGAAAATCCAGACACCTTATCCTAAAACAGGAACCTATCCCTTGTCATTTACACTAACACACATAATTTAGTATCAAGTATAATCGCATGATCAAGTTGTCCTACTTCCCGTTTTAAATTATTCAGTATTGGAGGAGGGGTCCCTACAGAGAGTGACATTCTTAACACATACTGCAGTCACATGACAATGTAGGTTACTCTGACAAACTCTTAGTAGGCATGACATCAAGTCAACACACCAAACATGACACTAGGTCAATACACCCAAATGGGCAGCACACCAAAAATGGAGCATGCACAATCTGCATGCTTCATTTTCAGAATGTTGAGGTTTTGGATGAGTTGATCTGTACTGACCTACAATCTGTCATTCAAGTAAATACAACTCTTTCTAAAACAAATCTCAAAGCATATCAATGCATAGGTTATATCTAAACAAAGATTATATACGGAGAAAGCATCTATAGTGTTTGCTTGTCTGAATTAAGAGCACCAAGTGTGTTTCCTGTCTGCTGCCTCATTCCTTTGCTTCCAGCATGAGTCAATACTGACAACTTTTCCTGACAAAAGGTGACAGGGGAGGGAGCTCCAGCAGATTGACAGCCCCAGCTCCTGTGTTCTGTGTGATGGGTGGTGTGTCTCTTCCCTCCAATCAGCTCTCAGAGCTCTCCTCACTAAGCTTTGCAGAGTGAAAAAAGAAAAGTGTGTGAGTGTGGCGCTGTCCCAGAGTTGTAAAAGAAATGTCTGCATATATACAATTTTATCCAAAGTGTCACGTGTATATTCCCTTAAGTGAAATATATGGCAGTTATTACCACTCCTGTGGGTTAAAGTGACTAGTGATTTAAACATAAGAAGCATAATGAGTGCGATAAATCGCATCCAAGGTGTCTAGTGCTATATTCCCTCAAAAGGAAAAAACGGTATTAACCACTGCTAGAAGCATGAAGTGGTCTGTGTTTAAACACTAGGAAACACAAAGTTGCAATAAATACATCACACATGACATGCAAAAAATTCTAAAGTGTCTGGTGCTAAATAAATAAATATTAAAATATTGCTCTACAAACGTTGCAAATAACAAAGTGACAAGTGCCCTATAAAGAGGTCACTCTGAAAAGTACTAAACACACGTGCCATGCAAATGGTTCTGTGATAATAAACAGTTCATATGGGTATGTGCCCAGTGCACTATAAGTGAAAAAAGGTGTCCGTTGTAGGATTCCTCAAAGCACACAACAGGTGTTAATCCAGTGCTGGTGTCTCGCGTTGTGATTGTGCAGAGACTCACCAGCTGTATGTCCCCTGCAGGGGTAACGAGTAGTCACAGTATGTGCCACTGTGCAGCAATACTTGGCAAGACCAGGACCAGGATGATATCATAAGGACATAAGAAGAAAGGACTCCATAGTGTGAAACCGTTTAAAAACACTATTTATTAGGTCAGATGAAAAGGGTACTCACATTGTAGTGGAAAAAATGAGCGGTGTACAATGCTTACAAAGTTGTTCCTAAGCGTCAGCTTTGCAGGGAGATGTCATCAAGGCGTTCAGTCAAAGGCCACGCCCTACGTACGTTTCGTCATACGGACTTCTACGGGAGCATGGTCCCTGCATCGTCTCCCCTATCCTTATATGCTGTGCGGTCCGTAGTGCACCTGCATTCCAGCGGCCATATTTGGTATGTGTTTGTGTTCCAGCGGCCATGTTTTTGTGTGTCGGCGGCCAGGGAAAATGGCCGCCGCACATACCCATATGAACTGTTTATTATCACAGAACCATTTGCATGGCACGTGTGTTTAGTACTTTTCAGAGTGACCTCTTTATAGGGCACTTGTCACTTTGTTATTTGCAATGTTTGTAGAGCAATATTTTAATATTTATTTATTTAGCACCAGACACTTTAGAATTTTTTGCATGTCACGTGTGATGTATTTATTGCAACTTTGTGTTTCCTAGTGTTTAGACACAGACCACTTCATGCTTCTAGCAGTGGTTAATACCGTTTTTTCCTTTTGAGGGAATATAGCACTAGACACCTTGGATGCGATTTATCGCACTCATTATGCTTCTTATGTTTAAATCACTAGTCACTTTAACCCACAGGAGTGGTAATAACTGCCATATATATTTCACTTAAGGGAATACACACGTGACACTTTGGATAAAATTGTAGACTTTGGACATTTCTTTTACAACTCTGGGACAGCGCCACACTCACACACTTTTTTTTTACTTTTTCCGCTCATTCCACCCCCTGTGGAGTCAGCATATGTGAGGGCAGCAGTCTATCAATTTAGGTATATACTCCCCACCTAGGCTCCTATTTACACCCATTAGCGCGGACTCCCTATTCTTTCTGTTACAAGCTTTGCAGAGTGTAACTTCAGCTCTCTGCCCCTTTTTTACTGACAGCTCAAACAAGCTGCAGTTTGAACGGATGTAAGGAAGCGATATCTGCAGATAAGCAGGTACAACCTATGTAGGAGGATTTGTTTCATCTCTGTGTATCACATTTATTGGGTATATGGAAGGGTTTACAGCCACTTTAAGTAAAAGAAGATCCTATCTATTAACTTTTTCACACAGTAGATGTTTGATATGTGGTGTAACATTTGAGAGCTTGTTGTAGACCTTTCACTATCAAGAAAAAACAAAAACAAATGTACAGTAATATCAAAGATGAGCAATGTGTTCATAATAAAGATAAAACAAAGGCCATGGGAGATAAACTGATGCACAATATTTATTGTCGCATTGCTGTTGGGAATTCCTGCATGCAGAGCATGTACTTATGCTGGCCATACACTATACGAAAAATCAGCCGAAATTCAGCCATTTAGACAGTTTGTTTGTTTTTCGGCCAGTTAATGGGCACAAAATCTATAATTGTTGGGACGTTTTTGAGACAAAAAAACGAAGGACAACTTTGGAAATTTTCTGCTGATCGAACGATAAATTGAAAGGTTAATGTGTTTCCCGTCCAAACTGTCTGCACTAGGTATATGTAAAAAAGCAAACAAAAAATGCATTCATTTATGTCCACTGAACAATTTATCGGTCATTACATAATGGCACTATCGTTTGCGCTCACGGCTGAAATGTTCATTTTTCTAAAATGGGCGATTTTTCGTATAGCGTATGGCCAGCATTAGTGCCATTATCTGTGCTGTGAATGTCCTTGTAGACATATCCCTATCAGTTTCAATTTGGTAGGTTCCTTTCATTGTATAACATTTTGCATTTCAAGGATTTTTCCTATGGGTATCATGCAAAAAGCTGCAGTATTTATATAACATTCAGATTAACCTTGTCTGATGGAAACAATTGTACCTTTTCACAAAAGCCACCTCCTCACTTTGTAGGGAAATTTTCACTTTGCACGGGAATTCTCCCTTAACTTGAATGTTGTAAAAAATCACTTTACAAAGAATACCCAATTATGTGCAAGGAAAATATAAAAATAAGATATTTTTGCATGTACAGTACATGATTGGTTGATGGAAGTCAGCAGAGCTTCATCTCATTTGCTTAGCTTAGGAAAAATCCCCTTGCAAAGTAAACAGCATATTTGCCTTAAATGAGTCAACCCTTATGGGTCTAATTTACTACAATACGTGGATATATGAACAATGTTTTTATTTATTTTTTATTTTGTTTTTATTCATATTGAAAATGGGCACGTGCTTATAAGAGTCTTGTAGCAATAAAGTTGTAATACAGTTCTATTTGAGAGCAGGCAGATAATTGTATAAATACAAAGTTACTTATGCCATGTTCAATCTTCAGTTACACAAACTTATCCAAAGATTTGACATTATTCCAAGATGAGTGGGTGTGTATATACTGTGTATGTATATATTCTCATATGGGAAAGTCTTAGCTCAATGGTAGAGTTGTTTTTTTAGTGAGTTATGCCAGTCTGAACTTGTGGCTTAAGAGCTTTATAGAAAAATAAAAGTTCAACACATCCATTGCTCATGTAGGGGATTTACGTTTCACACAAAAACAAAAAATGCTCTTGTCTCTGGTCTCTCAGACCTGGCCCCCCTGTGTTTTCCTGGCTCACACAGCCTTTAGCTACAGCCCCCAGCTGTACAAGTCCACTTCTGGTCTCTGAGTAGGGGTTCTCCAGATACCCCAAGCTCTCTCACTCTTTTGAGACGTACAGACTCCCTCTGGTCTCCTGGATTTGCCAGTCACCTCAGCTTTCTTAGTCTCCCCAGGCTCCCCATTGCAGCTGTTCCAACTCTCCCAACCCTGTGAGCAAGGAATCTTCTCCCAATCATTGGGTGCAGTCTCTTGGCAGGAACACGCGTCCCTCTTGGGTGGAGCGCACAGCTCTCTTGTGACAGGGCTATGTCACCAATTGGGAGAATTGAGCTAAGATCAGGTCTGGCTTATAACTATATGAACGATAAGGATATGACAAAGAGATGTCTCCAAAAGAATAGCCATTAATAAGATAAACCACAGAGTATCAAAAATGAGAAAATACTTTATTGAAAAAATTCAGCCATAAGATTATTCCATTAAGGGTATAATGACACCATACTAGTGAGACCCCCCCCCTGTACCCAGTTAAAATTACAATTAAAAATTGACAACCTTGTCCCAATATGGCGCCAGACTCAACACACCCCACACACACACTCATGCGTATCCAATAAGGAAGGACTGGAATTGCTAAGATGACTTTTGTTTGGTTGTACAGTCTACACCCAGCATGTCCTATATAGGACTTCTTGTGCAGTGGTTGTATAGATAGATTCAGGTGAACAGATATATAAGTCACTTATGATGGAAAAGCACTAATATATGTAATCTTGGACCCGTTAAGCGAATTTCATATGTCAGCGTATAGCATATAAACTATGGAATAGATTAGCCAATGTTCATGCTGGAGTGAAAACGGGAGAATATATCTTTCTCAGTACACATTGGTAACTCAGTCCAATCCTATGTAAAAGTGGCTATCAGTAATGCCTTTATATACTTCACAAATCAGCATGATAATGGTATGACAGGCTGAGAGCCCGACAAGAGAGTATAATAAGGGCAGGATAAGAAGATATTGCCCGGAGGCTCTCACCACTTCATGGATTTAACTGAGATAAGGCTGGCATATAGACTGTCTTCCTTTCATGGATGCTGTGACCAGCTTGTTTGGTGGTTCCTCTGTATAAACTCGTATGGCTTCATCGGCTCAGTTGTTTGAGTGGCAGCTTAACGCTAGACATCCGGTCAAACGTAAAATACGTCGTATAGAGAGACCTATAAGTGAGTGTGCCGTCAATTCATCCAGTCCGTCCAAGCGGAAGAAGCGGCTCAAAGTTGCGCGCTCCTGCTGGAACGCATAGTGGAGTGCAAGGTGGAGATGGCGCTGCCTATGTCATCTTATAACTAATCTGCACACGTATGCATTCACAGGACCTGCAGGTCTTCACCAAGATCCAGACACAGGATTGAAGGCTTTATCCCACCCAAGATACTTTGAAGCCTTCAAGCTCCAGACCCCGATCTGGGGTTACATAACACAGGGAAAGCTGTACAAATAGTTTTCTCTGCTCAAAAACAATGTTTTGTAGCTTCGCCTTGTACCTTGATGTGAATCCTGTGTGCATTCCTCCTATACTTAGTGTGGCAGGGCCTTGCACTGTCACACAATACATACAGTATACATAATATACCACGTGAAATGTGTGTATCATTCTGTTAGCATGGCTAATTTTAGATTTGGAATGCTTCTTTTGAGACCTGCACTATAGTGAGTATGATCATCATGCAGCATATTGGTAGTTTTTACTAATGTAGGTTCAATGCCACTTTAACCACTTCACCACTCCCTATAAACTTAAGCTCCGGAAGGTTTTACCCACTTCATGACCAAAGCATTTTTTGCTATTTGGCACTGCGCTACTTTAACTGGCAATTGCGTGGTCATGCAGCACTGTACGAAAATTAAATTTATATAATTTTTTTCACACAAATAGAGATTTCTTTTGGTGGTATTTGATCACCACTGGATTTTTTTTTTTTTAATATATACATGAAAAAAGACTGAACATTTTTTTTAAAAAACCCAATATTTTCTACTTTCTGTTATAAAACATATCCAATAAAAAAATAAAATTTCTTCAAAAATTTAGGTCAAAGTGTATTCTGCTACATGTCGAGGACACCAGTCCTATGAGGTGGTAAGAGAGGAAGGAAGCTGAAAAGAAATCTAAGACATCTAAGAAAGATAGAAGAGTCAGGGTAAGACCAAGTGAACAAGATTTTGGTACTTACACGTATGAAACTAAATCTACAGATAAAAAAAGTAACAAGAACACTGCAATCACTAAGCTCTGGGTAAAATACTCAAGTGCAACTTCTTTTGCAGTAGTCAATTTGCCTTTAGAAAATAAACCCCATTCTGTACATTTAAAGAAGACTTTATGCACTACTATGTGTGTCAGCAATCATGGGCAAGAGTAATTATTTAAACATGATTTTTTTTCTACTTATACTGTATAGCTTTACATTTGTCTTTAACAATATTGGCATACCTGGCAACTTTTGAAAATCGTAATTTCTGAGATGAAGTGACTGGTGGGTGTGGCCAAATTATACTTAATGGGAAGAACTTCTGTCTGAAGTCCACAGTAAAAATACAAAACTAACTACTTCCCATCCGGGCCAATTCTGGCACTTCGCTCCTACATGTAAAAATCATATTTTTTTCCCTAGAAATTATTCAGAACCCCCAAACATTATATATGTTTTTTAGCAGAGACCCTAGGGAATAAAATGGCGGTTGTTGCAACTTTTTATGTCACACAGTATTTACGCAGCGATTTTTCAAACAAGTTTTTTTTTTGGAAAAGAAGCAGTTTCATGAATAAAAAAAAAAAAAACAGTAAAGTTAGTCCAATTTTTTGTATAATGTAAAAGATGATGTTACGCCGAGTAAATAGATACCTAACATGTCCCACTTTAAAATTGTGCACACTCGTGGAATGGCGCCAGACATTTTTACAGGTTACATGTTTAGAGTTAGAGGAGGTCTTGGACTAGAATTGATGTTTTTGCTCTAACGCACGCGGCGATACCTCACATGTGTGATTTGAACACAGTTTACATATGTGAGCGCGACTTACGTATGCGTTCGCTTATGTGCGCAAGCATGCGGGGACAGGGCCGCTTTAATTTTTTTTATTTTTTAAAAAAACATAAACATCTCATGTAATAGGAATAGTCCGTGACAGGTCCTCTTTATGGGGAGATGTCATTAAAACCCCACATCTCTCCTCCAAGCTGGAAAAGCTGAGGTAAGAAAGAAAGAAAAAAAACTCAGCCTTTCCAGCCGAATCCTCGGCATTGTTTACATCCGCCAGCCCAGACGTGACATCATAACAAAATCTCTATGGTAAACTTGCAGCGGATTCTTTCTCCAGTTTGCCGATCGTACCTGCGAGCTCGAAGATGCATTGGAGGGCAGCAGGATTGGGAAACATCCTCTCCTGCCGCCAGTAAGAACGATCAAGTGGCTGAACTGCCGCTATGATTGTTCTTATGGTGCACAGAATCACTGGCTGAAAAAGATGATATCTAGATGATGCCTGAAGCTGCAGGCATCATTCAGATGTCCCCACTCAAAGTCCATGACGTCACATGACGTACCTTGGGCGGGAAGTGATTATTATAAAAAAACACAGGATTGTTTTATAGCCTACAACATATCTTCCCTACTAAGGAAATCCCTGGTGTCTTGTATGTCCCCATGTTGAAATCTGATCAATGGTCTGTTGATGAGATACTGATGAAGAGAGTAATGAAGTATGTCCTAATCACAGAATCCTGCTTAGCCAGCATATGTTCATACACTCCAAAGTAAAAAAAAAAAGCTTGTTTGAAAATTCATTGTATATCTGGTGTAACCTGTTTGTATATCTGCACATTTTACACACACAGTAAATACTGTAAAGATATGATTTTATTGCTCACAGACGATCAATGTGATGGCTTTTGTTCATATGTTTTAAAAATTAAACCTTATTTGTGATTGAAGTTATACTAAACACACACTGTTTAATTTACAGTACCCTTTCTCTTTCTGTATATGGAAGATGACACTGTAATTATTTTAATAATAAAAAAAAAACCTTATTTCCTAATAGTTATACAGCTGTCACATGACCCAGCTCTTTCCTAGCCTGTTTGCAGGTATGCAGTGGCAGGAGGAGCTTCTTCTTTGGAATACAGAGTAAAAATAAATAATTAATATAAAAATAATTATAATCTTAATAAACTGTTTTAAATTGTCATACAAATATATATTTGAAATCAAATCTTTATTATTTTTTGACAATAACATGGTGTGCATGGATTTCTCACAGGCACAAGCTGTGCCACACCCCTCCAGACTGTGTCTTAGAATAACAGGGAAGTGAAGCCTCCATCAATCAAGATGTAATATCCCACCCCCATTGCATTTAGCTGGTTAATGAACATGGAGGAGGAGGAGGGAGGGAGGAGTGGGCTGCCATTTACCACTGTGTATATGCCCACATGTATGACTCTAAAGTTACAGAGGCTGCTCACATGTGATAGAGAGGAAATGCTCAGGGTAAAAATACACTGAAAACTTAAGTGCAGGTGCACTAGCTGCCAGCACTGCTCTGCAAAATCCCCAACTGCAGTGGGGACATGGATGGGGGGGGGGGGGACCGAGAACAACAGGATCAACCAGATTTTTTTCAGAATACTGAAAACATATCTTATAATGACTGAGTGGTTATGAACAGCATGTAATACAGCATTTATTGATGGCTTTTAATGATATGACACTTTAAAGTGTAATCTGTGGTGTTGATAAGCAATACACATTCCAGTTTTCTTTGGAATTGTTTTTTTTTAATACTTAGCTGATTTTACATAATTAGAAACATGGTCGCATCTGTGAGCGTTGCTATGCTATGACACAATATAGTATATCTCAGATCATAAGTGATCTGAGAAAGACTACATTCTGTGCTGACAGCTCAATTCATTGTCCTTCAGTGGCCCTAAATTCAGAATTTCTGTTATGCAAAAAAGGAATGTCTGCACAATGAAAGGCAGAAAATCTAATAAACATTGTTTGGTTCACATTTCAGATACTCGTATCCAGTTCTTTGTATACATTTCCTTGGATTCAAAGCTAAAATATTAAATACATCCTGGACTTACGGTTTTCCATTTGGAGTATTATGCTAATAAAATGTAGTCGGCACATATGGGTTGATTCAATAAAGCAGTGTAAAAAGTAATGATGATCTACATCGTACCGTAATCTGCAGTAAACAGCGAGGGGATAAAAAAAATTTCCAGTCTTTCTTGAGCTGACCACAATTATCCTGGAGTTCAATAAAGCGCATCTCTATACATCATGCACTTCATAAGGTAGTTTATCAGTTCTCCAGAAGATCTATATATAAACAACAGACTACACAGGAACTAGCCAATAAACTCCAGTGCCTTTATGACTTAAAATTGGTCTTTTGTCATAGCGATAACCAGGGCCGTTTTTAAGGCAGGGCAAAAGGGGCAGCTGCCCCTGGCCCCAACATTATTGTGGGGTCCAAAGCAGCTACCTCATGCTTGGTAACTATCCAAGTTTAAATTCCCTTCTCCCTTGAAGTTTTAATCCCGTGCTGTGTCCCGATATCTCATTGTGAAGTTCTGTTACTAATGCTGCCTAGCTCTGCCCTATTGCCATGTACAGGTGACTCACCTGCAGACCCTGTGTTTACATGTAAATAACTGGAATTCATCTGTAAATAGTGTCGGTATTAATATGTAAATAGCTGAGGACCGACAGCATTGGTATGTAAATAGAGGCGGCATTCATATGTATCTCATGCCCCCCTGAGGTCATATTCACCACAATCTCTGCTAAATGCTGCCCTCTGGGGAGGTAAAGGGGCATGCTTGAAAGTCCTGCCTACAACTGTGGTCATTAAGCCTACCATCAGCCTGTTGTGCAAAAAAGTAAGCATATTGGAGGTGGAACCCTTTTTCAAAATAATATGGTGCCACGCCAATTTTTTTTGAATGCCCTTGTAGCCAGTTTTCAATCCATGAATAGATTTTTTTAGATTGCAATCCATAATGTAAAGTTGACATTTCTGACTTTATTAAATATCATCATGATGTGAGCAAGGATAGCGCATGTATCTCTCTGGATTATCCTTATCAGCCTTGTCTTGAAGGATTTGAGATAGTTATCAATTCCAAGTTGTTCAAATGTGAGCTCTGACAGCTTGTAGACAACCTTCAAAATCTCTGCTGCAAGCAAAAGCACCAGTAAAATATCATTTTATTTCCTCTGGAGTTCTCCTAGTATACAACATTTAAGTCATTTCCATGAACATCTTGCTTCAGAGTCATGGCATATAACTCTGCCACAAAAAAAGAATGCCTAATTTGAAATTATTGGGCAATCGTTTCAAGTGGATTACATTTAATGACTTTTTAAAGCTCTTTTTTTTTTCCTGTAAACAAAATTTCAGCTATAAGTGAAGAGTGAATTGTTGATTTAGACGCAGACTTGTAGCACACTAATGGAATCTCCTCTCCCATGGGCCAGTTTTTTTCAGAAGGGGAGCCTTGCTCTCAGACCTGACCTAGAGCACTCTTTCTGGTGAAAAAGTGGTATTGCAATTTGCATAATTCATATATAAAGAAAGCTGGAAGCACTTGGTAATAGCCTATGGATCTAACTGTTTACCAGGGAAGAAGCTTTTAATGCTGAAAATGCACATTTAAGAAATTCAGAAAACAGGAAGCACATATTTTTGCACTATTTGTTTAAAGATAAACTGTAATGGTTTTTAGTCAAGTGTATGTCCAGACAAAACTTTCTTTGCTATCCAATGCTCTGGAGAGATTTCCCTTTGCTTATTTTCCCAGCGATACAGTTTCACCAGGCAAGAAGTAAAGGAAAATTGCTCCAAGGAAATAAGGCAATAACATTTTATTTTAAAGTAGAAGAATGCTGAACTGCTTTTTATTGACGTCAGAGTCCCTATTAGACTTTCTCTTGCTTTTAGTTTGGTGAAACCGTTGTCACCATCAAAGTAAATGAAGAAAAAAAAAACAGACTTTACAATCACTTTAATATGTATGGAGTCTCCACCAATCTCTGAGTAGACAAGGCCCAGAAGGTGGCGAAATAGGCCATAAATGTTCAGGAGTTTGGCAGTGAGAGAGCAGAGTCCAGGGTCCTGTTGCCTGGAGGGGACCCCGGTGCTGTGGGGGCTTTGCCCCTGGGCAGAAGGAAGGACAGGAGAGAGCAGGTGGAAGAGAAAAGGAGCAGTTGAAGTCTTACACCCTTTCCAGCCTCAGATGGACTTAGGTGAACCCTTATGCCCTGTACACACGGTCGGATTTTCCGAGGGAAAATGTGTGATAGGACCTTGTTGTCGGAAATACCGACCGTGTGTAGGCTCCATCGGACATTTTGCGTCGGAATTTCCGACAAACAAAATTTGAGATCTGGATCTCAAATTTTCCGACAACAAAATCAGTTGTTGTAAATTCCGATCATGTGTACACAATTCCGACGCACAAAGTTCCACACATGCTCGGAATCAAGCAGAAGAGCCACACTGGCTATTAAACTTCATTTTTCTCAGCTTGTTGTACATGTTGTACGTCACCGCGTTCTTGACATTCGGAATTTCCGACAAGATTTGTGTGACTGTGTTTATGCAAGACAAGTTTGAGCCAACATCCGTCGGAAAAAAAACATGGATTTTGTTGTCGGAATGTGCGATCGTGTGTATGTGGCATAAGACTAAAGAAGAAAGTTTTGGCTAGACATTTACCTTAAAACACTTTGCATTCATTATAACAGAAAACTGTATTATTTTTTTCAATTTGCGATCCTGGATGAGTAAACAGATAAATAAATATAGAAACAAGTGTTGAAGCACCACTGTAGCTTTATTCTTTATATTTTTTTTTAAATAAAATAAAAAAAATTGAAAATCTGCCCTCACTGCAATACTTACCCTATATCCAGTAAAATCCAGTCCCCTTCTGAATTGAAGGATGCCCAATGTCTTTGAACCCTCTTCCTGTAACCACTTGCCACCAAATCACGTACATGTACGTGATTAACTGCAAGTGGTTATACTGGGCTTATGGCTGCAGCTGTCATCCATAATCCCAGTATTGTATTCTTCAGCCAATGATGCTCTCTAAAAGAAAAGCAATCCTAGCAGCTAATTAGCAGCTGAATTGCCTTTTCAAGCGGTGGAAGGGGGTCTCCGCCCTCGGGTGCCTCTTCGGGCTCTCCTGTCCTGGCAGGGAGCCCAGGATCCAAATTGGCAGTTGCGCTGGCTTACAGTAGAGGTGTTTGGGGACCTCGATGGGGAATTTTCATCACTTCCAGTTAGGGGAGATATTAAACATCGCCTTTTTTTATGGAAAGCATGAGATCAGTGTTTTATTTAGTTTTTTATATCATGATTTCAAGGGTAGAGGAGAGATCTGGGGTCTTATAGACCCTAGATATCTCCATAAAGAGGGCCTGTAAAGCTTTAATTCTATCGCAAGGGATGTTTACATTTCTTGTGACAAAATAAAAGCGATCAAAACAAATTAAAGGGACAGTGTAAAAAAAAAAAAAAAAAGTTAAGTAAATATAAGTAAATGTTAAGTAAATGTTATATATGGTATAAAATGTTTGGCAGTTCTATGTAGTTTTCTAGCAAAGAATACAGATTTTTACTTGTAAATAAAAAGTGTCTGAAAAGGCCTGGTCTTCAAGTGGGTAAGCCCAGGGCACCAAGCACATTCTTCCCAGGGGCAGGTCGTAAAGCCTCCTTAAGTTCACTTGAGGTAGACACAAGGTGTAGCAATGGACATTTAGAACTCCAGCAATGCCCCTGGTGGTTTCTAAAGCAAATTCCTCTACTTTACAAACCATGATATTAATATACAGTATCTCACAAAAGTGAGTACACCCCTCACATTTTTGTAAATATTTTATTATATCTTTTCATGTGACAACACTGAAGAAATGACACTTTGCTACAATGTAAAGTAGTGAGTGTACAGCTTGTATAACAGTGTAAATTTGCTGTCCCCTCAAAATAACTCAACACACAGCTATTAATGTCTAAACCACTGGCAACAAAAGTGAGTACACCCCTAAGTGAAAATGGCCAAACTGGGCCCAAAGTGTCAATATTTTGTGTGGCCACCATTTTTTTTCCAGCACTGCCTTAACCCTCTTGGGCATGGAGTTCACCAGAGCTTCACAGGTTGCCACTGGAGTCCTCTTCCACTCCTCCATGATGACATAATGGAGCTGGTGGATGTTAGAGACCTTGCACTCCTCCACCTTCCATTTGAGGATGCCCCACAGATGCTTAATAGGTTTTAGGTCTGGAGACTTGCTTGGCCAGTCCATCACTGTTACCCTCAGCTTCTTTAGCAAGGCAGTGGTTGTCTTGGAGGTGTGTTTGGGGTCGTTATCATGTTGGAATACTGCCCTGCAGTCCAGTCTCCGAAGGGAAGGGATCATTCTCTGCTTCAGTATGTCACAGTACATGTTGGCATTCATAGTTCCCTCAATGAACTGTAGCTTCCCAGTGCCGGCAGCACTCCCACCACCATGCTTGACTGTAGGCAAGACATGCTTGTCTTTGTACTCAACTGGTTGCCGCCACACATGCTTGACGCTATCTGAACCAAAAATGTTTCTTTTGGTCTCATCAGACCACAGGACATGGTTTTAGTAAACCATGTCCTTAGTCTGCTTGTCTTCAGCAAACTGTTTACGTGTTTTCTTGTGCATCATCTTTAGAAGAGGCTTCCTTCTGGGATGACAGCCATGCAGAACAATTTGATGCAGTTTGCGGCTTATGGTCTGAGCACTAACAGGCTGACCCCCTACCCCTTCAACCACTGCAGCAATGCTGGCAACACTCATACGTCTATTTCCCAAAGACAACCTCTGGATATGATATGATGTGCACTCAACCTCTTGGAAAATAATGGCGGCCACACAAAATATTAACACCTTGGGCCCAATTTGGAAATTTTCACTTAGGGGTGTACTCACTTTTGTTGCCAGTTGTTTAGACATTAATGGCTGTGTGTTGAGTTATTTTGAGGGGACAGCAAATTTACACTGTTCTACAAGCTGTACACTCACTTCTTTACATTGTAGCAAAGTGCCATTTCTTCAGTGTTGTCACATGAAAAGATGTAATAAAATATTTACAAAAATGTGAGGGGTGTACTCACTTTTGTGAGATACTGTATATTAAAACTATACATTTTTCATGTAACTCACCATTGTACTACTTAGCCTCCTAGTATTTGCATGATCTGGTAAAGCTATGCTGTTAGACTAGAACTAGAATAGGGTGCGCTTTCCTACGCACCAAAAGGCCACTTAACTAAAACTTAACCTTTATTGTAAATCATAAAAAGTATGTAAATGACCAAGTATACTTATAGGATGAGGTCAATGCTATTATATATAAATCAACATTCTATCTCTATGTGGTAATATTAACATCTACCAAGTTTGGTTTCTGATATATACATATAGAATATGAGGGCTATAATCTCCTCCTTTCATCAATATAAAGGCTCCAGGCTATATAGAGGATATGCAAATTTAAGGTCAACTCACCAACACCACCTGGTATCAAGAGATGGGGGGTATATCTGTCTCTCCTCCCATCTATTGGCCACATATAAAAATGAGATGAACAGAAAAAGAGAACGTATGCTAGTAAATACTGTCTTACTAAAGATATGGGCTATCTATCTTCTGCCTTATGAAATTGTCTATCTCTCAGATATGTAATACGTGTGCACTCATCCATGTGGACACAAATAAGCACTGATGGATGAGCCCCATATATCACCATATCCACAAAAAAGCTTTTCTCTTAATCAAGACTGCATTGACACAAGGCATATCTCACCCCACAAAAAAGAAAACTGGAGGGGAGGGGGGAAAGAATGTGTCAGGACAAAAATGTAACCACGTGAACCTAAATGAAAATAAAGTCAGAAGATGCTCCCAAAATCAAATCACCAAACAACCAATAGTAGCTGACTGTCACGTAGTGAAAAGAAAATGGTGTCTCTTGTTTGTAGTCCCTATCTTTATAACCTGACCATCTAAAATGGCCGCCGCACATGCTCTTTGGTGAGGGGAATTCTATCACCATCTTGACTTATTATTGATAGCTCCTATGCCATATATCATTGTTATGTACATATATAAAATTCCTTTTGAGCAAATAGGGATATAAAATGAATGTAGATTATTTCCCTTTCATAAATACCAATATGATCCATACAAATATTAATATTAAATATTAGAGATTTTAGTCATGTATGAAAGATAGAAATATAAAGCCTTCATTAAGACCAGATGGCGCTCCAGATTTGAGACAAAAGATCCATCTCGCTTCCAACTTCAAAAGATGTTTAGCCAGGCCACCTTTCCTTGATCCCATTTTAAATTGTTCTATGGCCCAAAATTTTAATACCTCAGCTTTTCCACCATGTTTTTCAAGGGCATGCCTAGCAATTGGTCTCTTTTTTGTGCAATGACATTAACATGCTCCAATACTCTGCGTCTAAATTGGCGAATTGTTTTTCCCACATACAAAAATGGGCATGGGCATCTCATAACATAAATAATGCCCTCTGTACTACAATTAAATAATGATTGTATTTTAATAATTTCTCAATCTTTTTTGGATTCTCAAATTCTTTAACAGTGGGAATATAAAGGCATGCCTTACAGTATTCATATCTGTGGCTACCTAATGGTTTTTCCGGCAGCCATGTGAATGACTTTTCTTAGACAGTTCCTAAATGACTATGCACTAGCATGTCTCTCAGATTTCTACCTCTTCTGTATGTGATCATGGGGCTTTTCGGAAGGATTTTAGGTAGAACTTTGTCATTGTGTAGCACGTCCCAATATTTTTTACTGACATTTAAAATTTTACCAGATCGATTTGAGTATGTCCCTATAATACGCATGCCTGCATTATCATCAGTATTGGTCTGTTTTTCATCAAGTAAAGTATCCCTTGGGACAGTGATCACCTTTTTCATATGACTTTCTTAAGTATGACTATGCACTAGCATGTCTCTCAGATTTCTACCTCTTCTGTATGTGATCATGGGGCTTTTCAGAAGGATTTTAGGTAGATCTTTGTCATTGTGTAGCACGTCCCAATATTTTTTACTGACATGTAAAATTTTACCAGATCGATTTGAGTATGTCCCTATAATACGCATGCCTGCATTATCATCAGTACTGGTCTGTTTTTCATCAAGTAAAGTATCCCTTGGGGCAGTGACACCTTTTCATATGACTTTCTTAAGTCATTGAGATTATAACCTCTACTACTGAACCTCTCCACCAATTGAAGAAAAGCTATGCGGTTAGTTACCACAACCAAGTATGGTACATACACAAAAAGAAAATAATAAGTTAATATCCAGTAAATCGCCATACAGAAAAGCCGCGTACACACGATTGGATTTTCCGTCGGGAAATGTGTGATGACAGGCTGTTGGCGGAAAATCCGACCATTTGTTCACTCCATCGGACAATTGTTTTCGGATTTTCCACGCACAAATGTTGGATAGCAAGCTTTAAAATTTTCCGCGGACAAATGTCTGTTGTCGGGCGTGTGTACACAAGTCTGTCGGACAAAAGTCCAAATTACAAACAGGCATGCTCAGAAGCAAGGACGAGCCAGAAGAAGTCGGTCTTGTAAACTAGCGTTCGTAATGGAGAATTAACATTCGTGACGCAGCAAATTATGAAATCTCAAAATGCAGCGCATATTATCTTCTTCTTTAATGTTATAATAATTAAGCTGCTTTGCTGGTGATACTGATGGAGTTATTGCAAACAAATTTTCAATGGCTTTTTTTTTCTAGTGATATCAAGAATAATATTATTATGCTTTTTTTTTTTTGGGCAAGTTACCACAACACCATTATCCCGTAGTTTTTAAGATCAAAGATACAACTGTGTTGGTGTCCCTTGTCAATTTTACATTGTATTTTTTAAATGTAACCGCCTACTCCCAAACTGTCATTTGAAGTAAAACACATAGCCAAGTATTATTCTACACATTGTTTTTATTGTGCATTAAAAAAAGAAAACAAATAAAATTTACATGCTATCTGCCAATAGAACTTAACCAAAAAGTGCATTCTATGCATCCAAAAATATAGAAAATATAACAAATCAAATCATTATTATTCAACCAAAAAATAAAATAAAAGCCTCATGCATGTGTCCTGCTTCTTAATATAGGGGGTCAACAATGCCAAGAGTTGGTGAAAGCAGGGGTCCGTAATCAGGAGATAATTCTGAAAATCTTCTGGATTATTCTCCTGGAGCTCCCGCAACAAAGGCATATGACATAATTTGTCACGATTAATAAAGCAACCAATTTTTGGTCCAAGAAATCCTCCTCCTCCTGTTCCTGGACTGGACTTGGGTCAATAACTCCAAGGACAATAATAAATAACACGTTATCTCCTCCAATTCCCAAACATGTCTGGTTGATAAACGGCTGTTCAGAAGTTAACTGAAAAGCACGTAATGAAAAGCGCAAACTTAAAAGCGCGAAATGAAAAGCACAAATCAACACTCACCAAACTTCTACTAACATGAAATTCGCAGAAGGAGCCCAAAGGGTAGCGCTAAAGAGCTGAAAAACCACATAGTAGGTTACTACGTTCGTGTTTGTTGGCCGACAATTCCTTGCCGTTTGTATGCAAGACAGGCACACGTCTTCAGGCAAAAGTCCAAGGTTTTGTCTGTGGAAAATCCGATCGTGTATACGAGGCTTTAGTGTATTTGTGTTTGTAAGGCACATCTGGAGGCCTTTTTCAGCTCCTGGTCAATGGTAGCTGCCTTGGTGATCTAATAGCTCTTAAAAACTCTCACCTAAAGAAAGGAAATCTGTAAAACACCATTTCTTTTTTCAATATATCTTTGAGAAAAATAAAATTGTGACAATATATAGGCAAAATTGTGTTCTCTGGATCTGCTTTTATGGTAGTGCGGAATTAAATTAACCACTAAACAATAATTAGCATTGATTTTTGAACTACATTAATAAAAATGTTGTTTTAATCCTGTGTGTCCTGGTATAATTTTAATGAGAAATAAGCAGTGAAAGATGTGGTAATGAAAAGCTTATGCTGCATGCTGTTGGGTACACAATGTGCTGTTTTAGAATAAAAAGCGCTGTATAAGAGGGCCCTCTCTGTGTATTATCCCTCTGCTTTCATTGATGGATTTCATATGGCTGTGAACTGCACATTAGGTCCTGCATTCAGAACTCTCATTAAAATGCATTTGGTCCAGCAATCAGTTGGAGTCTGCTGCTAATATGTTAAGCAATTAAATGCAGTTATCTCCTCTTTTGTTTTCTTTGTTTAGGTATTTATTTATGTGAATAAAGGGAGCGCTGGAAACTGCTGCAAGAGAATTAACCATTTCTTCTACTGGCTCTGGGGTGGACCGCTTATGAAACAGAAGACAGACCAGCCTTAGTGAATGCTGTAAGTGGGCTAGGTCACGTTTTCTTCTTGTATGAGCATCACTAAGAATTGAATACTTGTTTTCAGTATTATAGTGTTAGATGAGAAAATGTACACAGAACTAGATTTTGCACAGCGATCAAAAAACCTCACCTGCATAGAATGCAATTATATTGGTGAAGATTGGGTGCCCATCATTATTGCAGTTGAAGTTTTCACTTAGTCCAACTGCAAAGTCCCACAAACACTTGTTGAGCCTGCTAGCGAATTCCACCTAATGCATCTTCCTTTGATGGTGGCAACAATGCTACACTGCTCCTGAATTCAGAGCTTCAAGTTGCTACTCTCATGTAAACTGATTGCACTACAGTGGGCTGAAAAAATGTTGGGGGGGGGGAGATTAGCTATCAGCAGTGTCACTACTAATTTACAAGTCTACAGCTTGTCAGTTAGCGCCTGACCACACCAACTACTGACCACTTCTTTCTGGATTGACACCACTGCCTCTGTTGCTGAAAATGTCCCACTGCAATCTGCAATGTCACCTGAGACACAAATGATTGAGGATTTGGCTTAGTCAGGAAAGGTAAAAAACGTTTTTTTATTTATTTCACAAGGCTGTGCATCACATAGTTGCGGGATTTGCTACTTTCTTGGACTGTCATACAGAAGCATTAAAGGTTTATTTCACCTTTCACAAAAAAATGAAGGGGTGAACCTACTCACAACACCCTTTCCACCCCTCAGGTTCCTGCTGCATGTACACTATATGATCCCCATCTTTTACTGCCATAACAATCTGGCACTTTAAAACATTATTACACAATCTCTGGAGGCTGTGTAACAGCATAATGCAAGCAATTGGTCAGTGCTGGTCATGTGATCGCACAGGCCAATGAGAATACTTTTGAGGCTTCTTTCTCATTGTTCAGCTCTGGCCATCTGATCATGCTGATCTCATTGATCAGCATGGTCAGATGGCCAGAGCTGAACAATGAACACTCATCAACGCAAGCAAAATTTTGCTATACAGCCTCCAGTGTTGTTTTGTGACGTCTTAAAGTGCTGGACTGTTATACTGTCTGGAGAGGGCAACAGATGGGGATTTTGGAGGATGTGGTTAGTTTTTTTTTTTTTTCATTTTTTGTGAGAAAGTGAACTAACCCCTTAAGTTGTACTTTAAGTGAAAGTAAGCATCAGCTGATCTACTAAAAATCCTTTTATGTCTCATTTTGATCACTTATGACTTTAACACTTTTCACCGATTAAGTATAAGTACAAGGTCATTTGGTAACAGAAAGATCTGCATGAAAAGATAAACCGACCCAAAAAAAAAAATTACTATACAGTTATCATTTTTTGTAACCATTTTCTTTGCCTTGACATATTCTTCAATGTGTAAACCTTTCTTACCATGTACAATCTTTGGTGTAGGGGCCTCTATTATGACTCCATAATTAACAGGTAAATTGCAGTGAAAACCCTGCTATCTGGATGATATAGTATACAGTAGTTGTGGGTGTATATCCTGAACCTTCACTCTTTGACAGAAATGGTAACTGGAGTCACAATATAAATTTGCAACAGGTGCCCAGAAACATAAGATGACTTTTCAGTTCTGCCACTGTGGGTTGAGTTGTGTACTTCTGTGTGTATCAAAGGGATCTATAACTATGTATCAAGTGTTTCCTATGTCATAGGCCCTGCCCAGGACATGTTGCCGCACAGCTCCTCTTCTTTGCCTCTGCTCTCTCACTTGCCACATTGAAACCTATGTTACTTAGCCAAGTAAAAACATACCATAAAGAACAAAACTGCTTACTTCCCTTTGCCAAAAAGAAAATTTGCTTCGTCAGAATTAAGTTCCTTAAAGATCATGTTATAAGAATGGCAAATATTATCCTCTGTGGTCACAGCCTTTAACATGTTAAGCATTAAAACTTTTAATGACCCACATTTGTCTTACCTCTGCAGTCTAAACTATGTCTTAAAGCGATATTGATGTCGGGAATTTATAACTGGGTTAGGTGGTTATCCTGCAGTTTGATGTTTGTAGGGCAGCTAAAATTATGCATGATGTTTTACTTGTATTACAGGCAAAGCTGTTTCTATGCCACTACAGATTTTTATTTAGTCATTTTATGTAACAATGTAGATTAGGCAAATTTTTTTCTTAAAGGGAATCAATCATGTGAGAATCATTAAGGCTGTCATTGCTGAACTTTCCTTTTGAGAATGCTAGTTACCTAGCTGTCATGCTGAAGCTTTCTGTGTAACTGACCAGGAACAAGTATGTGCATTTAGGTAATTCTGACACCTCTGACACTCGTTTGTAGCATGCTTGTTCCAGATCTGTAACCCAAAATTACTTAAGTCAAGCACAGCAAGGCGGCTAGCATTTTATTTAGGAGATCAGCAGTGGCAGCCCCTTTATTTCCCTTATGATAGTGTCATGTTAAGTGTTTATGATACAGAACACTTGCCAGAGGTACACCTCATTCCTCGAAAAAGGAATGAGCAATGCTTCTGTTGTCTCTGGTGTGGCCACATCTGGAGTATTCCGTCCAGTTCTGGTCACCATTCCTCAGAAAGGATGTGCTGGAACTGGAGAGAGTCCAGAGAAGGGCAACAAATTAATAATAAGGACACCGGAGGACTTCAATTACGAGGAACAACTACAAACACTAAACTTATTCTGCCTGGAGAAGAGAGGCTTGAGAGGAGATATGATAGCGATTATACAAATCTCTTAATGGTGATCTCAGCATTAATATGAAACTATTCAGTCTCAGGGAGTGAAAGAGGACATGGGGCCACACAGTGAGATTAACCTTAAGCTGCATAGGGGTTTTTTTACTGTCAGGTTGATACGAGTGTGGAACTCTCTGCCACAATTGGTGGTGTCAGCAGGAAGTATTGATAGTTTTAAAAGACTCTTGGATGTCCATCTTAGCGAACAAAATATACAGGGATGTGGGAAATGGTTATCAACATGAACACACACGCAGCCACACGGGTTGAACTGGATGGACTAGTCATATTTATTCAACCTTACCAACTATAAATCTATGAAACATTCTAAAAATCAGATGTAATTCTTTGTGTGATGAACATGGAGATTTATATCATTGCCTTGTCTATGACTACCACAATGCCACAGGTACGATTTAAAAGAGATACACATCAAAAAATTGTATAGTAGTAGTCCATACATCTTTTACATACTATTTGACCATTTTGATCTCTTATTTCTCTTCACACCTCCTGTATGAAGTCATGCTTTTACTCACTTCTTTACAGAAATTTAGAGGTCCATTTGCACACTCAAATTCTGATTTATGGAAGTAGATTAAAGGTCTGGACCAATTTCTGTTTGTCTAGCTATGTGTTCTGTTACACAATATATAATTGATTTACAAAATTATTATAATGATTTTATATATTATACTGTGTGAATACATTAGATATTAGTATAAAGAAATGATGGTTAGTTGGTAATAGCATTAAAAAATACTATTTAAATATTAATACAATAAAATAATATAGAGGCTATTCAGTGAGTACAGCGACTTTGCACAACTGTGGCTGTTTTCATAATCCAGAGTTCCGTCAATTAATCAGTTTCTTCAAAAAGTATTTGCATAGTCTAAAATATCTGGAAATAAGAATGTGTTGCTTGGGCAGTAACCCAAGAATGGAATCTGAGGTTTCACTAGTTTATAATTAGCCTGTAACAATGGAATGCTAAATGACTGCCTGGCTGAGCAAATATAAAACACAGCAGTTTAACACGTATTTCTTTCATACCTTGGAAGTTGTTATATAAGAAGGCTAATCTACTATGTAGCATTTTACAAAGACATTATTCTAAAATAAAATCTAGATCAAGGCGTCAACTATGAATCTTCTAAGGATTGGATGTCATGCAGAGAAGCTTGACATCTTGAAGGTTATGTTACATATTTTTAATCTTTTTTGGCTCCTTAAATTCATTTTATAACACTTTTTCTTTTATGTGGTATGAATTTATCTAGCAACTAAAATATCATTATGACAGCATAAATTACTTGAACAAATGCTTAGGGGCCTTGCTTGGATGTTGAGACAATGTTGAACAAAGCATAACTAAAACCAAAAGTTTTCAAAATTTTGGTTAGAGAAACCCTGTTAGGTTTTCTTTTTATCGCCTTCTTAGACAGTTGTCACTGAAACAAATGTCCTCATTGGAAGATTTGTCCCTGATTTCTGTTTAGGTAACAGTTCAAAATATTGGATTTCCTCTTACTTTCAGTCCCAGTGATAATGGTCACCAGACAAACAGGGAGGGAACCTTTTTTCTCACAGTTCCTTTTATGTTTTTACCAGCTAAAGCACTGCTCCATGAAAGGGTTCTCCTGGTTTAATAAGTAATTTGAACAGTGCTCTCAATGACTGGAAATTTAGAGATTTACCATTAGACTTGACCTGGCCAGCTATTATCTTTAGCACTTGAAAGTAGGGCTGGTATTTGTTAATTGTGGCTGAGCTGGAAATGGTTTTAAAAGAGCTAATTAGTCCCTTGCACACTTCAACATTTTGAAATGTTGCAACCTAGAATTAAAATATGTTCAATTAGGATTTTATATTACTGTTCTATAAAATATATTTTATTATGTATTCAACCCCATTGCTATAGGATCTGATGTAGGCATTTGTCTTCAGAAGTTTGAATGGAGACCATCAGTGTACAATTAGTGTGAAGCTCCCATTTTTTTTAGAGAACATATCTAAATAAACAACATCATGAAGACCAAGGTGCTATCAAAGAAACATAAGTTCTCAAAAAACACCAATCAAAGCAGGATTATAAAATATTCCAACCTCTCAATATTGGCAAGATCACATTTAAAGTGGAAGTGCACTGTATCTAAGCTCCACAAACCAAAAATGGTATTTAACTTATTTAATATTTAAAGCAAACTCATCCATGTCTGCATGGATTGTTTTGCTGAGAAATCACTTTGAAAACACCCACTAGGATTTCTGGCCATGGCCATCTTGAGTAAGGGCAGATGATTCATGTAGCATTTATTTCCTGGAACCCATCTGCCCTTCACTCAGGCATGCATGCAGGAGGCTGTGCTTAGCTGAGAAAACCCCTTCTCCCCTTTTCTCTGCTTGAAGACTCCTGGGATTGCCTTAGCCTGGAAACTGGAAAGTAACTGAAGAAATGTTAAAAAAAAGTTTAAATATGATATACTTTCTTATCTATTTACTATTGCTAGCAGCATAAGGATTGAAAATAATCAATGTTGATTGGTTCAAATACATTATAACAAAATATAAGGATTATTTTTTAACTATGACAAGAGAAGGTTATCCAACAAAACTCAGTGTTCATATAAGAAAGAAATCAGGGAGAAAAGCAGCCAAGAGGCTAAAAAATATCCACATGTGACACATATGAGATAGGAGAAAATGTCCACAGTTAAGATCAAAACAGTCCCTAGAGTTGGGCTTTATGGAAGAAGAAGAAAGCAATTGTTTAAAAACATTGTGTCTTGTATCTGTTTGGTGATTTACAGTCACTTCTTTCTGTGATAACAAATCAAAATTTTTGAATATCTCCTCATTTTCTATCTCAATGATCCTGGTCACCAGGAAGAAAAGGGGCATGAATTTCTTTAATGGGGGCATAGACAGCAGTAAAAAATGTGAGAGGTCTATCCCTTCCCCCCTCTATCCAGGACTAAAAAAATGTTTGCCTTTACATATGCTTTAACTTCTGTATTAAAAAAGAAAGGGTAATTTTTTATGTTCAGTGTAAAAATTGTTTTGGAAATCAGGCATGCCTAAAGCAGCATAGCATCTAAATACAGCGCTGTGCTTGCCTTCTTGTTTTAAAGATGCACAGGTCTAGTATGTCAAGGGACAGGCAACAATTAAAAAATATATATATAATTTATATATATATATATATATATATATATATATATATATATATATATATATATATATATATATATTAATTATCATTTTAATTATTATTTTTCTTTTTTTTTTTAAGAAATGGACAAAAGCAATGTTGTCTGCTGCTATCTTTTACCTTAAAAGCCTGATCTAGTCCAGAAACAGTCTGCACAGATCTCCTCACTGATCTTAATCTTTTGGTGCTTATTAATTTCATACTTATAGCTATACACTACTGAAGAAGAATAGAAACAAAATAGCTTTTTGGTAAATTAACTTGTATTGAAAAGATGAATACAAAGTCCATATTTGTTAACTCTGGTTATGCCTTTTCCCACACAGATTGAGCTTATGGTTAGATATTGATGAGAGGTACTAAAAATGATTTTGCTTTTTTTATTGAAACTGACCTACATTAAATCAAATTATTTTTCTTTCACTGCCTTCCATCCAAAACATTGTGATTGCACTTAGCCTTTGGCTTTTTAGATATTTTTTACACACACACACACATATGTATATATACACAATATCTCACAAAAGTAAGTACATCCCTCACATTTTTGTAAATATTTTATTATATCTTTTCATGTGACAACACTGAAGAAATGACACTTTGCTGCAATGTAAAGTAGTGAGTGTACAGCTTGTATAACAGTGTACATTTGCTGTCCCCTAAAAATAACTCAACATACAGCCATTAATGTCTAAACCGCTGGCAACAAAAGTGAGTACACCCCTAAGTGAAAATGTCCAAATTGGGCCCAAAGTGTCAATATTTTGTGTGGCCACCATTTTTTTCCAGCACTGCCTTAACCCTCTTGGGCATGGAGTTCACCAGAGCTTCACAGGTTGCCACTGGAGTCCTCTTCCACTCCTTCATGACGACATCACAGAGCTGGTAGATTTTAGAGACTTTGCGCTCCTCCGCCTTCCATTTGAGGATGCCCCACAGATGCTCAATAGGGTTTAGGTCTGGAGACATGCTTGGCCAGTCCATCACCTTTACCCTCAGCTTCTTTAGCAAGGCAGTGGTCATCTTGGAGGTGTGTTTGGGGTCGTTATCATGGTGGAATACTGCCCTGCGGCCCAGTCTCTGAAGGGAGAGGATCATGCTCTGCTTCAGTATGTCACAGTACATGTTGGAATTCATGGTTCCCTCAATGAACTGTAGCTCCCCAGTGCCGGCAGCACTTATGCGGCCCCAGACCATGACACTCCCATCACCATGCTTGACTGTAGGCAAGACACACTTGTCTTCTAAAGATGATGCACAAGAAAGCCCGCAAACAGTTTGCTGAAGACAAGCAGACTAAGGACCTTGATTACTGGAACCATGTCCTGTGGTCTGATGAGACCAAGATAAACAATCAGGCAACCAGGTGATGAGTACAAAGACATGTGTGTCTTGCCTACAGTCAAGCATGGTGGTGGGAGTGTCATGGTCTGGGGCTGCATGAGTGCTGCCGGCACTGGGGAGCTAAGCAAAGCAAGATCCCCTCCCTTTGGAGACTGGGCCGCAGGGCAGTATTCCAACATGAGAACAACCCCAAACACACCTCCAAGACAACCACTGCCTTGCTAAAGAAGCTGAAGGTAAAGGTGATGGACTGGCCAAGCATGTTTATAGACATAAACCCTATTGAGCATCTGTGGGGCATCCTCAAGCGGAAGGTGTAGGAGCGCAACGTCTCTAACATCCACCAGCTCCGTGATGTCGTCATGGAAGAGTGGAAGAGGACTCCACTGGCAACCTGTGAAGCTTTGGTGAACTCCATGCCCAAGAGGGTTAAGACAGTGCTGGAAAATAATGGTGGCCACACAAAATATTAACACCTTGGGCCCAATTTGGAAATTTTCACTTAGGGGTGTATTCACTTTTGTTGCCAGCGGTTTAGACATTAATGGCTGTGTGTTGAGTTATTTTGAGGGGACAGCAAATTTACACTATTATACAAGCTGTACACTCACTACTTTACATTGTAGCAAAGTGTCATTTCTTCAGTGTTGTCACATGAAAATATATAAATATTTATATATTTAAATAAATATAAATATTTACAGAAATGTGAGGGGTGTACTCACTTTTGTGAGATACTGTATATTAATATCATGGTTTGTAAAGTAGAGGAATTTGCTTTAGAAACCTAGAAACCACCAGGGGCATTGCTGGAGTTCTAAATGTCCATTGCTACACCTTGTGTCGTCCTCATGTGAGCTTAAGGAGGCTTTACGACCTGCCCCTGGGAAGAATGGGCTTGATGCCCTGGGCTTATATATATATATATATATATATATATATATATATATATATATATATATATATATATATATAAATACCAGTCTGAGAATTTTTTTTAATATTTGGTAGGTCAGATGTTTAACCTAGTCATAGTTTTAGGCAGTGGTGGCCGCCCCCCTAATACCCCCCTAATACATGCGCCTGGGCCCTAATATACATGCAGGATGCCGGACGCATGGATTCCAGTGGGATTTTTTTTTGAAGCATGCTTAGAGCCTGAGGCTCGGGGTGCCTTGAGGGGAGTGTCCGGTGGTTTGTTTGCCCCCAATATTTGTTTTAGGTTCTGTCTATCTCAGCTAAACATTCCCTTGGCTTTAATAGTAAGTTAATTAAGCAGCAAACGTACCATCTGAAAATGCATTGGGCAGTATTACATTCTAAATCAAAGAAGCATGTGCATTTGGTTTTCTTTGATCTTTTCTCACTATAGGGAACCTTTATTCAGAGCTGGATTTAAAAAGAAATACTCCATGTGATGAATCAGTGGAATGCTGAATGAAACAATAAAGCAGGGCAATTGCTGAAAATAAACCCACTAGTAAAAACAAAGCATTTACATTTGTAGTAGTTACTTCTAAAGTTTCCATTATGCAAACACATATTTTATGGAAAGGCAAGGTACTTCCAAGACTCCTACACATTGTGTATTTTTAACATTTTGCTATGCATAGCTCACAGCATATATTTTCCTGCATGCCAGGTAAATAAATCAATTTCAAACAGCAGAAAAGTTGAAAACAGCATAAAACATGTACAGATTTAATTTATTTTAAATGATATTGCAGTGACAGACAACCTGTTAAGACCTTTATAAATCTAAATGTCCAATAATGTTACATGCTTTCTTTCTTTGAGAGCCCATTCACACAGGGGCAACTTTGGATCCGACTTCAAGTCGCCCCAAGTCGCCCCTAGTCGCCCCTAGTCGGCTCAAGTCGCGCTACATAAAAAAAATCAATGTAAGTGAATGGATCCGTCTTAATGCACACTACTGCAGTCGCTCCGACTTCAGAAAAGGTTCCTGTACTACTTCAATCCGACTTAAAGGCAACTTGTACCCATTGATTTCAATGGAAGTTGCCTCCAAGTCTGATCACTGTTCATACTGAGGCAACTTTACAGGAAGCAGAAAGGAAACAGAAAGTAATTTCCTCCACTAAACAGCCAGCCCCCTCCTTCTCACACACAGCTGATAAGCTCTGATTGGCCACTTGTAAAGTTCCCTGTCCTGGAGGCGACTTCAAGTTGTGTTGTAAGTTGCCCCAAGTCGTGCTGTGATTCGTACTCAAGTCGTGTCCAAGTTGCCTCGCTGGAAGTCGTGTTGCCCCTGTGTGAATGGGCTCTAAATTAGAGGTACAACCTAACTGGATACAATTTAGTGTTCTAAAGCATGGTGTATCATAAACACCTGCCATGGTTTTTTCATAAATTACTATTTTTAGCATCTCTGTGCTGCTGATCTCCACCAGCTCCTTTCAGCCACTTCCTGTCTGCATGAATCCTGCAATGTGTATCAGCACGATCACTTGAACTCTCCAGCAGGGGTACATATGACAAAGTGAGAAACAGTTATCACCCTATAACAGAAAGTACCAGAACCGGGCCCTTACTGAGGCTTGCCTTTAAGGAAAAGTGCACATATAACCACTTGAGCGTCAGAAGGTTTTACCCCCTTCATGACCAGGCCATTTTTTGCTAATTATCACTGCTCTACTTTAATTGGTGAAAAAAGGTGGGGTGTGGAGGCGCCAACTGTGGTAGCTTGTTTATGCAAAAATAAAAGTTAGTGTAACCATTACACTTACTGGTTCGCAGGGTGGAGGTGTTTCTTTGAGATGGAAAATGTCCTGGGATGTGCTGTTATCTTGTTTCCGGCTCGGATTTCATTCCTTCAGGCGTCTGGGTGTGGAGTCTGTACACAGGCTGAACCACTGCATCCAGTGCATGGAAAGCTCCACGCTGACCACTCTGGAGCGCGGAAGAGGAAATGACGTCACTGATGCACGGCAAACGTCCAGGCTGGTGTTGGGGATGATGCAGGGATAGTACAGGCTACGCGCTCGGGGCTCACAGCTCCTTCTACTGGCCTTTTTGCTACCTGGAGCAGAGCAGCTTGAATATATAGTGGAGGCAATTAGGTTAATTAGGTTAAAGTATATGGGCTGGAGGTCTGTGGCTGTGGAACCACAACATCCAGCAGGCCCACAAAGCACAAGAAAGTTGAAATAAAAGTATGAAGAATTAAAAATATGATGAATTGGGGGTAAGTTTAATAAATATAAGGATAATAATAGTAAGTGGAATTGGAGTTAAAACAGTTATTTAGAAGATGAAAAAAATGTGGAAAATTAAAAATGAAATAAAAATAAATATAAACTAAATAATAAAAAAAAATAAATAAATAAAAAAAAAAATGAAAAATAAAAAAAAAAATGGGAAAAAACAATGAAAAATAGAAATAAAAATAAGTATAAAAATAAAAATTAGAAATAAAAATAAATGTAAAATTAGACTAAAAATAAAAATAAGAAATAAAAATGAAAATGAAACATAAAAATTAAAGATAAAAATAGAAATAGAAAATGGGAGACTAAAAAAAAAAATTAAAAAATGAGATTAAAAAGCACTGGGATACACATTATGAGGATGAGCTCAGGGGGGACATGAGGGAAGGGGGGGGTGGGGAGGGGTGAGGGGGAAGGAAAAAGGGGGTGAAGTTGTTATATAGAACGGTGGAGTTGCTATCTGGGTCCATGAGGGGACAGCGGTCCCTCATGTGACTGGATGATATAACAGCAAAGGACCATGGGGGTATTTTTATGTTGTAAGAAACTTCTACATGGTTTGTATAATGATGGGCAAGGTGTATATATATATATATATATATATATATATATATATATATATATATAATAAGAAAGTGAAGAATGAATGTATGATTGGAGAGGGGAAAGGGGGGGAGGAAAGTAAACTACAACAAAGAATGTGTTTCTAATTCTTCATTGAGTCCCCCTGGCGAGAGAGTACCCAATGAATATATCCAGTAGGCCTCCTGCTGACACAGGCGTTTGAAACGTTCCGCAGCAGGAAGACCTCTGGGCATGGCCTCGATGACCCAGACTCTGAGGCCCATGGTAGATTTTTGGTGTTCCTTCAAAAAATGAAGAGGGACACTGTGTTTTTCCCAGCCCTTTTCTATGAAACGCCTGTGTTCGCCAAAACGTTGGCGTAGGGGGCGTATGGTCCTGCCCACATAAAAGAGACCACATGGGCAGGTCAGGCAGTACACCACGTATTCACTGGAGCAATTATAAAAGTCTTTTATGGTGTATGTTTTGTCTTTAACAGTGAAGTTTTTTTGTCCGTGGTCAACAAATTTGCACCTTAGGCATAATTTTTTCCGGCATTGGTACATTCCCACTAATGGAATTAGGGGGATGTGTGAAGCTGGAATGGGTGGGACTTTACGGATTTTACTGGGTGCTATCCTACTTTTAATATTTTTTGCTCTATGATATGAAACCTTGGGTAGTTGGGTGAGGGAAGAACCTAGAAAGGGGTCTCCAAGCAAGATGCACCAATGTTTGGTTAGGATGTTCTCCATCTTCTTGTGACAATCATGAAACTGGGTAGTGAAACGTGTTGGTTGTGGATTATCTGAAGTTTTGGGTTTGGGTGGAGGTTTCTTTGCCTGTTGGAGGAAGGCCTTTTGTACCAGATGTGGTGGGTATCCTTTGTCCTGAAATTTATTGGAAAGAAGTTTACCCTGTATGTGGTAATCTTCGTCCTTGGTGCAATTCCACCGAATTCTATGGAATTGGCTCTTCGGTATGTTGTTGATCCATGTTGGATGGTGACAGCTCTGGTAGTGAATATAGGAATTCCCAGCGGTGGGTTTGACAAAGTTTGTAGCATGTATTTCAGATGCACTATGAAAAAGTTCTAAGTCCAAGAAGATTAGTTTTTCAGGGTCTATGACATGGGTGAAGGATAGCCCTAGGGAGTTGCAGTTGCAATGCTTGACAAAGGACTCTATACTCTCTGATGTGCCCTCCCAGATCAGAATGATATCATCGATGTAGCACCCATAATATATGATATAGGCGGCAAAAGGATTGTTATGTGAGACGTATTATAGTTCCCAGTAGCCCATAGTCAGGTTGGCATAGCTTGGGGCAAAATTGGCACCTATGGCAGTGCCTTGAGTTTGTAGATAGAAGGTTTGGTCAAACTCAAAGTAGTTGTGTTCTAGACAGAATTGTGTAGCCTCCAGGATGTACTGTGCCTGTCTGGGATTGATGAGGGGGTCCTCAGAGAGAAAATATTCTACTGCTCTGAGGCCTACTGCGTGGGGGATGGAAGTGTATAGAGATGTAATGTCCAAGGATACCCACTGGTAGGTGGGTTCCCAGGTGTAGAAGGAAAGCATCTCCAATAGGTGGGTATTATCTCTAATATAAGATGGGAGGTGTTGCGCAAGGGGTTGAAGGAAATGGTCTATGTACATAGAAAACCCGCTGGTGATGCTCTCCATAGCAGCTACTATGGGATGGCCTGGGGGGTTGGACTGGTCTTTATGGATTTTTGGTAAATGGTAAAAATAGGGAATTTTTATGAAAACCTTTGATGAGAAATGACAGTTCAGCTTTGGAAATAATACCATCTTCTAGGGCTCTGTGGGCTAATTTTGTGGCTTTCTGGGTGAATTCTGGTAAGGGATCATGAGTGAGTTTGGAATAAGTGTTGGTGTCGGATAATAGTCTGAGTGATTCCGCCATGTAGTCTGAACTGTTCTGTATTACAATGCCGCCTCCCTTGTCTGCTCCCTTTATGATGATATTATGGTTGTTGGTTAACTCATCCAGGGCCTTCTGTTCTGCTTTAGAGAGGTTAGCTCTTTTCTTGGGAGCCGATTTACACATTTGGACAAGGTCGGTATACATGACTTGATAGAATGTCTGTAGATAGGGGCCTTTTTTATGTACTGGGTTGAAGATGGACTTGGGTTTGAATTTTGTATGTTGAATCGGAGGGGATGTTTGGTAGTGTTGAGTGTACAATTCCATATCTGCAAAGGGATATTCTGTATGGAGTTCATCTGGGTCCAAGATGATGGAGGAATCTGTGTCTGTATCTATTGGGAGGACATCATGGTTAATGGTTTCAATGGGTTCTTGCGAGGGTGGGGGTTTCAGAGAGGATTGAATATTGTAGAATCTTTTCACTGTCAAGTCTCGTATAAATTTATTAAGGTCTTTGAATAACATGAATGGGTTTGGGCGGATGGTATGTGCAAAGGTGAGACCTTTGCTCAAGAGTGAGGTCTCTTCCATAGATAATATATGGGTGGATAAGTTAAAACACTTTATACTTTCCGTATTTTTCCTTTTAAGTTTTCCTCTGCCCCCCCTTCCTCCTCCTCCATGTCATAGACCCTGAAAAACTAATCTTCTTGGACTTAGAACTTTTTCATAGTGAATCTGAAATACATGCTACAAACTTTGTCAAACCCACCGCTGGGAATTCCTATATTCACTACCAGAGCTGTCACCATCCAACATGGATCAACAACATACCGAAGAGCCAATTCCATAGAATTCGGTGGAATTGCACCAAGGACGAAGATTACCACATACAGGGTAAACTTCTTTCCAATAAATTTCAGGACAAAGGATACCCACCACATCTGGTACAAAAGGCCTTCCTCCAACAGGCAAAGAAACCTCCACCCAAACCCAAAACTTCAGATAATCCACAACCAACACGTTTCACTACCCAGTTTCATGATTGTCACAAGAAGATGGAGAACATCTTAACCAAACATTGGTGCATCTTGCTTGGAGAACCCTTTCTAGGTTCTTCCCTCACCCGACTACCCAAGGTTTCATATCATAGAGCAAAAAATATTAAAAGTAGGATAGCACCCAGTAAAATCCGTAAAGTCCCACCCACTCCAGCCTCACACATCCCCCTAATTCCATTAGTGGGAATGTACCAATGCCGGAAAAAATTATGCCTAACGTGCAAATTTGTTGACCATGGACAAAAAAACTTCACTGTTAAAGACAAAACATACACCATAAAAGACTTTTATAATTGCTCCAGTGAATACATGGTGTACTGCCTGACCTGCCCATGTGGTCTCTTTTATGTGGGCAGGACCATACGCCCCCAACACCAACATTTTGGTGAACACAGGCGTTTCGTAGAAAAGGGCTGGGACAAACACAGTGTCCCTCTTCATTTTTTGAAGGAACACCAAAAATCTACCATGGGCCTCAGAGTCTGGGTCATCGAGGCCATGCCCAGAGGTCTTCCTGCTGCAGAACGTTTCAAACGCCTGTGTCAGCAGGAGGCCTACTGGATATATTCATTGGGTACTCTCTTGCCAGGGGGACTCAATGAAGAATTAGAAACACATTCTTTGTTGTAGTTTACTTCCCCCCCCCTTCCCCTCTCCAATCATACATTCATTCTTCACTTTCTTATTATATATATATACACCTTGCCCATCATTATACAAACCATGTAGAAGTTTCTTACAACATAAAAATACCCCCATGGTCCTTTGCTGTCGTATCATCCAGTCACCTGAGGGACCGCTGTCCCCTCATGGACCCAGATAGCAACTCCACCGTTCTATATAACAACTTCACCCCCTTTTTTTTTTATACTTATTTTTATTTTTATTTCTATTTTTCATTGTTTTTTTCCCATTTTTTTTATTTTTCATTTTATTTTTTATTTTTTATTATTTTTTTATTATTTAGTTTATATTTATTTTTATTTCATTTTTAATTTTCCACATTTTCATCTTCTAAACAAATGTTTTAACTCCAATTCCACTTGCTATTATTATCCTTATATTTATTAAACTTACCCCCAATTCATCATATTTTTAATTCTTCATACTTTACTTTCAACTTTTTTGTGCTTTGTGGGTCTGCTGGATGTTGTGGTTCCACAGCCACAGACCTCCAGCCCATACACTTTAACCTAATTAACCTAATTGCCTCCACTATATATTCAAGCTGCTCTGCTCCAGGGAGCAAAAAGGCCAGTAGAAGGAGCTGTGAGCCCCGAGCGCGTAGCCTCTACTATCCCTGCATCATCCCCAACACCAGCCTGGACGTTTGCCGTGCATCAGTGACGTCATTTCCTCTTCCGCGCTCCAGAGTGGTCAGCGTGGAGCTTTCCATGCACTGGATGCAGTGGTTCAGCCTGTGTACAGACTCCACACCCAGACACCTGAAGGAATGAAATCCGAGCCGGAAACAAGATAACAGCACATCCCAGGACACTTTCCATCTCAAAGAAACACCTCCACCCTGCGAACCAGTAAGTGTAATGGTTACACTAACTTTTATTTTTGCATAAACAAGCTACCACGGTTGGCGCCTCCACATCCCTCCTTTTTTCAACATTGATTATCAACAGAGGTAATGGACACCCTCTGAGGATGGCTGCCTCCTCATTCTAGAATTTACCTGCCTTATTTTAATGTGCTATTATAGCTACCATTGTACTATTTACCTTAGACATCACATGCCGCGGAGCGCCGGAAACCCCCCCTTTTGTTTCTCTAATTTAATTGGTAATTGCGTGGTCATGCAACACTGTATGGAAATGAAATTTATATAATTTTTAACCACAAATAGAGTGTGGTATTAGATTACCACTGGGTTTTTTATTGTTTTATTATATAAAGAAAAAAGAACAAAAGTTTTGGAAAAAAAATCCATAAAAAAATATAAAAAATCAAGGTTCTTCATGAATTTAGGCCAAAATGTATTCTGCTACATGTCTTTGGTAAAAAAAAAAAATCCCCAAAAAGTGTATATTGATTGGTTTGTGTGAAAGGTATAGTGTCTACAAACTGTGGTGTATACTGGTATATACTGGAATTTTAAAAAAATAGTTTCTTATACTAGCAATGGCGATGATCAGCAACTTAGTGCGATGGGAAATCTGACACCAACAGGCACTGGGTGGGAACTGACTAACTGACACTGACATTACCAGTGACACTAATACAGTGATCAGTGATAATACTATACACTGTCACTGTACTAATGAACCTGGCTGGGAAGGGGTTAACATCTTGGGGTAATCAAGGTGTTAAGTGTGTGCCTAACAAGTGTTAATGCGTGTAATGTGTGATGCTTCTTACTAAAAATCTGTTTGTTAAGAAACACAGAGATCGTTCCCTCTGTACAGAGCCCTGTGTTACATAGTTACATAGTAGGTGAGGTTGAAAAAAGACACAAGTCCATCAAGTCCAACCATTAATATGTCAGTATTCCATTGTATATCCCTGTATGTTGCGGTCATTCAGGTGCTCATCTAATAGTTTCTTGAAACTATCGATGCTCTCCGCTGAGACCACCACCTGTGGAAGGGAATTCCACATCCTTGTCACTCTTACAGTAAAGAACCCTCTACGCATTTTGAGGTTAAACCTCTTTTCTTCTAATTTTAATGAGTGGCCACGAGTCTTATTAAACTCCTTTCCACAGAAAAGTTTTATCCCTATCGTGGGGTCACCAGTACGGTATTTGTAAATTGAAATCATATCCCCTCTCAAGCGTCTCTTCTCCAGAGAGAATACGTTCAGTGATCGTAACCTTTCCTCATAACTAAAATCCTCCAGACCCTTTATTAGCATTGTTGCCCTTCTTTGTACTCGCTCCATTTCCAGTACCTCTTCCTGAGGACTGGTGCCCAGAACTGGACTGCATACTCCAAGTGAGGCCGGACCAGAGTCTTGTAGAGTGGGAGAATTATGGTTTTATCTCTTGAGTTAATCCACTTTTTAATGCCAATATTCTGTTTGCTTTGTTAGCAGCAGCTTGGCATTGCATGCCATTGCTGAGCCTGTCATCTACTAGGACCCCCAGGTCCTTTTCCAACCTTGATTCCCCCAGAGGTTCTCCCCCCAGTGAGTAGATTGCATTTATCAACACAGGGCTCTGGGCTGTGATTGGACACAGCTGATCAGCAGGTTCTGGTCATGAATCATTGGCCACGCACCCTGAACCCAGAAACAGGCAGCAACGTACAGGTACATTGCTGTGCCTGTAGGAGCTGCCGGTCTGCAGCACAATGCAGGCGGGCATTCCTAAAGTGGTTAAGGACATTGAAAATAACTTTTGAACATTAACACATTAAAGCATATATGAGAGTAATAACTGGGTTTAGATCTACTTTAATGCATGCAAATTTAAACATAATCAGGAATTGTACTCACTATTTATTTATTTATTTATTTTTGTTAGACAAGACAGTATAGTAAAGGAGAAAGCAAGGGCTCATGTAGACAGACCTCAAAAACACCTACTATATGTGAAGAAATGCAACACATTACAAAGCAGGGTAAACACAGCCTCAATACTATAAGTTCACATATGTTTTTAACCACTTCAATACCGGGCACTTATACACCTTCCTGCCCAGACCAATTTTCAGCTTTCAGCACTGTCGCACTTTGAATGACAATTGCGCGGTCATGCTACACTGTACCCAAACAAAATTTTTATCATTTTGTTCCCACAATTAGAGCTTTCTTTTGGTGGTATTTGATCACCTCTGGGATTTTTATTTTCTGCTAAACAAATAAAAAAAAGACCGAAGATTTTGAAAAGAAAAGTTTTTTTTGTTTCTGTTACAAAACTTTGTAAATAAGTAAGTTTTCTCCTTCACTGACGGGCACTGATAAGGCGGCACTGATGGGCACCGATGAGGTGGCACTGATGGACACTAATATGTGGTACTTATGGGGCACTAATAGGCAGGACTGATAGGTGGCACTGATATGCAGCACTGATGGGTACACATAGGTGGCACTGATTGGCACTGAAAGGCAGCACTGATGGGCACTGAAAGGCGGTACTGATGGGTATCACTGATTGGCAGGCATTATTGTTTGGCACTGATTGGCATCCATTGTGGGTGCTGATTGGCATCCTTTGTGTGCACTGATTGGCATTCCTGGTGGCCATGGGTTGCATACCTGGTGGTGACTAGTGGTGGGCATCCCTGGTGGTCCTGGTGGCAACCTTGGTGGTCCAGTGTGGGCATCCTCGGGGGGGCTGAGCTGATAATCGATCAGCACAGACCCCCCCATCAGAGGAGCAGCCGATCGGCTCTCCTCTACTCGCACCTGACAGACACGAGTGAGGAAAAGCCCATCACCGGCTCTTCCTATTTACATTGTGATCAGCCGTGATTGGACATGGCTGATCATGTGGTAAAGAGTCTCCATCAGAGACTCTTTACCTAGATCGGAGTTGCAGTGTGTCAGACTAACACACTACAACAACGATCGCCATGATGCGTGCCCCCCGGGGGCGCGCAGTGGCTTGTTATCCTGAAAGATGTCATATGACGTCCGGGCAGGATAACACAACCACTTTGCCGATGTCATTTTGCTATATGGTGAGCGGCAAGTGGTTAAACTCATTGAAAAAACAGAAAAGCAATGGCCATATACACAAATCCTTAAAGTAGTTGCACAATATATGTGAGAAGATGATGCCATGTCATTCCATCAGCAGTCAAATTCACTAGTTTAGTATCCAGGTGGATATTCACAGTCCACTTCACTTGACGGACATGCTAGTTCTGGAAAATTAGGCTATTTTAGATGTTGCCCATGTACCCAATAACGGGCGTATACACCATTACACTAAAGTCAGCCATAGATGGCTCAAAATTCGACAGGTTCAGGAGGGACTGATTAAATATTATTAGGCATGGAAATCGATATAACAATCAACTTCTGACGAACGAGAACATTCGAAAATGTTCTTGATCAGCCAGCTGCAGCCTATGATCAGTGTATTCTGACAATGGAGGAGCTACACTATCAAAATACAATGGCACAGAGGGGAGAATTCCTCTATCTGCCTTGTTGTGTGGATGGAGGAATCCATTTGTGACTGAACAAACATAATTAATCTGTAAGCAACCTTAATTTAGCAAAAACATTTTCTTTCAAATTTAATAGAGTACTTGAGAATGTTAGATTATTTTTGCAATTCGGTTCCATTGGGTAGGGTTTCCTACTCTTGTTGTGCTGCAGTGATCACAGGAATTGAGAGCAAATCTCCTCAAAAAAAGGGAAATGCCTGCATAGATAGTTGTCCCCAGAACAAATGTCCCTAATGGAATATTGGAATGCATATTCTGGGAACAACTAAACATTTTGGATTCTTTCTAGCTTTCAGCTCCAGTGACACAGGTTACTATGTCAAATAGTAAAGGTTGACTTTCACTAACAGGGATGCAGACTGCAGTATAAACATGACAGATGCTGTAATCCCTCGTCAAGTTGAAAAATGTTTTGGGTTAAAGTAGGATTATAGGCAATGTTTTTCATTTTTTTTCATTTTGGATTGAGTAAGAGAGGATTATAACTCCTGTAAGGTTTATTTTTGCCATCTTTGTCCCATTGGGGGGATTTACCTTCACTTCCTGTCCCATAGCCAAACAGGAAAAGAGGGGAAATCTCTGTAAATTAGAGGAATCTCTTGGGGACCCCTAGGTCACCAGAACTAGTGTCCCCATTGGAAGATCTCCCCTCTATTACTTTTCTGGGGACAACCCATTCTTTTACTTTCCCTTTCAATGATATTGGAGGACAAATAGAGAGGGTGAATCTCCCTAATGGAGACACAGGCAGCAATAAAAAAACTGACAGGTGTTCTAATCCAACTCCCCTCTATCCAAAACTAAAAAAAAAAAAGTTTTGCCTTTAGTTATACTTTAACCTACACATGAATTAATATACATCTTTTTTAATGTATGCTATACATTTGTCATGTAGCTCATTGTTGCACTTCCCATGTAATGATACTTTCTTCAGGGTACATGATATAAAATACATTCTCGATGTGTAATGTGCAATATGTAACATAGCAATCAGTAATGTTTCAGGTTAACGATCTGAGATCTGTTCAAAGAAAATATGAGTGGTTTTCTTCATTCTTCACTACATCGTTTCTCTTTGTTAATAAAGATACCGGTGAAGTTTTGTGTATCTATTATACAGTTGTAAAAGACAGCACCCGTTCATATGGCGTTTGTATTGCTGTGACGTTGCTCACCACAGTACTATGTGTGTGGATAGTTGAATGTCTAACTTGGCCAGAGCTGTCCACATCTGATTTCTTGCTGGCACAGAGTGAGTGAACACAATTGTTGAAGATATTGGGCTCACTCCATTTCCCAGAAAACAGGTGCCCACTGACATAAATGACACGTTTAGTGCCGAGTACAGAAAAAGCTAAGAGCAAGCACAATAGTTGTACTTTCCCTTTCTCTTGCTATAAATAATGGAACATGGCAACTTTACAAGATATTTCTGTCTCAAAATGCTACCATTCTGACATTATCAATATGGTTATTTGTGCTGATACTATAAAATTTAGGATTTCAATTACTAATTAAAAAAATATTTTAAAAGAAAATTCCTGTCTTAGAAATTTCAGCTTTTCTTGGTTATACAATATTTAAAGCAGAACTTCTCCCATAACAGTTTGATAACAATTAAAATCAATTTTTAACAAAAGAACATATATACCAGATAATAATCATGCTACTTAAAGTGTAAGTAAACCCTCCTGTTGTTTTCAGACAAGGAAGCTGCCATCTTTGCCTCTGTTTAATCCACAACTGCCATGATGCTGCACATGTGATCAATTATGACACCAGCCATTGGATGGTTTGACAGTTTGGTTGAGAGCACAACCAATGGGAGTGCTGCATTTCTGGCACATGCTGGAAATTAAACTGTTTTATGGCTGGGTTTACTACCGCTTTAAATTAGTGTGTGCTTTAAATAGCTTCCAGCATTGCTCATGTGTCCTCTTGCTGGAGGCTGCCATTTTGCTGAAGCACAGAGCATTCTCTTGAACATGAACATTAAACATGTACATTTCCCACCTTGATTGTTGTTTAATTTTCTACCCATCTATCGCCACCATCCTTGTAAGCTTAAAGTGTTTGTAAAGCCACTATGTGACTTTACATGTATCCCCTCCAGGTATCCAGTCATTAACAATAGTGTATTTGTTTTTTTTTTATTTTAAATGAAAAGGCTAAATAACTTTTCTCACACCGGAGCTGTGTGGTTCCCTGTGCTGGCCATTCTTGATCTATGGAGAAGTGGGAGGGGCTATATATATATATATATATATATATATATATATATATATATATATTAATATAGGGTGCCTTGCAAAAGTATTCACACCCCTTGAAATTTCCCACATTTTGTCATGTTACAACCAAAAACGTAAATGTATTTTATTGTGATTTTATGTGATAGACCAACACAAAGTGGCACATGTCACGGAACGTCCCACACTCCGCTTGAGTGCTTCCGTCAGTACACCACTTCCTCCAAGTCTGAATCTAGATATCAGCTATTCCAACCGCTCATAAGCACAAAACAAGACGAGACTTGCTTAGCTGCTAACATGGACTCATTTATTAGAACCAAAATTACAAGTCTTTATATATTGTTAAAGAGGAGGTTCCCCCCTCCTGCTCATATTACTCTAACAATACAACTGTAACCTAATTAACCTAATTAACATGAGCTAGTTTACTGAATCATTTACCCAGACTAGGTGACTCAGAGACATGACCTTTTGGTTTAAGACTGTACGTCTCCTAGCTCACTGGCTATTCAATACACATTACCATAAACATCAACACAGGGTTAATTAGCACAAACAACAATGGGTGGAATACTCTTAGAAGCTGTGGTAAGCCAGACTAGACTCATTTACATTATAGAGGATAAAAGACAGGTGGCTGGAGTTGATATTAGCATCTCCTCACAGTATGTGTCCCAACAGTATGAATCAGTCACTATTTCTAATATGGCAAATACAGGGTTCCCAGAGTCTGTGTTTCCTGGGGGACAAGGACCTGAATCCAAAGTAACACCACCTCAAGGGTCCCTAGGCATGCAGCTTACAAAGCGCACCGTTCCCCCAAATGCCAGAGCCCATAATCGGTAGGCAAGAGGCTGGCATTTAGTCCCCTCCAAAAGCCGCTGTCCTGGGTGAGTCTGTCACAGCACATAATTGTGAAAGGGAAGGAAAATGATAAATGCTTTTCAAAAATGTTTTACAAATAAATATGTGAAAAGTGTTGCTTGCATTTGTATTCAGCCCCCTTTACTCTGATACCCCTAACTAAAATCTAGTAGAACCAATTGCATTCAGAATTCGCCTAATTAGTAAATAGAGTCAACCTTTGTGTAATTTATTCTCAGTATAAATACAGCTGTTCTGTGAAGCCCTCAGAGGTTTGTTAGAGAACCTTAGTGAACAAACAGCATCATTAAGGTCAAAGAACACACCAGACAGGCCAGGGGATAAAGTTGTGGAGACATTTAAAGCAAGGTTAGGTTATAAAAAAGTATCCCAAGCTTTGAACATTTCACAGAGCACTGTTCAACCCATCATCCAAAAATGGAAAGAGCATAGCACAACTGCAAACCTACCAAGACATGGCTGTCCACCTAAACTGACAGGCTGGGCAAGGAGAACATTAATCAGAAAAGCAGCCAAGAGGCCCATGGTAACTCTGGAGGAGTTGCAGAGATCCACAGCTCAGGTGGGAGAATCTGTCCACAGGACAACTATTAGTTGTGCAGTCCACAAATCTGGTCTTGATGGAAGAGTGGCAAGAAGAAAGCCATTGTTGAAAGAAAGCCATAAGAAGTACTGTTTGCAGTTTGCAATAAGCCATGTGGGGGACACAGCAAATATGTGGAAGAAAGTGCTCTGGTCAGATGAGACCAAAATTCAACTTTTTGGCCTAAAAGCAAAATGCTATGTGTGCCATGAAAATAACACTGCACATCACCCTGAACACACAATCCCCACCGTGAAACATGGTGGTGGTAGCATCAAGTTGTGTGGATGCTTTTCTTCAACAGGGACCGGGAAACTGGTCAGAGTTGATGGGAAGATGGATGCCAAATACAGGGCATTCTTAGAAGAAAACCTGTTAGAGTCTCCAAAAGACTTGAGACTGGGGCGGAGGTTCACCTTCCAGCAGGACAATGACCCTAAACATACAACCAGAGCTACAAAGAAATGGTTTGAATCAAAGCATATTCTTTTGTTAGAATCGCTCAAAGTCCAGACCTAAATCCAATTGAGACACTATGGCAAGACTTGAAAATTGCTGTTCACAGATGCTGTCCATCCAATCTGACAGAGCTTGAGCTATTTTGCAAAGAAGAATGGGCAAAAATGTCACTCTCTAGATGTGCAAAGCTGGTAGAGACATCCCCAAAAAGACTTGCAGCTGTAATTGCAGAGAAAGATGGTGCATACAAATGCATGCCACACTTTTCACATATTTATTTGTAAAAAAATGTAAAAACCATTTATCATTTTCCTTCTATTTCACAATTATGTGCCATTTTGTGTTGGTCCATCACATAAAATCCAAATAAAATACCTTTACGTTTTTGGTTGTAACATAACAAAATGTGGAAAATTTCTAAGGGTGTGAATACCTTTTCAAGGCACTATATATTTAAATATAAATATTTTTAAAGGCTAGCAATTTAACTTACCTCCTAAACACATCATTTAAAGTACAATACTTCCGGCAAAGGCTCAATTTGTGCTTTCAGTAAAGGCTCAAGTTTTTGCACAGGGATCATCTAATTTAGCCTTATGACTGTAATTTTCAGATCTCATTGGTCTCAGCTGAAAATAACTGTCACTTCCTTGAAAATATACGTATCTTGGTAAATTGAGCCTGAAATAGAGGACCCAGTTTAGGTGAAGAATAGGGTGTAAACTGGTGGGGTGACCATTCTCCTAGGAGAGATCTCTAATGCAAGTAATATTTTTCAGTTTTTTAAACAGTCCTAAAAATGATCATAACCCTAGATGCTACTTCTTTCCTTATACTGCTCTGTTTGCTCTTGACAGTTTAAAGCAGCCCCTGTGAAGTTTATTTGGTTGATTTATAGTTCCTTGAAAATCCAATAAAATATTGAAACAGAAAAAGGTCACATATGCTGTATCATTAACAAAATATTAAGAATGTCTGTAAGAGGGCATACAGTGTGCATGAGGGGAAAATAGTCTGCATATGGTAGTCACGGATTTACGCTGCTTTATGTAAAGCAAACCCTGCATCTGCATTGATGGTTGTACACCCTTTTAAATTTACACAAGCAACAGCATAGACCCTTGTAAAGCTGCATTTTTTATTGTATTCTTGTGAGTATTAAGTTACCTTATATAAATAGTAGAGGGATTGTAGGCCCTAATTTTGTAAATTTTTTTGAAATATTACATTTATTTTTAAAGATCACTACACCAGATCTAAAAGAGAGATATTTGAGTAGAAATTAGGGACAGGGGAGAGAAATGGCTCCAAAAGAATGACATCCCCTCCAATTAGGGTGCAGTTGGGAATTGCCAGCTTTATATTATGAGAAATGCATCCCCAGAGGAAACACCTGTACTTTCTTTTACCTTTTTTTTTAAGCCTTACATTTTTTAAATACCACAGTAGGAGAGAACTAAACTAGGTACACAATGCACGGAGTCCTTCATAATGCTCCAGAACAATCCAGTATTCCCTTATATTGTTTATGTGGTGTACAGTCCCATATTTCCCTGCTTAGTTTCTGCATTTTAAACATTCAGTACAAATTGATGTGCATGGTAGAACCATTTCCCATAGAGAATTCTACATGCCAAAAGCCTGAAGCATTCTTCCATGGATTGGTCATTCACAGGATTTGTTAAGATTCACTGCTCCCTGCTGGTCAAAATGAATTTTCAAGTCCATGAAATATGCCTGAGGACAGTAAAAAAAGGCGCTTGATGTTTTCAAGGATTGTAATTTCATTGAATTAACGTAGAAGGAGGCTTTTAGCATCTTCAAATCAATCATGATACTGCTCACCCATTAAAAAAAACCCCACTGTGAATGATTGATAACTTACTAGTGTAGCAAACTGATGTGCAAATATCGGGGTCACTCAAAGAGAACATGTCTATGGGGTTTTGAAACATATTATAGTGCTGATATGCAGAGTATGTAATTTACAAACATAATGAAATTGAATATCTCAGAGTGTATTTATGTTAGCACACCATTTTATGTAGTGGTAAGAGCAGAAGGCATTGCCTTGGAAAGTATGTAGGATATGTTCTCTCCTTAACCTTAAAGACAGGCTAACAGATGAGAACGTTTTTTTTTAATAATTACAGTAGTCCTCTCCATTACATATTTTTTTTTTGCAGTGCAGTATTCTTTCTCCTGCTTAACTCTTTTTTAATACTCCTTCCAAGTGGAACCCTTCTTTTTTCCCAATGTTATAGTATGCTAAGAAACTTTTATTTCATATTCTTTCAAGGGGAACCCTTCTTTTTTCCCAATAATATAGTACACAGAAAAAGATTTATTAAATACTCTTTCCAAGGAGAACCCTTCTTTTTTTCCCATGACGTAGTAAGCAGAGGAAAAAAAATGAAATACTCTTTCAAATGGGAACCCTTCTTTTTTTCCCAATGATGAAGTAAGCAGAGGAAGATTTGTTAAATACTCTTTCCAAGGGGAACCCATCTTTTTCCCCAATGACATGGTGCACACTTTTTTAATAAACAGGTCAGTCTTATGCCTTGTGAATGTTTCTTTTTAAAATGCATCTTTAATGTAAAAATGAAATAACTGTCATTAATAAAACTGCCTCAGTAAAAGTTGAATTACAAGGTACAGTTACTGTCAAAAGTACTTTTCTTATTTCATATAAAAATGTAAAATGATTTTCTATATTTTCCTGTGTTGGACACATTAAGGTGTGGACTTCTATCCTGAGCAGTATTTGACTTTTCATCTGGTCATCTGTGCTCATTCATTGCAACCAAATTAGCAAATTGGAGAGCCGGTAAGGTACCATAGACATATGACATTACTATTACCCAATTTGATTATGATTCAATGAAATTACAGTTATTTTGTTTGCATCTACAATTAGACATCCCCAGCTGACTGTTTTCAGATAGTGTTTGGTAGGAGCAGGGTATATCTGCAAAATTTCTCCCATTGGGCTATAGGCATTTGAAAAACTTTTTTTTTTGTTCAGACTGTGCCTGTACATATAAATGTTATCTTGGTGTTTGTCTAGTTCAATTCTCAAGTCACTATCACAAATCTTTACCAGTATGTTAACTAATCTCAGCTCTGTAACCATCATTAAATGTGAATTCCGCCAGCAAAAGACCGATGGAGCATACACATGGTCGCATTTTCCGACAAAAAGCTCTCATCGGACTTTTGCGGGCGGAATTTCCGATCATGTGTACGCGGCATTAGTGAGCCAAGAGAATCCAGAGAACCAGGAAAACTGGGAATATGGATGAGGGACCAGCGAGAAGGGCTGCCAAAGAGGAAGCCAGATGGCTCTGCAATTTTGTGCTACTTGTTCTGCTGATGAAAAACCCTTGAAGGTGAAACCATATGTAAGGACTTTACTTTTTGTTTTTCAATAAAAGTGGGCCAGCAAGCCCTTAACCACAGTCTGGATTGGCATGACTCACTAAAGGAAGCACAATACCAATGAGCTAACGATTCCCCTGTGTCAGGGAAGAAAACAGAGTGACACTGGTATGGGCTCATCACTGTGCGCTTCTCCTTTCACTGTCCAATAACAGGTTGGGGCAAGTCCATGATGTCCGGACTAGAGATAGTGGGTTGAATGGTGCTGACCATCAGACTGAGGATATCTGGCAGCAATACTGTGAGGGAAATCTCTGGTATAAAGGTTAATATTGCAGCAAAAGCTGGTTTTGTTATTTTATCTTTTAATGAGCTAATCATTTTTATCTTGTTATTTATTTACGGAGGTCTGCTTTAAGGTGTAATCTGTTCTTTTCTGCACGTTATAGACCATTTGCCACATTAACCATTTACTAGACAGGTGAATTTAAAAACATCAGGGAATTCCTATTTTAACACACGGATGATGGCTTAACTGCAACATTTACGTCTCTTGAATCAATATCAGACTCCTTCCATTAAAGTTAAAACATATGCCAGTAAATCCTGAGCCTGTCCACACAATGGTATAATTATATCATTTTACCTCCTTCAAAAGGGGGGGGGGGGGGCTGGAGCCATTAGCCACATTGGTATTCTATTCTGGTCTAAACTGATAGGTATAAATCATAGGTTCCTCTCCCTTTTCATAGTGGGGCTTTCTCTATTGAAGAATGCTCCAGTAATTCCTGTGATTGTATTGCAGCTCTTCCTTACCACCAAACAGAAGTGCATTATAACACTCAGGCCTTGATCACACCATATGTGCATTAAAAAAAAAAAACTGATCACACCGTATGTAGAGACCTGTATCTTTCTAAAGTAGGTCTCTGCAAGGACACAAAGAAAACAGTTGTTTTCTAAGTGCCCTGTTCACACCACAATGTTGGTGTCATGTGAATCTTTTGTCTATGCAGAAAAATGCATACATGTTACGTATTTCTGCACAGAAAAAAAAAATATATGAGACCAGTGTTGTGGTTTGAAAACTATTGGCCAGTCTAAATAGCTAAATGAATAACCTGAGACAACATATTATTATCACATACTGTAACAGAAAAAAATAGATACCTTGCCTGATACCTTGCCTACTATTAGAACTTAATACTATCATAACAGTTACATTCTAATACATATCAAAATCATTGGCTTTTTTAGACTATGCAGAAGATTTGTCTTAAAATATGTAACCAGTGGTGTTTTAAAAAACAATCAAAATGGGAACAGTATTATTTTACATATTTTTGTAAGTTTTCAAATAGATTTTTTTCAATTTTATTATTAATAAATACATTTTGTACATAAACATTTTAGAAGAAATTTGAAGTGACACATACCTAAACTGCTGCTGTAATTACCCACCAGACAGATCTGAGGTTCCTGTTCAGGTCTTTTGTCTATACCAGTACGAGTGCCTTGAATCTTATGCCCTGTACACACGGTCGGATTTTCCGATGGAAAAAGTGCGATCGGATTGTGTTGTCGGAAACTCCGATCGTGTGTGGGCTCCATCGGACTTTTTCCGTCGGAATTTCCGACACACAAAGTTTGAGAGCAGGCTATAAAATTTTCCAACAACAAAATCTGATCGGTTAAATTCCGATCGTGTGTACACAAATCCGACGCACAAAGTGCCACGCATGCTCAGAATAAATTAAGAGACGAAAGCTATTGGCTACTGCCCCATTTATAGTCCCGACGTACGTGTTTTACGTTACCGCGTTCAGAACGATCGGATTTTCCGACAACTTTGTGCAACCGTGTGTATGCAAGACAAGTTTGAGCCAACATCCGTCTGAAAAAATCCATGGATTTTGTTGTCGGAATGTCCGATCAATGTCCGACCGTGTGTACGGTGCATAAGATACACTGCTTCACAGATATGACCCAGATTTTGGATTAATAGTTTGGCCCTGGCCCCTACCATTTTTTAAACCTCACCGTTAGCGTATTGTGAGTGGCAATCTTATTGGCAAATAGTAAGCCTCATGGTTGAGGTAAATGCCAGCCACTTCAGGTTAATGCAGGGTGCACCCATGATATGTTTTCCATTTGTGACTTTCTCCAATTAAATCTTTACACACAAGCTGTGGTAAAGCTGAATCACATGCCTAACTTAACCCCTTCCCTCTCCCCAGGGCCACTGTTAGAAATTGCGGGGCCCCATGCAGCCTACCTGATGGGCCCCCTTTGACCCTGTCCTCGACCCCACCCTGGCCCCACCCCTGGGCCCTCCGCTGACCTCGCTTTGAAACAAAATGCAGTATTGTCTTCATATTACATATATTATTGTTGAATAGGCATATAAATATCAAGGACCCCAAATGTGAAAAATATTTCAGCCCAAAATGAATGTGAAGAAATTCAATATATACATGAAAGTCATATATTGGGACCAATAAGTATGAATCAAAAATCAATATAACCAAAATCAACAAAGTAAAAATATCAATATTATATTAATATTTTATATTCATACTTTGTTGATTTTAATTATATGCCATACTATAATTAAACTTATAGAGTGCCACCCATAAATAAGCTGCCCCCATCAGAGTGCCCCCATAGGTCTGCTGCCCTCATAGATCTGTTGCCCGCATCAGAGTGCCCCCAAGGATGAGCTGCCCCCATCAATAAGCTGCCCCCATAGATCTGTTGCCTCCATCAGAGTGCCCCTGTTGATCTGCTGCCTTCATCTGTGTGCCCTGTACATAAACTGCCCCCATAAATAAACTGCCCTCATTAGACAACACCTGCAGATTAGTAATATCGCCTGCAGATTAGTAATATCGTCAGCAAGCAGAAGACAGTAGCATGAAAAGAGAAGCATTCTGCAGGGGACGGGCACACATGACGTCATTGGTTGCTAGTACGCCGGTGGTCCTAGCAACCAATGACAGTTCTGAGCAGAGATGTGGCTTGCCTAGATCAAGGAGAATCTGGCACTGCAGATTGAAGGGCTGACAGACCAACGGACTATATACAGTGTGTGCAGGAAGCAGAGCCAAGGAAAATTGCGAGAGGTTACGCTGGGTGTATGAATAAGGATCGTGGTTTAAGATTCTAGAGTGGGAGGTGCAGGATAGCTAGGTGAGCGCAGTGGGTGTATATTGTAATTGATATGGTACCTGGGACACTTGGCATGTATGCCACGGCCGGGCTTAGTCCTCCTGCTGTGCCACGTTAGCCGCACATCTGTCTCGGCACCTGCCTCTACTTGCTGAGCTGATGTTATTGATAGCTGTCAGCCTGTTCTGAGCCTGTCACATATTCCTTCAGCCAGAGTCTGTCCACAGTACTTACTTGCTGAAGGAGACTGGCAGAGAGAAAGCTGAGTATATCACTCCGCCATCAGCAGCGGGAACTGTGAGCCAGGACTTTATGCAAGTGCAGCACTGGTTGATGCTTAAGTCCGCCTGTGCCCCCACCAAGCCCAGGGAATATGATTTACCAGCAGGAAACCACTGGGGAAAAATATGTGTTCACAGCAGGGGCGTTGCTAGGTCTACAAAAGATCTGGGGCTAGAGCCCATAGCAGCGTAGTAAAGAAAGTCATGCGCTTGGGCGGCATACACATGTATACAGTAATATACGTGTGTGTGTATATATATCCCCAGAGAGCCCCCCACTTACATCAGGGTCCCCAGAGAGCCCCCTTACATCAGGGTTCCCAGAGAGTCCCCCTTTACATCAGGGTTCCCAGAGAGCCCCCCTTACATCAGGGTCCCCAGAGAGCCTCCTCCTTACATCAGAGTCCTCAGAGAGCCTCCCCCTTTCATCAGGGTACCCAGAGGGTCCACCCTTACATTAGGGTCCCCAGAGAGCCTCCCCCTTAAATTTGGGTCCTTAGAGAGCCTCTCCCTTGCATCAGGGTCCCCAGAGAGCCCCCCACTTACATAAGGGTCCCCAGAGAGCCTCCCCTCCCCTTTGGGGACCCCTGCAGAGACTCGGGGCTATTGGCCCCAGATTCGGGGCCATAGCCCCAAAAGCCACCCCCTAGCAACGCCCCTGGTTCACAGTATGTATGCCCATGTGATCTAAGTTGAGGGGAAAGTTTGCTGTGAACTCTGTTCTCCTAAATATGCAAACCAATAAGCAGATGTCCATTTTTTCAGTTTAAAGCTGAAGTTCAGCAAAATCATTTTTTTGTATTACATCAAGATACACATTAAGTATGTGAAGTGGGTAATATGTATCCCATTACCTGCAGGTGGCTGCTTCTGTTCAATATGTTCCCTTCTTAGCTTATCCTGAGCTACTGCTGTCTACTGGCATTGTGAAGGTTAAAAGCAGCAACCGCTGCAACTTGCCTGCCTGCCTCCTTGTGCCCTTTCCACCATTCACAGAACTTGTCTTGCTACACTTCCATGATGCATTAAGTTCGGTGAATGGGCGGAGGCGATGCTGTCATTCAACTCCTCCTCTTCCATTCACAGAATTCTATGCATCATGGGAGTGTAGTAGGACAAGTTCCATGAATGGTGGAGGAGGCCGGAGGGGGCAGGCATGCAGCACAACCTTCCTGATTAGGAATTACTGCCATTACTGTAATGCCTCGTACATACGATTGGACTTTCTGACAACAAAACATTGGATTTTTGTTTGAAGGTTGTTGGCTCCAACTTGTCTTGCATACACACGGTCACACAAATGTTGGCCAACTATTACGTAGCGACGTACAAGACGTACGTCATATCTCCTTTACGAACGATAGTTTTACAAGACCGAACGCTTCCGGCTCGTACTTGATATTCAGCATGGGTGGTTGTACTTTGGACTTTTGTGCAACAGACTTGTGTACACACGCCCGGAAAGTCCGACAACAAACATTTGTTGGCGGGAAATTTGAGAACCTGCTAGCCAATATTTGTTGGCGGAAAGTCCGACAACAAATATCCGATGAAGCATACACATGGTCGGACTTACCGCCAACAAGCTCACATCCAACATTTCCCGTCAGAAATTCTGATCATGAGTACGCAGCATAGGAGTCACAGTCCTGGAAAACAGCTACTCAGTGCCATTTCCCACAACTGTGAAGGGGACATGGCACAGAGGAAAAACAGCTGCTGGCAGGTAATAGGATGCACACCGTTACACATACAACAAAAAGAAATAAAGTTCACTAAATTCTTAAGATCTTCTCATCCATTCTTGGCTTTACTTCAGCCACAGAGAGTCTTGATTTCTCTCTGATATTCCCACCAATCCTTCTGTACTGTTCCGTGTGTGCAAAAACGTAAACTGAAATGCAAAATATAGAAATCCATAGCATCAGATTTCAGTTTACTGACATCAGATATCTAAACAATGAATTCTGATTGGTTTCTGTCCTTTGTATTTTTGTCTTTGGAGTAGGCCTGAGCAATGTTGGTGCTGCCAAATATAGCCTTGCATGAGATCAATTCTGCTGTTGTCTTTTTATAAAAATAATTGCAAATTATATAGGGTTGGACAGAGATCAGCGCTCATTCATGGAAATCTATGTCTTAAAATATGTTACCCCAACACTTATTTCTGATATGTGTTTGTGTTACCATTTCCTATGTGTACTACAAATATCCTGTTCTCTTTGCATTGCTTCCTTTTTATAAAATAAATGGTGATCCTGTGAGTTCCCCTGCTTTCAAATTGACCATACCTGGCATGGAAGCACATCCATCCTAATGTGATCAGTTTGCTTCTTTGCAATGTAGTTTGGAGCACAGTCTGCCTGTACTTTAGTGGTCATACTTTTGCTTATATACCCCCCTGCCCAGCTATTCACTAGGAGGATCAATGTAATGCTGTTTCTCTGCTCCCTGCTGACACCCCCCCTGCACAGCTATTCACTAGGAGGATCAATATACTGCTGTTTCTCTGCTTCCTGCTGACACAACCCCTGCACAGCTCTTCACTAGGAAGATCAGTGTAATGCTATTTCTCTGCTTCCTTCTGACACACCCCCTGTCCAGCTATTCACTGGGAAGATAAGTGTACTGCTGTTTCTCTGCTTCCTGTTGACATGCCCCCCTGCCTAGCTATTCAGTAGGCACATCAGTGTACTGCTGTTTCTCTGCTCGCTGCTGACACACCCCCTGCACATCTCTTCATTAGGACAATCAATGTATTGCTGTTTCTCTGCTCCCTGCTGACTTGCCCCCCCCCCCCACCCACCCACCACCCAGCTACTCACTGGGGGGATCAGTGTACTGCTGTTTCTATGCTCCCTGCTGACATGCCCCCCTGCCCAGCTATTTACTAGGAAGATCATTGCATTGCTGTTTCTCGCCCCCTTGCATTTTACACTTGACTGTGTCTGTGCTCCGTTTAAACTGCTGAGAATATGAATGATAACGCAAAAACATTTCTTTGACTCATGGTTAGTGTTTGGCTGAAGCCATTTATTATCAATCAACTGTTTACTCTTTTTAAATCATAATGACAATATAAACTACCCAAATGACCCTAATAAACAGTTTACATACCCTGGTGATTTTGGCCTGATAACATGCACAGAAGTTGACACAAAGGGGTTTGAATGACTATTAAAGGTAACCATCCTCGTGTGTATAAAAGGTCAACGAGTTTCTGGACTCCTGACAGACCCTTGCATCTTTCATCCACTGCTGCACTGACTTTCTGGATTCTAAGTCATGGGGAAAGCAAAAGGATTGTCAAAGGATTTGCGGGAAACGGTAGTTGAACTGTATAACACGGGAAAGGGATATAAAAAGATATCCAAGGAATTGAGAATGCCAATCAGCAGTGTTCAAACTCTAATCAAGAAGTGGTTATTAGGGGTTCTGTTGAAACCAAACCACAGTCAGATAGACCAACTAAAATTTCAGCCACAACTGCCAGGAAAATTGTTTGGGATGCAAAGAAAAACCCACAAATAACTTCAGGTGAAATACAGGACTCTATGAAAACATGTGGCGTGGCTGTTTCAAGATGCACAATAAGGAGGCACTTGAAGAAAGATGGGCTGCATGGTCGAGTCACCAGAAGAAAGCCATTACTATGCAAATGCCACAAAGTATCCCACTTACAATACGCCAAACAGCACAAGGACAAGCCTCAAACCTTCTGGCACAAAGTCATTTGGAGTGATGAGACCAAAATTGAGCTTTTTGGTCACAACCATAAATGCTACATTTGGAGAGGAGTCAACAAGGCCTATGATGAAAGGTACGAAGGTGGTTCGCTGATGTTTTGGGGATGTGTGAACTGCAAAGGCACAGGAAATTTGTTGACAAATTTGTTGACAAGATGAATGTAGTATGTTATCAAAAAATACAGGAGAAACATTTGTATTCATCAGCCAGGAAGCTGCGCATGGGACGTACTTGGACATTACAACATGACAAAACACAAGGCCAAGTTGACCTGTCATTGGCTACAGCAGAATAGAGTGAAGGTTCTGGAGTGGCCATCTCAGTCTCCTGACCTCAATATCATTGAGCCACTCTGGGGAGATCTCAAACGTGCAGTTCATGCAAGACATGCCAATAATTTCCAGCAACTGGAGGCTTTTTGCTAAGAGGAATGGGCAGCTTTACCATCTGAGAAGATAAAGAGCCTCATCCACAAATACCACAAAAGACTTCAAGCTGTCATTGATGTTAAAGGGGGCAATACACGGTATTAAGAACTGGGGTATGTAAACTTTTGATCAGGGTCATTTGGGTAGTTTCTGTTGCCATTATGATTTAAAAAGAGTAAACACAGTTGATTGATAATAAATGGCTTCAGTCAAACACTAACCATGAGTGAAAGAAAAGTTTTTGTGTTATCATTCATATTCTCTGAAAAATGGAATCATAAATTCTGCCAGGGTATGTACACTTATGAGCACAACTGTATATATATATATAATATATAGGGGGCACCCGTGCACACGGAGCCGGCACACCGCTTGTGCAATTATTATTCACAGCACAAGCTGATCAGTGGGTGGCGACCAATAGATGTCCTCCGGCACAAGCTTATCAGTGAGCAGGGAGACAGGACAGAGTTCTGCCTCTGTAAACAAGGCAAAGCTGTGTCCTGTCAGCAGGGATGTACTGGGTTTTGTTTCCCTGCAAAGCAGAGAATACAAACCAGTACATCCCTTACAGTAAAAACAAAAACATTGGTTAGGCACGCATTTAACCCTTTGATTGCCCTAGGTGTTTAACCCCTTCCCAGCCAGTGTCATTAGTACAGTGACAGTGTATATTTTTAGCGCTGATCACTGTATTAGTGTCACTGGTTCCCGCAAAGTGTCAAGTGTCAGTATATTTCAGATTGTCTGCAGCAATATCTCAGTCCCACTATAAGTTTCTGATCGCCGACATTACTAGTATAAAATAAATAAAAATTCCAGTATACTGTATATACCATAGTTTGTAGACACTTTAACTTTTGCGCAATATACGCTTATTGGGATTTTTTTTTACCAAAAATATATAACAGAATACATATTAACCTAAATTTATGAAGAGATTAGTTTTTTTTTCAATTTTTTTTATTGGATATGTTCTACAGCAGAAAGCAAAAAATATTGTTTTTTTTTTTTCAAAATTTTCGGTCTTTTTTTGTTTAAAACACGCCCAGTGGTGAAAATACCACCAAAAGAAAGCTTTTTTTGTCTTAAAAAAAAGAGACAAATTTCATTTATGTACAGCATTGCACAACCGCGCAATTGTCAGTTAAAGTAACACAGTGCCGTATTGCAAAAAATGGCCTGGTCATGAAGGGGGGTAAATCTTCCGGAGGTCAAGTGGTTAAACTTAATGGGTTGTTTGTTTTACAAAGGTTCACATATAGTTTAACACTAAGATGAATGCCTGTATGTTCAGCAACAGCTGTGGACACTGTGAGACATGAATGCCTCCTTAGGTTGCTGCTAAGTTTGACATGTGCCTACATTTCAAAAGCATGATCAACTCTTGTTCAAGTCATGACCTGTTCATCCCACAGAAAGTTTGACATTTTATCTATTTATCTTGGGACTTTGTAGCTATGAAATAGCTCTTTCACCTTTACTAGACACTTGCTCTGACACCGCACAAACTAGTGTTAAGCTTGCAAAGCTGGTTTACACAATATAAGACCTTGGGGATATTCCGCTAATCACCCCCGGCAGTGGAATGAATGGTTTTGTGAAAGAGAATTGCTGGCCATTTGCCCACTATTGCCGTGCCTACAGATTAAGGCATGCAGAGATGCGGGGGTTCAATCGTGTAGTCTCTTTTTAAGAAGTGACTGTGAATGTTTACTGAGAGCAGAAAATTCAAGGAAGCCGAGTATGTCTGAATGTCAGCCCAGACATTAATCTGGCAGCCTTCCACTGAGATATTGGCATGAATATGATGTGTACACAGTGCCTGTGTTTAGTTGCTGCTGACTTGCCTTGCTAGAAAATATTTCTGCTTTTTTTCCAGACTGGAACAAAACTCGATTAAACAAACGCTTAATGGTTCAGTTTCTGTTGTTAAGCCTCGGATCCATTCATAAGACATGCCACTGGACATCTTTGTAACCTGCGGCCTCTTTTACACAGGCCAGAGCATTGTGTTATGTGACAAAACAATAATCTCTTAACTCTAATACATTGTGCTTAAACTGTCTTTTCATGCCTGCAATAATCATTCTTTAAAGAATAACACGCTAAATTCTCCTAAAAACAAAATGTATATATATATATATATATATATATATATATATATATACACACACACACACAGTATCTCACAAAAGTGAGTACACCCCTCACATTTTTGTAAATATTTGATTATATCTTTTTATGCGACAACACTGAAGAAATGACACTTTGCGGCAATGTAAAGTAGTGAGTGTACTGCTTGTATAACAGTGTAAATTTGCTGTCCCCTGAAAATAACTCAACATACAGCCATTAATGTCTAAACCGCTGTCAAAAAAATGTGAGTACACCCCTAAGTGAAAATGTCCTAATTGGGCCCAAAGTGTCAATATTTTGTGTGGCCACCATTATTTACCAGCACTGCCTTAACCCTCTTGGGCATGGGGTTTACCAGAGCTTCACAGGTTGCCACTGGAGTCCTCTTCCACGCCTCCATGATGTCATCAAGGAGCTGGTGGATGTTAGACACCTTGTGCTCCTCCACCTTCCATTTGAGGATGCCCCACAGATATTCAATAGGGTTTAGGTCTGGAGACATGCTTGGCCAGTCCATCACCTTTACCCTCAGCTTCTTTAGCAAGGCAGTGGTTGTCTTGGAGGTGTGTTTGGGGTCGTTATCATGTTGGAATACTGCCCTGCGGCCCAGTCTCCGAAGAGAGGGGATCATGCTCTGCATCAGTATGTGACAGTACGTGTTGCCATTTATGGTTCCCTCAATGAACTGTAGCTCCCCAGTGCTGGCAGCACTCATGCAACCCCAGACAATGACACTACCACCACCATGCTTGTGCTAGACACACTTGTCTTTGTACTCCTCACCTGGTTGCCACCACACACGCTTGACACGATCTGAACCAAATAAGTTTATCTTGGTCTCATCAGACCACAGGACATGGTTCCAGTAATCCATGACCTTTGTCTGCTTATCTTCAGCAAACTGATTACAGGCTTTCTTGTGCATCCTCTTTAGAAGAAGCTTCCTTCTGGGATGACAGCCATGCAGATCAATTTGATGCAGTGTGCGGCGTATGGTCTGAGCACTGACAGGCTGACCCCCCACCTCTTCAACCTCTGCAGCAATGCTGGCAGCGCTCATACGTCTATTTCCCAAAGACAACCTCTGCATATGACGTTGAGCATGTGCACTCAACTTCTTTGCTCAACCATGGCGAGGCCTGTTCTGAGTGGAACCTGTCCTGTTAAACTGCTGTATGGTCTTGGCCACCATGCTGCAGCTCTGTTTCAGGGTCTTGGCAATCTTCTTATAGCCTAGGCCATCTTTATGTAGAGCAACAATTCTTTTTTTTCAGATCCTCAGAGAGTTCTTTGCCATGAGGTGCCATGTTGAACTTCCAGTGACCAGTATGATAGAGTGAGAGCTATAACACCAAATTTTAACACACCCGCTCCCCATTTCTGAGACCTTGTAACACTAATGAGTCACATTACAGTGGGGTGGAGAGGATGGCTAATTGGGCCCAATTTGGACATTTTCACTTAGGGGTGTACTCACTTTTGTTGTCAGCAGTTTAGACATTAATGGCTGTGCATTGAGATATTTTGAGGGGACAACAAAATTACACTGTTATACAAGCTGTACACTCACTACTTTACATTGTAGAAAAGTGTAATTTCTTCAGTGTTGTCACATAAAAAGATATAATAAAATATTTACAAAAATGTGAGGGGTGTACTCACTTTTGTGAGATACTGTATACTATATATATATATATATATATATATTTATATTATTATTACTACATTTTATTATTATTATTTATAATTATACAGTATATCTTAATCGTACAGTATAGGACACAGGTTGAATATTCATAGACCCTGAGTTATAGGTTGCTTTCTTCAGGTGATTGGAAACCAGCAAAGCTTTTCTTCGCTCCCTGAGTGTAGCCCTATAATCCTACCCCACTCTGAGACCTTTTGTTAGTGTCCTTAGGCGATGGACCTCTTCTACCCTATGGAGATGTTTTTCTACATCTAAAGTGGAATTCCAGGGTCTAACTACATTTAAAACGGCTCCCACTCCACTCCTAACTCCTATTCTAACTACCCTGTAGAAGGAAGATGCTTATACTTACCTATTCTCTGACCGTTGGGGAGATTATGTGATCTCCACAACAGTCAGCTTCAGGGAAGCGGAGAGAACGTCAACAAATGGAATGCCTGGGCTGTGACATCACCCATAGGCTTATTACAGGCCATCCAGTGTCGGCTGTCCCTCCTCTCCCATGGTGCTGCCCATGGAAGCCGATCACATAACAAGACTGGAACACCCCGAGAATAGGTAAGTACAAGCTTCTTCCTTCTACAGGGTACTATGTGGCTGTATAAACTTCAGTGCAATCATGTACTATCTTGTAACTGCAATGTGTTTAGACTGCAGCTAGCACTATATGAGTTCCTACATATGCATAAAAATATACCATTATCTCATTGCAGCGCTGTCTTATGATATTTGATCAAACATGCTCACAACATAATATGTGTGACAAAACCCTCATCAAAATAACAGATTCCATCAAATACTTACAAGCATGTTAAAAACAACAGGCATTCGGTACAGATTGGCATCCAACACCCCGGCGGGCGTGCTGATGTCACTGCTACGTCCTCTGCCCAACGTACGTGTCGTCGTAAGAGACATCGTCACTGGGGCAAAAGAGAAGTGCACGTGTTGACTCGTTTGGGACTGTGTATCATCTGCATAAGTAATCTCTTGATTTTTGCACATTATTCTTGGCATGATAACATGGACTATATGAATTGAAACCTTAAATATATTGTTTTGATGAATGTATTTATTTACATGTGATGAATTGATATTTATTGTCTTTGCACTTTATGATTATTGATTTTTTTTTAAATCACTTAATTTTGTGGAATTAAGTTTAAGCACTTTTTAGTGACAGCGCAACATTTTTCTTTTTTACATATTTATTTAGTATTGATTTGTGCAATACTGTGAGCGTGGCTGTCGTTACCACTGAGTCATATGTAAGTAATAAGTGATTTACACTTAGCGCCGATAGCTCCTATTATTAGAAAGATACATTTTCCTAGTGGATACATATTTAAGAAAGAAAACCCTACTTGGTGCCTAATAAATAATTTTATATTGTAGAAATAATACAACATGTATACTAGTATACTAGAAGTTTCATATATTATCTCTCTTTGCTGTTCTGTCTGTACCTGTCTATTTGAATCAAATCTTGGTCCCTTGCACTTCAGTAGAAGGGCAACATAAGCATTTCATGGACCGACAGAACACAGATTAAATTCAATCATTACGTCGTGAACAGTTCCTGGCTATTTTATTTCTACATGAGTCTGTTAACAGGCTGGCTTCATGTATTAAGCCATATTTATGGTGTCTCGGAAAAAAGCCCAGTCCTTTCTATTGCAGACATCAAGCTGTCAGGATTAAACAAACAATTTTTTTTTTAAATTTCATAAATGAGATAAAAACAAACAAGGAAAGGCGGTAAAACAGTATACACTGCTATCACCCTTTCTTAGTACCTACAGTTGCATGTTAACACGTTCCCTTAAGTCCCAATGCTAGTCCCAACTTTAAGGGTTAAAAGCTTGTTAAAATATATGTGAACCCTTACCTTGTAAAACAGCCTATTCAGTTTAAAATAGGAATCAAAGGCAAAATATTTGTGTGTGTGTATATATATATATATATATATATATATATATATATATATATATCATTTTAAATACTTTTTTCTTTATTGTCTAAGTGATCACATGGCGCTTAGAGAGCTAAGGGTGGAGAAAGAGCAGTACAGTGTGGGGGCGTGACAACACAAGTCTGACCATTGGAGTATAGAGAGGTTGTTCTCCCAGCACAGCCAGAAAACTGACCACACTGGAAAGGATGTGCTATTTTGCCTACCATGGTCAGTTTGAAATGGGAAAGTAGGGGGACTGGTAGAAATATCAGGTATTTCACACAAAGGAAGCAATTCAAATAGAATTGCTGGTTCTTTTACAGATGTATCATGGGTTCTTGGACCCCAGGTAAGCATCAGTTAAAAACATGCTGTATATGGGAGCTATTTTACCTCTCAAAAGGGTTTTAATTATGTGCAACTAATAGTGTCGGTGCGTCCATTAAAGGGGGGCATGGGCACCGCCCCCTCTCTCCAGCCACCCCCTCTGTGTATAATGGATAGATTCATGCATGTCCCACAATTACTTCTGGTTTGATGGACAGTTCTTCTCCCAGCAGGTTGGCGTGGCAATGGGGGCAAAATATGCCCCCAGCCTCGCCAACCTGTTTATGTCTGATTGGGAAGATAGACGTGAGTTCAACATCAATAGACCCCAATTGATTTTCTATCGAAGGTTTATTGATGACATCTTGTTGATATGGGAGGGATCTAAGGAATCTTTGGAAGTATTTCTGGAACAGTTAAACAGGAATACAAACAATATCAAGTTGGAATACCAGATTAGTGATAAAACAATCAACTTTCTAGATGTCACTATAGAGAGAGTGAATGACACGTTAAAAACCAAGGTGTACTTTAAACCGACGGACCGCAATAGCTATTTGTCCGTGGCAAGTGGACATCATCTATCATGGATAAAAAATATTCCGAAGGGCCAGCTATTGCGGATCCGTCGGAATTGTACTCTGACGGAAGATTTCTTGGATCAATCGAATGTTCTGAAGGAGAAATTCATTCAGAAGGGATATAAGGAAGATGTACTAACCAAAATTGTACAAGAAGTAGCCAAAATCCCTAGGGAACAATGTTTGAAGGAAAAAGAAGTACAAAGAGGGGACACCCAACATCAATTGAGTTTTATATCTGGGTTTCATTGCCAGTACAGAGAAACTGAAAACATTTATAGAAAATACTGGTACATCCTCTGTAAAGACAAACACTTGGGAGGAATACTACCAACACAACCGAAATTCATATATAGGAGGGCCCCAAGCATAGGAGATCAAATAGTGAAAAAGATTTTGGATCCACCAAACCCAAGGTCTTTGTCCTTTAATTTTAGAGGTTTCTTCTGTTGTAGGAAGTGTGTTTGTTGCAAAACAGTGAAGGTTAGTAATAGAGGTATTACAAGTGTCACCAACAGAGAAGGAGACAGGTTCGAGATTAAAGAATTTAGCACATGCACTACTACACATGTGGTCTACCTTATGTGGTGTCCCTGTGGTTTGTATTATGTTGGTAGAACCAAAAGGCAGTTGAAGATCCGTATCAGTGAACACTTGACCAACATCAAAAATGGATACAAGTACCACAGTGTATCCATGCATTTTAAGGACAAACACCAACAGGACCCATCTCTGCTACAATTTTGTGGCATCGATGTGGTATATCCCTCTTGGAGGGGCTCCAATAGGGTAAGAGATTTGTCACGGAGAGAAACGGAATGGATATTCCTTTTTAAAAGTCTTACCCCGAGAGGGCTCAACATTGAACTGGACCTTAATTGCTTTATTAATGATTTTTAGTTGATTAATTCATTTTTTATGTCTGACAGAAGATGAGTGTAGGATCCCTCTTTAATATTGATGTACCCACTCTGTAATGAGTGAGAGCCTAATATTTGTTTAAAACATGATTTTTAATGCTTTTAATGACAATTTGTTTTAAATGACACAATTGTAGAAGTAATGAGGAATAATAATAGCTGTTATTCCAATAATTGCTGTTCACGTATAGGAACCAATAGTTTACAGATATGTCACTATTTGGGTTCAGAGTCATATCATATATACTTTTAATTTTTTATTATAGAACCAATACAAGAGATTTTAGGGTTACCAAGAACTGGATTAGAGAAGTCTGATTCTATTTTTTATTTTGTAATTCTTCCAGCCATTTCCATTTGCTTTATTCAGTATATTATTTTATTATTTTTTTTTATGTCATATATTCATTTTGCGGATATTTAGTTTTTAAATGTCAATAGGTTGTGTTAATAATAACCGGATTGATAATTTTATAATGTGCATATAACATTTTATGTAATATGTGTGTTAGAATACATTGTTATATAATCTTGTGATTAGCACACTGAGAGTTCTTTGATAAACATGTCAGGGTATTTCAGCGCTGTTGGATAACCCACCGCTCTGAGAAGTTGCAATGAATAATGGTGATGGGGCAGAGTGGTGGTGACAATCTGATACCGCTACATGAATAACCAGTAACAAGAGACCGGCAGCCGCGAATAGCGGGGGTTTGCACTCACGGGGACACTCCTAGAGCGCAGGCGCGGAATAAACAGGTTGCGCACTATGACATCCCTAGTAGATTAGAGATGAGAGGAGGTATAAAGGGAGACTGATGTCTAGAGCGGCCTATCCCATGATTAAGTTACAGGCGTAACGAAACATGTCGGGGGCGTGGCCGAGCGAAGGATAAACACCACGTACTAGTGACAGGAGGAAGCAAGCTCTGCGGTTCACCTATCGGGGGAGACGGTGGGTCCATCTCACAGGCGGGTGAGGAAAGGGTGAGAGAGATTTCTTACACGCCAGCTGTGGCAGGGTCCGCCGTGACCGCATACCCCCTATGAGGTTTATCCAAGTTGCTGTGTTGGTATTGCATTATACAGATTGCCGTGGAATTTGCTGTGCTTTTATATTGTGTACACAATGTGAGTGGAACTTTTGGAGTGTGATTTGAAGTATGTGTTATTAAAAGTTTTACGGTATCACACTATTGGGAGTCTTCTTTCATTTACATATGGAACGAATCTCCGGATGGAATATATTTAACCCTTACCAGTAGCCTTAAACATCTATGCTTTATAGCCTCATACGAAAGTGGAGGCATAAGGAGCTGGTGAGTGGCTGTCCATTGGGAGAGGGATCACTGAACACACAGGTGTGGTGGAAGGATTAATTACACTCCAGGAATATAAAAGGACTTGCTGTGGCACAGTTGATGTGTTTTTATGATCACGATCACGGACACTTTGTACACATATGTGTATTTTCTACAGATTTTATTTATTTTTTGATATAGTCACATAGCTATGGTGTGACATTCAAAGACTGTCATTTGCTTTGATGCTATACATTGTGTGTATAGAGTCACTGTATAGGGATTGACACATATAATTTTGAGCAGTATTGGCACTGAGTCACTTTATGTACTGTGTTTTGTTTGGTGTTTTTTATTTCATTTGGTTCATTATTATTACTTTATTTATTCATTTTTGTATATATTGTTCAATATACACTCGTAAAAGTGTGTTCACTAGATTAGATAATTCACTGTAAAAGGTGGGAATATTTTTTGGAGATAGCGCCACGTTTTAATTCTTCACGTGGGGTGCAGTGCACTATTTTCACGTCACAGATTTAAATATTTTTTGTAGATTCATGCATTGCATGAATCTATCCATGGCCGCTGTAGTCAACCCCTATTCAGGCATCCAGGCCCCTTTTTGGATGCCGGGTGCCTGAATTCCAGCGGCAGGGGGTGTTTTTGAAGCACCTGATTAGAGCCAAAGGCTCTAATAGGCTTCAAAAAAGGTGAACTGCAAGCGCAAAGCATTGCGCTCGCAGTTCATCAAGGTGTGCGAGAAAAGCAAATGAATATTCACTTTTCTAACACTGAACCACCTCTCAGCCAATCAGGTGCGTAGGTCTGTTACCTGTCAACTGACTGGCTGAAACCACAGGCACTACAATTGGGCGCCTATCGGAAGGAGGGGAGGAGACGCACAGAGGACACAGGAGCGCGCTGTCTCACCCGCTGCAAGGTCCCACCGCTCACCGCTGCCACCAAGACAGGGTAAGTGCCAGGCAGACGGCGAGCGGGCAGGGGAGGTCACAGTGGCACTATTTGATGGGTACAGTGACAGCATTTAATGTGGCACTATTTGATGGGCACAGTAAGAGCATTTGATGTGGCACTATTTGATGGGCACAGTGGCAGCATTTGATGTGGCACTATTTGATGGGCACAGTAACAGCATTTGATGTGGCACTATTTGATGGGCACAGTAACAGCATTTGATGTGGCACTATTTGATGGGCACAGTGGCAGCATTTGATGTGACACTATTTGATGGGCACAGTGGCAGCATTTGATGTGGCACTATTTGATGGGCACAGTGGCAGCATTTGATGTGGCACTATTTGATGGGCACAGTGGCAGCATTTGATGTGGCACAGTGGCAGCATTTGATGGGCACAGTGGCAGCATTTGATGGGGCACAGGGGCTGCGTTTGATGGGCACAGTGGCTGCAATTGATGGGCACTGTGGCTGCGTTTAATGGGCACAGTGGCTGCGTCTGATGGCACAGTGGTTGCGTTTGATGGGAACAGTGAGGCTGCAATTGATGTTTTTTTTCAGAATTTTTCCCCCAAAAGTTTTGAGCACCAGCCGCCACTGGCAACTAGTGTTGTGATCCAGGCATCCTTACTAGAGAACACAGGGGGTTATTTGCATGGTGCAAAATTTGATGCAGCTCTGCAAAGAAACCAATCAATTTCCAGGTTTTATTGTCAAAGCTTACTCGAAAAAGCTGAAGTTAGAAGCTAATTGGTTTCCATGCACAGCTGCACCAAATTCTGAGTGCTCCAGGTTTAGTAAATCTCCCCAACAGTGCTTGACCTTTACCACACCAGCAGCACAGTTTGAAAAAAACACATCAGGCAAATTTCACCACAGCTTGCTAAATGGACAATGAAGAAGCAGCAAAACACTGATGATGCCATTACTCTCATTATGCTCTGCCAGCTTGTTCACCAGCAACACCTTTGCACTGTGCATGCTACAGAGCCTGAGTGGATCAGATTTCTGTTCCTCCTTCTTCCAGTCTAAGTGCTGCAGGAAGAGAGATTGCAGGACACCAATATCTAAATAAATTCCTGTACTTACAGCCAGGTTTTTGCTGAATATGTTTATTTTTTATGTTCTTCAGCATCTAGTGGCAATAATGGAGTATTTTCCTGATTGAGAATATTTCAGGAAAAAAACACATTAAGGCATCTGATGAGCATAGAAAATAATCATTAGGTTAAATACAGGGATTATTTGTGATTATCAAACTGAAATAAAAAAAACTGCTTTTGCTCAACCATCTCATATTAAAAAGTGTTTGTTAATACAACTCGCTGTATCCATAAAAAAGACAAAAGAGAAGGAAAACCAGTATTAAAACCAATCATACAATGACACTCATACTAGTTAAAAAGCAATGTCCACCTCATAGATGCATGTATCTATGACCACAAGCAACAGACAAATATCATGAGCCCTGCCCTAGTTTTTTTTTTTTTTTTTTTAGTACTCGCCGATACCAATTACCGATACCTACCGCAACTGTTTTGAGTACACTTCAACTGTCAGCAATGGTACAAGGTATTGAAAAGTCATTTACAAATGTAATACATTGATTTTGTTTTTTAATTTTGCACTTTTTTAATGTGAAATGTGTAAATATATGTTAATATATATGTGTGAAAATATTCACTAACAAAGCAAACAAAAAAAAGTTTTAATTGTTTATCGTTCATAAAAAAAAAAGCAGGAAAATAATAATTAAATGGTGTAGAATAGGGAGTTAATTAAGGCTGATTAGAGTAAATTAAGGGTTAATAAGGGGTTAAAAAGAGGAACATTTGTTCATCCCTACTGACAGCTCAAAGAACCGAGCCTGAAAGTATCGGTTTCAAGTATCGGTGCATTTGCACGAGTACTGATACTTGTGCAAATACTCGGTATCGGCACCGATACCAATACTAGTATCGGTACAACCCTACTAGCTCGTATTGCCACTATGAGGGGATATATGTATGCGGGTTCTAATGGTATGGGACAGATACTCCTGCAAAGGGTAGTCCAGTGTAATCCTTGGCACTGGGTAGCTTCACGTCGGAACCTGCAATTCCTGGATGTGATTAGTAAAGTTCACATAGTTCATGTTGAGAGTGTAACAGCTGGATAATGGTGAAAAAGCTAAGTGTAATTGGAAGTGGTGCAGTGGTCCAGAGGAGGTCTACTATTCAGGGTTCCAGGGATATGATGTTATGAAGTTATAACCACAAGGTCAAATAGCATAGAATTCCATGTCTTGAATTACCTCCCTTGCACTGTAAAGTCAATCACGATAATGAAATCACTCAGCAATCTAGAGCTTTCAGTCACAGTCTTGAAAGGACCAATTGTAATCCAAGAGTAATCAAATAAAGTCCCACATCCAGGAAAAGTATAAATATACTTATCAGGTCCAGTTGTTCACAGATATTCTATAATCGATGAAAGAGACATCCATTGCAGGGTGTACCGTTCCATAAGTAGAATATGGATGACAAATGAGTCATAGTGGGGAGGTGGAATCTGGCATAGCCTGACCAGTTTCTCCGGCCTCTGCTGGCTGCTTCAGAGTCTGGTGGAAACCTCCAGCACTAGCTATTTTTGCACTGCTTTGATCTAGGAGCCTGTGGACATTTTAGATTTAGGGACTTTAAACGTTAGTAAAAAACCCTACAAATGTAATATCTCTTTCAGTTCTAAACATGGCATAGCAGAGGTATTAACTCCTCTCCTGCTTAATTCAAACATTATGATAAAAAAGTTTCTGCTAGAGCTGGGCTTTTGAATTACTATCAAGAGCAAGTTCAGCCAGAAAAGGATTTGTATGCTTGACAATGTTTTTATGTATTGTATTACATAATAGTAAAAGTTGAATACACTATGAGTATGGGGAATTTTTTTATGAACACCATTCCCATACACAGTTCATTTTACCAGTTACTGAACACTGAACAAAATAAAGCCAGAATTTGTTTCATTGGCATCCATATAGTTAGCATTCACATTGAATGTTCTTGCATGCCTCTGATGTAATATACTGTATATAGATAAACTTAGATGTCATAGCAGCTGAGCATTGCTCACCAACATACAACTGTGTCACTGTTACAGGTAGGATGCTAAAAAAAGAATTGCATTTCCCCTTTTTAGGTATACCCCATGCCAGCTTTTTGATGGGTTATTTTTAGAAACCGCTTAATGTTTAAAATAATGGAAAAACAAATCATCTAACAAGGGCATTCTTGGTTCAGACGGCTTCTGAAATTTTTGAAACAAAAGAATGTACAGTATATATGGTATCAAAAGACATATATTATGATGCATGGGGTTAATGAGTAATTTCTAGAAATTATGCTGCAGTCAAGTGAAAAATATGCAAATACTTTCCACAGATGCTATTCAATAGAAAAAGTTTAAGTTGTTGGTTAAGAAAACAGTAAGAGAAAATCTACTTATAAACCAAATGTGTAGGAAAAGGGTATCATGCGGAATGGTGGTGTCACGTCTAACCCCACCACAGGTGATCAGACACTATAGCTAGCTACTGTGTTCTTCACCTATAGCAGCCCCCTTTCCCATAAGGCAAGCAGGCCTACGGGTACTTGGTTGCCCCCAAGACTTATACACACTGCTGTAGTGCCTGGCCACAACGCCAGAGCAGATGTGAACTCAGCAAAGCAAATAGATACTTGCGGTTAGCAGACAGATAATGTGGTTCTATGACAGTCCAGGTAAAAGGGAGGCTGAGTTCAAGGAATAGTCCAATAATCTGGTCCAAAGTCATACACAGGGAAATCCAAACTAGCAAAGCAGGGCAGACAGACAAGGAGCTTGATCAGGAACAACACATGTATCACTCTCTATCACAAGCACTGTAATGAGGTTTTAGCTGGCTTATAACAGGCTTGGTTTCTACCCAGAGACTAATCACATTAATCAGCCTGCAGGTGGATAGACAGACAAGGAGAGTGCCATAGCCAAAATCCCGGATGTTGGAATGAGGAACAGGAGCACTAGATGCTAGTCACCTAGTGACATTGCTGCCCCATCCCTCTCCTGCTGCAGGAATAACCAGTATATCTATATACTATCTGTTTTGTCTCCTAATACAGGCCCCCCTGTCTCTGTGTTTTATTTTTAAAAAAATCCTCCTTTACCATATCTCACGGCGGCTCCCGGCAGGCACGTGACCGGCCTGTCTCCTCTCTTCTCTCCTCCTCGCGTCCCGTTGACGTTAGCGGGGAAACCTTGGCCCCGTCCGCTGCTTCTGTCAGACGGGCAGAGAGGAGACACGGCCGGTTACATGAGCACTGGTAGCCACCGTGAAATACGGTAAAGGAGGGATTTTTTAAAATAAAACACAGAGACAGGGGGGCACTGTATTAAGAGACAGAACGGATTATGTGTACATATGAAAGTGTGTTAACAACCACTTTAGCAGTATGCTGTCACATTTAAATTTTCAGGATGGAAGACCTGGTAACAGTTGGTGCAGAGAAAATCATAATAGTGGAGGCACTTATTTCAGACCTTTGATTGAGGAAGTTGAATGAAGAAATTCAAGCTAGGGCAGATGTAGGTGACTCCATGAGCAGGAGTATCTGAACCAGGCTATAGTTGGAGCAGAAGTTGGGTCAAATGGGATCAAATGGACCTTCTGACCTGCCCACATTATGTAAGGGTTTTGCTGGAGAGCAGAGTCGAGGAAACACATATTGATCTCCAAAGCTACCTACATTATGGATGGAAATTGCCACAAAGCAAGTTTTTCAAATAGAAATAGTCTGTAAAATCTGACAGCTCAACAGTTTTAGAAAGATGTAGGCACAGCACTTTCAACTACTTTCACAATTGTTTTGTAGGTAAAGCAGTTTAAGCTTAAGCTGATTTTCAAGCCTGCTTTCTTTTGCATTTACTTCTTCATTTTTATATGTAACTCTTGTAATTTTTAGGGGATATTTATAACAAATTAAGGGGAAAAGGAAAGTGAGCAATCAGTTTTCACCTTTAATTGTTTGGGAAACTGAAACTAAGAATCTGGTCACTGTAGATATCCGTTTTCCCTTATTTTCTTTTCTCCTGGTTTTTAAAGCTAGCAACACATGTATAGATTTCTTTTGTTCAGCCCACTGGCCGAATGAAGGAAATCTAACAGATTCTTCCATCCACACCAAATAGCATGGATGGAGGAATCCTCCCTGCCACTATTGTATTCTGATAGCCGACACCAACGGCTGTCAGAATTCCTGAACAGTGACTGCCTCTCATTGAATGCAGCCGTGATTTGGCCAACAATTTTCCACCCGACTTCTTCAACAAACATTGAAAAAATCAACAATTATTAATTTGAGTTGTGCTAAAAGAGCCACCCACAGCTTAAATTTGGTCCAGTTCAGCAGAGATCAGTTAAAATTTGTGCCATCCATGGGAGCATTTATAAATAACACTTATAGTCAGTGAGGTAGTTCTTGCAGGTCGTTTCTCATTTACTTGTTTGGATTTATTGGCTTACGGAGTACTATTGTTACTAATTTCAGAACTAGGCAGAATGATAAATGTAAATCTTGAAAGTTCACCCACATCCTCCCTTTGTGAAAACAAGAGGGTTGATATTTAATGTAATTAGAAGATCTGGTAACAATATTTGCACATGTTACAATTCACACAACCCACATATGGACCAGTGCAAAATGAAATGAGTTGTGTGCAATGTGCATCATTTTACTGTGAATTTAATTAATTGTGTTGTCAGTTATCACCCTTTAAATTTTTAGGATATTTGTTAGAGCCCAAATAAACATAGTTACATAGTAATTCAGGTTGAAAAAAGAAGCAAGTCCATCTAGTTCAACCAAGAAAAAAAAATAACAAAATCATACAATCCCATATACAAAATCCTATACCCAGAGTTGATATGGAGGAAGGCGAAAAAACCCAGCAAAGCATGATCCAATTTCCTACAGCAAGGGAAAAAATTCCTTCCTGATCCCCGAGAGGCAAACTGATATTCCCTGGATCAACTTTACCTATAAATGTAAGTACCCAGTTACATTATGTACATTTAGGAAAGAATCCAGGCGTTTTTTAAAGTAATCTACTGAGCTGGCCAGAACCAGCTCTTGAGGGAGTCTATTCCACATTTTTACAGCTCTTACTGTGAAGAAACCTTTCTGTATTTGGAGATGAAATCTCTTTTCCTCCACACGTAAAGAGTGCCCCCTTGTCCTCTGTGATGACCATAAAGTGAATAACTCAACACCAAGTTCACTATATGGACCCCTTATGTATTTGTACATGTTGATCATATCCCCCCTTAATCTTCTCTTCTCAAAAGAGAATAAATTCAGTTCCTCTAATCATCTCTGATAATAACATAAATTGTCCCAGAGAAAAACACTGTCTTTTGCTAGCAGTAGTTAAAGATAGTTTGTTGGGATGAATAAAAAAGCAGCACAAAAAACTATGATGAACAAAATCATTTCACTAGAAGAAATGGAAACTAGTGTGTTATGGAAGATCTAGGGCCCAGTCATACTAGATACTGTGAGGCTGCTATTTCAAGCCTAGTCCCAACACATAAATAAGGCAAATGCTTTGTTTCTAACTGTGACAGTTCTTATCACTGCATTGCTGTGATGTACTGAAATGTATTACTTTTTTTTCAGAGCAGTGGGTTCAAATCTGTTAAATACTGTATATTTCGGTTGAATTGAAACAAAAAACGTTCAATATCTTAAAGGGTCATTCCACTTGTGTGGTGAAAAATATTGCAAAAAAAAATAACAATAATAATATAGCGTATACAGTTGTGACACAAGCCATATTGTATTAGAATATTATTAAAAATGACCTTTCCTTTTCAATCTGCAGTGCTGTCATTTTCTGTAAAATGCAATACAATATGGCAACCTTGGGGCGTTCTGTACACAGATGGTGTAGGAAATGCCCCTCGGGAATGTCATTTCCTGCTCGTATGATTGGCTCACCGATTTTCCTAAAAGTCTACGCTAAGATACAAATCTCTCTACAACAAGTATTTTAGTTTTAGTGAGATACTCCCAAAATGTTAATCAAATCTAAAAGAATTCAGACCCTGCCACTTTCCGTTAGAGCCCTACAAGTGCAGCAGCTGTTTACTAATGAAAAAATCACTGCCATTTAAGCTGCCCATAGATAGGTAGAATTTTGAACAAAATCAAACCTCTTAGGAAAATAATGTTCTAAAAGTTTATTTTTTTAAACATTAGTGGTTCAAATCAACATTCGTTCTCAACTGCAGTGATGAGAAAATTTGAAGGAGCAGGATAGAAATTTTGCAAAAATTAACGAATTGCTAACAGTGTATATGGTTTCCATTTGGTAAAGTTCATTTCAAAATCAAATGTTCAAATCAAATGAAATTTGAATGACTTACGATGACATATGTTCTGAGAATTTTCGTACAAATTTTCCTAAGACTCTTACTAAGAATTTTCATTTGAAATTCTATCTATGGCCAGCTTTACATTCACATGGACACAGGCAAACAGCTTCAGAATAACAAAAAACAGGAATCTGCAACAAAGTTTGTTTAAATTCCTGCAATGTACATTGATCACCCAGAGGGTACTCAAAAAAAGTCGAGTTACTCTTTAACAAGTTAAGGACAGGATTTGCCCCTTAATGACCAGGCCATTTTTTGCTCTGCGTCGCTTTAATTGACAATTGCGTGGTTGTGCGACGCTGTAGTTGTCCTTTTTTTCCCACAGATAGAGCTTTCTTTTGGTGGTATTTGATCACTTCTGTGGTTTTTATTTTTTGTGCTATAAACAAAAAAAGACTGAAAATTTTGAAAAAAAAAACAATATTTTTTACTTTTTACTATAATAAATATCCCCCCAAAAAAGTGTAAAAAAAAAAAAAAAAAACAATTTCTTCATCAGTTTAGGCCAATATGTATTATTCTACATATTTTTGGTAAAAAAAAAAAAAAAAAAAACTCAATAAACGTATATTGATTGGTTTGCACAAAGGTTATAGTGTCTCAAAATAGGGGATAGATTTATGGCATTTTTATTATTAATTTTGTTTTTTTACTAGTAATGGCAGTGATCAGCGATTTTTAGTGGGATTGCGACATTGCAGCGGACAGATTGGACACTTTTGACACTTTTATGGGACCAGCGATCAGTGCTAAAAATAGCCACTAATTACTGTATAAATGTCACTGGCAGGGAAGGGGTTAAGACTAGGGGGCGATCAAGAGGTTAACTGTGTTCCCTGGGAGGTGTTTGTAACTGTGGGGGAGTGTAGTGACTGGAGGAGGAGAGAGATCTCTGTTCCTAATCACTAGGAACAGCAGATCTCTCTCCTCCCCTGACAGAACGGGGATCTGTATGTTTACATTGACAGATCCCCGTTCTGTCTCTCTCAGGAATGATTGCAGGTGGCCGGCAGACACCGCGGCCGGCGGCCACGAGCAGCGGCTCCGGCGTCACACAGTGGGCGCGTCCCCTAGAGCTCTTAACGTACAATTGTACAATTATGGAGATTCGCCCAGAAGAGCCAACCTGCCGCAGTACAACTGCGGTGGCTGGTCTTAAAGTGGTTAAGGTAATTGTCTTTCTATTGCAACTAAAGCCTGGCCATACATGGATTGAAATCTGGTCGGTTCAGCAGGGACCAGCCACGTTTCCATCCATGTATGGGCAGGCTGATTGTACCATCCATCGATCAACTTGGGTACAACCAGCCTGTTGGATTTTTTATAGCTATAGCAGTAATCATGGTTTTCTGCCGTGCAGGAGGCCCCCCCCCCCCCCCCCCCAACCGGCAGAACACAATAGCTGACTGTCAGCACTTACTGTGTTGATGGGGGAATCGAGTGATTTTCTTTCCCTCCACCCGGAACAAAAGAAAATGGAGTAATCTACGGTCTACTTAAGCAGAAAGGCTGTCCCCTGCCAGCATCTACAGAAACAGACTCTTGCACTCTATTGGCAAACAGTGGTCACACCTCATAATAATTAGATCTAAAACTCTTTGATCAGCAAAGTTCATGCTCTTTGAAACACTGGGTTTTCCAGATCTCTACAGAGTGATCACTGCATTCTGCAACATGATGGCATGGGACAGGCTCTTCTACTCAGGTTATAGATGCTTTAGAAAGAAAATAAACGGTAAGATATCAGACACCTTTTGCTTTGATGCACTTATTTAACAGATTCAAACTGAGAGTTCAATTGATCTTAAAGAGATGATGACTACTCACCACACTTTACACCACTGGAGTTAGCAGCTAACCAGTCTGACATCTAACAGTTATATGTCATGATGCCGTTATCGTTACCAAGGTAAGAGGGTGTCTATGATTCTAAATGCTTCAGCTTGTTTAGGACTCAGATATCATAGTGTTTACCAATGCAGTAAATGTATAACTGTGTAATTCTGTGAAATTCCTACTCTCAAGAATGATAGATAATTAACAGAAGAATAAACATGGGGAATGTGTACATATGTTGTGTGTGTGTGTGTGTGTATAGATATACAGTTGTGCTCATAAGTCTACATACCCTGGCAGAATTTATGATTTCTTGGCCATTTTTTAGAGAATATGAATGATAACACAAAAACTTTTCTTTCACTCGTGGTTAGTGTTTGGCTGAAGCCATTTATTATCAATTAGCTGTGTTTACTCTTTTTAAATCATAATGACTACAGAAACTAGGCAAATGACCCTGATCAAAAGTTTACATACCCCAGTTCTTAATACCGTGTATTGCCCCCTTTAACATCAATGACAGCTTGAAGTCTTTTGTGGTATTTGTGGATGAGGCTCTTTATTTTCTCAAATGGTAAAGCTGCCCATTCCTCCTGGCAAAAATCCTCCAGTTCCTGTAAATTCTTGGGCTGTCTTGCATGAACTGCACGTTTGAGATCTCCCCAGAATGGCTCAATGATATTGAGGTCAGGAGACTGAGATGGCCACTCCAGAACCTTTACTTTTTTCTGTTGTAGCCAATGACAGGTCGACTTGGCCTTGTGTTTTGGATCATTATCATGTTGGAATGTCCAAGTATGTCCCATGCGCAGCTTACTGACTGATGAATGCAAATGTTCCTCCAGTATTTCTTGATAACATACTGCATTCACCTTGCCATAAATTTTGACCAAATTTCCTGTGCCTTTTGTAGCTCACACATCCCCAAAACATCAGCGATCCACCTCTGTGTTTCACAGGAGGAATGGTGTACCTTTCATCATAGGCCTTGTTGACTCTGTTCCGAATGTATCGTTTATGGTTGTGGCCAAAAAGCTCAATTTTGGTCTCATCACTCCAAATTACTTTGTGTCAGAAGGTTTGAGGCTTGTCTCTGTGCTGTTTGGCGTATTGTAAGCAGGATACTTTGTGGCATTTGTGTAGTAATGGCTTTTTTCTGGCCACTCAACCATGCAGCCCATCTTTCTTCAAGTGCCTCCTTATTGTGCATCTTGAAACAGCCACACCACATGAGAGTCCTGTATTTCATCTGAAGTTATTTATGGGTTTTTCTTTGCATCCCTAACAATATTCCTGGCAGTTGTGGCTGAAAATTTTAGTTGGTCTACCTGACAGTGGTTTGGTTTCAACAGAACCCCTCATTTTTCACTTCTTTATTAAAGTTTGAACACTGCTGATTGGCATTCTCAATTCCTTGGATATCTTTTTATATCCCTTTCCTATTTTATACAGTTCAACTACCTTTTCCCGCAGATCCTTTATCAATTCTTTTGCTTTCCCCATGACTCAGAATCCAGAAACGTCAGTGCAGCACTGGATGAAAGATGCAAGGGTCTGTCAGGAGTCCAGAAACTCATTGACCTTTTATACACACACATTAATTACAAGCAAACAGATCACAGGTGAGGATGGTTACCATTAATAGCCATTCAAACCCCTTTATGTCAACTTGTGTGCATGTTATCAGGCCAAAATCACCAGGGTATATAAACTTTTGATCAGGGTCATTTGGGTAGTTTATGTTGTCATTATGATTTAAAAAGAGTAAACACAAACACAGTTGATTGATAATAAATAGCTTCAGCCAAACACTAACCATGAGTGAAAGAAATGTTTTTGTGTTATTCATATTCTCTGAAAAATGGCCAAGAAATCATAAATTCTGCCAGGGTGTGTAAACTTATGAGCACAACTATATATATATATATATATATATATATATATATATATATATATATATATATATACATACACACACTGTACTGTATATACAGGCTATGCATATGTATGTTCAGGAACCTGCCGAATACTGAATTCATTTTCTTGTATAATGTATGTAATGCAAATCTGGGTTTTCCATTTGGCGAAATTCTTCTGTCGGTAGAAAGAAAATAGAAATCAATCAGACAGCTACTTATGTTTGGTACTGTATGCCAAAATAAACTCCCAAGTTCCAAGTACATGTTTCTGGTCTTTGTTCAACAGAAATGCACGTCTCTCTAAAACTCTGTCCTGTAAGGGCTGCAGTATATAAACTGCTGTTTGTTCTGGAGTAAACCCATTTGCAACTAAAAATTCCCCTCATATTTCCCAGGATTTTTACTGTGAAATAGCAAAATGCAGACTGTATGCTAGTTGATAATAATGATAATTATGATGATGATTATTTCTTTCTCATCCATTGAGGCACACGGGATGCCTTTAACCATCAGGTCATACTGCCACCTGCAGGAAAACTGGACTCTGGCAAACAAAAAAAAAAACCTGTGGGCCAGCCTGTGATAACTCCTACTATCAGCATGCCTAGGAGCATGGATATCCTTTCTGCAGCTGTGCTGCTGTAAAAACGAACTATTATTTTTCTAGCACTTTTTTTTCTTTGATTTCCCTTTAATCAAAAATGTTCTTCACACTGCTGCTGGAGGTTATATTCTGATTTGCAGTTATCCAGCATGGCTACCCCAAGTTTGGCTTTTAAAGTACCGCATCTGGACCTTGCTGGAGATGGCCTGAAAATTACTTTCAGGCATTGGGTTTCACATAGGGTATGTTAACTCATTTTTGCCAGTTGCTAGTGCCATTCTTTCCCACCATTTTTTGTAATAGAGGGTATTAATGCTTTGGGGCCGAGTGCTGACATCATCCAGTGATTGCAGCATTGTGTGTGTGCGCTCTACACTCTTTTATTCTGCCATACAGTGTCTTTTGCTTGAACTTCCAAGTTAAAAGAGACAGATTCAGCTTTTATTAATGATGCACATACCGTTCTGAAGCTGGAGAAGCCTTTTGCTTCTACCAGTACTATTTCTAGTCTTGAATCATTTAAAGAGTGACTCTTCTTGTTGAGAGAAAAAACATTCCCCTCTGGGTGATCAATGTACATTGCAGGGATTTTGACAAACCTTGTTGCAAATCCCTACCTTTTTGGTGTGAAGAAGTAGCTGTTTGTTTCACCAAAATGATTTAATATTCATCCTGAATGGGATTGACTGGTTCTTTATAAATCGCTGGTGCACTTTCTGTTTTCTAATGAGGAAAGCTGCAGTGTTTGCATCACTTTTAGAAGTAATTAACCTTTAGGTAGTATCAAGCATGAAATTACATTTTTGTAGGTTGCCAAATCACATTGAATTTTACAGATATAAAACATATCCAATAATAAAATCGAAAACATTTTATTTCTTCATAAATATAGGTCAATGTGCATTCTGCTACATATTTTTGGTAAAATAAGCATATATTGATTGGTTTGCGCAAAAGTTATAGCGTCTACAAACTATGGGATATTTGTATTTATTTATTTTACTAGTAATGGCAGATGGAAACTGGAATTTTTAATATTTTTTTTTTATACTAGTAATGGTGGCGATCAGCGACTTATAACGGGACTGCAATATTGCGGCGGACATTCTGACACTTTTTGGGAATCAGTGACACTAAGTGCTAAAAATATGTACTAATGACACTGGCTGGGAAGGGGTTAAACATCTAGGGCTATCAAAGCGTTAACTGTGCCTAACCAGTGTTTTACTACACTATTTGAGGTGCTTTTACTAGGGGAAGAGATGGAATTTATTCTCTGCTTTGCAGGGACACTAACTCCATCCCTTCCCCTATCAGAACGGCAATCTGCCTTGTTTACATAGGCAGATCGCAGTTCTGTCTCACTGCCCGACAATCAGCAGAGTACCTGCCAGCCACCGATCAGCTTCCGCTGTGTGTAATGGCAGCTGAAGCGAGCCACCAGTGGCGTGGATGCGTGCCCCCTACCCGAAAGTGTCAGATCACGTATATATAAAACTTTATATATACAAAACAGTAAAACTGTTATAGGGTGGTCCGGAAGTGGCTAATCAAGGGAGTGTGGAATTTGTGCTTATATGCACGTATTTGTGTGCATAGGTGCAAAATTACTGACTGGCAATGCAGATTTCTGTAGTATTCTTTTACTGATCTATATGCTAAGTGTGTTTACACGCCTGTGTGTACAGGCACATTGAAAATAATTGTCTGCATTAAAAAATGCCTGCATGCCTAAAAACTATATAAAGTTAAGCTGACAGTCTATACGACTCTGCATTTTCTTACTTCATCTTTTTTTTTTTTTTTTTATGTTTATGGTCATGTTACTAAGTACTACCCATTTACTGATATAAAGCCCACTTATGCCCCGTACACACGGTCGGATTTTCCGAAGGAAAATGTGTGATAGGACCTTGTTGTCGGAAATTCCGACCGTGTGTGGGCTCCATCACACATTTTCCATCGGATTTTCCGACACACAAAGTTTGAGAGCAGGATATAAAATTTTCCGACAACAAAATCCGTTGTCGGAAATTCCGATCGTGTGTACGCAAATCCGACGCACAAAGTGCCACGCATGCTCAGAATAATTAAAGAGATGAAAGCTATTGGCCACTGCCCCGTTTATAGTCCCGACATACGTGTTTTACGTCACCGCGTTCAGAACGATCGGATTTTCCGACAACTTTGTTTGACCGTGTGTATGCAAGACAAGTTTGAGCCAACATCCGTCGGAAAAAATGCATGGATTTTGTTGTCGGAATGTCTGAACAAAGTCCGACCGTGTGTACAGGGCATTAGGGTTCTTGTCCCTGAGATGCTAAAAGGATAGCTGTGCTTTCATAACAGAAACAGAATCCTTCCCTCCAGGTTTTGCACTTTTTCTACATATGTAGATCTTCGATGTTAAACCAAAGGGAGCCACAGTGCCTCACTGCACAAAGTCTATCAGCTAGGCTCTGCTTATATCGAAAAAATTCAATTTACTCTTAAGGGAAGACCACCCACTGAACAAATAAGTGTAATAAAATAAGTCACCACTGAATGTACCATTGACACTTGATTTGCTTTGAATGGCCAAACACATGTTAGTGCATTAGTCAATACCAATTTTATTGCACAGGAGGGAAGCTGGATGAATATTATACTACTTAAAATTTAGTTCTACTTTGCTTTTAAAAATGGACCTAGACTTAAAGACGAAATAAAACACATATTAAAAGTTGTACTTAAATAAATAATTAGGTGAAATAGAGAGAGACCAAAATACTTGCACTTTTCTGGGAAAAAAAATGCTGTTTCTAACTCCTATTTGGATATCATGCATACAAATGCTATTCTGACTCACCCTTTCCTTTTCAGAAAAAAATGCTACTTCTCACTTCTGTAAGTGCTAGTCGTGTGACCTAGGATCAGCTATAAGATTGGCAGAAAATCTAAATTATGTGCAGGTATCTGAAGGCTGCCAGTTTATCAAGGATAACAAAAAGGCTGTTGTTGCTTGTGCTCAATAGCTTAAGCTGAAATTTACACACACAACTGAATGAGTCAGAGCTGTGACTTATTCCCCCAACTGTGCATAGCTGTATACACATTTTTCACTGGAGTCAGAAAGGAAACAGCTTCTCCTTTGCCCTCTTTAAAAATAACATGGTTCTCTGGCGAAACCTGTTTCATGAGTACAACTTGTATTTATTATTTTATACTTCATACATATAGTAAAAACAATCTACATTAGTAAAGTGGTTCTAAAGGCAGAACGTTTTTTTACCTAAACACGTTCTCTGCATTAAGATAAAAAAATAAACACTTCTGCATCCAGGTCTTGAATATACACTATTATAGTGGTTCTAAAGAAAGAAAGTTTTTTTTTACCTTAACACATTCTCAAACCTGCTGCTTCCACCCCCCCCCCCCTTACCCTTATACTTACCTGAGCACCATTTTGATCCAGCAATGTTCACAAGAGCAGCAGCTCTCTCCAGTGAGCAGAGAGCGGGGGGCAGGGCCAAGCTGTGCTCTGTGTGTTAATGGAAACGGCTCGGGATCGAGCTCGCATGAGTGCCCCCATAGCAAGAGGGTTGCTATGGGGCACTTGGCGGGGAGGAGGAGCCAGGAGCTCCAGCAGGGGGCCCCAAAAGAGTAGGATTGGGGCTCCTCTGTGCAATACCATTGCACAGAGCAGGTAAGTATGACATGTTTATTATAAAAAAATTTGGTTTACAATCACTTTAATTTTAAAATGTAAATGTAAAAAATAAAATGAACCAAAATCAGTATAATTTCCTTTTGAATTAACATTACAGGCTGCTTTATGCTTCTTGCCAGGCTCAAGTGTTAATGGTAGAGTTACAATTTTTGCCTGCTATGTCTGTCTATAGTTAGAGCTACGTCTCCGATTATATGGAGGAAACCATTAATTGTAATTTATCTTTTTTGTCATGCAGTTGCCTAGTGACGAATATATATGTCAGTATACTTTCACATTTCATTTTTAAATATACTCAAGCACAAATGTGCAGTAAAACTTTAACCCCTTGCCGACCGCCCTGGGAATGGCTCCCCTGCATGAATCGCCGTAGCTCTACGGCGGCTGCTTTAAGGTGTACAGGGGCGTGCCCGCCGCGGTATTAAGGAGCCGGTGCATGTGCCCGGTGGCCGCAATGTGCGCCAGGCACACGCGATCGCTCCTGACACACAGATCCATGTCCTGTCAGGGGAGAGGAGACAGATCATGTGTTCCTAGTATATAGGAACACTGATCAGTCTCCTCAACTAGGCAGTCCCACCCCCCCACAGTTAGAACACACTGAAGGAACACAGTTAACCCCTTAATCGCCCCCTAGGGTAAACCCCTTCCCTGCCAGTGACATTTAGACAGTAATCAGTGGCTATTTTTAGCTCTGATCCCTGTATATATGTCAGTGGTCCCAAAAAAGTGTCAAACGTGTCCAATTTGTCCACCACAATATCGCAGTCCCAATAAAAATCGCAGATCGCCACCATTACTAATAAAAAAAATAATAATAATAAAAATGCCATCAATCTATCCCCTATTTTGTAGACGCTATAACTTTTGCGCAAACCAATCAATATACGCTTATCGCAATTTTTTTTAACCAAAAATATGTAGAAGATTACATATCGGCCTAACTGAGGAAAACATTTTTTTGTTTTTTAATTTGGGGATATTTATTATAGCAAAAAGTAAAAAATATTGTGTTTTTTTATCAAATTTTTTTGACTGACCACTGCAAATTTCAAAAATATATCTCATAGTTTGTGGACTTTTGTGCAAAGCAATCAATATACGCTTATTGGGATTTTTTACCAAAAATATGTAGCAGAATACAGTACATAATGGCCTAAATTGATGAAAAAAATTGATATTTTTTTTTTTTTTTGTTGATGAATGTGTTATATATTTTTTTCAAAATTGTCAGTCTTTTTTTGTTTATAGCGCAAAAAATAAAAACCGCAGAGGTGATTAAAATCCCACCAAAAGAAAGCTCTATTTGTGGGAAAAAAAGGATGTACAGCGTCGCACGACTGCGCAATTGTCAGTTAAAGCGACGCAGTGCCGTATCGCAAAAAATGGCCCGGTCAGGAAGGGGGTAAATCCTTCCGGGGCTGAAGTGGTTAAGCAGTATATTGAGAATGTATAGAAGTGACCTTCTTGACTTGAAGAAAATCATTAGCTATTAAGAGCTGTTAATGAACATGATCTAATATAAATGTGGTTTGCATTATGGAAATGTAATTTAAAAGACTCAACCGTGGATATATCAGCTTCATGGATCCCAATACTGATGTTTAATTAGCACTATAATTTACTGTGGTTTCTTCATTCCTTGGCATCGGGATTTAATTGTTTCCAGCCACAGCTTTGTAGGAGACCATTGATGAAAAGGTAGATGTGCCTGTTCCCTTGCCAGCATGTATTTTACTGTCTACAAGTGCAGTATTCAGCAGCTTCACACTGAGTATTAGAAACTATGCATTTTATTGAAAAAAAGCTGTATACTTTGCATACTGGTATAATACTAATCAAAGGCTCTAGTTCCATGGTTCGGCTTAAACTTCTCAATGTTCTCAGGCTAGGGAGGTCTCAGAAGAAAATTTTTAAAAAAAAAATATTTTTTTTTTTTTGCATGTTTTTCATGTTTACTTACTTTGTTAATGTTTTCGCTTCCTGTGCTGTACACATCCTGTAAGACTCTTTGCAGAAACTTCCTGTGGAAATATGCATGCACCAATAGGGATGGAATATTACAGTTTTCTATGGAGACTAGGGCATATAATGCCAGTGCATGGAAACTTGCAATCCAACTCAGGAGTGTGCAGAAAATGGGTGACAACACTGCAGTAGCAAGCACTGTCTGTGACTTTATTGCAGTAAATAGAACTACATTTGCCGAGATGTGACCTTTATCTAGTGTTGTGCTTTACCAGACGCCTATCACAAGCATTGGATAAGTTAATTTCATGTCAGAACAGGGATCTGCTTTGTTTACATAGGCAGACTCCCGTTCTGCCTCTCTGAGGAGCAATCGCGGATGGCCGGAGAACATCGCGGCCACCAGACCTACGCATAGGCTCCCCCGCCTTGCGGCGGGCACGCGTGTCCAAGCCTGCAGTGTCTCGTGCACGAAACAATGTGCGGGTACAATAGGATGCCCTGCCGCAGTATATATGTGTTGGGCGGGCCTCAAGTGGTTAACCCTCTGTTTGGCCGATCAGAATATATATTGTGGCCTTGGGGAGATTAAACTTAAGCAGTAGGTGCTTTTACAATGAGTTGTGGCAGTCCAAAACTGTATTTTTATTCAAAAAATGGAAAATTCACATACACATTAGTTGCCCAAACAGGGGTTTCTTCCACACAATATCCAAATAAGGAAAATGCTGAGCCACCTGGCCCACTTGTTGGGAGCACTGCTACTCCTCTTACCAGTCCCTCTAATGCCGCGTACACACGGTCGTACTTTTCGACCGGACTTGGCCAACGGACCAAATCTGGCAGACAATCCGATCATGTGTGGGCTTCACCGGACCTTCAGCGGACTTTACCAGTCGCAAATCTGACGGACTTTAGATTTGGAACATGCTTCAAATCTTTACGTCGTAACTCCACCGGACCCAGAAATCCGCTCGTCTGTATGCTAGTCCGACGGACAAAAACCCACGCTAGGACAGCTATTGGCTACTGGCTATCAACTTCCTTATTTTAGTCCGGTGTACGTCATCACGTACGAATTCGTCGGACTTTGGTGTGATCGTGTGTAGGCAAGTCCGGTCGTTGAAAGTCCACCAAAAGTCCATCGAAAGTCTGTCGAAAGTCTGTCGGACGGGCTGTCGGACTTTTGTAGCTGAAAAGTCCGACCATGTGTACGCGGCATAACTGTGTTGTCCAGCTCTCCTGGATCACTTGTCTGTCTTAGCGTTCAGTCGTAGCATCCTGCTGCATGGCTTAATTCTGGACTATAGATTAGGGTTCTCCTGCCACCCGAATAGGAGCCCATCTGACTCCTGGAACTGAGACCTCCTGTCCTGTCACCTCTGACCCCTCGGATAGACCCTCTGTCTCTTGGCTTCTGGCTGGGGCACCTCTGACCCCTCTGTGAGTCCCTCTGTCTGTTGGCTTCTGGCTGGGGCACCTCTGACCCCTCAGTAAAACCCTCTGTCTCTTTGCTACTTGCTGGGGAACCTCTGACCCCTCAGTGAGACCCTCTCTCTCTTGGCTTCTGGCTGGGGGGCTCTCTGACCCCTAGGTGAGACCTTCTGTCTCCCACACTGGGAGCTCTCAGCTATCCTCAGACCTGAGTATTTAACGACCCTGCACACCTGTGTATTCACACAGATTGCAGGCACCTGATAAACTCTGGACACAGGATTGAGAGTTTCAATCCAGAACTACAGAATCTGGAGAAAGCCAAAAACACAGCTTTCTCCGCTCAGAAACAATAGTCTGGAATGTCGCAGTAACCCTTAATGCGAATCCTGTGTCAAATCTTCCTATATTCTCACAGTGACAAGGACTCTCACTGTCACTTTATATATATATATATATATATATATATATATATATATATAAAATCTCATTTGAAAAAGATAAGTTGACAGAGACTTCTCAGCTCGCTGTACATGGTTCCAGAAAAAAACTACAGTGCCTTGCAAAAGTATTCTCCCCCTTGGGTTTTTACCTATTTTGTTACATTACAGCCTGTAGTTCAATGTTTTTTTTAATCTGAATTATATGTGATGGATCAGAACATAATAGTCTAAGTTGGTGAAGTAAAATTAGAAAAATATATACATAAAACTATTTTTCAGAAATAAAAAAATGATAATTGGCATGTGTGTATGTATTTACCCCCTTTGTTATGAAGCCCATAAAAAGCTCTGGTGTAACCAATTACCTTCAGAAGTCATATAGTAATTAGTGAAATGATGTCCACCTGTGTGCAATCTAAGTGTCACATGATCTGTCATTACATATACACACCTTTTTGAAAGGCTCCAGAGGCTGCAACACCTAAGCAAGAGGCACCACTAAACAAACACTGCCATGAAGACCAAGGAACTCTACAAACAAGTAAGGCCCCTTTCACACTGGGGCGGTGGGTGTGTCGGCAGTAAAGCGCCACTAATTTTTACAGTTTTGAGGCCTGCAGATTATTGTGCTTAATATCCATTATAGATAGTTTTATCTTCAGCTATTCATTTGGGGTTCCAGACCAGGTGAGGACTGGCAATTTGTTAACTGGCATTTGCGAGTTCACTGCTGGTATTCGTCACGAAGACTGGTGTACCAGGCTGGTATATTTATGAACTGCAATAAGCACTTTGAACTGTACTGGATATAACAATAAACTTGATTTCAGTCCAAGCAGATTGTACACTTGGCCTGCAGCATAAACTCTGATATCAGTGCATGTCAATTACTGTCCATCTGAACTCCAAAAATACACCATTTAATGCAGCTATATATTTAATAATACATTATTAAATGTATTTTAAAATGTAATCTGTGCGAGGATCTGAATTTGAATTGTTTTAAACCTTTTGCAGTCCACCATGCAGCTGAACTCACACTGCAAGAGGGAGAAGCAGCACAATGTGTTGTGATGGTGCTTATATGCTAACAGGTCGCATGCTGATAGAAGGAGAAAGCAGAATAACAGAGAGGAGTTCATCAGTCGGCTGCTTTTCCTTTCACTGTCCAGTCACTGGCTGGGGAAGGGACAAGACCAAAGTCTCCTGTCCTGCCCCACTAGGTTGTGCTGTATAGCAGAGCTGTGTAAGTTTTGGGACCAGATGGACAGCAATACAATACCTTTGGCAAGTAAAACATCTCTTGTATTTCAACTGTGTATTCAGCTGTTTGCCTGGAGTTTGAGCTTTGAAAGTTAAAGTGTTACTAAACCCAGGACCCTGCATTCACTATATCTGGTCTCTCACAGTACACAGAACATGGAAATGCAATTAGTTTAGTAAATATAAACTGCTAAATACCTTTTCTCATCAGCAGTGTATAGCAGTCTTGTGGCTTCTATCAGTATCTGGTTACAGCTTGTAGGAGGAATTTTCATTCTACTCTGACTGTTCTATCAGGCTGCAGGACCCCTGACCCTCTGTCTGGACAGTGCTGATTGGCTCTGTGCTGATCACATGCACCCTCCCAAGAAAAGAAAAAAAACTCTCTAGCAATACACAGCAAATTTAGCATGTGCAGCTTTCCCCCAAGGCCCTGTTCTATAATCAGCTAGATTGGGGACAGTGGAAGAAGGGGAGGATCAGAGAAGACAGGATCAAAAAGCCTTTTACACAATGCAGGGGATTAGGTTCCACGGTAAATATAAGGCCTCATGCACACTGGATGTTTTTACAGCTGCTGTTTTTGGCTTCAGGCATATTTTTCTACAGCCAATAAACTCCCCAGCATGTTATCCTATGTATGAGTGCACACATAGGCTGTTATCAGCAGTTTTTGGCATGGGTGTTGTCTGCTGAAAATGGGTCACAGAAGTGCAGAATGAACTGCACTGCTATGATCCACAGGAGAAGTACAGCTAAACAAACTTTGGCTGTATGTCTCCTTTAAGTATTTAACCAGATGAGGACCACCCCACGTACATTTACTTTGGCAGGGCGGCTGCTCTGTGCAGGATCACGTACCTGTATGTGATTCTTTACTTACGGTTCTGGGACGCGCAAGCTTGCCGCCGGCAACCTGATCCCACTGTGATTGGACACAGCGAGTCCAACGAATGCGATTTCCGCCAGGACCCACCGATCATTCGAGGCACAGGCAGAACAGCAGTTTGCCTATGTAAACAAAGCAGATCGCCGTTCTGTGACAAGGGAAGGCTATGATCCTGTGTTTCTGCTAAGCAGGAACATGGATCTCTGCCTTCCCATAGAACAAGCACCCCCCCCCACACACACACACACAGTTAGTAAGCACTCCCTAGGAACACATTTAACCCTTTGATCGCCCATGATGTTAACCCCTTCCGTGCCAGTGTCGTTAGTACAGTGACAGAGCACATAGCTCCCAACTGTCCCTGATTTCAAGGGACTGTCCCTGATTTGGAGCAATGTCCCTCTGTCCCTCTTTCCTCCTCATTTGTCCCTCATTTTGGTCTGATCTATATAGTTGTATATAAAATGCACTTTTTATCTTTCAAAAAGTGTTTCCCAGTGCTAAACCTTCCATCCAAATTCTAAATTGCTGCACTTGTAAATGTTAAAAGCCAATATAAAGGAATAGTAGTGGTAAAAAAATCCCTTGTGGATTTAATTAACTTTTTTTTTTTGTTAATTCTCCTTTAAGAGGGTGTGGCAGTGGGCGTGTCCTATGCCTACATATGTTTGCTTGTAGGTGTCCCTCATTCCCATCTCATATTATTTGGGTACAGTGTCGCACGACAGCGCAATTGTCAGGTAAAGTAACGCACTGCTGTATCGCAAAAAAATGGCCATGAAGGGGGGTAAACCTTCCGGAGCTGAAGTGGTGAAAGTATTTGGGTTTAAGCTTTTATACTCATTATGAAAGAACATTGATATGTGAATCTCAAATGTGAAAGACCTGGGCATCTCTGCTGTAACTAACCCAAGTTTGCCTTTTTGGGTTTGGAGAACATTTAAAGCCGTGTACACACGATCGGACTTTCCGACGGGAAATGTGTGCTGACAGGCTGTTGGCGGAAAATCCGACCATGTGTATGCTCCATCGGACAATTGTTGTCGGATTTTCCGCCGACAAATGTTGACTAGCATGTTTTCAAATTTTCCGCCAACAAATTTGTGTTGTCGGATTTTCCGAGCGTGTGTACACAAGTCCGTCGGACAAAAGTCCAAACTACAAACACACATGCTCGGAAGCAGAAGCAGTCAGTTTTGTAAATTAGCATTCGTAATGGAGAATTAACATTCATGACACGGCAAATTATGAAATCTCCAATTGCAGCGCACAATTCTCTTCTTCTTTAATGGGATAATAATGAAGCTGCTTTGATGGTGTTATTGCAAACAAATTTTCAAAGGCTTTTTTTTCTAGTGATATCAAGAATAATATTATTATGTTTTCTTTTTTTGTTTTTTTATTTGGACAAGTTACCACAACACCATTATCCCGTAGTTTTTAAGATCAAAGATACAACTATGTTGGTGTTCCTCGTCAATTTTACATTGTATTTTTTTTTAAATGTAACTGCCTACTCCCAAACTGTCATTTGAAGTAAAACACACAGCCAAGTATTATTCTCCACAATTTTTTTATTGTGCATTAAAAAAAGAAAACAAATAAAATTAGACATGCTATCTGCCAATAGAACTTAACCAAAAAGTGCATACTATGCATTCAAAAATATAGGAAATATACCAAATCAAATCATCATTATTCAACCAAAAAATAATGTCAAAGCAATAACTCTAATGCCCTGTACACACGGACGGATTTTCCGACGGAAAATGTGTGATAGGACCTTGTTGTCGGAAATTCCTCCATTACACATTTTCCATCGGATTTTCCGACACACAAAGTTTGAGAGCTTGCTATAAAATTTTCCGACAACAAAATCCGTTGTCGGAATTTCCGATCGTGTGTACACAAATCCGACGCACAAAGTGCCACGCATGCTCAGAATAAATAAAGAAATGAAAGCTATTGGCTACTGCCCTGTTTAGAGTCCCGACATACGTGTTTTACCACACCGCGTTCAGAACGATTGGATTTTCCGACATTTTGTGTGACCGTGTGTATGCAAGACAAGTTTGAGCCAACATCCGTCGGAAAAAATCCTAGGATTTTGTTGTCGGAATGTCCGATCAATGTCCGACCGTGTGTACGGGGCATAAGACCAATAATAAATAACACGTTATCTCCTCCGATTCCGCAGCATGGCTGGTTGAAACAAAATGAAAAGCGCAAACTGAAAAGCACTAAATGAAAAATACAAAAATAAAAGCGTAACGCAAAATTAACAAAAGGAGCCCAAAGGGTGGCGCTAAAGAGCTGAAAAACCATGTAGTACGTCACTACGTTCATATTTGTCGGCCAACATTTGTGTGACCATGTGTATGTAAGACAAGTTTGAGTCAACACCCTTTGGACAAAATTCCATGGTTTTGTTGGCCAACAATCCGATCGTGTGTATGAGGCATAAGAGTTTGTGGCATGTATGCTTGTAATCTGTCTGATAGAAGATGAATATCACTGGCAGCACTTTGCTAAGTAAAAAAGTGACGCTTTTCAAAATGGAGCAGTGCTGGAACCTTGGTCTGAATTCTTTTTCAGCTGTACGTCTTCTTGTCTCATCTGACCCAGCTACTTTGAGAATTCCATACTAAAAGAGAATCCGCATGACTACACTTTTCTGCGCTGTGAGGCAGATGTTCCCAGCACATACGGGGAGAAAATGATGACAAGTTCTTCAACAGTTCTCCTTTTGTTCAACACAGTCTTTCCCTCACAGTTGTTTTCACACTTGTTTCAACACCCACCTACGCAATCCTAATAAAAGTCAGCACTTTGCACTACAGAGTGTTAGGTTTCTTTCTTTCAGTACTTTTCTGTGCTTAAGTTTAAAATAAATTAGAATCTGTTTGGTAAAGAGAAAATGCATCGAAAATCTATGATATGCGGTATTCCAAAATGTATTACGTGTAAGTGTAAAAACATTTTTATTATATATTATTATTATTGGTACTATATCATGTCTCTAAATTAACCGCTTGCCGACCAGCTGCCATCATTTTACTGCGGCAGGTCGGCACGATCCCAGGAACCGTCGTAGCTATACGGCGACTCGCGGGATCGGGATAGCAGGCGCGCACGCGCATCCGCAGCACAGCGGGGGTGCCGATGCTCGTAGACGACGGTCGCGATGACCGCCAGCTACGAGCGATAGCGAGCATAAGAGGCAGAACAGGGACGAGTATGTGTAAACACACACTTCCCTGTTCTGTTCTGAGAGGAGTGACAGATCGTGTGTCCCTATTAGCTAGGAACTACGATCCATCACTTCCTCTAGTCAGTCCCCTCCCCCTTCAGTTAGAAACACGTAGCAGGGAACACAGTTAACTCCTTGATCGCCCCCTAGTGTTAACCCCTTCCCTGCCAGTGACATTTTTACAGTAATCAGTGCATTTTTATAGCACTGATCGCTGTATAAGTAAAACTGCAGAGGCGATCAAATACCACCAAAAGAAAGCTCTCTTTGTGGGGGGAAAAAAGGACGTCAATTTTGTTTGGGTGCATTGCACGACCGTGCAATTGTCGGTTAAAGCGATGCAGTGCTGAATCACAAAAAATGGTCCGGTTGTTCAGCGGCCAAATCTTCCGGGGCTGAAGTGGTTAAAAGGGTTGTAAATCCTCACATATACCTACTGAAGTGACTGACATCAAGTGATACACAGCGATGAAACAAATCATCCTCTTTAAGTTGTACCTGTTTATTTGCAGTCTTCGCTTCTCTACGACCATTCAAAATCCTACATGTATAAAGCTTGTCTGAGCTGTCAGAAATCAGGGGGCAGAGAGCTGAAATCTGCAGAGCTCAGTAGGGAGAGTTGGGAGAACTGATTAGTGGGAAGTGACACACAAATCCCTCCAGACAGTTCTCAGGAACAGAGCTGAGGCTGTACATCAGCTGGAGCTCCACCCTCTGTCACCTTTTTTCTCTTGGTGTCAGGAAAACTTGTCAGAAGTGATTCATGCTAATAGCAGAGGAACTAAGCAGCAGACGGAAATTACACTTGGGGGGTTAATTTAATAAATCTGATAGAGAGTGCAACATTTGGTGCAGATCTGCATAGAAGCCAATCAGCTTCCAGGTTTTTTTTTGTCGTAGCTTAATTGAACAAGCTGAAGTTAGTAGCTGATTGGCTACCATGCACAGCTGCACCAGATTTTTCACTCTCCAGTTTTAGTAAATTATTACATCCCTGTGCCTGTGTGGGTTTCCTCCGGGTACTCCAAAGACATGCTTGTAGGTTAATTGAATCCTATCTAAATTGTCCCTAGTATGTGTATGTATGAATGTGTGTTAGGGACCTTAGGTTGTAAGCTCCTTGAGGGTAGGGACTGATGTGAAAGCGCTGCATAAATTGACGGCGATATATAAGTACTTGAAATAAATAAAAATACACACGATACAATTTTCTGTAGATTTTTATCTTCAGATTTTCCAAAACCGTATAATATGAGGTCAAACCTTAATGCCCCGTACACACGGTCGGATTTTCCGATGGAAAATGTCCGTTCGGAGCGTGTTGTCGGAAATTCCGACCGTGTGTGGGCTCCATCGGACATTTTCCATCGGATTTTCCGACACACAAAGTTGGAGAGCAGGAGATAAAGATTTCCGACAACAAAATCCGTTGTCGGAAATTCCGATCGTGTGTACACAAATCCGACGGACAAAGTGCCACGCATGCTCAGAATTAATAAAAAGATGAAAGCTATTGGCCACTGCCCCGTTTATAGTCCCGACGTACGTGTTTTACGTCACCGCGTTTAGAACGATCGGATTTTCCGACAACTTTGTGTGACCGTGTGTATGCAAGACAAGTTTGAGCCAACATCCGTCGGAAAAAATCCTAGGATTTTGTTGTCGGAATGTCCGAACAAAGTCCGACCGTGTGTACGGGGCATTAGAGTTTCAATTTGTATGCAATCAGGCAGGCCCTTGCACTACATGGTTTTGGTAAATCTAAAGGAAATCAGACAACAAAAGTTGTATAATGTGTATGGGGTCTTAGTGCTCTGGATTGAGACAACTACACACTATAGGCATGTGCTTTGTTCATATTTCATGTCCGAGGTTTACAACCACCTTAACTTTGGATCTATTTTATGCCTTGTATATACATTGTTGAAATCCTCATAAATATACAAAGAAATAAGGAGCAATGGGGTTGATTTACTAAAGGAAAATCCATTTTGCACTACAAGTGCACTGAAAGTGCAGTCACTGTAGATCGCTGTAGATCTGAGGGGAAGCTATGAAATGAGTGGAAGCTCTGCTGATGTTATCATCCAATCATGTGCAAGCTAAAATGCTGTTTTTTATTCCCCTTGCATGTCCCCCTCGGATCTACAGCGACTGCACTTCCAAGTGCACTTGCAGGGCAAAGTGGATTTGCCTTTAGTAAATAACTCCCAATGTGTATACATTATTGGGCAAACAAATTATTTACAAATATTTTTTTACAGCCATTTGTGATGGAGGGCAGGAGGCTTCCCTTTTGCCATGGAAAGGCTGCTTTAGGACAACAATGATGAAAAATATATTGCATAAGCATGAGAATGCAAAAATTATTTTGATAATAACGGTAGTTTATAAGGCATCTGAGCTGAATATTTGTCATAGAACTGATAAGAAATTGATGATCATTTCCTAAATTGTACATGATTAGGTAGAATATACAGTAATTGTCACCTTTTACCAAGTTATGTCCGGTCTCTAGACACAAGAGGGAAAGAATTTTACCCCTCCCCTGTATGTTTTTTTTATACATACATTTGTATTAGGGAGATTTTATTTTGAAATACTGTATGTATTTCTTTTTAATGCTTAAAAATAGACTGTGCAATGTCCCAAATTTGTTGAAAAAAATGTTAATTTCATTTTAATGGGAAGCAGAATATGACCTAAACTGCCTTTCAACATAACGAATTATGGGAAGAAAAATGTGTGTGTGTGGGGGGTATCTTATTATTAAATAATGTTTTTATTGCTGTTTGTATCACTATTGGTGAGATTTCCTCTCACTTCCTTTCCAGGTAACCACTGTTATTGAGATGGAAAGAGGACACAGACAGTGCTAAAAACATGACAGAGGTTCCTTCCTTGCATTAGTTTTGCATTTAGACTTGAATCTAGTTTTGGTTGCAGTCGCATATTATGTAATAATACATAACTTTTCTGCACAGCTGCAAATATATTGTGCTTAAACTAAAAGTTGTCTTTTATGCTATTTTATATTATAACTGCCAAATCTCCTTTTATCCTAAATGTTATAATTGTTTTTTTTAAGTGGTCTGTATGTTGCAAAAGTCAGTCATTAAACCTAATGCCGCGTACACACGGTCGGACTTTTCGTCTACAAAAGTCCAACGGACGCCGACGGACTAAAGCTGGCTGGTAATCCGATCGTGTGTGGGCTTCTCCGGACTTTCAGCAGACTTTTTCAGCCTCAAATCCGACGGACTTTAGATTTGAAACATGCTTCAAATCTTTACGTCGTAACTACGACGGACCCCGAAATCCGCTCGTCTGTGTGCTAGTCCGACGGACAAAAACCCATGCTAGGGCAGCTATTGGCTACTGGCTATGAACTTCCTTATTTTAGTCCGGTGTACGTCATCACGTACGAATCCGTCGGACTTTTGTGTGGTCGTGTGTAGGCAAGTCCGTTCGTTAGAAAGTCTGCTGCAAGTCCGCCGAAAGTCCGCAGGAAGTCTGTCGGACAGGCTGTCGGACTTTTGTAGACGAAAAGTCCGACCGTGTGTACGCGGCATAAGAGAGGAGTATGCCACACACATTACATCAAGGAGATAGTTTTCAAGGGGAAACTTACACCTGTTAGATATGAGATCATTTAGATGTAGATATGAGATAGTTTAGATGCAAGCAAGATAAATCTGCAGATAGATGTAGAGAACCTTTATGTACATATTTTTTATTTCTTTCGTTTGTTTGTAATCAAGAGCACAGAATAAAGCTTTGATTTGTGGATTAAATTGTATGTTTCAATGTTTCTTTTAATCAAAGGTGCTGTGCTAACGTGTGTATATTATATTTTGTGTTTCCATGTTTAGATTCCATATCATCCGTTAGAAGATTGTGCTCCCAGGGAGATGATTCCTCATGAAGTTGTTGGTGTTCCTTCTGGAATTAAATGTGATTTTCCATTCACCAGACTGAAATCAGTATCAGTCAGGCAGTGAGCAAGTAGCGGGGGTCGGCGGGGGTGGCAGAAAGCAAAACATGAAATCTAATCAAGAAAGGAGCAATGAAAGCCTGCCACCGAAGAAACGTGAAATTCCCGCCACCAGTCGACCTTCTGAAGAAAAAACAGTTGGATTGACAAATGAAAACCACCGTACAGATAGTTTATCATGGCTTTCCACCACAGCCAGCAGCCATGGTGGACGTCATCATGGGCCTGTAGGAACTTCAGCAGAAGCTGGTTTACAACAGGGGGTAGGTTTACATAAAACACTTTCAACTGGTATAGACTATTCCCCCCCTAGTGCTCCAAGGTCGGTACCAGCAGCAACAACAGTTTCTGCCCTTCATCAAACTGTGCAGTCTCAGTCAGGGGCATCAGTGTCTCCTATACAATATCCTAATGTGCCCCAAACGTTCCAGTTTATTGGAACGCCGTCTAGTGGACAATTGTATGGAGACTTCATCAGTCCACAGCTAGTTTCACCTACATCGAATTCTGCATCAATTGCTGTGTCCTCAACAGCATCAGGAGTCTCCACTCCATCACAACGTTCCCAGATGGAGGCTTATTCCACTATGTTGGCCAATGTAAGCAGCTTAAGCCAGCAGGGCCATAAAGGTGAACCGCATCTAGTTCGGACTCCAGGATTGATTTCAGCAGGATCTCCACCTACACAGTCAAGTCAATATGTGCATAATTTAAGCTCATCACAGAGTGGAGTCAGAAATATGTCACCACCAACTATCCCAGTCCATTTACATACCCACCCAATGATTCCTCATACACTTACCCTGGGTACATCCCCCCAGGTGGTTGTGCGGTACTCAGATTCAGGAGCTCATTTTATTGCTAGGGACCCTACAAAGAAAGAAGATAGTTTCAGGTCACAAGCCAAGGAATTATTAAATGGGGAGATAGAGAAAGTTAGGAGATTTGTAGTCCCTCCCTCAACAGATGCACATCTAATGAAAGCAGGCAATAATAAACCAGCTTCCCAACATTATGAGACAAGGCATGTAGTGATGCACCCAAGTACTGAGTTCAGTGCTCGGGATCCCTCAGGTGTTCGGACCTCTGTCATGGTGGTGCCCAACAGCAACCCTGCTGCCACAGACTTTGATATTCAACAAACCATTAAGAGAGAAACCTCACCCTCAATTGCTCATAACAAGGGAAGCTTACACTTAGGAAAACTATCCCACCGGTCCTATGCTTTATCCCCACAACAGACTTTATGCGCTGAAAGCGTGAAAACCATGGCCACTTTATCTCCTCACACTGTCATCCAGACAACTCATAGTGCAGCAGAGCAACTTTCTGTTGGGCTGCCTGCTGCAGCCTTTTGTGCGGGTACACAACAGCCAGTTATTGGCTATCTCAGCAGTCAGCAGCAAACCATTGGTTACCCTGGAAATTTACCACAGCACTTGGTTATTCCAGGCACACAGCCCTTGCTAATACCAGTTGGCAATCCAGACATTGAACCATCTGGGGTAGGGGTAGCACCTGCTATTGTTACTTCATCTACCCAATTTGCAGCAGTGCCTCATACATTTGTCACTACGCCCATTCCTAAGAGTGATAACTACAGTGCTGAATTATTGGCAACGCAAGCAGCCTACCAGACCACATTGGTTCCAGCTCAAATACACCTTCCACTAGTACAGTCCGTTGCTTCTCCAATGGCAGCTGCTCCCACACTGCCCCCTTATTTTACAAAAGGGTCAATCATTCAGCTGGCCAATGGTGAGCTAAAGAAGGTAGAAGATTTAAAAACTGAAGACTTCATACAGAGCGCCGATATTAGCAACGACTTGAAAATAGACTCCAGCACAGTTGAAAGGATTGAGAACAGCCATAGTCCAGGCATTGCTGTGGTTCAGTTTGCTGTTGGAGAACATCGAGCACAGGTGAGTGAAATAATGCACTGGTGTTTGAATTGTGTCTCTTAGCCATTGTCTTTATAAGTATAAATCTCTATCGGTCTTAGAAATGTATAACTTTTATATACTATTACCATACAACTTTGTACATTCAAATATTATTGTGACATTTTTTGTATCTTTATCTTCTTTACACTTACATGAATACGTCATAGCATACAATTGTTATAACTCTGTAGTGCAAAGTGGATTTGCCTTTCGTAAATAACCCCCACAGTCAGTGTTTATGTGCTGAGAGCATACTCCCAGCACAGAGACCAAGCTGTCAAAGACAGCTCTTGGTCTGGACTAAAGATTGGTAGCCGGTGGGACTGGCTTCTGTTCATGTGACCACTGTGACATTCACATTATCACCGATCCTTCTCATTCCCCCGCATTCGTAACTGTGTTTAGATCCTTTTAACTAGTTTAGTAATAGAGTGGTATAGGTTGCTTTAATGAACTAACACGGGACACCTTCCCCACCCCCTGGTTCCCACTGTACTTACCTCTAGGATTGCTGAGCTGTCAGCACCCCCACAGCTGGTCCAGCGGTCCGGAGATTTGAAGTCCTCAATCTTCTCCCTCTTCTCTGTGCATTGCTTCCATGACAGACCAGATCAGTTCATTGTGAAGGCACTGGAAGAAGAGAGAAAAGGGAGAAGAATTGAAATGGGAAAAGAATTCAAAATCATTCAGATTAATACGGGTACACTAGCAGTAAGTGAAGTACCATTTTGGCTATAGAACACCTAATGTAACAAAATAGGCAGTGCAGGGGAGGCAGGGATCTTAGGAGTAGGCACTGTTTTTACTCATATTTGAAGAAGTGTAGTTTTGTCATGCAACACTGTACCAGAAAAACTGATTTTTTTTCATTTTTTTGCACAAATAGAGCCTTCTTCTGGTGGTAGTTAATCACCGCTGTTTTTTTTATTTTTTGCTTAAAAAAAAAAAAAGACCAAAAATTTTGAAAAAAAATAGGTTTTTCTTAGTTTCTGTCAGTAAGTTTTGTAAATAAGTAATTTTTCTCCTTCACTGATGTGCGCTGATGAGGCAGCATTGATGGGCACTGATAGGTTAGACTGATGGGCACTGATCAGATGGCACTGAAGGTCACTGATTAGGTGGCACTGATGAGGAGGCACTAATATGCTGCACTGATGGGCACTGATAGATGGCACTGATATGCAGCACTGATAGGTGGTACTGATGGGCACAGATAGGTGACACTGATGGGCACTGATAGGCGCACTGATGGGCAATGATAGGCGGCACGGATATACAGCACTGATGGGCACTGATGAGCAGGCACTGATGGACTCTGAAAGGTATCACTGACTGGAATCACTGATGGGAACTGATTGGTGTCACTGATGGGCACTGCTGGGGCTGCACTGATAATCAGGGCACTGTTGATCAGTGCCCTGATTACCTGTACAGGTCTCCCCTGTGAGGAGATGCCGCTGATTGGCTCTCCTCTTCTCACACTCTGTCAGTGTGAGGCGTGGAGAGCCAATAACTGTTACTTCCGTGTTTACATGTGATCAGCTGTGATTGGACACAGCCGATCCCATGGGTAAAGAGCCGCATCACCGGCTTGTTACCGAGATCAGGATCGCGTGGTATCCTAGAGCGGTAACACTGGGGCGACATCATATGATTTCATCCCAGAAAAAGAGGGGAGGTGGTTAAAGTAGTAGTAAAGTCGTGTCTAACATTTTTACCTACACGTGAGCTTATAATAAAGCTTTCTTGTAGGTAAAATGAATATCTCCTAAACGTGCACCATTTTGGAGATATTGAACAGATTTACATGCACTGGACTTCATCATTGCTCAGCCAGTCAGATGGCCGAAGCCCGCGAACCCTGAAAGAGGACCAGGTGAAGATGGACGCCCTGTCAGCGGTGAGAGCGTGCGTCTGGAGGGCTTAATTTTAAGGTAAGTCTCTCATAATGTGCTAGTATGCGATGCATACCAGGACATTATGATATTGCCTTGCAGAGTGATTTTTTTTTTTCTTTTACAAACTTTACTATCACTTTAAGGGGAAATTAGGTCCATTTATTTTTTTTTATCATTTTTAAATTTCTTTTTATTTTAAAATCTATCCTTAAAATAAACATTTATTAAAGTGGTATTCCGGCTGAAATTATACTTTTTAAATAAAAATACCCCTATAATACACAAGCTTAATGTATTCTAGTAAAGTTAGTCTGTAAACTAAGGTCTGTTTTGTTAGTTTATAGCAGTAGTTTGTTATTTTATAAACTTACAGCAGGCCGTGGCCATCTTAAGTGTGGGCATCTGAAGCCAGACTGTATTTCTTCCTGGATCTCATCCTTGCAGATCTCGCACATGCTCAGTGCAGCACAAGCAGTGTAATAGGTTTCAGGTCAGGTTTCCATAGCAAAGGCAGTTTCAGAGGAAGTTGCCGCCCCACATGCTCAGTGAAGCACAAGCAATGTAATAGGTTTCAGGTCAGGTTTCCATAGCAACGGCAGTTTCAGAGGAAGTTGCCGCCCCTTCCCAGAAGGCATTGCAAACAGGAAATGATGCGATGGGCTGCGGCCAGGGAGGAGGAAGTGAAAAATGAACACAGCAGATATACAGTAGGTGCTGAGAAAAAAAATTAAAAAATATCCAATTTGTTTACAGTGCACAGTTTAGTGAGGGATGCTGAAGAGTTGTAAAAGTGGGTGGAACTCCACTTTAATGAATGCACCCATGATACAGTACATGTTACATATATGGGCCTTAGCAGCTGCATAATTTAGTGTTTGTCTATGTGTTTTGTTTTTTTTTTAATTTTAGTTAGAAGAGCTGTAGTTAACTATCTGTGGAGGCAGTACCGAGGAGGGCAGTTGATGTTGGGGGCAGGCAGTACAGCATGGACCAGTTGATGGTGGGAACAGGCAATACTGAAGGGGGCAGTTGATGGTGGGGACATGCAGTACAGAGGGGGCAGTTTAATGGTTGGGACAGACATTACAGAGGGGGTAGTTAATAGCGGAGAACAGGCAGTACGTAGGTCAGGAGAAGGGATTACATAGAGGCTCTATCATCCCCCCAATTCTCAGTCCCCCCCCTCATTTCCCCTTGAACTGAGGTTGTCTTTGCCCTTGGGGTCTTCAGCAGTTGGTAGCAGATTCAGAATGAATTGGCTTTGGGGCTGCTCTCTCCTCTCCTCTCAGGTGCCCTCTGCCGCTTACCGGAGCCTTTCGGTAGCGGCGGAGGCGATCGGATCCTCTCCCTAGCCTGACATGGAGACGAGTGAGGGGAAGATGGCCCCCACCCGTCTCCATATCACTGCAGGGCGGAAGCGATGTCAAAACGTCACTTCCGCCCAATGCTCTTAAAGGGACTTTTTTTTATTTTATTTTTTAAATGACATTATTTTTTTTAATTGCATTTTTGTGTAAATATGAGATCTGAGGTCTTTTTGACCCCAGATCTCATATTTAAGAGGCCCTGTCATGCTTTTTTTTCTACTACAAGGGATGTTTACATTCCTTGTAATAAGAATAAAAGTGACCCACTTTTTTTTTTTTTAAAGATCAGTGTAAAAATTAAAAATAAAAGGTAAAATAAATAAGAAAAATATATTTTTTTTAAACGCGCCCTGTCCCGATGAGCTTGTGTGCAGAAGCGAGCGCATACGTGAGCAGCTCCCGCTTATGAAAACGGTGTTCAAACCACACATGTGAGGTATCACTGCAATCATTAGAGCGAGAGCAATAATTACATCCCTTGACCTCCTCTGTAACTCAAAACATGCAACCTGTAGAATTTTTTAAACATCGCCTATGGAGATTTTTAAGGGTAAAAGTTTGTCGCCATTCCACAAGCAGGCGCAACTTTGAAGCCTGACATGTTGGATATCAATTTACTCAGTGTAACATTATCATTCACAATATAAAAAAAAATGGAAAACAAAAAACGAAACTGTGCTAGGATAGGTGAAGGCAAATAACCACATATACCTAATCCCAAAAGGTATCTGTAGAATTGTATGTGAAAGTTAACAAAGCAGTGATTCTCCTGCACAACATCAATACAGTGAACGAAAATAGAAAAAAAGAAAAAATATAGAATCGTGCTAAACATATGAAAAGTAAATAAATAAAATAAGTGCAAATTGACACACTAACCCAATCATTGGAAAGTAATTAAATATCCATATATGTGCAACCTTGTGTATTTGTGGACAAAAATCTTGAATGTCAAATACACTGTCACACATAAGAAAACAAAAATTGGTCAATGGTGATATATTCAACTGAACCACTTGGCTTTATGGGTGCCATAACAATACAAAAAGTGTCCAAAAACTGTAAACAATAACACCCGTGAATCTTAAAAACTTAGAAGGTGGATATACTGTCCATCAAGACATGTGAAATCTTCAGTGTAAAATGAAGGAATCGTGCAGAATCCACCACCGTTGTGTAGAGAGTTACTGCTTACCGGAAGCCCATGATCCCCCACTACAGAGGATCAAGGGAAACCTGTAATAATAAATACCCTCCAGGGCATAACATATGCAGCCAGTACCCTTCAACTCATCAGTGGTGATAGTGTGGTCTCCAAAGACACCTAACGGAACCATTCCTGGTTCCAGGATCCCCTAAAAGGCAACAGGTGCTTTTTTCAGAACCTTACGGGTTATTTCAGGTGTAAGAATTGCCAGGTCTGCTTCCTTGATAAATGCAAAGAGAGAACGATTTGCCAATTTATGTTCACCAGTACCTCACGATCATATAAGGTTGAACCCTTTATCACATGTTCATCTGACGGTGTGGTCTACATACAGTGCCCATGTGGCTTAGAGTATGTAGGGAGGACCAAAAGGGCTCTTCGTGTCCGATTGAATGAGCATATTAGCAATATAAGGAAGGGCTATGAAAAACATTCAGTGTCCAGGCATTACGATCAAGTTCACAATAGGGATCCAACCAATACATTATTTATAGGGATTGATAAATATAGACCTCATTGAAGGGGCAGTTCATTAGTTAGGGAAATCTCAAAACAAGAAATGGCTTGGATCCATAGACTTAAGTCTTATGTTCCTTTCGGCCTCAACGTTGACACAGACGTGAACGCCTTTTTCAACAACTCTTAATGGGGGTCCACATTGTACTGAGCAGGATCATTTCACCTCAACCCCCAATATTACCATGTCTTGTTCTTTTACAATTACTCTAATAATGTTACCATTTTGGGTTTTCTCATGATTGTGTGATTCAATGCACTTATGATTTAATGTACTTATCTTTTGTTAATGTTATATTTTGGGAGGTAGCTGGGCATTGTTTATGATGATTATATTTTATATTTTATATCTTTTATTCTTTTATTTATGGGATTTGGTTTAGGTGGTCCAGTACTGAGCCTCTTGTTCTGGGTCTCTATCAGCCGGGAAATTTTCGTATAAATATACATACTCAATTAGGAGTTAGTTCAGTTGATTTTTTTCTCCCCTTTTTTGAATATATCTATTTACCCCCCTTTGTTGATAATGTGATTTTTGAAATCGTCGTTGTCAACCTTTTAAATTTGGGCTATTAGATCGCTGTGAGCCTGTAATACATTATCTGTCTACTGGATGTCTCTCACACCATCCAGAGAGAGACCCCTGTATGTATTTCAGGCTGCGTTTCCGGCTTTCCATTTATATGTGTTATTTAACTACGGCTAAGATATCATTTTTAAGTTTCCGTTACTGCTGTATGTGCATTTTTGGAAAGACGTTTTTTAGGATTTCAGTTTTTACGGTTTAAGTGAGCATGACTAAGACTATGAGCTCTCTATGCCCTGTCGTCTGGACATTGGTTCCAGCCCGGAGACATTTTAATGTTATGCATGGTTTGCCCACTAGTGGTCGCCCGGCTTGGCGGCTGCAGGTGACACCGGTGTAAACATCTAACCCATTTCCGCCCTTGACGGGTGAAGACAGGTAGTCTGAGCATTGTTTTTTTTTATTCTTTATTTTATTTTGCTCCCTTGTGCCCTTGCCTCTTTGATTCAATCACTAATTGGATGTCTGTTCGTTCCCAGTCTGTTTTTAGTTTGTAATCCTTATGTTTTTTAATCCCTGTGATTCTCACAGTAACTATGGATCTCGATCTTGACCAGATATCATGTAGTATATGGACCTCATGAGCCTCCATAGCACCATTGCGCATGTCCGTCGGGGGACCATGGCCCAGAATGAGGCTTGGTCGGGTTGCCATTGCATAAAGGGAGGTGACGCAGCACGCCGCCCGTGCCCCTGGATGACGTAATTCTATTACAAAACACACAGGGCGGAGCGTCACCTTGTGTCGTTGTGATTCCAGAAGGACGGGTTTGTCTGAGTGTGTGCCGACCGGCACACCAGACATACAGGCATTTTTTCTGATTCCTAAATGTAAGTGTGATACTGTTTTTTTATTATTCAATAAATCTCGAAGTTTTTACACTATTGGAGCGCTTATGTTTTTACATGCCATGCACATCCACCCATGGGCTGGGAATGGAATGAGGCGATCTGAGGAGTAATGGTTCCGTTAGGTGTCTTTGGAGACCACACCATCACCACTGATGAGTTGAAGGGTACTGGCTGCATCTGTTATGCCCTGGAGGGTATTTATTATTACAGGCTTTCCTTGATCCTCTGTAGTGGGGGATCATGGGCTTCTGGTAAGCAGTAACTCTCTACACAACGGTGGTGGATTCTGCACAATTCCTTCATTATACACTGAAGATTCCACATGTATTGATGGACAGTATATCCACCTTTTAAGTTTTTAAGATTCACAGGTGTTATTGTTTACACTTTTTGGACACTTTTTGTATTATTATGTCGCCCATATAGCCAACTGGTTCAGTTGAATATATCACCATTGACCAATTTTTGTTTTCTTATGTGTGACGGTGTATTTGACATTCACGATTCTTGCCCACAAATACACAAGGTTGCACATATATGGATATTTGATTACTTTCCAATGATTGGGTTAGTGTGTCAATTTGCACTTATTTTATTTATTTACTTTTCATATGTTTAGCACGATTCTATATTTTTTCTATAAAAAATCGGGCTAACTTTACTGTTGTGTTATTTTTTAATTCAAAAAAGTGATTTTTTTCCCCAAAAAAGTGCGCTTGTAAGACCGCTGCGCAAACAGGGTGTGACAAAAATATTGCAACGACTGCCTAAAAAAAATATAATGTTTAGGGTTCTAAGTAATTTTCTAGCAAAAAAAAACTGTTTTTAACTTGTAAACACCAAATCTCAGAAAGAGGCTTGGTCCTTAAGTGGTTAACATGCTTTGGGGCAGTTCCCCCTACGTGGATGGTATTAATTAAAGTCCTGTTTTCTGTGCATCTCTACACTCTGATGTGGGGAGCCAAACATTTGATCAATAACCACTCTGAATAGTTACTAGTAAAATTTTCTCTTTGGTTAACTCTTTCACTGCCATTGACAGAATTATGTGTTGGTGGTTGCAGTGAAAAAGATGAAAATAACTGTGAGAGTGCAATAGCAGCTGCAAGTTTGTTTTCTGTTAATCCTGCTCTTTTATGAGATGTGATGCTGTAAACCCCCCCCCAATCACCCCTACATATTGAGACACCTGATGTCTCTCTAAGGGACCCTATCACTGTTATTATATATGGGGGAAAAAATGTAATTGTTAAATTATACTATTTTTATTTTAATTAAAATACCCCCCCTCCACCTCGCCCTTATTTGTTATTTATTAGGTAATAGTCTCTTTTTTTTTTTTTTTTTTTATTTAACCTGTTCACAACAGGCATACTATATTAACGTCTCCACAGGCTAGTCAGTGAACTTCTATTTGAAAATAATAAAAATCAGAAAATTTTAAATATACTGTACACATGTTTATTGATCATACAGCACTAACATGTGTAGCCAAACCTAAACTTAATTGGGGTCTGGTCATAAAACAAACTAAAACTGCTTTTTATTTCCGCATTTTTGTCTTTTAACTTGTTTTAAAAATATATTTTAGGTATTTTTAAACAAATGAGCAAATAAAAGTTCATACTTGCTATAAACATGGTGTGAACATCATTTTGGTTTTCAAAACTTTAAAAAAAAACATTTTTTACATAAGCCGTTATATTTTTGATCACCCCTGGACCTGAAAGGGTTAATCAGAGATTACTGGAAATAAATTTTGCTTTACTCCAAAAATTGGTCTGCACCGATCCAAACAACCTAGGTAAGGGGAGATCTCTCCAAAGTGAGTGGATATTCCCCATTAGACTGTTGTCACCAGAGCAGGATTTCAGATTGGAAGGTTACCTTTTAACTGCAACAAATCAAAAATTTTAGTTTTCCCATCACCTTCTGTACCAGAGTGTCACTTGTAAATGGCTGTCAGTTTTCAGTGCTGATTGCTGGACAAATTTTTTTATTTTTAACGTGACCAATATTGTGAGCTGCTAGCATACTGTGTGATATTTTCCACAGCAAATAACTACATGCAACCAATGTGTTGCACTACATAAATAAAAAAATAAAAATAAAGTCCTTGAAATAAAGATAAGTGCTCAATATGTGAATCCAATCTTGTTATTTTTTTTATATAATGTTTATTTTATACATTTTTCATTTTAGACAACACATATATATATATACAGTGGGGACGGAAAGTATTTAGACCCCCTTAAATTTTTCACTCTTTATTATATTGCAGCCATTTGCTAAAATCATTTAAGTTCATTTTTTTCCTCATTAATGTACACAGAGCACCCCATATTGACAGAAAAAACACAGAATTGTTGACATTTTTGCAGATTTATTAAAAAAGAAAAAATGAAATATCACATGGTCCTAAGTATTCAGACCCTTTGCTCGGTATTTAGTAGAAGCACCCTTTTGATCTAATACAGCCATGAGTCTTTTTGGGAAAGATGCAAGACGTTTTTCACACCTGGATTTGGGGATCCTCTGACATTCCTCCAGTTCTATCAGGTTGGATGGTAAACGTTGGTGGACAGCCATTTTTAGGTCTCTCCAGAGATGCTGAATTGAGTTTAAGTCAGGGCTCTGGCTGGGCCATTCAAGAACAGTCACGGAGTTGTTGTGAAGCCACTCCTTCGTTATTTTAGCTGTGTGCTTAGGGTCATTGTCTTGTTGGAATGTAAACCTTCGGCCCAATCTGAGGTCCTGAGCACTCTGGAGAAGATTTTCATCCAGGATATCCCTTTACTTGGCCGCATTCATCTTTCCCTTGATTGCAACCAGTCATCCTGTCCCTGCAGCTGAAAAACACCCCCACAGCATGATGCTGCCACCACCATGCTTCACTGTTGGGACTGTATTGGACAGGTGATGAGCAGTGCCTGGTTTTCTCCACACATACCGCTTAGAATTAAGGCCAAAAAGTTCTCATCAGACCAAAGAATCTTATTTCTCACCACTAGGGATGAGCCGAACACCCCCCTGTTCGGTTCGCACCAGAACATGCGAACAGGAAAAAAGTTCGTTCGAACATGCGAACACCGTTAAAGTCTATGGGACACGAACATGAATAATCAAAAGTGCTAATTTTCAAGGCTTATATGCAAGTTATTGTCATAAAAAGTGTTTGGGGACCTGGGTCCTGCCCCAGGGGACATGGATCAATGCAAAAAAAAGTTTTAAAAACGGCCGTTTTTTCAGGAGCAGTGATTTTAATAATGCTTAAAGTCAAACAATAAAAGTGTAATATCCCTTTAAATTTCGTACCTGGGGGGTGTCTATAGTGTGCCTGTAAAGGGGCGCATGTTTCCTGTGTTTAGAACAGTCTGACAGCAAAATGACATTTTGAAGGAAAAAACTCATTTAAAACTACCCGCGGCTATTGCATTGCCGACAATACACATAGAAGTTCATTGATAAAAACGGCATGGGAATCCCCCAAAGGGGAACCCCGAACCAAAATTAAAAAAAAAAAATGACGTGGGGGTCCCCCTAAATTCCATACCAGGCCCTTCAGGTCTGGTATGGATATTAAGGGGAACCCCGGCCAAAATTTTAAAAAAAAAATGACGTGGGGTTCCCCCTAAATTCCATACCAGACCCTTCAGGTCTGGTATGGATTTTAAGGGGAACCCCGCGCCAAAAAAAAAAAAAAAAACGGCGTGGGGTCCCCCCAAAAATCCATACCAGACCCTTATCCGAGCACGCAACCTGGCAGGCCGCAGGAAAAGAGGGGGGGACGAGAGTGCGGCCCCCCCTCCCTCCTGAACCGTACCAGGCCACATGCCCTCAACATTGGGAGGGTGCTTTGGGGTAGCCCCCCAAAACACCTTGTCCCCATGTTGATGAGGACAAGGGCCTCATCCCCACAACCCTGGCCGGTGGTTGTGGGGGTCTGCGGGCGGGGGGCTTATCGGAATCTGGAAGCCCCCTTTAACAAGGTGACCCCCAGATCCCGGCCCCCCCCCTGTGTGAAATGGTAAGGGGGTACATAAGTACCCCTACCATTTCACGAAAAAAGTGTCAAAAATGTTAAAAATGACAAGAGACAGTTTTTGACAATTCCTTTATTTAAATGCTTCTTCTTTCTTCTATCTTCCTTCATCTTCTGGTTCTTCTGGCTCTTCTGGTTCTTCTGGTTCTTCCTCCGGCGTTCTCGTCCAGCATCTCCTCCGCGGCGTCTTCTGTCTTCTTCTCCTCGGGCCGCTCCGCACCCATGGCATGGGGGGGAGGCTCCCGCTCTTCTCTTCTTCTCTTCTTCTTTTCTTCTTTTCTTCTTTTCTTCTCTTCTTCTCTTCTTCTCTTCTTCATTTTCTTCTCCGGGCCGCTCCGCAATCCATGCTGGCATGGAGGGAGGCTCCCGCTGTGTGACGGCGCTCCTCGTCTGACAGTTCTTAAATAACGGGGGGGGGGCCACCCGGTGACCCCGCCCCCCTCTGACGCACGGTGACTTGACGGGACTTCCCTGTGACGTCACGGGGAATGCCACAGGGAAGTCCCGTCAAGTCACCGTGCGTCAGAGGGGGCGGGGTCACCGGGTGGCCCCGCCCCCCGTTATTTAAGAACTGTCAGACGAGGAGCGCCGTCACACAGCGGGAGCCTCCCTCCATGCCAGCATGGATTGCGGAGCGGCCCGGAGAAGAAAATGAAGAAGAAGAGAAGAAGAGAAGAAAAGAAGAAAAGAAGAAGAGAGGAAGAGAAGAGCGGGAGCCTCCCCCCCATGCCATGGGTGCGGAGCGGCCCGAGGAGAAGAAGACAGAAGACGCCGCGGAGGAGATGCTGGACGAGAATGCCGGAGGAAGAACCAGAAGAACCAGAAGAGCCAGAAGAACCAGAAGATGAAGGAAGATAGAAGAAAGAAGAAGCATTTAAATAAAGGAATTGTCAAAAACTGTCTCTTGTCATTTTTAACATTTTTGACACTTTTTTCGTGAAATGGTAGGGGTACTTATGTACCCCCTTACCATTTCACACAGGGGGGGGGCCGGGATCTGGGGGTCACCTTGTTAAAGGGGGCTTCCAGATTCCGATAAGCCCCCCGCCCGCAGACCCCCACAACCACCGGCCAGGGTTGTGGGGATGAGGCCCTTGTCCTCATCAACATGGGGACAAGGTGTTTTGGGGGGCTACCCCAAAGCACCCTCCCAATGTTGAGGGCATGTGGCCTGGTACGGTTCAGGAGGGAGGGGGGGCCGCACTTTTGTCCCCCCTCTTTTCCTGCGGCCTGCCAGGTTGCGTGCTCGGATAAGGGTCTGGTATGGATTTTTGGGGGGACCCCACGCCGTTTTTTTTTTTTTTTTTGGCGCGGGGTTCCCCTTAAAATCCATACCAGACCTTCAGGTCTGGTATGGAATTTAGGGGGAACCCCACGTCATTTTTTTTTTTAAATTTTGGCCGGGGTTCCCCTTAATATCCATACCAGACCTGAAGGGCCTGGTATGGAATTTAGGGGGACCCCCACGTCATTTTTTTTTTTTAATTTTGGTTCAGGGTTCCCCTTTGGGGAATTCCCATGCCGTTTTTATCAATGAACTTCTATGTGTATTGTCGGCAATGCAATAGCCGCGGGTAGTTTTAAATGAGTTTTTTCCTTCAAAATGTCATTTTGCTGTCAGACTGTTCTAAACACAGGAAACATGCGCCCCTTTACAGGCACACTATAGACACCCCCCAGGTACGAAATTTAAAGGGATATTACACTTTTATTGATTGACTTTAAGTATTATTAAAATCACTGCTCCTGAAAAAACGGCCGTTTTTAAAACTTTTTTTTGCATTGATCCATGTCCCCTGGGGCAGGACCCAGGTCCCCAAACACTTTTTATGACAATAACTTGCATATTAGCCTTTAAAATTAGCACTTTTGATTTCTCCCATAGACTTTTAAAGGGTGTTCCGCGGCATTCGAATTTGCCGCGAACACCCCAAATTGTTCGCTGTTCGGTGAACTTGCGAACAGCCAATGTTCGAGTCGAACATGAGTTCGACTCGAACTCGAAGCTCATCCCTACTCACCACCTTGAAATCCTTCAGGTGTTTTTTTTAGCAAACTCTATGCGGGCTTTCATGTGTCTTGCACTTGAGGAGAGGCTTCCGTCAGGCCACTCTGCCATAAAGCCCCGACTGGTAGAGGGCTGCAGTGATGGTTGACTTTCTACAACTTTCCCCCGACTGCATCTCTGGAGCTCAGCCACAGTGATCTTTGGGTTCTTCTTTACCTCTCTCACCAAGGCTCTTCTCCCCAGATAGCTAAGTTTGGCCGGACGGCCAGCTCTAGGAAGGGTTCTGGTCATCCCAAACGTCTTCCATTTAAGGATTATAGAGGCCACTGTGCTCTTAGGAACCTTAAGTGCAGCAGAAATTTTTTGTGACCTTGGCTAGATCTGTGCCTTGCCACAATTCTGTCTCTGAGCTCTTCAGGCAGTTCCTTTGACCTCATGATTCTCATTTGCTCTGACATGCACTGTGAGCTGTAAGGTCTTATATAGACAGGTGTGTGGCTTTCCTAATCAAGTCCAATCAGTATAATCAAACACAGCTGGACTCAAATGAAGGTGTAGAACCATTTCAAGGATGATCAGAAGAAATGGACAGCACCTGAGTTAAATATTTGAGTGTCACAGCAAAGGGTCTGAATACTTAGGACCATGTGATATTTCAGTTTTTCTTTTTTAATAAATCTGCAAAAATGTCAAAAATTCTGTGTTTTTCTGTCAATGTGGGGTGCTGTGTGTACATTAATGAGGAAAAAAATAAACTTAAATGATTTTAGCAAATGGCTGCAATATAACAAAGAGTGAAAAATGTAAGAGGGTCTGGATACTTTCCGTCCCCATTGTGTGTGTGTGTGTGTATATATATATATATATATATATATATATATATATATATATATATATATATAATGTCCTGGATTTCTTATAGATACAGAAATTTCCATTATATGAGTAAACTCAACCTCTGTTTCTACGTTTCTATATCCTTAAACTTTTATTTCTCTTCTATCGAAACTAGAGTTTCTTTATCACATTATAAATCTATGCAAGTATTTATTTTCCAATAATATAACAATCCAAGATTCTATCCACATCCTAAAATTATTTTCACCAAGACTCACACAAAACAAACAAACTCAACCCACATAAACCATACCCACTCTCAAAAAGAGAGAGAGAGAGGAAAAAAGAAAAGAAAAGGGGTGGAGGAAAGGGAGGGCCATGTAAAGTTGTCCTATATATATTTGGATAATGTTGCAGAGGTACTGAACTTCTCCCATTGTTGCCATATCCTTAAATTTTGTTCTCTTAGATCTGCTTGTGTCTTTATTGTCAACTCCAGGGACTGCATCTTGCTCATCTCACACACCCATTCCCCCATTGAGGGATCTACCGCCTTCCGCCAATTTCGGGCTATAACTGTACGTGCTGCTGTTAGCATATGTTGCAGAATATCTTTTATTATCAATTGTATTGAGCCAGGGATAATTGATAACACAGAGACTAGCACATCTGGTTGTGCAGTTAATCCTGTAATTTTGATATATTATAAATCTTTGACCAAAATAACAAAACCTTCGGACAGTAGTACCATATGTGTGACATTGTACCTCTTGCATTAAGACAACTCCAACATGTCTCTTGGTTTTCCCCATTAATTTTGTGCATATCTACCGGGCATCTATACCATCTTGCTAAGATTTTATCATTTCTTTCTTGGTGTCTAGTTGATAAAGATAGTTTGTGTGTTAACAGAAACGATCTAGGAATGGTCATCTCCAATTCTTCCACCCACCTAGTTAAATATGTTAACTCTTCCAATTTATTTTTTGGGAGCAAATATTTTTAAATTGTAGATAAAGCATGATCTGGTCTTTGCTCTTGTAATAGTTGTTCACATTTTGTTAATGGTCTATTTATTAGAGAATTTTGTGTCAGGGATTGAATATATATTTGGAGTTATTGGTATTGCATCCATTTGGTCCTAAATTGTACACCCAAAGAATTCAATGGAGGAAGCCTGTTCTCTACCAAGGTCTGGACAATTCTCACATCATGTCTACACCATTTTAGTGAGATTGGAACTTCCATTCCTGGTAGAAATTCAGGATTGCAGAATAAAGGTGTCATTGGTCCGATCTGAGTAGACAAAGTCTCTTTCTTTAATAGTACATCCCACACTTTCAATGTTGAAGAAACCAAAAATGGCATTTCCATCCTCAGAGGTCAGGAGCCCCTGGCAACCCATGGTAGTGATTTCAGTTTCATGGCAAGGACATCTTCCTCTAATTTCACCCATTGTTTGCACTTTGCGTTATGAAGTCCACTATCTTGGTCATAAATGCAGAACGAAGATATATTAAAAAATCTGGAAGAGCCAGGCCTCCATTTATCTTTGCCCTAATTAGTATGTCTCTTCTAATTCAAGGTGATTTATGTGCCCATATAAATCTCCCTACAGCTCTTCGTAATTGACCCAGTAGATTTTATAGAAAAAATATTGGAACTGTCTGAAATATATATAATAATTTTGGTAATATATCCATTTTTACAATATTAATCCTTCCCTTCCTGGAAAAGACCATTCTATCATATTTGTGGAGTAGCTTGATTATATTTTGAATTATCGAAAGACAATTCAATTCTTGAAGTTTAGTTAAGTCTCTAGGGATGTGTGTTCCTAAGTATTTAATGGCTACTTTTTGCCACTTAAAAGAAAAATTTCTTTGAAGAAGATCTAAAGTTTTATTTGATAATGTAATATTTAGAGCTTCTGATTTGTCATAATTAACTTTAAAGTTGCTCATTGCTCCAAAACGGTTAAACTCCTGGATTAGATTTGGTATAGTCACTACTGGATTAGTAATATATAACAATAAATTGTCTGCATACTGACATTTTATATTCTGTTTCTTAATCGTAATCCCTTGAATATCTAGATCATTACAAATAGCTGTAGTCAAATGTTCCATTATCAGCACGTATAGCAAAGGGGATAAAGGACATCCCTGTGGAGTTCCGTTCAATATCGTCACCGGATCCGAGAGAGCTCCATTTATCCGTATTCTAGCTCTTGGGTTATGATAAAGGGCCATAATTTTCTCCAAAAGTTGAGGGCCTATTCCCCATTGTTTTAGGGTCTCCTCGAAGAAACACCATCCCACCCTGTCAAATGCCTTTTCGGCATCTATGGCCTAAAGAATGAGATGGACTGTCTCCGAACAAATTCCACTAATGTAAGAATCTTCAATTTATTGTCTCTTGCCTTCGACCCTTCATAAATCCCACCTGATCCAGATGGATGTATGTTGGTAAAATTAGTGTAAGTATATTTGCAATAATCTTAGAGTATAATCAGAGATCTATATTTGTTAATGGAGATTGGGCAATAATTTCCAAATAACGTATGGTCTTTCTCTGGCTTCGGAATGACCGAGATGTATGTCTCCATTCCTTGTGGGGCAAAAGGTCGAGAGGCAGAGACTGAATTAAAGGTCCTACTCATAATAGGGATTAAAAGTTCCCTAAGTGCCTTATAAAAACATGGGATAAAACCATCTGGGCCTGGGCTTTTGCCCGGTACCAGTGAGTTTATTGCATTTTGTAATTCTATTACTGAAAACTCTTTTTTCTAACTCTTCTACTTCTACCTCAGACAAAGTTGGTATTGCTGTTTCCGATATATATTAACGTAATTTTTGCCAGGATATTTCAGGATTCATTCCAGTTTGTTGGTTTGTTACATTGTACAATCTAGAATAAAAGGAATGAAATGTTTTTAAAATTCTTTAAGGATCGTGTGTCATTTCTCCCGATGATTTTTTACATTTTTACTATAGAGGTCATAGGCGCTCGTTAGAATAATGCCCTTGCCAGGAGCCGACTTGGTTTATTCCCATACTGATAAAACAGCACGTGACTCTTATCTCTAAGCTGTAAGGTCTGTTCATTTAATAGAGTCTGTAGTTCTATCTGTTCTAAAATTGAGTTTTGTTTATGCACTTTTTCTAATTTTGAAATCTCTTTTAAAAGAGAAGATATTCTATCGCCTCTTTCTTTCTTTAATCTTGCCCTGTGTTTTATAAAGAGACCACGTAGTGCACATTTTAATGTTTCCCATTGCAAAGGTAGAGAGGTAGTGTCTTTTGCATGATCTATCACATTAACTGCTTGCCGAATATTTAACATACATACTTCATCTTTAAGTAAATTATCATTTAGTGTCCATGACCATTTTGTTGTAACTCCCCTCGGTATGGCCAGTTCCAAAAACACTGGAGCATGGTCAGACCAAATAAAGCTTCCAATCTCTGAGAAAGATGTCATTGTCATTCCCATTTGGCTTATAAGAAAAAAAAAACAATCTATGATAAATATAAATGAATAAATGTATATTTTTTCCATAAATGAACAGCTTTAAGAGCAAAGATCTTCCATCTCCACTCAGGCATGTACTGGCCATTGGGACTACAGGGAGTTTCCCGGTGGGCCGATGGCTCAGTGGGCCGATTTCAGTGACAGTGGACCGCTGCCTCCCTCCAGTCCTCTGTCCCCCCCCCCCCCCGCAGTGCTCACCTCCTCTCCCTGGCTAGTTATGCAGCGCGCCTGAATCCAGACATGATGCTCAGGAGTCAACACTTAGAAGCTCATCATACGATCTGGAAGGAGGGCGGCCTCACTTTCCTGCCTAATCTTGTTCCATTGGGGGGGGGGCGCCAAACTGATTCTTTGCCCCAGGTGAAATAATGTCTAGCTTCCCCACTGATACTGCCTATAAGAGAAATAATGTAAAACGGCTAATAGCTAGTGGGGGGGGCTTGGGTGGCAAGCCGGCATGGGAGAGACCTGTCAAAGTGGGCCAGTCTGGGTGAAGTCCAGGGCCAAATTTTTGTCCCAGTCCAGCCCTGTCTCCACTCCTCTAGCTGTCCAGGACCTGGTGAGATTTGTGGTTTACTATAGGGACTCCCCTAGATTTAGAATAGGAGGAGGAGTCATGATGCCATTTTGGATAATACTTATTCTGTATATTGGGTATGTGATTTGAGTGGAAATGCGTCTCCTGGACAACACTAACCTTTTGTTTATGAAGAGAGTACAAAATTTGTAATCTCTTTTATGGGGAGTTCAGACCTCTAGCATTGAAAGAACAAATTTTGACAGAGCCCATAACCTTAGACCGGAAAAGGGAAGGGAAGAGAAAGAACAAAAAAAAAATCCACAAACAATCAACATACTACACAAAACCCCCCTATATATGACTCCTTTGAGTCTGAACCCACCGTAGTAAGTTCCCTACAGTAGAGGTATAGAGAGACCCCTGTTAGGTAGGCCGCGCATTACCCAGGTTTATTTATATACATTGAGATATCTTTAATTTCCTGACTTCCGTCCTATTTATATAATCCTATAAGGAAAACCTAGAGAGAAAATGGTAAAGAAAAGGAAAAAAAATGAAAATAATAAAATATAAAATAAAATGAAAAAAAAAGGAGAAGAAAAAAGAAGAAAAATGGAGAAAGAAGAAGAGGGACCCAAAGAGGAAAGGATAAGGATAGGGGGAAAAAAAAAAAACAGTGCAGAAAAAGAGGAGCAGTACAGAGAGGTATTTTACCCTTGAACTACCCCATTATATATCTAAATATTCTGAGTGGATATTAATATGTCATCCTTATATTTCAATATGTGAGTGTATATTATGTGTTTGATTCCTTCTCTATCCCCTGAGGATAGATCCTATTTCCTCCAAAACTCCCCAAGGAGAGGAAAGGAAAAAAAAAGGAAGAACCTCCTACATAAAGACTTCAGTGAACAAACTAAAACGTGAGGGACAATTTAAAACTGGGCATCTACCCAACAATTACCCCCAGTGATTTAGAGTACTCTAAGTGATCATTTATTGTATATCCCTTTATACCCTCGTAGGAAGGGGAGGGAACCTCCCCCAGGGACAACATATCTGAGAGAAAAAAAAGGTAAAAAAATTTAAAAAAACAAAAACAAAACATCCTAGTTATACATAGTCAGCATCATTATAAACTCAGCACTTGGTTTCTTAACCACTTAAGCCCCGAGCCTCTTTCTGAAATTTGGTGTTTACAAGTTAAAAACAGGTTTTTTGTTAGAAAATTACTTAGAACCCCCAGACATTATATATTTTTTTCTAACACCCTAGAGAATAAAACAATGGTCGTTGCAATACTTTGTGTCACACCGTATTTGCTCAGCGGTCTTACAAGCGCACTTTTTTTTGGGAAAAAATACATTTTTTTAATTAAAAAATAAGACAACGGTAAAGTTAGCCCAATTTTTTTTATATTGTGAAAGATAATGTTACACTGAGTAAATTGATATCCAACATGTCACGCTTCAAAATTGCGCCTGCTCGTGGAATGGCGACAAACTTTTACCCTAATAAATCTTCATAGGCGATGTTTAAAAAATTCTACAGGTTGCATGTTTTGAGTTACAGAGTAGTTCTAGGGCTGGAATTATTGCTCTCGCTCTAACGATCGCAGCGATACCTCACATGTGTGGTTTGAACACCATTTCCATATACGGGCGCTACTCACGTATGCGTTCTCTTCTGCACACAAGTTTGGCGGGAGGGGCACGTTTAAAAATGTATATATTTTTTTCTTATTTATTTTACCTTTTATTTTTTATTTTTACACTATTCTTAAAAAAATGGTGTCACTTTTATTCCTATTACTATTACATCCCTTGTAATAGAAAAAAAGCATGACAGGACCTCTTGAATATGAGATCTGGGGAAAAAAAAGACCTCAAATCTCATAGTTACACTAAAACGCAAAAAAAAAAAAAAAAAAGTTGCTTTAAGAGCTATGGGCGGAAGTGACATTTTGACATCGCTTCTGCCCTGCAATGGTATGGAGACGGGTGGGGGCCATCTTCCCCTCAACCGCCGGCGGCTCCAGTAAGCGGCAGAGGGCACCGGAGCGAGGCAGGAAGAGGAGGCCTTTCTCCCACCGCAGATAAAAGCAATCTTGCAGCGAATCCGCCACAGAGACCACTTTTATCTGAAAGCGGACCGCCCACTGAAGAAGAGGATACCAGGGTTATGGTAGCTAGCTGCTGCCATAACAAAGACGGGCGGGCGGTCCGTAAGTGGTTAAATTACTATATTCACCCCGGACACCCCGGATGTGTTCAATAACATCCACAAAGTGGACCTTTTCTAAGTGCACAAATGATTATTTACCCTCTTTGAATTTACATTCTGTACAACTTTATCCACATAATCCTTGCGTGTTATTTTAAATAATATGATGAATTTAAATGATATTCTTGAGAAAGTCACGTGGTCTGTGACTAAACGCGTGGGAGGAGCTAGTGACGAGCATTGCTGTTACGAGATATGAGTACAGCAGCAGCGGCTTTGAAGGAGTCATGCTCGCAGCGGCTGAGTGCTTTCCTTCATGCCTAACATTTGCTAGGCTATGTGAGTGTATCGGTTTTGGTTATCTCTCCTCTGTATTTTCTGATGATCATTGTGCAATGATACTTTTGTTTCTCTCCACATGATTCGTCTGCTAATTGAGATTGAAAGCAAGTGAAACTAAGCGCAAGTCATCATTTATTTTTCTTAACCTGGGAAAAGACAGTCTGAAGGCTTTGATGATTGCAGGCTGACGATTAGGCTGCAAATCAACTTTACAAAGTTTAACCCTTACAATGCAAATATAGATGACTGGTGGATTAATGGGTGATTATTGCTTATGCTAGAGGATTATTTTTATTTTATTTTCCCTTTCTCTCTCAGTCAGTTTTTTTCCCAGCCACATTAATATTTCATTTATACTCATTTGTCACTATACATTTCTCATCAAATTGGTAGCTGATGAGTGCTGACATTATCACACTTTTATTAATTTCTATGGAATAATATTTTTTGATGTTTGGCGATATTCACAGAAATTTTAATTTATTAAGTGAGTTGTGCACAAGGTGATAATTTTGATTAGAGCGCATCAATATTCTTAAATTATTTTGAATAAGTTGCAAACATTTGTTGTGTTCCACAAAAATGTCCCTCTCGTCCCCCGTCCCCCCTTCGGATGAACATCATCTACCCTCCCACCCCAGACCCCAACCCACAAAAATAAAGGGGTCCTTATTTATCTTCTTCTAAGGGGTCTCATTGAAAGATACTGGTAAGTTTGAGGCCATTGAGGCAGATCAATTTTAGGCAGCTGGAGACAATTCAGGAAATCAGAAAGGTCTCCAATGTCCTGAAATATAGTTCTTGGAACCTTATGATGCACTAAAATCTGGAGGAAATCCCCATTTGTACAAAATATCTCTTTCTCTAAGGGCATCCAAAAGAGGTTTTGCTGCTTTCCTTAAAGCCAGAGTATATTTGGATAAACCTTGTAGCAAAAATATCTGTGCTTCATCAAAATCTATATTCCTTTGCAGACGTGCCACTGCCATGATCTTTTCTTTAATGTGAAAATAGTGTACTCTACAAATTACATCCCTTGGTTTCATAGGGTCAGAATTTGTATGGCCTAGTGATCTATATGCACGGTCAAACGTAAGTTCAGCTGTTACTGGGCACTTTAACAGGGTATTAAATATACCGTGTAATGTCGGCATCAATTCCTCTGGACCCATTGCCTCTGGTAGACCTCTGACCCTAATGTTGTTTTGTCTGTTTCTATTTTCCAAATCATCAATGGTAGTGATAGCATGCTTTAAACATAGATCCTGTTCCTGGTTTTTCTTTTCAGACTGCATTAATTTTTCCTGCTTTGAGTATTTGCCAAAGATGTTTTCATTAATTGCAGCTCTGCTTTATACGAAGTTTCCAGTCTATATACATATCTATCCATGTCTTCTCTCGTTGGTAAAGATTGTATATATGCCTGCATATCCCAGGGCTCTCTTTCCACTCTCTCTGACCACCGCCTGTGGCTCTTACAGTAAAGAACCCTCTACGTAGTTTAAGGTTGAACCTCTTTTCTTCTAATTTTAATGAGTGGCCATGAGTCTTGTTAAACTCTCTTCTGCGAAAAAGTTTTATTTCTATTGTAGGGTCACCAGTACGGTATTTGTATATTGAAATCATATCCCCTCTCAAGTGTCTCTTCTCCAGAGAGAATACGTTCAGTGCTCGCAACCTTTCCTCATAACTAAGATCCTCCAGACCCTTTATTAACTTTGTTGCCCTTCTTTGTACTTGTTCCATTTCCAGTACATCCTTCCTGAGGACTGGTGCCCAGAACTGGACAGCATACTCTAGGTGCGGCCGGACCAGAGTCTTGTAGAGTGGGAGAATTATCATTTTATCTCTGGAGTTGATCCCCTTTCTATGTCTTGTTACATAGTTAAAAGGGGGCTACTGCTGAATGTTCCTAGCTCTGTCTCTATGGTTTATAGAGATGTATTCAAATCTGCTATATTGGAAACTTCTGACTGACATTGTAACTGTGGTTGTTGAAAAAATCCCTTAAAGTCAGTTTTTTGTGCAGATTGAACTTTTGGGGCACTTTTAACTGTACCCCCTGTAGACCCCCTCTTTGCTTTCTGTAACTGGGAACCTTTAGGTGGCATATTGCAATCCATGTTACTTGATGTTATAGCTATATTTTTAGATCTCACCTTGATCGTCTCCTTTTCTCTGCCTTTGATATATGTCAAACTGCTGAAATGATTCTCCAGACAAGCCTTTCGTGTCTCTCGGCAGTCTGCTCTGCCCCTGTCATCCTTTCCAGGCTGTTTGTATCAGGTCAGGTCTCTCTGGCCAGTCACACCTCTTCCCAGACCCGTCGTCCACCAGCCAGCCTCTGTGTCTGAACCCGGGGAGCGCCGCGTGCTGCCACTACACACACCGCCACCAAGGGTCTCCTTTCTCGCTCCGAGCTCCGTCTGTATCCTCAGTAATGCGGGAGCGGCGTATCTGGACTATAAGCCTCAGCAGACCTGGGGACCCGTAAAGATGATTTCTCCTTCCGTGTGGCATCTGATAGTGAGTCTCTTCCACCTTTTACCCTCCGTCACTGCTGGATCTGCCACTGGATCTACCGCTAGCCGAGATCGCGGTCCTCTCCCTCCGCACACCAGAGCCCCCTCACGGATGAAGGTAGGAAGTCAGGTAGGAAGTCAGTTAAGCTGCATACCTGGGTTTAGAGGACCTACCTTATTGCGTGGCCATCTTGGTCCATCTCTCCGCCCACAGGAGGTTGCCTGAAACCAATCTTCATTAAACACCACTCCTGTGCTTCCACAACCATAAAAAGGCACTCAGAAATGCTTACTGGACAGACACTGTATGACTCTCTAAGTGGAGAAGTCATGAAAAGCTTTGCAAATAAATGCACATCATCTAGCCCGGTCTCCAGATATCTTCCTTCACCTGAGTATACTATTTCAAGGGGGTACTTTAACACAACTGTTTTTCCAGCCATTAGTTTATGCGTGCAGGTATGTAGCAATAAAAGAACAACCAAAGGCTTACATAGTGTGGGAACTGTATAGTTATTTAATAAAAAGTACTAGAAATGCACCTATAAACAAATGTGGCAAGATAGCGCTGTTTAAAATCTCAGGATAATGTAAAAACATGTCACTTCCGTTGAACGTGATAATATCACAACAGGCTCCAGTCCGACGTGTTTCATCATAGATGACATCTTCTGGGGCTGATTGCTGGACAACCAGAGCACAGAAAGGTGTCAAACATGGTGCTATGAATTTATTACGGCACATGTGTTATTTTGCTTCATAGTGTTCATAGAGTAATTCTAGGGTGAACTTTCACATTAAAATATAGTTAGCTCTGCCTGTTGATTACAATAGATGTAAATGACTTCTTGCACCCCCAACAGTTTGGGATTCAACTTGTATAATTCTGATTTACAAACATGTAAAACATGATAGGGTGAACATTTAGAATGTTCCCCTACTTTGCTCCTAATTCCTAATGATTTATTTGGCATGTTTTCCCTTTAAGTTAACACAAGGTTTAACAATTTTCCCATGTAATAAATCTAAATACTAAATCTTGTAAAAAAACATATAATAGTAAAGGGATGCTATTTTTTTACATTTTTATAAATACAGCAGGACATTTATTCTTATTCTATTAATGTCTGCCATGGTGTATTGAGATCTGGACTGTCTCATCTCTTTTCTAAAATAAAAAAGTTTGAATACTAAAGCTAAAAACATGAATTGTTTAGTGTAGTTCCTAGTTTTTGAACAAACACAAAAGTGTGATAAAATCATATGCTTATAGCAACCTAAATTCCCCCACCTACAGTCTTAAAGGATAAGCCCAGTTCATGAATGAGTAATATCGTAAGTAGCTTCATGTTTTTGGTTATTTCTTAAGCATGTTGCGGTGTTTCAAAGACAAATAGCATCAGATATAACGCGATTAGGTTCCGTTCTGAGCTTTATGCATGCCTTTTTTTTCCTCTTAGACCTACATAAAATATAGTGTGTTTTTTTTAGGTATAGGGAACATGTGACTCAGGTTTGCTTTATATGTTTCACCCCTATAAATGTATGCTTCACTAATGCTGGCTAGAACCAGTACACAGAAAGAATTGATTTCCAAGTCAAAAATCTTTCACTCAGGTGTTTTAAAACATCATTTCTGATTACATATTATCCCCAACATTAGTTACTATTAAAAAACCCAGTGTAAACTGATACATGTAAGACCTATCACCTAAACCCAGTATATCACAAATTGCTCTCTCCCATATGACAACTACAAATACTACAAACCTGACATTTCATTTTTCAATAATATGAAGAGGTGGGCCATAATTTTTGAACCTACTTGTGTATGAGGGCTATGTGACAATGATTCTGGCATTTAAACATTTCCATATGATCTAATATTAACACATAAACTAGTTTTTCTGTTTAGTTTAAATGGGTTTTGCATTCCTATACAAGTCTTAGGAATGCAGAACCCAGCTGAAGAATGTTGAATTCAGGTCAGATGAAGGGAGACTGCATCCTACATGTTTCTGTCAATGAAGCATCCTAAATTGATGTCAAACGGATGCCATGCAAGCACTTAATATGGGCAGACCATCCAAAAGTTATAGTAAAAGAAGAATACAGGACGTATTCACCCTTATTTCAGGTTTCCAATCAGAATCCATGTTAGGGCTTCATGCACACCAGCAATTTTTTAAGCTCCTAGGAGCTATTATGAGAATTTTTTGCCTGCTCCCAGAAGGTAATAATGTTATCCTATGTGTCCATGCACAGTATTTTATGCTAGAAGCTTTTTTTTAAGCTTCAGCATTTAGGAGAAGAAAAAAAAAATTTTGTAGAGTTTTTGGGAGCGTTTTCCTGGCAGAAAATAAACGCTAAACTGTACTAAAACGCTCCTAACAGCTTTTTTTTAGCGTTTTTTTTTGTTCACGTACTGTAAAAACGCTAAAGAAAAACTCTAATGCTAATGCTTCTAAAAGTTAATAAAACACTGCTACACTGTACAAGCCAGCACAAAAACACTATTATCAGCGTTTTTCATCCAGCGTTTTTTTCTAGCTTTTGTTGAGCTTATAAAAAATGCTAGTGTGCATGGAACCTCATAGTAAAAATAAAGGTTAAGCAATAGGTTAGTTGGTAAGACAGTCCCTCTTTCAAAAACCTCCACCTCTCCCGCCACCACTCTGCCACATGCCCCCACCCACCTACCCCTGCTCTTATCATTCTTTCCTACCCCTCACCACTTTGTAACCCCCCACCAATAACACTCTTGCATACACCTTCACCACTCTGCTCTCTCAACACTCTGCACCCCCACCATCCCTGGGCCCCTTCCCATAAAACTGCACCCATATTTCACCACTCTGTTGCATGACTGAGGCTCTACACACATTTGCCCTACTTCCTCTCCTCTGCCACAGCCTACCCCTTGCCCTCAATACTCTTTTCTGCCCTCACCACTGTTCTTCTGAACACCCACACTTATCCTCACCACTCTTCCCCTTGCCCACTCACCCCTGCCTTCACCAATATTCTCCCCAGTTGCCCACTCTGCTCTCACCATTGTTTATATAGACCATTCACCACTGCCCTTTCTCTGCCCTTCCCCTGCCTTCACCACTCTTCCCCCCCTGCTCTTGCCCATTCCCTGCCTCAGCAATTTTTTCCTCACCCATGCCCTGACCACTTCCCCCCCCCAATCACCCACCTCTGCCCCTACTATTTTTTTACTGCTCACCCACCCTTTCCCTGACCCTGCTTCTTTCTCCCCACCCCTGGCCCCCACTACTCTTCCCCTCCACCTATCTACCTCTGCCCTCACCACTTTTCCCCCAGCCCACCCACCCCTGCTCTCACCACTTTCCCCAGCCCACCCATCCCTGCTCTCACCACTTTTCTACCAGCCCACCCACCCCTACTCTCACCACTTTTCTCCCAGCCCACCCACACTTGCCCTCACCACTTTTCCCCTTTAGCCCACCCACCCCTGCCCCCACCACTCTTCCCCCCCCATCCACCCACCCCTGCCCTCATGTAATGTGGGTCCCGTACTAAGATATATATATATATATATATATATATATATATATATATATATATATATATATATATATATATATATATATACAGTATATATACTGCTCTTGTTGACCTCTCTTTCTAAAAATCCTAGGTGCATGGGTGCCATGCTGATCCTTGGGATTTAATACCTTCTTAGTCGGTGACCCCCAACAAAAACATATGGTTTAACTTCACTTACTCTGAAGTAATTTTTTACATTGATGTGATAGGATGCTGACTTTGAACTTTTAGGGACAACAGTATGACTCCCAGAACTTTAGCAGCCACGAGATTAATTGATAGTAATATGGTCCTTTAAGCAAACAACATTAATTTGGCATAGCCAAAAAAATGGTAACCCTGAGAACATATTTGCAACAAATGGCAACCCTGACAAAACATGCAAAATAAAAGAGGCAATTACAATATACAAGCAATAAGCAGGCAAGTATTACAGTACATGAAAATCAAACAGGTGACCATAACACGTGGGTAAAACATTGGCAGTTTTGTTGATATGTAGACAAGAAATTAGAATTCATTAAAACATGCAGTTAACAAATAGTCATTTCAGTACAAGGGTAACAAATAGGCAATGGTTACAATGTGCAGGCAACAAAGGGTCAGTTGGCAGAATATGAGGGCAACAAATGGTCAATCATTTGTTGCTCATTTAACCATTACAAACAAATAGACTGTTGTGATGAACAATGGGCAATACACGGGCTATCGTTAAAATAAATAGCAAACAAGAAAAGCAGGCATTACAAAATATAACCAACAAACAGACAATCGTTACAATATGTGGGCAAGCAACAGGAAATTGTGACCATATGTGGGCAACAAAAAGGAAGTCTTTCAAATACTGTACACAGATAACCAATGACTTATCAATACAATACACAATGTTTGTTACAGTATCTAATATCATGTCCCCAGCTAATAAAGGGTGATATTTTGGCACAAGAATGCCAAAGCCAAAAGTGTAAAGAGTCCTCACACGGGGCACCAAAAAAAAAAATGTAAAGAGTCCAAAATGTGTTAATGGTTCTATGTGTTAATGACCAATACTTTTTGGGGCTCACAACACCAACTACATTCAGGAGGGCTACAAAATAAATATAAACATTATTAATATGGGGTAAAACAGTTTGAACCTGTTGAACCACTTTATATGCACACTCGTATCATTAAAATGACAACTATTATTTAAAACAGAAAATGTATTGGCTCTATTATACTGTTTAAAAAAAACACATAATTTGATGAAATAACAATAATTATCATTGGCATCAATGTAAAAGTAAGAAATTATACAGTACTATGACAAGCAAACAATAAAATCATCAAATTACAGTATATTCATACATGTATAATTCAAATAAAATAATAAGATAGGAATATTTAGCATAGGTATCAATGTGAAAAGGAGAAAATATACTATGGCAAACAAACAATAAAATCATCAGTGGTGTCCGTGAGACAGGCAAATACTATGCTCAAATTAGTTAAAGATAGATCAACTAGCTAAAATAATGGGCTGGGACAATATAACTGTTGATCCTGAGCATGTCCTGTCACACAGCCCATTATTTTAGCTACATAGCTCATTGATATTTCTGTAATTAATTTGAGCACAAATATTTGCCTTATACTTTCTTGAATACCATTAATGATTTGATTGTTTCTATACATACTATACATATATTTTCGCTTTTTCACCTATGCTAAGTATTCTTATATTAACAGATGATGGGTTCTTTTACATTTTTTTTTTAGTTTATACATTTTTAGTCTTAATAAGAGAATATATATTTTTTTTAATGATTAAGAATAATATTTATTTATATGACACATATAAATTAGAAAGGCTCTGTGGACAAAGAACTAGTCTATTTAGCACCTTAGCCAACTGCAGCACCTGTGTATTTGCGTTCAGTTTTAAAGGGGTGAGGTGGCAACCCGAGTTCAGACACCAGAAATTAACCACTTAAGTTCCGCCTTGTAGCAGTTTTATTGCTACAAGGTGGCACCTCTACACCAGATCACATATGTATACGCAAACTGACATTTCCGGGAAAGGGGACAGGTATGAGTGCCGCCAGTGGGGCTCGCTCCTGCTGTGATTACACACAGCGGGAGCCTATCAGCAGGTACCACAAACTCGATGTCCACTGGCACCCACTGATCATCCTGCAGAGAGACATTATATTTTCCCCTAGTAAGAGCACCTCCCATACTGTAGTAAAACACAGGCTAGGCACACAGTTAACCCTTTGATCGCCCCCCATGATGTTAACCCAATCACAGTCTGTGTCATTAGTACAGTGACAGTGCATTTTTTTAGCACTGATCACTGTATTAGTGTCACTGGTCCCCAAAAAGTGTCAAAAGCTTCAGTGTCCAAATGTCCACCGCAGAATCGCAGTCCTAAAAATCGCTGCCATCAAGATCACTGCCATTACTAGTAAAAAAAAATATATAAAAATAAATAAATAATGTCCCATAGTTTGTAGACGCTATAACTTTGGCGCAAAGCAATCAATATATGCTTATTGGGATTTTGTACCAAAAATATGTAGCAGAATATATATTGGCCTGAATTGATAAAGAAATTAAATTTTTTTAATTTTTTATTGGATGCGTTTTTTTCAAAACTGTTTTTTTTGTTGTTGTTTATAGCGCAAAAAATAAAATACGCAAAGGTGATCAAGTACCACCGAAAGAAAGCTCTATTTTTGGGAAAAAAGGAACATACATTTTATTTGGGTACAGCATCAAACGACTGTGCAATTATCAAGTAACGCAGTGCCGTATCGCAAAAAATAGCCTGGTCATGAGGAGTGGTTAATCAAATAGTCACAGATGACAATTTCTCAACGTTGAAAATATGCTGCAATAGTGCTATGATTTTGTCTATAGCTAGTGTGTCTCTTGTCAAGCAGCATTACTATGTGATATGTGGACTTTTCCTTCATGATTTGGATGAGTAATAATGTCACATATCAACTTAAGTTGGCCATGGCCATACATGGATTGAAATTCACCTGACAAATTTTGATCCATGCATGGGCTAGCTGGTCATACACAAGTTGATCTGTTGATCGACTTATGTACAACCAGCTTGTCTGGTTTTTCCTGAACGATCTGTGTCACCGGCTATAGCCAACAACACTGATCATTGTATTCTGTAGACTACAATAGCGCTGTAGGAAGGATTATGTGTACATATTGTGCAGTAAAAGGGCATCTTTTATGTTTGTGTTGACTCTCAGCTCAACCCCAGACTGAAGTCTTCATTTGTATTGAGCTGGATCCTATATATTGTATGTGTATCCTTACTGAGCCCACACAGCACCAGCAGCAGCCCACACATCCTGTATATTGTATGTTGACCCCCTCCCTGAGCCTACTCAGCACAAGCAACAGCCTGCACCCCCTGTTATATAGTATGTGTATCATAAATAGAGACCGTTTGTTGGTCAGTATCTCTTCTAATAACATGTCTTTGCCATCTTCAAGCCCTTGTACACCAGAGGACAGACAACTGAGTCCAGACTTGTATGCCTGCTATTCTAGGGAAAGAGGCTTGAATACAAACTGGCAGCTTGTGTTGTGAATGGTGTGCTGGAAACGAACAGTGCCGTTCACAATAACACACGCCAGCTAGTAATCTAATCTCTTCCAGACAACTGATCCCAGACCAGCCTGCTTGTTATTCATGGGAGAGTGACCAGGGTACTAGCTGGTAAGTGTTGTTGTGGGTTTGTGTTGTTGTCATGGTCTTCAGCCTACCATCATTCACAGCAACAAAAGCTCCCAGCTAGTACTCTAGTCTTTCGTCCCAGAATAGGAGGCAGGAGGGTCTGGGCTCAGTTGTCTGTTATCTAGTATACAAGAGCTGGAAGATGCAAGATTGCACAAGGTAGAGATGCACAGGGCTGGAAGATTGCAGAGCTGCACATGTTGTTAGCCCCCTCTTCGCTGTGTGGGCTGTTTTTCATCACCCCCTCTCCTCTGTGTGTCCCATATATCACCACCTCACTCCTCTGTGTGTGCTGTCACTCAGACCTAATTAATAATTTGTCTTCTTGTAAGTAGCACGGTCAAACTGCAATGGGGGGAGGAGGGGACCATGTTAGGTTTGCCACCTGTCCGGGATTCACCTGGACAGTTCAGGTTTGGAATCATGCGTCCGGGTTTCAGACTGCCTGAAACCCGGACACCTGATTCAGACTGGACTATGGCTTCCCAGCAGGGTTGCTGGATGCAGTTGTCTGAGCTGAGTGTGACTGTTACACTCTCTTTCACACTGCCCAAAGCCAGCACTAACAATCCCCCCCCAACACACACAGATGGGAGAGGAGAGAGGGCTCGATCTGCAACTCTTCCTCCTGCCCCTACCCCTTTTGTGTCTGTCCACACTCCAATCCCTGGCGCTGTGCCTCAGAAAAGGAATGTAGGGGCAGTAAATTTGAAGTCCAGCTGCCTTAGATAAATCTGGATAAGAGGTGCTGACTGCCAAGGGGTGAGTGAGCTCACAATCCATCCCTGTCTGTGACTGAAGTCTCCCCCTTCTCTCTCCTGCATCTGAGCGAGTACACTAAGGCAAATCAGGGTTCTCAGGTCACCCCTTACATCAGAGTTCCCCTTTACACCGGAGGCCACAGTTTTCCCCCTTACTTCACAGTCCTCTCCATACATCAGAGTTCTCAGTGTTCCCCCTTAAATCAGGGTTCCCAGAGCATCTCTTATGTTAGAGTCCTCGGATTTCTCCCTTAGATCAGAGTCTGCAGAGCCCCCCCTTACAATGAAAGGGAACTCTGTGAGTTCAGATGTAAAAGGGGAACTCTGTGGACTCTGATGTAAAGGGGGACTCTTGTTATTAACTTTAGTTAATGTTATTTAATAGCAAAATCTATGTATAGTTTATACTATATAAAAAAAATTGCTGTGTTCGGGTTTGACTTGAAGATATAGCACTTTCGCCTAGCAGTAAGAAGGTTCCTTGTTTCGAATCCCAACCACGACACTACCTGCCTGGAGTTTGCATGTTCCCTGTGCCTGCGTGGGTTTCCTCCGGGTACTCCGGTTTCCTCCCACACTCCAAAGACATGCTGGTAGGTTAATTGGATCCTGTCTAAATTGTCCCTAGTATGTATGCATGTGAGTTAGGGACCTTAGATTGTAAGCTCCTTGAGGGTAGGGACTGATATGAATGTACAATGTATATGTAAAGCGCTGCGTAAATTGACGGCGCTATATAAGTAAGTGAAATAAATAAAAAAAATAAAATAAAGATAAGGTGGCAACCCTAGACCATGTTAGCTCAGCAACTATAGTTTAGATCAGAACAGGAGTAAGTGCTTAAAGGCTCATGCACCCTGCATCTCAAAGAAGCTGCTCCTACAGGCTTTTGAGCTTTTTTGAGCTCTTATTTTTTTCTGCCTGGAAACTCCCCTCCATGTTAGCCAATGTGTCCATGCACACTACGGCTTTTTCAGGAGTTTACAGGCAGATGCTGTTACAGGCAGAACAAAATCCCCACCAAACTTGCGTTTGGAAAAGACGCCTAAGTGCCCAAAAAACGCACGAAAAAGTGTGAAAGAGCATTAAAAAGCATGACAAAGCTCAAAGAAGCTTGGAAACACACAAAAAAATAGGAAAAAATAGCTGAGGGGAGGGTTTGTGAAAAAAAACGCTCATGCTCAAAAAAGCTCAAAGAAGCTCAATAAAAACGCCCAAAAAAGTACAAGCTTCTTCAAGCCGAAATAAAAGCTCAAGTGCCAGTTGAAGCAGCTTTTTTTCTGGAGCTGCAGTGTGCATGACCCCTAATGCCCCGTACACGCGATCAGATTTTCCGACAGCAAATGCTGGATGTGAGCTTGTTGGCGGAAGTCCGATCGTGTGTATGCTCCATTGAACATTTGTTGTCGGACTTTCCGCCAACAAATGTTGGCTAGCAGGTTCTCAAATTTTCTGCCAACAAATTTTGTTGTCGGACTTTCCGATTGTGTGTACACAAGTCCATCGCACAAAAGTCCACGCATGCTCGGAATCAATGCGCACCAAACACAACATTAGCAGAAGAAGCCCAAAGGGTGGGCATGACTATTTAACTTCCTTTTTATCGGCTCGCCGTAGGTCTTGTACCTTACTACATTCGTTATTGTTGCCCAACATTTGTGTGACCGTGTGTACGCAAGACAAGTTTGAGCCAACAACCTTCGAACAAAATCCATAGTTTTGTTGTCGGAAAGTCCAATCGTGTGTACGGGGCATAAGTGCCCAAAAACATGTTAAAAAGCTCAAAGAAGCTCAAAAACACACAAAAAAATAGAAAAAATTAGCTGAGGGGAAGGTTTGTAAAAAAAAAAAAAACTCTTATGCTCAAAAAAGCTCAATAAAAATGTGCAAAAGAGCACAAAAAAGTACAAGCGTCTTCAAGCTGAAATAAAAGCTCAAATGCTTGTAAAAGCAGCTTTTTTTTTTTTTTTTTGAACTACAGTGTGCATGAGCCCTAATACACTTGGTCCCCTGGGGGATTCCATAAGGACTTCAAATGACCTAATAACTTTACCTAATAAGGTACAGCATTGATACTTGATTTCTGTATAAAGAAATGATAATATTTATAAAACATTCAAGTACACAGATGTAGATGCTCATTATTGAAGCAATTATCACACCTGAAATATCTCATATAGATTAACAGATCTTGGGCGATAGTGTTCAGAAAGTCTTGTCTGACCACCATTGTCTCACGTGATTTGTAGACCATGTCAATGCATTTTCCCTATTTCTCTCCATTTCTTTGTAGTTCTTTACAGCAAGTGGTTGTGTAATTACATCCCTGCTTGCTGTAGTTGGTGGACTCAGGAGTCTGAGGCTCCCGGTTTGAGCTACCTGTTATGCATGGGGTAGAGTCAGGGTAGCATATGCAAGATACAGCCCTCAGCACCAACTCCACCCTCCACTCCCCTTCGCCTCTCCTTAAGCCGTGTACACACGACCGGTCTTTTCTACCGGACTGGTCCGACGGAATGAATCCGTCGGACAATCCGACCGTGTGTGGGCTTCATCGGACCTTCGGTGGACTTTTGCTGTCGAAAATCAGACGGACTTTAGATTTGGAACATGTTTCAAATCTTTCTGACGGACTTGAGTCCGGTAGAAAAATCCATTCGTCTGTATGCTAGTCCGACGGACAAAAAAGGACGCAAGGGCAGCTATTGGCTACTGGCTATGAACTTCCTTATTCTAGTCCCTTCGTACATCATCACATTCAAACCAACGGACTTTTGAACGGACTTTAGTCCTTTCGTCTGTGGGCAAGTCCAGTCATTCGAAAGTCCGTTGTAACTCCGTCGAAAGTTCGTCGGAAAGACCGCGGACCTTTGATGCTGAAAAGTCCGCTCGAGTGTACACGGCATAAGGTTTGCTGCAAACGCTGCCTGTCACTTCCTGCATTTCCCTTTGCATAATGGGAAATGTAGACCTCTTTTCCCATATGGATGTGACGGCAGTAGGATAGAAAGTTCTCCTCCGCGAGGAAAGAGCAATCTTTTCCAAGGGATATCATGATGTCACTGGGGATGAAAATCTTGGGTTGCAAGAAAAGTAAGACAATGTTGTTGTTTACAAGTAAGAATCCATATTTTTTTGCTAGAAACTATTACTTAGAACCTCCAAATATATATATATATATATATATATATATATATATATATATATATATATATATATATATATTAGCAGAGACCCTAGAGAATAAAATGGTGGTCATTACAATATTTTATGTCACAGTGTATTTGCGCAGCGGTCTTTGAAATGCAAAATTTTATGAAAAAATACACTTTAATGAATTTTAAAAAAACTAAACAGTAAAGGTAGCCCAATTTTTTGTATAATGTGAAAGATGACGTTATGCGGAGTAATACCTAACATGTCATGCTTTAACCTCTTGCTGATTAGCCGCCATCATTACACTGCGGCAAGGTGGCACTATCCTGCGACTCGCCATAGCTGTACTTTGCCTCGGGATCTCGCTTTTGTGGGCGCGCGCTCCCATTGGCCAGCGGGGCAGCCAATCAGTGGGTCTGGCGTACTCGATGTCCGCTGACCACCCGCGATCATTCCCACGGGGATCTGCCTATGTAAACAAGCCAGATCTCCATTCTGACAGGGGAGATCACACAGACCTTGTCTTTCTGCTAAGCAGGAAGATGGATCTGTGTGTTTCCCCAGTCACGCAGTCCCCCATACAGTTAGAACACACCTGCAGGGAACACATTTAACCCATTGATTGCCCCTGATGTTAACCCCTTCCCTGCCAGTGTCATTAGTACAATAACAGTGCATATTTCTTGCACTGATCACTGTAATAATGTCACTGGTTCCCAAAAAAGTGTAAAAAATGTCAGTTAGGTATCCGATCTGTCCACCGCAATGTCACAGTCCCGCTAAAAATCACCGATCGCCACATTGCTAGTAAAAAAAAAAAAAATGCCATAAATCTATCCCCTATTTGTAGACACGATAATTTTTGCGCAAACCAATCAATATATGCTAATTGCGATTTTTTTTTTTTTTTTTACCAAAAAATATGTAACAGAATACATATTGGCCTAAACTGATGAATAAATTAGTTTTTTACATTTTTATTTTTGGAAATGTTTTATAGCAGAAAGTAATAAATGTTGGGTTTTTTTTTCAAAATTGTCGCTCTTTTTTTGTTTATAGCGCATTGTTTATAGCGCAAAAAAATTGATCAAATACCACCAAAAGAAAGCTCTATTTGTGGGGGAAAAAAGTACAACTATTTTGTTTGGGTACAGTGTCGCACATCCGTGCAATTGTCAGTTAAGGGACACAGTGCCGTATCACAAAAAAATTTAAACATCCCTTGTAATAAAAATAAGCATGAAATGTCCTCTTTATTGAGAGATCCGGGGTCAAAAAGACCCCAGATCTCACATTTACCCTTAAAAGAAAAAAAATTGCCCTCACTCAACTTCCTGCCTAGTCATCGGCCGCACCAGATCGGTTCCGGGGCTTACTGATGGAAGCAGCGGGGGGGGGCACCTCTCCCACCGCCTATAAAAGTGATCTTGTAGCGAATGCGCCCCCTAGGATCACTTTTATCAGAAAGCTGGCCACCTAATGAAAAAAATATACCGGGGTTATGGCAGCTAGCTGCTGCTATAACAAAGCTATTTAACGTCAAATTTTTTTTTTTTTCATTTTGAATAGAGTAAGGAAGGGTTATAACCCGTCATTTTTTTTCCTGCCATCTGTATCTTATTGGGGAGATTTACCTTCACTTCCTGTCACATTGCCAAAACAGGAAGTGAGAGAAAATCCCTGCAAATTAAGGTAGTCCCTTGGGACCCCCAGGTCGCCGGAACTATTGGAAGTTTTCCCCTCTAAAACTTTTCTGGGGACAACCCCAAATTTGGGATTTTCTTTTAATTTCACTTTCAATGATAATGTTAAACAGGACAAATAGAGAGAGAGGAAATCTCCCTAACTGGGACACTGACAGCAATAAAAACTTAATAGGTGTTATAATCTCTCTACATTTTGTCCAAAACTTTAAAAAAAAAGTTTTGCCTTTAGTTATACTGTAAAAATGAAACTAAATGAAAGTACCCCATCTAATTCTTCCAATCTAAGAATCAAAATTAGCATTGATAGTTATCTGTTCTGATATGTGTGTTTAATTATTCCTTAAAACCAGGAAAAGATGGTATTTGGAATCATACTTTTTAAACTCAATATCTTTTTTTGTGTTTCTTTAGGTCAGTGTGGAAGTCTTGATAGAATATCCATTTTTTGTGTTTGGTCAAGGCTGGTCATCATGCAGTCCTGAGAGAACAAGCCAGCTCTTTGACTTGCCATGTTCCAAGTTGTCGGTAGGAGATGTCTGCATATCGCTTACACTCAAGAATTTAAAAAATGGCTCTATAAAGAAGGGGCAGCCCATGGATCCAGCTAGCATCTTGCTGAAGCACCCAAAGAATGACAGTCTGTCTGGAAATAGACACAGGTATGCAGAACAAGAGAATGGGATTAATCAGGGAAGTGTACAGGTTTCATCTGAGAATGGAGAACTAAGGTGTCCTGCTGGATTGAATGCCGTGTCCTTTGAAGCCAAAACAGAACCTGGTAAGCCCACGACAACAAGGAAGAGGAGGTGGTCTGCCCCAGAATCACGAAAATTAGAGAAATCTGAAGATGAACCACCATTGACTCTTCCCAAGCCCTCTTTTATTCCTCAGGAGGTTAAGATTTCCATTGAGGGTCGATCTAATGTAGGGAAGTGAAACCTGTTCAGAAAGGAGAAATTAGGCTTACCCTTGTCATTTTATTCAGATTACTGTACTGTAGAATAAATAACCCAGTATTTACATGTTATCATCTTATTTTAGGTTTATAACATTGTTATAGTTGTGGCTGGTATCCTTCAGAAGGCTGTTGGTGCATATGTTCTTTTCACAAGTGTTCACTAGTATGCTAGCTAGGATGTGGGGGAGCTACTAATGAGGCAGTCAAATCTTTCCGCAGTCTTGATAGAGAGGGTTGTATAAGTGTGGCTTCTGTGATTTAGTTTCAGGGTGCCAATTTCAAATTTCAACCACATTCTATTTTGAAATCTTTCAGAGAGGATTACAAGGGAAATGAAATGAAGAAAGAAATGAGTGCACATGTGGAGTCTGTGCTTGCATGCATGCTGATAATTGAGCTTTCCCATGGAGGGTATAGCTTTATGACTGTGTTTATGTTGTGGGTCACTGGCACAAAGAGATAAGGAGAGTGAAGGGTCATTGTCATGGTGACAATGCTAAAATACCAATTTACATATTTTGGTGTAATTGTCCAGTGTTCACATTTTCTTCAACTGGTCTCATCATAGGGTATTGACTTGTGCTGTGTGTCATACTGGTGTGGTTAGCTGTAAGATTTTGATGGCAATGTATCCTTTTAAAGTAGACATATGACTCCACACCACCTTGGCCAATGGCACTAGTTCTATAAGTACCTTAAATTCATCCTATAAAAGCCTAGCTGTACAAGTCAACTTTAGAGGGACAGACATCCCTCCATGCTCTAAAAAGTCTTTTATGTGCTGTGAAGAAAAAATATTTCTGTATGTCCTTTTAATTATTTGTGTCATTAATATTTTTTTAACTTCCAAATGTGTAACTGCTGGAATGACATCTCTAGTCTGGCTGTCAAACAAGCACAGTTTGACAGGACCCAGAGGCAAATACTAATAGAAAATTCTCTAGCGGATTCCTGTTTGGACATATATTCATAATAGTAAAACTTGCAAATGTTTTGGAAAGATGGCATGTGCTTCCCAGGGTCAAAGCACACTGCCGATTACAAGCACTAACATCATTTGCTGACATCCTGGGCACAACCATTTTATGTTTAATTCCTGTTCTTTGGTGTCAGTTGGTGCCACTTTTTTTATTTTCAAAGTTTAGTGTGACATGTTAAGGATCAAGAACTGGAGGAGTTATAAGATTTTTTTCTTTTAGCACTTACAATGCTGTTCACACTTTATTGACAAGCATCTTGGTCTAATGTTTGCTAAGTACTGTATTTCATTTTTAATCTGTGTATTTTCAAAAAATATTTTTCTTAATTTTTTTTTTCAACACTGAAACCATGTAGAGCTTCTTAGAGCAAGATGTTGAAAGTTTTAATGTGGTTTCAAAGGGATGAATGTAAAACTTGACCTAGGATGTGACCGATTATTGTCCCAAAGGACTACTTTACAGAAGGCACTTTCAGAAAAGAAAACTTTGAAGTCATATGTGAGCTGACATGATTACAGAGAATCAATAGGGAAATATTAAGCTAAAAAGAAAAATTATACAAAAAAAAATTACTTTTTTTGTCCAGTGTTTGTACAAGATGGACTTCAAACAAAAAAAAAAAAAACAGAAAACCACAAAAAAAATTCTTGCAGTTTGCACATACTGAGTTTTGCATCTGAATGATATTTCTGCAATTGTAATGTAATAATGTTGTAGAGAGAGGAATGAACAGCTGAAAGAACATGGATACATGTAGCAATTACTTACTATTAACTTGCCTAATCTGTTTAGGGTAGTGTTTCTTTCACAGTTTCAAACTTTCTGTCACACTGAACCAAGTCTGAGAAGTAAAACTTTGAGAGATCAGAGTGTAGTAGCGCATTGTGTCTGCACGTATGTGTTTTTATTATTATTATTTTTTTTTTGTTTTTATTAACCTTTATAAAAAACAAGCACCTATAGTCATGAGTACAAGAAATGTTATGTAGATTTGCATATTTTCCATTTTTATGTTAATATAAATTTAAAAATGGAATTCATAAACAAAGAATAGGCAGAACAGGAATACTGCAAGCTTGAAAGTGTAAAATAAATGTGCTGTCACACTTGGCTAGTACAAAAAGTATTGCGTAAAACATGTACTGCATAACTTAAAAAACGTATTGCCTTTTATTTTATCTCGTCCATTCAGTCTACTTAATGGTATGATAGCTTGATCTAGTTGAGGAATATTGGTCTTGTCTATTTCTTTTTGTCCTTGCTTTGGTTGAGAATTTTGACATATTTCCTGATCATGTCATCACTGTTGTTTTTCTAGTAACATATTTATCCTTTGAGACTAGAAATTGTGTATTTTTGTGAAATTTGTTACTTGAGCATTGCACATACTGGCTTAATGGCCCCAAATTCCAAAGCTAGTACAACATAACTCACTTTATTGTTTTCTTTCTAACACAACTCCAATATCCATCTTCTAATTTGTATGTAGCTTTGAGACCATTTATATGGATTCTTCTAGTGAAAGAAAATATTCACAGTTATTTAGGGATTTTTAAATTCTGTAGCATTTTAGTCCATTTATAATTTACCAGTGGCTTTTGAAAGAAATGTGTTTACTTCCAATTATTTTATTTAGTGTCATCAAATAACAAACTGTCTTTCAGACCTCTGTTTTTAATGATCTGCGATGCTCTGCTTGACCCTAATGTCATAGCACCAAATTTCGTAATTGGCAAATTCTCAGGTACAGATCTCTTAATGTTTACTGGTGTGACATGGATAGGCAATAGAGAAAAGAGGTGAAATTCTTTTAGGTGAAATATATGTGAGCGTCCACACATTTCTGTAAACATTTGTTAAAGTATATTGAAAATACACACATATGTATACAATAAATATTGATAAATGTATATATATGTAGGATTTTTTGTAAATCCTATATCCAAAAGTTTCAAAGTATTGAAAATATACACATATGTATACATTAAATATTAATAAATGTATATATATAAATATATGTAGGATTTTTTGTAAATCCTATATCCAAAAAGTTTCAAACTATATAAAAAAAAAAGTATATCATTGCAGTAGTATTTATTTCCTGTAAATACCCAAACATATGATGACTTTTTATTTTCTCCTCCACAAGAACATATATTCGCTGGTTTTGGCCTGGAAAAGGAAGTGGGGGGGTTAATGTCATCATGTGTTTAGATTCATGATGTCATGTGCCAAAGCTGGAGCAAAAAAAAAATTGAGCGCAAAAGTGGAGCAGTTCCCAATAGTAAAAGAAAAATGGAAAGAAGAACTGCTTTCATTTTATTTCCAATAATGCTGTGAAGTACTAGGTGTGTTAACTCCATGCTTGCGCCAGTATCCCTAAATCTGCCCAGGTGTTATACAATAGTACATGAGAGGTTCCACATGTGTTCCTCTATACAGGGAGGCTGCCCATGACCCCCCACTCACTGCCTCCATAAGCACAGGGATTAAAGAGGAGGCCTCTGGTTCCCTAATATGGGTGTATGGAGGAGTCATTTGGACCTGATACAGCCTCACAGCAGTACAAAATCCAGATCTTAGGCATTTTAGATTAATTCAATTAGAAAAAGATGAATATTTTGTGCAATAATTTTCAAAATAACATTAACAATCATAACTGAAATTACTCAGTCTACCCAGGAAGCAATAACAAATCATAACCATTGAAAAGGAAGTCAAGCACATCCTGTAGCACTTAACCAGTAACCTAGTATAACCTTCTCAATCAGTATCTTTTTTTTTTTTTTTTTTTTTTGGGAATCCACAGACAACTCTAGTGAGCATGCAGATTCAATTCCCATGTTTATTCAGAAGAAACAGATTTTAGACATGTAAGCAGTGCTGCACTCTTATAAACTCTGTATCACCTGGACCCCTCATTGGGTCAGGCATGTATTGCAGCACATTACTGACCTCTCTGGTTGTGGAAGGATTATTATTGTACTTGTTCTCCTCAGGGCACTTTTTCTGTTTAATTTAATATAGAAAGAGAGATTGTAGTGTGCAAGGAACTAGCGCATGCACATACCATTATTCTGCATAGAGAGGAAACAGAAATATTCCTAAAAAAACGTAAAAATCAGGCAAGGCCGTGAATGAGAGCACTGCTAATAAGGCTGTTCATACAATAACAAGTTTACAAGAATTTCATGTTTTGAGAAGTGGAAGAAGGTCTGCCACTAAACATGACTCTTAGGCTCCATGCACACTGGCATAAAGCAGAACTTTACCCATAACAACCCATAACAACTTGGTAAAAAATAATGTTCTTTAAAAAGGAACATACAATAACAATTATGCAGCCAAAATAGTGTGTGCTATAAATTGCTGCCAGCATTGCTCCTGTTTCTTCTTGCTGGAGGCTGGCATTTTGCTGAAGCCCAAAGCCTGAGCAGGAAATCATAAAGCAAGACTAAACCCATCGATTAACCGGTTTAAAAAAACAGTTTGATTTAATTGTATCCTCAACCAAACTGTCAAACCATCAAATGTCTGGTGTTATGCCTGATCACATGTGCAGCACCATGGCAGTTGCAGTTCAAACAGATGCAGCTTCCTTGGCTGTATTGTAAAGGATAGGAGGGTTTTATTCCGTTTTCAACAGATCGGCCTCTACAAACCCAGCAGTGCCAAAAAATGCCTAAAAATGGAGAGCAACTGAGCATGTGCAGAACAGGGTGGGACCATGTATTACTGGATTTTAAACAATATAGGAACTTATTTTTAAGGTTTTACATAGCTATACATGCAAAAGGGGCCAACCTGAAGTGATCTAGCAGGACTTAATTTTCTTACTAAAGTTCCACTTTAAAAATGCTGCTTCTACAGGAGTTTTGCATTTTTCCTATAGAAGCAGCTCAGTGTGTTCATGCCCATTAGGATGATTACAGGCATATTTTGAGCTCAGTCTTTAGAGGCAGCATAAACTCTCCTAAACTGTGTGCAAAAATGCTCTATATGAGCGTTTTTTTTCTGCCAAGGGAACTGTTTTTTTTTTAAGCCCAGTGTGCATGGAGCAAAAGACAAAAGGAGCTTTCCAGTTCTTAAGTGAACATGGGACTCCCCTTCAAGAGACATTTTTGTTATTGAGAAGTCATGTAACCATTCACCAGTAATTGCAGGGGGTCCAAATTTTGGATTTATCATTTATTTTTTTATTTTGAAGCCTGCAGCAAGAGGGAATAAACCTATGGTAGAAAAAGCAGTAAAACTCATAGTTCAGCACTACGGCATAGAAATCTTGCTGATGGAGGCCTTAAGATATTTATGATGGTAACTGGATAGACTGGGCCTTGAAATGATTGTAGAAAGCATCAGTTCACTTTGGCTGTGAAGGGTTTAGTTACTCATACACGTCCTATATTATCTCCCATAATTAGAAAGGCCATATTTCACAAAACCAGAGAGAAAAAATGAAGAGAACAAATGAGTACATCATCATGTCAATTTTTTAAGAAAAGCCGATGCAGTTTAATGAGATCTGACAGAATCTCGTTGTTTCGTCTTATACCTGTGACTGTTATTTAATTTACACTAAAATACAGGGGAGTAGAAAGAGAGGGATGACCTATTTTTGTAAATAATAGTAGATAAATCAATTAATGTTGAGTGAGTTGTTTAGGGCCATACCAGATGCACCCTATAAAACAGGTATCTCATTGTCCATGTCCCATTGTGGCACTCAGCTGTTTCATGTACATGTATCTATGTACATGCATAAATATCTGTATACAGTATGCACACGCACACACATTAGAGTATCTCACCTCTGTGTGCATAGTTGACAGCAGCAGTAAAGAGAAAAAAAATATAGCAGCTGCATGGAGACAAGGCAAAAATAACTTGGTTGCTATGCAACATCTCTATTATCTCATCCTCAGATGCAATATACTTTCCATACATAATGGCATCACATTTCTATTATGAATGAGAACTTTGTATCCTGGTTTAGGAATTTATATGATCAGGTTTAGAAATATCCTAGTTTTAGGTTCCATGTTTGTGACATAGGAACGCTTGTTGAGAGTCCCCCGTGTTTTCAAGGGAACCAGTTGTGTCTGTGGAATGTCCAAGAAGCTTCATGTCATCGTCATTCTCATCAGAGAGCGATCATTCACTTACATGGCCACGTGAAAATAAAAATGAATGTAATATGAGCAATTTATTATACTTGTTACAGAATTTTAATATCGCTAACTCATGGCTCTGCCATTCGTTACTAAATGTAATTCCAGGGTCAGGTATGCATAGTTGTATGTATAGTGAGACAAAATAGAGAAAAAAAAACATAGAGATCTATGTGTATATAGACATCATATATATTTTTTACATTTCAAAGTATACATACAGGTGAAGTGTTATTTTTCTACCCCTCACTCTCAGTAAAACACAAAAGAAATATTGGCATCCATCAATATGGTGCAACATGGATTAGTAATAGATATTTTTTTAAGATGCTATAAACGATAGAAGCAACGTAAAAAGAAGCAGTCCATTGACTTGTTTGTTACAGAGAAAGAAATTAATATTTTATTGCATGCTTGGGAGATTTGAAGGGTCTTTTAAGAAAATCAAAATGGGGGTTGAACTCGCTTTCTGTTCACTATGACTTTAAAATTAATCTTGACCTTTCACCTACTGTGTGTTTATGGGGTTTCACTGCTGAGTAGTGTTTTTTTTAATAAAATCAACCAAATATATTATGTGCTGGCCACTAACTAGGGGGAAGACTGATTGGGAAGGGAGCAAATGGACTGCTGCTTTTACAACTTTTGACTGTGTTGGTTGTTAAGGTGTTTTTCTGTTAATGTTCAGTTGTGGAGTTTAACAAAACTGTGGGATGAGTAATCCTTTCAATATATATCTCCCTAGATCTTAATCTATTATATTCATAACTGGCGCACTTGCTTGATAAGTCTGACGCAACTTGTGATTGTGAACCAATAGGCGCTGCTTTTCTGTTTGTCCTTATTTTGTTCTGGCATAGTCTGGATTCTTGCATAGAACTTCATGGTACTCATATTCTTGTCTTTGTTTCTTGAGCTGGGTGGATTAAGAGGTGTAACGATTGTAGGTGTGGATCTGTACAAATGAAAATTAGCCAGGCTTTTGCTGTTCCCCATTTACCTCCAAACAATAGTCTCTGACAACAGTCATTTTTTATTCTATTTTAGTTTGTTATCGTTTTAGTGCCAGACATTGAGTTTACAATGGAAAACAATCATTAATAAATTAGTCAGGGAGGCAACTAAGAACCCTTTTTGCTTACTAGGGATTTCAATACATACTATGACTGTTGCTTATAGATTTTCATAGGGTAAATTTACCCTTATGTGTGGGTTACATTAGGGTAGGGACTTTTATTTGAAAATGTTTTTTGCCTTATGTCTTTTAAATTCATTATGAAATACTTGTCCAGTTGTGTATGTAATCTCTTAACATCATTTAGTAATTGTGTTTATCTATACCAACCTGGAGACTTTTAATTTTATCATGTCCGTCTGTAATGTCACCACTTCAAATGTAGTGACATCATTACTGTTTGCTATCAAATACCTTTTAGAAAAAAAAAAACTTTCACACCTCTTACTCAGGGATGGGGCTGGTGTATGTTTGGTACACTGATGTGACCAGAAGCAGCACTTTCACTACTCCGGAGCACTGCTGTTGTACACTTTAAGGTTTGTTTTTCTTTCTTTTGAATCGGAACTTTACCATATCACCATGGTACATAAAATTCAGTACTTAGTTGAACTGCAGATTGCATCAACATTTACCATATACACATATTTGAACAGTTTATTCTAAAAGCAATACATTTCATACCTTTAAGGAGAAGTTGGATTTCTCAAACTGTCAGGATGAACAATGCACTTTTTTAATATTATAGCCAAAATTTCTGACACTCCATTTTTGTCCACTTAGAAAATTTTATCTGTGGTATAAAAAAAAAGTTGCTGGGGAAATATCTGAGTGTTTGCTAAGGTTCACTGATATTTGGCCTTTTTTTTTTCTTTATAATAAGTAGATAATCTGACAATAGCAGAGAGCACAAAATAGCTACATTGTCGGGTGATTTGCCTGACACTGCATTAAACCAAAAGATAGAAAAAAAAACAAACCTTTTGTATAGTTCGACTCCGGAGTAAACTTTTGTTTTCTTTTTAATTTTTACGCAGATGACCTCGCTTCAGATGTGTTACCTTACTGATAGAACCTTTTCTCGTAGCACTATACTGTATGTTGTGGGAATATATTTTTTTTAATGTATACCTAATCTGAGAAGCTTATTTTTTTTTTTTTTGTTTTTTTTTTCTGAAGCACTCACATTTAGGAGTACATGACAAGCTTAAAAGAAATTGCACAAACAAAATGAATGTTGGAATGAGTTATTCAGTGTTTGAAAAGACATAGGTTCTGTTGAAACAATGGTGGGTTTCATACTTTGTAAAGTAAATAAATATATATATGTGCTTGTATGCGTGTGAGGGTGTGCTTGTATGTGTCCGTCTGTGTGTAAACACACATGTGTTTATATATGTGCGTGCACACACAAATATTCACGTTTGTATACAAAAAAAAAGTAGAAAGGTAAAAACATTGCTATTTTTTCTTATTGTAAATAGAAATCTGTCAAGTTTAGATGATCAGGTGTATATCAAGTTTAGATGATCAGGTGTATACGGCATCAGCCAGAGACAATTTCTACTTTATTAGTGGCTGGTAGAGGGCAAGTATACTTAATTTTAATTATTGAAGTATATATGTAGGATAGATCTATTGTGAAAATTGAACTGAAGAAAAGGTTGGCAGAGGGAGGGGGCCATGGAATAAAAGGTTCAGTTTATGGGGGTAAATTACTAAAGTGAAGTGAATTAAACTTGTGTTTGCTTCACACACCAAAATTGTGGTCTGGTGAAGTTTCAATGTTTTTTTAATTCCTTTGCACATGATTGTAGATTTGAAGTCAACACAGTTTCACTTCACTTAGTGTGTCTATTTTCAGAGTAATGACTGTGGGTTCATTATAAAGTGATATGTTGTAATAATATTCCAATAGATTGTTGACGGGCTGTAAACCCAACAAATGAAAAGGTTCAGCTTTTATGTTATCGCTGACTTTAAAGTCATAAATTATGAGCAGTGGTGTTAGGTTTTTATGTCTGATGTTTGCCCTGCTGGCATAAATATGTGTTAGGCCTTTCTGGGGCTAAGGGAAAAGTGGAGGTGTTACCCACAGCGACCAGTCAGAGGGTGTGTTCCCAGTGGCGAAAAAGTTAATGCTATCGCCTGATTACAAGCTGTTGGGTGCCTCCCATCATTCAGTTTGTAGATATTAGCCCCGTCATTCTCTTTATGAACCTGGAACTGCTAGAGGCAAGCAGCAGACGATCTAAACTATTCCAGCTTATTTTCATACATCTGAATTTTTACATATGCTTTCGTATTCTACTATGTCTACGTGATATCTGTCCTCATAGTAAAAACGTACAATCAGGTTAAACGGATATATTTGGGTTTCTTTGAAAAGGAAAAAGCGGGTAATTTGCACACAGTTCTAATCTACTATACGTTTGTTAGTTGCACTATACATTTATCATTTGATAAACATGACTGCCCATGCCCAGCACTTTCAGGGTTTTTTCTCCATTCAGATGATCCTTTTCATTTTTGGAGTTAACAGTCTTTTGTCTCACATTATCATTGCGTCCCACACAAAAATGGCACATTGTTGACCATTTATGCCTTGTTTGAATACATTTCTGCTACTTCAAATATATATAGCTATTGCTTGAACACTGAGAAAGATGAGTATATTGAAATATAATACACAAGTGACATAAATGTAGGTCAGAAATCCTGTATGTCTCTGTAGATGCTGATCAATTATGTAATTGCTTATATTGGAGGGAGAGGTGGTAGTGATGACATAAGACATATGTTAGTAATTTAAAGTGACTTTTTCAGAGATAATTTTATGGGGGGACTGCTGACAGTGGAGGTAAAATAATTCTGGTTATAGCAACCACTACAAACAAAAATATCTCTGCCCTCCTTCAAATTTACACTTGTGTATTATATACAATATCATGTTCCCTTATGTAAAATGTAAAGGTTAACAGAGGTTGTTTGGGAGTTCCAAGACCTGCACCAAAGCCATTTTGGTTTTACAATATATGGTCACAGAGCTCCTCCATTACTTCTTTTATCCTCTCTTATGTATTACAGAAGGTATATATTATGCTGTTCCAAGGCAATAGCTTTTTGGTTTAACATAAGTGTCAGAAAAATGGCATGCAAAATAAAAAAATAGCTCTAGAATCATCGGTACTTATCCAAATGAATTTGTCACCAATGTAACTATGAAAAAAATATATAGTTACGTTTAAATATTTGAAACTAGAACTTTGTAATGTAACACCATTTCATGTATCTGTTATTTCTTGAGTGGTGATGGTATTAAAATTAAGTATGTTTGTTTGTGATGTAGCCACCTGAGGTAGTCATTGTGATATAATCTCTTATTTGTATTGTTTTATTGTCATTATGTGAAAAGACTAGAGTCTTCCATTTAATTTAATTGGAGACTTCACCCATGTTATTTCTTTGTCCATTTCTATTATGGCTGGTCAAAGCTGCAATTCCCTTCTCTTGCTTGTGCTTCTGTCATACTTTGGAAGTGTTTTACAATAAATGCAAACTAGTCCACAGTGTCCAACAGGATGCTGAGGCACTGATTTGCCAACTTGGAAGACATTGATCCGTTACCTCTTTCATAATACAATAAACCACATGCAGAATATTTATTGGAAACAGAATGTGCCATAATTTAGCACAGCTCTATGGCATAAGTAGATTTTAGTGGTGAGGAAATGTGAGCCTATATTATAGAATTTCCATAAAACATAGAGAAAATGGAGTGTATAACAATTAAACAAACAATACATAAAAAACAGTATGTTTTACTACATGCCTCCAAACAGGCAGTGGCTTTCTTGGAACAAACATGTTATGTTTGATGGAACATCACTTAAAAAGCTGGAACCATTTGGGAGACAGAATGTAAAAAACTTTTATTCTTGACCAACCCCAAGGTTTCTTCTCACTCGCCAACATCTACCTTCTGTCCCACACATAAAAATGTCTATAGAAATCAGTAATTAAAAGCACTTAATAAACTGTATTTTATAATTCACTACAGTTTGTGGTCCTTCATTTACTTTTGCCATATTTTGGGGATTTGAGCACTACTCTCAGAAAAAGAAAAAAATGCACTAAGACATATTCATATAAACATTAGCAGAAAGAATAAATCAAAGAAACTTGAAGTTTTTGCTCATGGCAGATAATTATATTTCCAATGTTATTTTCCAGTGTAGGTAGTAAATTACCTTTGTCATTGGATTGGTTGCTATACCCTGCCTACATTTTGTGTCCTATCCCCCTAGGCTCTAGGTTTAGTACCGTATACTATCCTGACAATTTGATATAGGTATTTGTCCTGATGAGAAATCATTAGAGTGTTTTCTCCTTTAACTACCCTGAGAAGACAAGTGCAGGTGTCCTCATGCAGCCTTTGATGGAATAGCTATCACTGAAAAGTGTATCCAGTGTTAGTGTTAGGCTACCACCAACCATACAGCCTACATGGTTTGCCACTACTGGCCGGTACTACTACACCTATTAGTTACATGCTTAAGCAACACCCACTGTGCTTTGGCATGGGTAGTGCTGCTGACCTATTCCCAGTCCTATATGAGCTGCCCACAAATCTGGACCTGGTTATCACCAAACCACAAATTTTTCCTTACATTAACATTTTCAAAATAAACTTTCATATAATAAATCAAATCAATGTCCCCATGTTACTTAAATATTCTGCGTTAGAAATGAATTTGTATTACATTTATATGTGAACGTCTCCTTGTTTTTTTTTTTTACAGACGTTAAGTAATAGAAACTTGCCCAAACCTTATAGTGTTATTTAAAAAAAAATACAATTCTGATTTCCCAGTTGCCTGTGGGAACTAATGATGTGTTCTCATGTTTGCGGTAATGCACACTTCTGTGATACGCCAAATGAAAAGTCATTTGCAGCTTTGTGATGGGATGCAACTGGGCTGATCCAGCCAAAACCAAGTGGGAATATGGAGGAAATAATGTTTAGCACCTTATTGAGCAGAGGAAAATGTTTCAGTGCATACAGACATAGTTCAGAACTTTTTATTGTGACAGAATTTTTTTTTTCCATATGCGTGCATACTCTCTGTAATTCCAGTGTAAAATATTGTACTTGCACTAGCTTTTATAAAAACAAATATTAAAAAAAAAAATGGAAGAAAATTCATATTCTATTTTCTAATCGTGGTGTGTCTATTTGTAGGATACACTCAAGTCTGTTTATTGAATTTTATGGTCCCTTTCTTTGATGGTGCTTGCAGGTTTTCTAGGTAGAAATTATTTCATTATAATAAAACAATGTTTGATTCAAAATTTGAACAAAATTGTTTTAAAGAATTTGTCTGTATACCAGTACAAGTTTATTGTTTCAGTATACTCGTACTAATAAAATAACAGTGCCAATTGCAACCCTGTGTCTTGCCATTTGTCTCCACCAAAATAAAAAACACAAATATCATTCTTGCACACAGTTATTTCTTTATTTGTCTGGTTAATGAAACACCTTTTGTGATACATACACAGGCCAGGTAAGTACTGGACATCAAATGCTTTTATAAAAAAGGTGGAAAACAAAACGGTCTTCAAAAATGTTAAAATAATTATGCTGAAACCTACTTAGCATTTTTTAAAGCTGCACTCTTTTCGTGGTTATTTTAAACAACTTATTTCTACATAGAATTAGCACAAGTACCTAAATTTGTCATGCATTATTGTGTTGCTTCCTCCATTGTTATATATAGAAATTGCAGGCAAGAGCTCATTAGACCTGTGCATGTGCATCATTTTTCTGAGTGTGCAGAGGTATGGGCAGATTGGCAAGGATATGCCAACACTTCTCATTTGGGAAACTGCTCATTCTAGTTCTTTCAAACAGGTGATAGGAATGTCAGTTCATACTGTACATGAGCTCTACCTGTCTTATATAATGTGTCATAGAAGAATGGGATCTATTGCAGATTCCTCATTGTAGAAGCTTCCAATAATCCTACTTAAAAACACAACAACAAATGGGCATTGGATTCATATATTCTTAGGGCTCATTCAGACAGCATATTAGTGTGATATGGATGCACAATTGCCAGCAGCTTTTCACTGAGGACGACACTAATCTGTTGTCTCAACGAGCCCATAGGGTCACTGAAATATTCACTGGATACACTAGCTGTGGTTTGAAAATTAGGACTTCCCCCCAGGAACAGGGAAACGCCCAGAGTTAGGAATCCATATACATGTAACCCAATGAGAATGCTAAACACACATCCAAGAGTCCAAGGTTTATAATATCAGAAAGTAAGCTCTTTTTCTCCATTCACTAACACTGGCCTAACCTGCCCTCCTGAAACTGTTCCAAGTAAATCACAGTGCATTTAAGTTAATTTAAGCACACAAAAATTCGTAAGCCCTGATGAAGGGATCCAAAACACTTTGTATCACATATAGCATTAAAAACTTTGGACTTTTAAGCCTAGTACACACAGGCCGAATGTCCGCCACCATTGGCCGGTTCAATAGAATCCGGCCGACATTTAGCCCATGTGTATGGCAGCCGGTCCGACAGAAGCTGGCTAAATTTCGGCCAGCTTCTGTCAAAGGCTCATGGCCGAAAAAGGTCTGCTGACCGGCTCCCGATCAGCGCTCTTGGTCAATGCCTGAGAACGCTGACCGGAGTGTTCTGGCGGGGGGGTCTTCCCCCTGTCAGAACACAATAGCTCAGCAGGGGAGATTGCTGAATTACCATCGGATTGTTAGAACAGCGCCTCTGACCTGAGCCGTCAGTGTTTTTTCATTAAACCCGCCGGGTTGAATGAAGAAAAACTAGTAGTGTGTACAAGGCTTAAGAAAATGTTTGTTTGGCGCTCTTATTGCATTGTACATAAATAATCATACTTATAGCAAGGATAACCCGAAGTCTCTGAAAGCACAGGATCCACTTGCTGAAGCTCACACATCTCCTTTAGTGATACAGTAGTGCTCAGCTTGGCCCTATCATTGTTGTATCCACTATCCTGGCAAAACTTTGGTGAACATGGTACTTAGAGAAAAAAGAAACAGAACAATAGGCGTTTTCCTATACCGAATATTCAGAAGCTTGTTCCCGTTTTATTGCCTTTACTTGCTGTGGATAACATTTCTTCGGTTCCTTTTTTCTCTTGATGTTTTGGTTAATAAAGGCACAATGGACAGTATATAACAGAGTATGACACAATAGTAGAATACAAATGCAGCTTTCAGACCTGAAGACTCGTATCATACTAGAGAGTGCAACAATGAATGGCTTCTGATTCAGCTGTGCTATTTCTGGAGTACTCCATCCTGCATGCCTACAGCACTCCCACACATGCAGTCAGGCTTCATCCCTCACTAGCACAGGCAGCTACAGACAGTCAAGAGAAATGCCGCTGAACATTTAATTAAATATACATCATGCCAGATTACTTGGTGCTCTAAAAAAAGAGGCAAAGCAGCCACATTGTAATTAAAATTGTACTGCAAAGATAAAGTCATTTTAAGGTTGTAATAGACTCAAAACAAGTGGTAAATTCTCTAACCCTCTATCTGTTAAACAGGCTGCGCAATACTGTACTAATTAGCTATGAGTAAGGAGCTACACAGGAAGCAAAGGTCTTGACGGATTATCTGAAATATGAGCTGGTAATAGCACTTCTTCAAAGAATGGATATTCTTAAGCTTGGCTATAAAATATGTACCGTACCCTTTATCTATGAATAATGTAATGTTTGTTAGATGGATTAAAGCTGAATTCCAGGCAGATATAAAAGAACACAATTTAGGCCAGTTATTTATTCAGATAAAAATTAAAAGTATTTTTAATACAGGGAGCCCAAATACCAAATTCTGTTAATATTAAAATGACACTAAACAATATTCTTATTCTCAAAATATAATCCATACACATACACTATTTAATGGCCCAGTAAGCTATTTGAAATTGTTTCTTACTGTATTGTTTTGCTTCCTTGTTCTGTCCCCAAATGAGATCCTTATGCCCTCCCCTACCCCCCTCGCTTCAGCTTGTTTGAAATGAGTAGTAAGCATTAGTTGCGGTCATGTATACTGCTCTATGCACACTGCACATCCCATGGTCCATAGTCAATTTCGGGAGCAAGCAAGAGAGGGTGGTTATATACAGTGGGACCATGGAGAATGACATAGACTTACTCTTAGGCTCGGTTCACATATCAGCCGCATGCGGCTCACAGCAGGGGTCTGGTGCGTCCTGGTTCACTGTTTCAGGTCAGATTTCAGCCCGAATTCTGTGCTGAATTCAGACCTGAAATGGACCAAAAAACACACAGCATTTGTGTGTAAAATACACTAGACCCGCTGTGGAGATATGTGAACCGACTCCAAAGAGGGCCGGTCAAAATCTCCTGCTATTGCGAATTGGATGCGGGGATCCCACATCCACTTCGCAATGGTGTGAACTCAGCCTTTCAAGAAATCAGCTCACAGCACCAACAAAAGAAATTTGGAGATTTGGAGGAGGCCGAGAGCAAAAGAAGGTACTTGTATTGGGTTAAGAATACATACTTGAATAGATTTTTTTTAAACAAGAGTTTAATGTCACTTTATTTCTACACTCCTATACAGCAAGAGTGGAAGAAGAAGGACCAGCACTCAAATCAAGTCTTTACTTTGCTATGTACTATCTGTATAAAACCACAGGGATGATCTCATCAGTGTCCTGCTGCTCCCTCCCAGTCCATCATCAGGCTGGAAGAAGGTTCTAGACCAGTGATGGCAAACCTTGGAACCCCAGATGTTTTGGAACTACATTCCCCATGGTGCTCAACTACACTGCAGAGTGCATGAGCATCATGGGAAATGTAGTTCCAAAACATCTGGGGTGCCAAGGTTCGCCATCACTGTTCTAGACCAAGCTGTACTGCTTAACCACAAGACAGGGCACAGGTTTGGCAGGATTGCCTGGAGAAATATGGAGGCAGCCATTGCTGACCTTCCAAAATACTAGCTGCCTTGCTGTCTCTGACTTCAATACTTTCCAAGCTCCTTACCTAGAATGAGCATGCAGATTAAACATTTTGAGAAAAGTCAGAATTGATGCATACTTGGTCCAGATGATTAAAAATAAAAAAAGAATTGTGCTAGGTGCATAAATAGTGAAACATATAAAACCAAAAATGAACAAAATGACTGTAATATGAGTCCTGCTGCTAGGCACTATAACCCTGATATAAGGCAAAATTAGTATAGATAATAAACAGTGCAGCGCTGGACATAAATCTGAATAAATAATCAACAATAGTGATAATACCAATAGTGAGAGGAAAAAGGTAGCTATATAATAATAAATATTATAAACGATCTATAATAATAATAAACCGCAAATGTGCAAACGTTCATTAATAAAAGAAGCGTGCTCCAAAATCCAAAAAAATAGAAAAATGGAATAAAAATAAAAATAAGAAAGAATGTCCAAAAGTAATATATAAAGTAAAGAATCACAATCCAATGATCCAAACAATCGTGCTGCCCACCACCGAAGAAAATGGAGGCTTACCAGAAAGCCTGCGACTGCCCTTATTCAGGGGGGTCAAAACAGGCTTAGTAGATCACCGTTGATATCCTTCTTGGAACTGCGGTCGATGTCCCTCTGATTATCTTCAATACCGGCTTCCCAGCAGCAGCAGCAGCAGGAGACAGTCAGGAGAAAAAGGTGGTTCCAGGATGGCTCAAGTGGCCAGTATTCCAGCTAGGATAAACCATAAAAAAGAAAAAGGGGACTCCAATAGTGCAGAGAATCAAGATCGTTTATTGAAGATGACAAGTACTCTGCACAGGATCACATATACAGTGCCCATATACACTAGCAGTAAAACTGCAGCAAGACAGCAAGAAAAAGTTTTTTACCGCCGTTTAAATCAAAAGCGTGCACGCGTGATGCGAGTTCACGTTGTGACCCTACGGCCGTTTCATCACAACTGACGTCATCAGAGTACGCAATCGCGCACGCGCATGCGCATTTAATAGCCAGACGGCGCTTGAGAAAACACCGTCATTGGCTAGCTAGATCCAAGCTGAATATTGTATTTGGTTAACTGGAGAATTCCATTGTAGAGATACAATAGGAGACGCCTGTTATAACCATAAACAGCTGGGACGACTACCAGGTATATGTAAAATAAAAACAAGCTATCTCAATTAGTGCCATCTAGTGGACATTTATAAAATCTCTAAAAATATACAAACTCAAAAGGAATTTGCTACAGTGTGTTCATTCGACCACTAAAACCCTGACGGGCATATATAAATACCCTGGATTAAAACTATTTATTAAACAATAAAAATGTTATCAAAAATACCACAAAAATAAAATTGAAAATAAAAACATAATAAGAAATTAAAAAACATAGTTGACCCCAAGATGTATATTAATGAATATTACTCGCATCTTGACAGAAGTAGATGTAGTGAAAAACCCTACTATGCAATAGCAGAGGAATTCCTTAGCAAAATCATCATAAAGGCATCTCTACTGATATGGTTGTAGTAAAACATATAACCTTAGATGGGGATCCCAAATGAACATACTTTTAGGCACCAAAAGATAAGGAAGCAATAAAGATCAGACCACTAGTCACAAAGAGCAATCTCTTGATCGTAAGTGATCATCCTTCTTAGGATGGGACATCAACTGTTATTAATAAAACAGTTGATGTCCCATTCTCCTCTTGCCATTGCTGCCACGCCAATGGGGGACATATTTTTCTATACCAATAAAGGTGGTGCCAGTCGGGTCTCGGTTATGTACGAGATCATAGTGTTTAGAAACACTATGCTTGTCAAAGCCTTGCCTGATGTTAGTAATGTGCTCACCCAACCTCACATGCAGCATCCTGATGGTACGTCCCACATATTCCAGCCCACACAGGCACCTTAAAAGGTATACAACACACTTTGTAGTACATGTGATAAGTGATTTTATGGGGTATGTTAGGCCTGTGTTGACTGAAGTAAATTCAGTCAATCTCCTATCTCTTAATGAAAAACCCTTAAGGTCACCAAAAAAACTCAAACGTGCAGGTGGGTCCGGAACATTAGGTGGCAGTATGTGCCTAAAACTAGTGGCTCCCCTAAACAAAACCCGAGGTTTGTCCGACAATAAGGGCCCAAGAATCCGGTCGTTTTTAATAAACGGCCAATGTTTTTTTATGATCCTTTTGATAGCCCAATGTTGACTTGAGTAGGTAGTGATGAACGCAAGACCGAAATCCTCTCTGTCTACTGTCTGGGGAGGTTTATCCACCAATAGGTCCTTGCGGTCCCTTAAGGACACGAAACACGTCCTCAATTTATTGAGTGAGGTTGAATGGAAGGCCACATATATGTTGGTGACAGCTGATGTCGCATCACTCTATACGTCAATATCCCATCAGTTGGGACATGAGGCGGTGCGACATTTCTTCTATCGAGACTCCAATATCCCCATCACACAATGCAATTTGTGATGGAGCTATTGGACTTCTCGATGGAGCATAACCATTTTTGGTATAATGGCACGCACTATTTTCAAGTGAAGGGGGTGGCCATGGGAGCCAAATTTGCTCCCAGCATGGCCAACCTCTTCATGGCCAAATGGGAGGAAGATGAAATTCTGCATGACAAGCCTGTTCAGCTCGTCATGTGGAAAAGATTTTTAGATGATGTCCTATTTATATGGGACGGCGATTCTGAATCTGTCGCCACTTATTTATCTACTCTCAATAATGACAACAGAGGTATAGTGCTCACTTATGAGGCCAGTCCGACTCAGATCCACTTTCTACATCTGGTTATAAGAATTGATAATGGAAGGATTACCACCTCCACCTTCTTTAAACCAACGGACAGAAATAGTTTTATTCCAATTGATTCCTGCCATCATCGTTCTTGGTTAACAGCGGTCCCTAAGGGGAAATTTCTGCGATTAAGGCGGAATTGCTCAAATGTAGACCAATTTTATAAGGAAGCCTCTACTTTAAGGTCTAGATTTTTGAATAAAGGCTATGATTTAGTGCCTAAAAGTATGTTCATTTGGGATCCCCATCTAAGGTTATATGTTCTACTACAACCATATCAGTAGAGATGCCTTTATGATCATTTTGCTAAGGAATTCCTTTGCTATTGCATAGTAGGGTTTTTCACTACAACATCTACTTCTGTCAAGATGTGAGTCATATTCATTAATATACATCTTGGGGTCAACTATGTTTTTTAATTTCTTATTATGTTTTTTTTTCAATTTTATTTCTGTGGTATTTTTGATAACATTTTTATTGTTTAATAAATAGTTTTAATCGAGGGTATTTATATATGCCCGTCAGGGTTTTAGTGGTCGAATGAACACACTGTAGCAAATTCCTTTTGAGTTTGTATATTTTTAGAGATTTTATAAATGTCCACTAGATGGCACTAATTGGGATAGCTTGTTTTTATTTTACATATACCTGGTAGTCGTCCCAGCTGTTTATGGTTATAACAGGCGTCTCCTATTGTATCTCTACAATGGGATTCTCCAGTTAACCAATTACAATATTCAGCTTGGATCTAGCTAGCCAATGACGGTGTTTTCTCAAGCGCCGTCAGGCTATTTAATGCGCATGCGCGTGCGCGATTGCGTACCCCTGATGACATCAGTTGTGACAAAACGGCCGTAGGGTCTCAACGTGAACTCGCATCGCGCATGCGCACTTTTGATTTAAACGGCGGTGAAAACTTTTTCTTGCTGTCTTGCTGCAGTTTTACTGCTAGTGTATATGGGCACTGTATATGTGATCCTGTGCAGAGTACTTGTCATCTTAAATAAACAATCTTGATTCTCTGCACTATTGGAGTCCCCTTTTTCTTTTTTATGGTTTATCCTCGCTGGAATACTGGCCACTTGAGCCATCCTGGAACCACCTTTTTTTCCTGACTGTCTCCTGCTGCTGCTGGGAAGCCGGTATTGAAGATAATCAGAGGGACATCGACTGCGGTTCCAAGGAGGATATCAACGGTGATCTACTAAGCCTGTTTTGACCCCCCTGAATAAGGGCAGTCGCAGGCTTTCTGGTAAGCCTCCATTTTCTTCGGTGGTGGGCGGCACGATTGTTTGGATCATTGGATTGTGATTCTGCACTTTATATATTACTTTTGGACATTCTTTTTTATTTTTATTTTTAATTTTATTTTTATTCCATTTTTCTATTTGCTTGGTCCAGATGATTGCCCAGAGAATAATAAAGCCATAACAGCCAGGCAATGGCATTTCTAGAGGAATTGATTAATAACTACAACCTCCATATTCTCTCAATACAATTTTTAAGGTATTCAACTTTACAATATAGTACTGTATATGTTAAAAACTTTTTCATAAATCTATATGACAAAACTAATTTACTAGCTGTGTGCGCAGAAGGGTCCCTAAGAATATTATGTACAATAAGTTTATTTAAAAACCTATTGTGGTATGTGAAATATATAGGCATGTTTACATACAGATCAAAAGACTCAAACCAAGAAGAGGCCATCCTGCTTGGAGTTGTTTGCTGGAGAAAACTTTAAAAATTCAATTGGTAAGAAAATGAGGGAGGGATTAATGCACTGTGCCATAAGGTATATAATGGTTGCAGAATGTACAAAATAAGAGGCAGTGGTTGTGGCATACCACAGGGAGTGGAAGGATTTAATAGTGGTGTAAAATGGGGTTAACGTTGGCAAAAGAAGAAAGAAGCAAAACTGCCTCTGCGTTTGTGGTGCCGCTTGAAGGATCAAATGCCACTGCATTAGCATTCGTGGGAGGAAAAAATACCTCTGAGTCAATGGGATTGAAAAAATGCTGCTGCGTGGGTGTCAAAAATGCAGCTATGACAGAAGAGGATTGCCTTGGCATCCATATCATGGGGATGAAGGAAGGGAGCAGGGAAGCTCGGGTGGGGGGCTCTTTGTGATGCACTGAGCTAAGAAGTGTTATGGAAATGATTAAGAGCTCCAATCGAGCCCAAGGTTATCTGCTGCTGTCTCTAATTTGAAAAGTGTTGATATGCATGCATATAAAAGTAAACACTCTGAGACACGCTCAGTAGCATTACTGTTACACTTCTAATTTATTCAAGGCGGTGTTAATGTTTTATACACACAAATACGTCATTGCTATGTTAGTCAAATAGGTACATCTCATTGGTTAAGAAGGAGAATGTTCATAACGAGGTCTGGCTGATCTTTGGTTTTATCTTCAGTTCCGCGTTCTTCTGATGTGTGGGATGTAGGGGGTACCCGCCATCTTGAGAAAATATAGGAACAGAGCAAACCTGTATACTTATATAATGAGTAAGGAGAAAAATATGTATGCACATAAGAAAATAGACATTTTCAGATTACTATTATTATTATCTACATCACATTCCTTCACAATCCCCCCTAAAATGACTATTTTTTTTTTTTTTTCTGTCCCTAATACTAAAGGTCCTACTTTTTAGCCTGGCCCTTCTCCTCAGCAACTCTTTTAGGCTGTATATAGAATTGGGCAGCAACTGTTCACTTCCCTCCTCGATACAGCTGGAGATGTGCAGTCAGGCGCTATCTATCCCTATAACCCTATAGGATTGTGAGATTTTGGACAGGCAGTGACTGTAGAGGAGTGAACGGTTTGTCATCTTCCATCATAAGGAGGTCCTCTTCTTCTTGGTGGAGAAATGTAGGTGTGCTATTGTCTACAGCCTTGCTCATTAACTTTTTACAAAAGGTAGAATACAGCATACAATCAGGGCTAAAAGAACCAGGATTATTAATACCGTTACCCGTATCTGGGCGAGCACCTTCTGCCACCCACTCATCCAGCTAAAGTATTGATTCCATGGGTCTGTGATACCTGAGTTCTTCTTCAACTCCAATGACAGATCTTCTAATTTCTTTATAGCTAAAGTAACCTTACCATTTGGGCCAATATTATCAGGAATGTATGTACAACAGGTTCCCGTTTTTTCCTATGATTTTACAAAACACCTCCTTTCCCAGCTAGCACCATGTCTAAGGCCATCAGGTCCTGGAATGTCATGTAGGAAGTGGGGGCTAACTGGTCAGCAATTCCCTGGAGGGCATCTTTAGTGTAATTTACAAATCTCTGTTGGTTATAATATGTGTAGTGTCAGGTCACCTAGAGGCTGGGTGACAAATGCACACCGTTGGGATCAGGAATGCACCGCAAGGTAGTGGTCCCTACGGCTGACTGCTGCGGATTGAACCCTGGGAGGTTCAGGGATCAGGTCTACTGGATCACTGACACAGATCCCACTGGGAGCTAGAGCATAGATTCCCCAGGGCGCGGAGTCTAAGAGCCAGCAGGTGTTCACCAGAGCCTCTAGTGGTGAGGATGGACTGCGCTGCAGTCTGGCTCCAGGTCGCGGCCCCCAGGGTCTCACAGCTCACGCTCGCCGTAGACTACAGGAGAAGAGGAAGGAGACAGCTGGCTGGAACATCAGGGTCACAGGCAAACAGGGATGGTCGGGAACAGGCCAAAGTCGGTAACAGGAATCAGATGTAGGAAACACAGCAAGTACACACAGAGGCTAACACACAGTGGTTGATCAGCACTGCTGGCTTGCAGTGCACAGGTTAATATAGGGTTCCCTGATAGGGCCTGGGGTGGGGCCATGCTTATAGGAGAGGTTACAAAAGCAGTCTGGTGAGGGTCAGCTGGTCTCTAGAGATGAACACATGGAGACAGGTATGCTGATCGACAAACTCTATTGCATAACCATGACATGTAGTTAATCCAATCTACATTCTTGCTGACAGTTGTTATGGGGATCAAAGACTCAAAACCAGCTTTTACCAGATCCCTGGCTTTAAACTCATCAGGGACCCCCCTTGTAACCCCTATGACATGTATGTATACATGAGGATCAAAGCTTCCGGAGAGAGCTGCTCGCTTCCTCCTCTGACTGTGTGCTGGGTCAGTGTATGTATCAGGGGTATCTCTGGTTAGGATATGGGGGCTTTCTATTTTCATCTTTTTTGTCTAATGCACTCTGTGGTCGCCCAGTCTGGCCCTGTGTTCCAACCCACTGGCCCCCACAGAAACCACAACTCTGTCCCCAGTAACTGTCTGTGTGGCATACATATATGTCCTTACCGTCAGGGATATCACTGTACCAATGGCATCACCATGAAGGGTCAAACGGACAAGGTACTATGTCACAGTAATCTAAGGTAAAGGTAGTCACATGTGTACCTGAAGAGTTACACCAAAATGTAATTATGTTATCATTTTTGTGATGGCCACCTCCTGGGCCCCTCCCCCCTAGATCAAACAGAAAAAGGATATGTAGCACCCGAAAACACGCTCTCCTGCAGTGATAAGCGTGCATTCAGGTGTTCTTCCTGGCCAACTTGACTGAGGTGGCTGTGGTCACCAAAACTTGGAATGGACCATCATAACTTGGCTCAAGGATCTCCAGACAGTAGTTGGTGTGTTCCTGTATCTAATTCAGGATCTGGAATGGAAGAAAACACCTGGACATGCATTCAGGTTAATTCTCGTGATAATGTGGTTACATAATTAGTCAACACATCAGACTGTAACTGTAACTGTTGTGGAAAGTAACAACCGAGTCTGGGAGCTGAACCAAACAAAATTTCATAAGGGGATAGGGCATGTTTCCCCTGGGGGTGTGTCTGACACTGAACAGGGCAATGGGCTAACTGTCTGGCCAACTCATGGTAGTCTCTTGGGCCATCTTTAACATCCTGTTTTTAGTGTCCCATTCATCCTTTCTACCTTCCCGCTACTTTGAGGGTGGTATGGGATGTGTAGTGCCAACTGAACCCCAGTGCTGCCCAAATCTCTTTTGTAAGGGTTGTTGTTAGGGCTGGTCCCTGATCTCTCAATATCACCTCTGGGACCCCAAATCTACATACTATCTCACTCAGTAGTTTCTTAGCTGTGGTCCTGGCAGTCGTGACCACTTCCACTAGGGCGTTTTCAAATCTGTCACTTCTTGGCACTTGAGAATGATCAATTTGCATCCTCTGGAATGGGATATAGGGCTTTTGCCAGGTGCTTCTTCTGTGCTTCTTCTGTGCATCCTGGGTTACATTTGGTGCAGATAATGCATGATCTGCAGAAGTTGTCGGTCAGTGGAGTAACTCTTGGTGCAACACTTGTTGATAAGAGAGTTCATAAAAGTCTTTGTCAAGTGGGCAGCTCCATGTGCCCATTGCACCACAGCTGGGTACATACTCCTGGGTAGACAAGGCTTCTTGTTGCACTCGAATAGTCCATTTCTGAGAGTTGCTCCTCTCCGTTTCCAGCTTTCCTTCTTATCCGGACTTGTTGTTTCCTGTAGTTCTTTTAGATAAACTCTGTCCACTGGGAAAGTCTGTAAGGTAAGCACGGGGTGGTCTTCTTCTACCACCCTGCTGTCCACTTCCCGTGGACCACCAGCTGTCTGTTTGGCAGCTGTATTGGCTCGATGATTGCCTTAAGCTTCCTTTGAGTTCATTTTGTCGTGTGCTTTTACTCAGAATAGTCACTTGGGTTGGGAGAAGCAAGGCATCAATCAAGTTTTCACAGGTGTTCCTGCAGCCATCAGGAATCCTCTGTTCTAGATAACACCATAATCATGGGCAATGTTGAAAGCATATCTTGAGTCCATATGAATGTTGGCTCTTTTTCCCTCTGCCCATTTACATGCTGTAGTAAGTGCTTACAGCTCTGCCTCCTGTGTAGACATCACCAGTGGTAAGGCTTCAGCTTGTAGAACAGTGTTTTCAGTGGTGACCGCGTGTCCTGTGTGGTCATGGGGTGACAAGTCAAGACTCTACTCCTCCTCCTTTCCCCCCTCGAGAAGTGGAAGAAGGGTGGTAGGGTTCAGTGTTTGACAACTTAATAGAGTAATGCTGTCCAGTAGGAGGGAAGACAGGAGTCTCAAGTGTCTGGTAGTGGACAAGTGTTTCGGCTGGATCTTGGTTGAATATGGCAACAACGTCATGGGGAGCAAGCAGAACGAGGCAGTGTCCGAGGACCAAGTTCAAAGTTTTGTCAAGCAAGGCTTGTATAGCAAATCCAGCTCGCAGACACAATAGGCCTCCTCTTGCTACCGCATCCAGCCGACGGGAATAATATCCTACGGGGCGTAGGCTGATGCCGTGTGATTGGGTGAGTACACCTGCAGCATGTCCCAGACGTTCGGATACAAGGAACTTGAGCATTTTGCCGTAGGCTGGGAGCCCTAGCGCCGGGGGTGGCGCACTTAAAGGCTTCAAACTTTAGATATTTCTTCAGGAGACATCTGGAAGGGTCTGATTGCAGAGCATCAGTAGGAAGGCTTCTGGAATCCATGCTCTGCACTAGGAAATTAGTCCAAGGAAAATGACAGGTGTTGAGCACCACTGCAATTTGGGCTTTGAGGCTCTGCAGCCCTGGTTGGCAAGATAGCACAACAGGCTTTCTGAGGTGACTTCAACAGGGGGTAAGTCAGCTGCACAAAGGAGAAGGTCATCAACATGTTGGAAGAGAATCACTTCCGGGTGTTCCTCTTGTCATGTGTCAAGGATGATAGCCATAGCTTTTGCAAACTGGCTTGGAAAGTTCTGTGCCCCTTGTGGCACAACTGTTTAGGTATGTTGCCGTTTCTTTCCGTGGATGAATGCAAAAAGGTACCAGCAGGAGGGGTGAGGGTGGACACTGAAGAAAACGTTTGTAAGGTCCACCTCTGTGAGGTATTTTGCAGTCAAAGGCATCCACAGTAGGTACCTGGTTCTCTTTTTTGGATTCTCTTCTTGGGGTTATTGTGTGGTTTCCGGGGCAATGAAGCGCCCTCTTTTAGCTTGACTGAAACTGGTGGCACCTTTAAGTGACCGTTGTCTTCCGGTCCTGTGGACCATAGGCACGCAGGGATTCTGTCAAGTACTTCCTGCAGTATTGAACTTGAAGTTTTTGCTTCATTAAGTGTCATCAGGAGAGGCAGAGAACACAAAGCAGATGAGTCTTCTAAAGATAGGGGAGTATGTAACTTCATCCCCCCTTCAGGCGTGTCCTGATTGAGGCCTGTAGTCTGGACAACACATCAGCTCCTAGTAGATTCAAGGGACATGTAGAGGACACCATAAATCTGGCAAGCAAATCAGGAAGTGGACTGGAGCGGGGCACCCCATCCATTCCTACGCAGGAAACATCAATAGTGGAAAGAAAAGAATTATTAGGCAGATTCACCGCCCTCAACACACTTTTGGCTGCACCCCTGTCAATGAGGAAAGTGGTAGGTTTTTCGTCTGGGACATCTTGGGGCTCTGCATTCTTTTCTGAAGTGACCCCGTTTCCCACAGTTGTAACAGGTGATCCTTTCCCTGGTATTGGGCAGTGGTGGTGGACTAGTGTAGGCGGGATCTTCGTCATGGGTTACCATGAGGGGCGTTGGTTTTTTACCTTTTTGATTTTCTATACCTCTGGTCACCAACAATAAATCAGACATTTTCATTGAATGGTATTCAGGGCGGGCCACCATCAGGCCTTTTCTGATATCCTCTCTGAGCCCTGAAACAAAAGCAGTTGATAACATGTGTGTGTGTGCCTTTATGAGTCTAGCATGATACTTCTTCACAGACTCCCCTTTATCTTGGGTAATATCTTGGATTGTGGCCTTCTGATCCGTCAACTTCTCCTTTGCCCAGTCGTGGAGTTGTGCACAGAACTCCACGCCTGAGGTGTAGGAAGTGGCACTTGTCAGGCAGGCATCATTAAAGGCCATCTGCATGACTGGCCAAAAGACATGTCCTGCTTTGATTTGGCATAGGCTGATCAAGTCTCTCCAGGCAGCTGAGTAAGTTTCTTGTATCTGCACTATCCTGTGGTAGAAGGGAATTGGCTGCTTCTCTGGGTCAGGCAGACTTGTCACTAAGGCCGCTGCTTGTGATAGAGTAAAAGCGACATACATCACTGGTGCCCCTCCTGGTAACCGAGACTGTTGTTGGGGCAGGGGCTGGCAAGGGGCACTGTTCTTTACGGTTGCCAGCATGTGTTTGAGATCCTCTCGGAACTGTGAGTCCGGAGCCGGATTGGGGGTTAAATCAGTGGGTGGCCTTGCTGCCTGCTGTTGGGCTTCCCACTCAGACGCTTCTTCATCATTAACATATCCGGCCTGGGAATGTGATGCTCCCGTATTGGGGAAGACAGGTGTGTGGTATGAACCATCTTGGTTTAAAACAGGGAGGGCTGGGTACAGGTTGTTTAAGCTTACTGGGTGTACCAAGATGGCCGCCGGCAGGAAGTGCACTGGACTGGGTAGAAAGTGAAGGCATGGGTGCACTAAGATGGCCGCCGGGCTGAGTTGTCACAGTGGGTTGTGCTTGGGTGGTGAGAAAGGAGTGGTTGTTAGACGGAGGGCAGTGCTGTCCCTCCCCTCCTTTGTTTCAAGTTCCAACATATCATCAGCTCTGTGATACACATACATAATACAATCGCCATCTTTCTTAACTTCCTTTATCCAATTTTCTTTATCACACAGGATTTTTCTCCCTGTCTCTTCAGCAACATAACTTTCGCCACTTCTTTCAACTTTGTTAACTATTTCAACATCTTCTTTGCAATATCACTTTCTTTACAATATCACTTTCTGTTTCTCGGCTAACGGCTTGAGAGGGGAATACATACAACCAAGGAGTTAATATTTTTCTCAGCGTTCTTATCAAAAAATCCTTCGGTGGGGGCACTTAAGACTAATGTACGGTTAATCTCAGAACAAGAACAAACACATCAGGGGTAATAGGGAGCAACGTAGCAAACAGTAAATCACAAATACAATCACAACAGGACATTACACCTGTCACTCTTCAAACTGCAAAATTTCAGCAGGCTAAGATAACCACAAGGGCAGACCACCCTGCAAAAATAAACCCGTTTTATAGACGTTTGCCACAAGGGAAACCAACTCATTCCAGAGACCGAAAGTTCATCTGGAGATGAGAGCACACATTCACACATGTAGCACTTTAGACTGCAAAGCCAGCAGCTAAAATAGTAATCCGTCTATAAACGTTTGCTACAAGGGAAACCATCTCATTAAAGAGACCACACAATCACACATGTAGCACCCTTAGACTGCTGAGTTTCGTAGCCCAAAGAATGGCAGACAGTGAACAAATACAGTCAGCAGAAACCCATCAGCAGGTTCGTTAAAACAACCTCAGGCGAGGAAATACCTGCCTCTAAGACAGTCTCAGCATACCGACAGAATCCAGCCGTCAACCGAAAGATAAGAGAGTCGTACAGTGGTAAGAATATGAATCAAACTCACCGGTACTGTTAGGGCTGCGCAAACCCCGTCTCATCAATCAGTTAACGCCCAAATGCTTATCGCGGTATAACTTCGACTGTAGCCTGAGGTCCCGGGTTTCGGCACCATCTGTTATGGAAATGATTAAGAGCTCCAATCGAGCCCAAGGTTATCTGCTGCTGTCTCTAATTTGAAAAGTGTTGATATGCATGCATATAAAAGTAAACACTCTGAGACACGCTCAGTAGCATTACTGTTACACTTCTAATTTATTCAAGGCGGTGTTAATGTTTTATACACACAAATACGTCATTGCTATGTTAGTCAAATAGGTACATCTCATTGGTTAAGAAGGAGAATGTTCATAACGAGGTCTGGCTGATCTTTGGTTTTATCTTCAGTTCCGCGTTCTTCTGATGTGTGGGATGTAGGGGGTACCCGCCATCTTGAGAAAATATAGGAACAGAGCAAACCTGTATACTTATATAATGAGTAAGGAGAAAAATATGTATGCACATAAGAAAATAGACATTTTCAGATTACTATTATTATTATCTACATCACATTCCTTCACAGAAGTCCTGTAGGGCTCTATTGGAGAAGGGGGCTAAAGGGCTCAGAAGGGGTTTTTGGGTAAGGGTTTTCTGGCTAAGGGGCTTTTAGAGGTAGTGGGGAGCTCTGGGGCTGACTTGCTCCACCCACCATACATGTACTCCAGCACGCCAGCAACCCCTGCCAGGAAGTTCCCAGGTATGCTGATAGGTGGGTGTTTAGCAGGAACAATGGGCAGAAATTTTTATAGTGTATCATGCTTTAAGAGCCTGCCTCTATAGGCTTTTGTTTTTTGTCCTGTCCCTCAAGCCTGGTGCCTATCTTTCTATATGACCAGGACCCACCTTGTCTTGCAATAGCAAGTATTTCTTAAGTGCCCGTTAGGTTCTTAAAAATAGGGTGTTAACCTCTGAAAATGCCTTATTTTAAAGTTGGGATGTTTGTGACCGTATAACAAAGTAGTCACGTCTCATGATGGTAAGCACAAAAAAGTTCCTTGAGCGCTATAAACTGTCAAGCATATGTGTAGGTGTACAGATCCTGGAAAATATAAAATGAGCTAAAGCCCAGCGCGGCCGCCAACCACTGGAAAAGATGGATAACAAAACACTAAAAACAAAGAAGCAGCGTTCTATGGGTGAAGGAAGCATAACAACTTGCAGACCTTTGGCCAAGTAAAAAGTTAATTTATTTGTTGCACTTCTGAGAAATAAAAACAACTGTCAATGATAAGAACTTGCAGGGGTTGCAGAGGCAATCATAAAAAGCAAATAGTCATTGATTGTAGATATAAATGTAAAAGCACGGTACCCCTGTGACATCCGGGTGAAGAGAGCTTAACATCAACCGGTCAGCTTCTACTTTAAACCAGTGGTCAAACTGAACGGGTATCCAAGATGAACCACATTAGCGGAGAATCCAAATTGACAGCTGTCAGCTCGATAGATGATCGCAGGTGTCAACACCGCTGTGCTGCGGAAGGTGCAATGTAGTATCCACCTCTGGGGAGTGGAGCCAGGAAAGCCGAACGTGGACGTCGTGCCGGAAGAGAAGCTCTAGGTTGCCGTGACGACCGTGGCTTACATGTTTCACGCGCTTGCGCCTTTTCAAAGTCACAGGAATAGCGGCAACAGCAGAATTTAAGCACTTAGCAGGGGATGGGGAAGAAACAAGCTACAAGTGTGATGTTAACCCCTTACTCAACCCAGAACAAAGCCTGCAGAGCACTCATCAGTATACTTGATGTATTGTGTAGTAATAGTAATAAACTGATAATGGAAAATACATAAATGAGATTGAATCAATAACATTAGTGAAATTGGTAAAATTGACAGTTGTTTTTATTTCTCAGAAGTGCAACCAATAAATTAACTTATTACTTGGCCAAAGGTCTGCAAGTTGTTATGCTTGACCCATAGAGCGCTGCTTCTTTGTTTTAACGTCTCATGATAGTACAGTTCCTTGAAAAAGTATTCATACCCTTTGAAATTTTCCACATTTTGTCATGTTACAACCAAAAACGTACATGTATTTTATTGGGATTTTATGGGATAGACCAACACAAAGGTGCACATAATTGTGAAGTGGAAGGAAAATTATAAATGGTTTTCCAAATTTTTTTACAAGTAAATATATGAAAATTGTGAAGTACATTTGTATTCAGCCCCCTTTACTCTGACACCCCTACTTAAAATCTAGTGGAACCAATTGCCTTCACAAGTCACCTAATTAGTAAATAGAGTCCACCTGTGTGTAATTTAATCTCAGTATAAATACAGCTGTTCTGTGAAGCCCTCACAGTTTTGTTAGAGAACCTTAGTGAACAAACAGTATCATGAAGCCCAATGAACACACCAGACAGGTCAGGGATAAAGTTGTGGAAACGTTTAAATCAGGATTAGGTTCTAAAAAAATATCCTAAGCTTTGAACATCTCAGGGAGCACTGTTCAATCCATCATCCAAAAATAGAGAGTATGGCACAACTGCAAACCTACCAAGACATGGCCTACCACCTAAACTAAAACAACAATAATTTGGCGCTCCAAATAGTGACCAAATCTAAAAACTGTGAAAGAAAAGTAAATATACTGGATCCAACAATATCATCTAAATGAATATAACAATATATGGAGTATATAAACAAATAAAAACCCAAAGTGAATGTTCCAGAGATGAATAAATAAAAAAAAAAAAAAATCAAAAAAGTTCTTGTTTAAACAAAAATGTGCAACTTAAAAATTAAATCCTTTGTATGGAAAAAGTATCTCACACTTCTCCCGGTGATATCAAACTTGATCTTGTGTATAAACAAAAGATAAGGTTGGCACGCTTACCAGACTTGGTGGACTCATATACTGTGCAGCATAGGAGTCAGATACAGTTTTACACTATGTGTGTTTTTTTTGTTTTTTTATACTCATTTCCATGGATCACCAATTTCACTTTTGATGTGGATCACTTTACACCATGGAGTTCATCTTCTGATGTTGGAACCTCTCTGCTGATACCGGAAGCGGCTCACTCCCTTGATCATCGACTTCACATGCTGAATCCCGTTGAGGTTTCCCCTCACAAATGCCTATTTGACTCCTATGCTGTACAGTATATGAGTCCACCAAGTCTGGTAAGCGTGTCAACCTTATCTTTTGTAAATACACAAGATCCGGCTTGATTTTACCGGGAGAAGTGTGAGATACTTTTTCCATACACAGGATTTATTTTCAAGTTGCACATTTTTTTGATTTATTCATCTCTGGAACATTCAGTTTGAGTTTTTATTTGTTTATATACACCATATATTGTTATATTCATTTATATGATATTGTTGGTTCCAGTATAGTCACTTTTCTTTCACAGTTTTTATATTTTGTCACTGTTTAGAGCTTCACATTATTATTGTTTTAATTTGTATTTACACTATGGGGGTTATTTACAAAGGGCAACTCCACTTTGCACTACAAGTGCAAACTACAAGTGCAAAGTGCACTTGCAATTGTACTGAAAGTGCACTGGGAAGTGCAGTCGCTGTAAATCTGAGGAGTAGATCTGAAATGAGGGGAAGCTCTGTTAATTTTATTATCCAATCATGTGCAAGCTAAAATGCTGTTTTTTATTTTCCTTGCATGTCCCCCTCAGATCTACAGCAACTGCACTTCCAAGTGCACTTTCAATGCAATTGTAGTTTGCACTTGTAGTGCAAAGTGGATTTACCTTTTGTAAATAACCCCCTATATGTCTAGTGGAATGTTGGCAGCCTACCAGATTTATGTGCAATTTTTTCCACTTTCTTCCACCTAAACTGACAGGCCAGGCAAGGAGAGCATTAATAAGGCTGCTTTCTCACTGAGGCGCTTTACAGGCACTATAGCGCTAAAAATAGTGCCTGTAAAGAGCCTCTCCTCTCACTCCAGTGTGAAAGCCTTAGTGCTTTCACACTGGAGGGGTGCGCTGGCAGGACACCAAAAAAAGTCCTGAAAGCCGCATCTTTGCAGCGCTGTAGGAGCGGTGTATACATTGAAATCAATGGGCAGTGCCGCCGAACCGCTGGCATAGAGCCGCTGCAGCAGCGCTTTACGGGTGGTTTTAACCCCTTTTTGACCGCTAGCAGTGGTTAAAAGCGCCCCGCTAGCGGCCGAATACCTCCGCAAAAACGACGGTAAAGTGCCGCTAAAAATATCGGTGCATTAGTAGCCTAAGAGAAGCAGCCAAGAGGCCCATGGTAACTCTGGAGGAGCTGCAGAGATCCACAGCTCAGGTGGGAGAATCTGTCCATAGGACATCTAGTAGGCTACTTTCACACTCAGAGCACTTGAGCGCTATCGGTAAAGTGCTGCTAAATTTAGCAGCGCTTTACTGGCGCTGTGCGGATGGGAGAGGGGCACTTTTACCCCAAAGAAGGGGTTAACAAGGGGTTAAAAGTGCCTGCAAAGCAGCGCTGTCGAATCTCTTTGGCAGCGCTGCCCATTGATTTCAATGGGCAGGGCGGTTTGGGAGCGGTGTATACAACGCTCCAACATCACCCCATAGATGCTGGTTGCGGGACTTTGCAGACCATACCGCAAGTGCACCGCCCCAGTGTGAAAGCACTCAGGCTTTCACACTGGGGTGGAATGAAAGGCGCTTTACAGGTGCTATTTATAACGCTAAAATGCCTGTAAAGCGCCTCAATGTGAAAGGAGTCTTAGTCATGCCCTCCACAAATCTGGCCCTTATGGAAGAGTGACAAGAAGAAAGCCATTGTTGAAAGAAAGCCATCAGAAGTCCTTTTTGCAGTTTGCGAGAAGCCGTGGGGGGCACAGCAAATATGTGGAAGAAGGTGCTCTGGTCAGATGAGACTAAAATGGAACTTTTTGGCCTAAAAGCTAAACGCTATGTGTGGCAGAAAACTAACACTGCACATCATACTGAACACACCATCCCCACGGTGAAACATGGTGGTGGAAGCATCATGTTGTGGGGATACTTTTCTTTAGAAGGGACAGGGAAGTTGGTCAGAGTTGATGGGAAGATGGATGGAGCCAAATACAGGGAAATCTTAGAAGAAAGCCTGTTGGAGTCTTCAAAAGACTTGAGACTGAGCGGAGATTCACCTTCCAGCAGGACAATGAACCTAAACATACAGCCAGAGATACAATGGAATGGTTTAGATCAAAGCATATTCATGTGTTAGAATGCCCAATCAAAGTGCAGACTTAAATCCAGACTTAAATTCAGAATCTGTAGCAAGACTTGAAAATTTCTGATCACAGACGCTCTCCATCCAATCTGATAGAGCTTGAGCTATTTTGCAAAGAAGAATGGGCAAAAATGTCACTCTCTTGATGTGCAAAACTGACATCCCCAAAAAGACTTGCAGCTATAAATGCAACGAATGGTGGTTCTACAAAGTAATGACTCAGGGGGGCTGAATACAAATGCACTCCACACTTTTCACATATTTATTTGTAAAAGAAAATTAAAACCATTTATCATTTTCCTTCTATCTCACAATTATGTGCCACTTTGTGTTGGTGTATGTCATAAAATCCCAATAAAAAACATTTTTGGTTGTAACATGACAAAATGTGGAAAGCTTCAAGGGGTATGAAAACTTTTTCAAGGCACTGTATGTGCAGATCAGCAGACACTCCAATGCCGCCTAGATGAACAGATATCTGTCCCTCAAAATTTAAACCCAGATTACGGAGCTCCTTTCTCTTTTCATATTAGCGTGTCTATAGAGGTTGATACATTTACTGTATTTATAATTTCTATTAAAAAAAAAACCTTTAGTTGGAATTTTTTTTACCAAGAAAAGAATGTTTTCACTGTGGTTCACAAAATTATATAAATGTATGTTTGCTGCTACAATGCATTCCAAAATGCAATTTAGACTCAAACATTTTAAGGGAAGAGCAGCCAGCAGTGCTGAGAGATCCTAACACTAGTCAGCTTTCTGACTTACATTCACTACTCAGTTTAATGTTCACGGTTAGAACTTCTATTATTTTGCTATAAATGTCTTTAACTTTATTTTTAACAGGGATATGGACACCAGTGAAAGCAATGTGGCGAACCTCTCTCTCCTTTTTCTATTATTGTGGACTGTTTTTTCTGCAAAAGACTGTTAGCTCTGGTCAGCCAATCTTGTGAGACACACCTCTAGCAAACTGCATAGTCAGACATGGTCCAGTTCTTTTTCCAGGTTTGGCGGAGAAATTTTCTATGTCCCCTGTCTGCCTTCATCCTGTTTACTAAAAACGGAATCCACATCCTCACACTGCTGATCTGATGTCAGAGAGAGCATATGGCACAGGAACATATAAAATTAAGAAAATATTGTTTTTGCCTCCTGGTTGTAAAGAATGGCAGAAGTGTGTGACTGGCTGGAAAGAATTACAATTATATTTGGCAGGCAAAAGATTTTACTGTGCTTATGTATTTCTACACCTTTATCTATTGTGATATGGGAGAGCCCAGCATCACCAGTCAACAAAGTAGCTTCCTTCAGCATAAACAAAAACAAATAATCCATACGCTTGTGACTGAAAAGCAAAGATATGGCTCACTGCCAGTATATTAGTCCCACACCAAGGCAAGGGTTCCCACCTGCTTTTAAGTTCCAGAAAAAGGGCCCAGAAACTCAGCAATGTCTCAGCAAAACAAGCGTCCTAAAGCACACACTTGGGGGAATTCAATAAAGCTGCTGTTCCAATTTTCTGGCATTAATTCCTCTTGTTAATGTGTTGCACCAAATTCATGAAGCATCTACAACACTTTTGGTCCTGATAACAAATCCTGCCCCAAATTCAAGTAGTTCTAAAATTAACCACTTTTACATTGTGGCGCAATACCTGCTCCAGATTCAAAGTAAAATACCAACAATTCCTATCTTATGAAAGTGGATCTAATTAAGACCGACTCTCTTTTGGCATACAGAGGGAGACCCTGACACAGACAGATTTTGCAAAAGTCTCTCCTCTGCATTCTAAAAGTAGTGCAGGCTGCACCACTTTTATAATGCACGCGAGACACTTTCACAAAATCTATCTGTGCTAGTGTCACAAATTCACACGCCCACGGCGACTAACTAACCGCGACGTGCTTTCCGTGACCGGGGATATGAGAACTAAGGGAATAAGGGGGAACTTATACTGCGCATGTAAGACTGGCTGTAGTATTTTCACAGCCTGCACTACCTTTGGCCACCACTAGAGGGAGACTCCACTCCAATCCAGCTAGCTGACCACACACAGGCAGATACAAATCTTACATACAATCTGGTGCACTCTAAGGGTTGGGGAGCAATCTAGCAATTACTACACACTTCTAGGATTCCTCCAGCTATCCTGCAAGCTTGAACCCCGGTGTTAATCACTCTTCCCACTGTCCCCACACCCACACACCAGACACACAATAAACGATAGCCTGCCACCACCCAACAGTTTGTCCGCAGACTGGTCTGCTGAGCCACCACACACACAGATCTCTGTCTGGCAGATCTGTTAGCTTACAATCTGCATGCAATCTGCCAACACACAGTGCAATTGCATACCGATTGGCATGTAACTTAAACCGAGTACTTAGGCACTAAAATACAACAACCTCTCCAGAGATATGAGTCCTAGCTTAGTACACAGAAGTCACTTATTAATTTTATCATTTAATATCCCGAAAGTGGGCAGTGCATATAAGATATACAAAGAAAAAAGATTTACCAAAAAAAATACAAAAAATGCAGAAAGACACACCAATTGGCAATTTGCTATGAAAATAAAAAGGGATAAAAACAGAAATAAACTTTACCAAGAAAATCTATCCGTTAGTAGAAGCATACTGGAACATGTGGGAACTCCCCAGTTTCGAACTGGCTTCGTGGAAGAACAATGTCCATATCTCAGACTACCCAATTTATTGAAATATGGATGCGGGCTGGACTTTAGCCCTGGGCCAATCAACCCTGGGGGGTGTTCCTGTCTCAGCCCACAAATGTTTTGTGTTCTGAAATGACCAGAGTCAAATTGGCCCAGAACGGCACTGATTGCTGGGTCATGGATAGGATTTCCGATACCAGCGCATCATGCCGATCGCAACAGTACCAATCACTGCCTGCCTGTCGCAATCAGGCGCCATATAGCGGTTTTGTGTGGTTCTTCAGGATTCCACACCTGCTAAACATACAGAGTTACATGTACACGTAACCCATCAGGTGTACGATCAAAAGGAATTATTTTCATCTCTCTGCCGTTAATATTTTAGCTTTTATGAGAAATAAAATAGGTTCCTTAGATCTCTTGATATTAATCAAAGCTTACAGACTGTCCGGAGCCTTGTGAATGCCCCCTGCAGATCCGTTTGGCCAAGATGACTAGCTGTTTTCTTTGAGCCTCAGGAAGGTGGCAATCTATGTTTACTCTAATGGGAACTTTTATTGGCATCTAGGTGTCACTACGATCCTAGAAAAAACTATCTCTGTCCTTTTCAAATGCTAATGAAAGAACATATGTGTATGACTGACATCGAATACTATATTTTTAATAACCCAGAATTAAACTACATCTACATTTACACTACTTCTAACGATCACACCACATCTAGTTAAGGCAAAACTATCCTACGCTTATATTTTTGTCACATCTCCCCCTTCCAGATGACGCACAGCTGAGCCTAAACGGGTCAGCTAACGCGTCTGCATGGAAGATTCCCTAAGATGGGGGTGAAGGTTCCCCCAACTGAAGCTTGGCACCACCGACATTTCAGCCTGTCCCTTTGCAGATAGGAGAGGGCGACCGCACCCCTCTCTGACTGATCCTAACGGGTCTGGATCAGGATTGGCCAATAGATTGCCCTGTGGATCCACTTCATCCACTGGCCACTGACTACCTACTGAAAGGGTACAGGCAAATTTGTCATTGTGTGTTGTCAGCATTCTCAGCCATTGGCCCTGGCCATCTGGTGGTACTCTATGAGCTACCACACCCAGATGTTTGAGCCTGGCATAAGGCCGTCCCTGGGTGATCTGGGCCTGGTTCCATGACCTGGGTACCAGGGTCTCCACTCTTTGGCCTGTCTCCCACACTTTTTCTCGTTCTGCCTCAACAGAAGGCCTGCCAGCACAACCCCTGAATTCCTCTACGCTGACACCAAACATATCAGCCTGTAGGAACCCAGTGCCATCAGCTGCAGCCTCTGAGAGAGCAGATTCAGATGGGGTCAGTTTTCCCCCATAATCCTGTGGTTCTTCCCCTGTTATGCACAGCAACGAATCCTCAATCATTGTACTCATAGCTGTGGGGACAGAGGATGAAGCCACAAAACACTTTATTCTGCCAGGGATCATGCTCTGACCCGTGTCATACTCTCCTACTCTGTCCTCCTCAGCAGAAGGCCTGCCAGCACAACACCTCAGTTCCTCTGGGCCAACATCAGACTTATCAGCCGGAAAGTACCCGGTGTTGTCAGCTGCAGCTGCTAAGATGGTAGGCCCTGATGGGGCCAAATTTTCTCTGTCACCCTGTAATATTCCCTCAGTGACACACAGCAATGAATCCGCAATAGCAGTACTCGCAACTGTGGTGACAGAGGAGAAGATCACAGAAGACTGAATTCCACCGGGGGTTGTCCTTTGACCCACATCCCATACTCCTACTCCATCCTCAGCAGAGCATCTGTTGGCACAACACCTGAGTTCTTCTGGGCTGGCAACAAATGTATCATCCCCTAAGAACTCAGTGCTGTCAGCTGCAACTGTCAAGGGAGTAGAGTCAGATTGGATCAGATTTGCCCCCTCACCCTGTGGTCTTTCCTCTGTGAGGCACAGCCCAGAATCCACAATGGAAGTACTGGTAGCTGTGACGGCAGAGGAGCAGACTACAGAAGACTTTGCCTCACATAAGGTTACAAGCACACCTTGCTTGTCCTTACCAGGATCTACTGAAACACAGTTTTCCTTTTCAGCAGGTACTTCAAAACATTCCTTTTCTTTACATGTGGTTACAGAGTCACAGTCCTGTTCCCCATACACCCTCATCCCGCCATCCCCAACTGGCAGTCCGTCAGCCAGACCTCTGTACTCCTCCAGGCTGATGTCAATTTTAACAGCCTCAGGGGACTCAGAGCGGTCTGCCACAGACGCCAGGGAGACAACAGGGGGAGGGGACCTCAGGCCTGCTTGGCCAAGTTCACAAGGGTCCGACCCAGTTGGATTGGGCCCTTTCATAGACAGTCCCTCTGTGGCAGTGGGCAATGACCAGTTCGGGGCAGCCCGGTGGGCCCTGGGAGTCACCACTGCAGCGGAGGGAATGTCTGCACAGCACAGATCATGACTTTTTACATCACACAAAACATTATCAATTTCAGAGTTCATTGTGACTTTAGTTTCCTCTCTGGGCCTTGGCTCCCGAAACCCATTAGGGCCTGGACCTGGCACACAGTCACTAGTCCCCTGACCCTCCTCAGAGTTCCCAACATGCACTGAGTCACCCAATAGTACTTTACGTGAATCCGGGGCTTCAGGTGGAGATGCAGGTTCCAGGGGGGCTGAATTTGGCTCATAGCGAGCTACCAACTGCACCCGGTCAGTACCCGATAGTACGTTATTGGCATCTGCTATGCCTACTTCTCTCACTTTGCTTTTTGATCCTCTGAGCAAAGCAACACAAGCTGTTGGTAACACAGTGATGACTCCTCCAACCTCTGTGATAACTGTGGCTTTCTTTGGGACCACATCCTCATGGCTCCTCGATCCTGAAAGAGCTAGGACATCCGTGGATCCCGTATCTCGGAGTCCGACTGAAACATTATTACCTGCGGTAACCAGCTGCAGGGTATCCGCACGGCCTCCTACATTTGTGGGATCTGCTCTGCCCACTTCTTTCACTTGGCTTTCAGATTCCTGGTTCAACGAAACACAAGCCATAAGCATGACAGGGATGGCTCCTCCACCTCCTGTGACAACCATGGCTTCCCCTGGGATCACATCCTCACAGCTCCTCAATCCTGGAAGAGCTAGGACATCCTCTGATCCCATAGCTTGGAGTCCAACTGTAACACTGTTACCGGCGGTAACCAGCTGCAGGCTATCCGCATGGCCTCCTACATACGTGGGATCTGCTCTGCCCACTTCTTTCATTTGGCTTTCAGAGTCCAGGTTCAACGAGACACAAGCCATAGGCACGGCAGAGATGGCTCCTCCACCTCCGGTGACAAACATGGCTTCCCCTGGGATCACATCCTCACAGCACCTCAATCCTGGAAGAGCTAGGACATCCTCTGATCCCATACCTCGGAGTCCGACTGTAACGCTGTTACTTGCGGTAACTGGCTGCAGGTTATCCGCTCGGTCTCCTACATTTTCCCCAACAAGCAACACAGTAGGGGGTGCACTTTTCATACTTGCTGGTGGGCTAGGCCTCCTCCTCTTTGGACAAAGGCTCGAGTAATGTCCACCTTGGTTACAGACAAAACACTTCAAGGTTTCCACAGATGTAGGTCTAGTTCTTGTAGTTCTTGATGCAGATGGAGGTGATGTTGCATTTCCATGCTGGATTTGGGTACTGTTCAGTTTGTGCTCTCTCCCTCTTTGTTTCATCTGCTGTAGTGATTTCTTCCGCTGAGAGGGTTTGAGAACAGAATCATGCTGTCTCACACAGTCATCTGGAATGGCACAGTCTCTGGATTTAGATGCCATGGTGAACTGTTCATGGTCATCCTCTATCAACGCACATAAAAGTTGGGTCCTCGTCTTGCCGACTGTACTGATGCCTCTTAGCTCACAGAGGTCAATCGTGGTCTCTTCGGATTGCCTCTTGTACCAGCATATCATCTCGTGGGTTACCATCTCCAAGTTTTTTGCCCAAATAAAAGATAGAAAAGAAAAACAAGAGGGGTGGGGAGCAAATAGCCAAGTATGTCTTCTACAAAACAAAAATTATGCACTGAGTGAGCTTCTGTAGGTCAGTTGCTTCTAACAAGCTTCCAACCTTTAGTACACAGGTTAAATGAATAAACCATGTACTAATGTACTAAGCAAATCCCACCGCTGCCACCAATCTGTCACGAATTCACACGCCCACGGCGACTAACTAACCGCGACGTGCTTTCCGTGACCGGGGATATGAGAACTAAGGGAATAAGGGGGAACTTATACTGCGCATGTAAGACTGGCTGTAGTATTTTCACAGCCTGCACTACCTTTGGCCACCACTAGAGGGAGACTCCACTCCAATCCAGCTAGCTGACCACACACAGGCAGATACAAATCTTACATACAATCTGGTGCACTCTAAGGGTTGGGGAGCAATCTAGCAATTACTACACACTTCTAGGATTCCTCCAGCTATCCTGCAAGCTTGAACCCCGGTGTTAATCACTCTTCCCACTGTCCCCACACCCACACACCAGACACACAATAAACGATAGCCTGCCACCACCCAACAGTTTGTCCGCAGACTGGTCTACTGAGCCACCACACACACAGATCTCTGTCTGGCAGATCTGTTAGCTTACAATCTGCATGCAATCTGCCAACACACAGTGCAATTGCATACCGATTGGCATGTAACTTAAACCGAGTACTTAGGCACTAAAATACAACAACCTCTCCAGAGATATGAGTCCTAGCTTAGTACACAGAAGTCACTTATTAATTTTATCATTTAATATCCCGAAAGTGGGCAGTGCATATAAGATATACAAAGAAAAAAGATTTACCAAAAAAAATACAAAAAATGCAGAAAGACACACAATTGGCAATTTGCTATGAAAATAAAAAGGGATAAAAACAGAAATAAACTTTACCAAGAAAATCTATCCGTTAGTAGAAGCATACTGGAACATGTGGGAACTCCCCAGTTTCGAACTGGCTTCGTGGAAGAACAATGTCCATATCTCAGACTACCCAATTTATTGAAATATGGATGCGGGCTGGACTTTAGCCCTGGGCCAATCAACCCTGGGGGGTGTTCCTGTCTCAGCCCACAAATGTTTTGTGTTCTGAAATGACCAGAGTCAAATTGGCCCAGAACGGCGCTGATTGCTGGGTCATGGATAGGATTTCCGATACCAGCGCATCATGCCGATCGCAACAGTACCAATCACTGCCTGCCTGCCGCAATCAGGCGCCATATAGCGGTTTTGTGTGGTTCTTCAGGATTCCACACCTGCTAAACATACAGAGTTACATGTACACGTAACCCATCAGGTGTACGATCAAAAGGAATTATTTTCATCTCTCTGCCGTTAATATTTTAGCTTTTATGAGAAATAAAATAGGTTCCTTAGATCTCTTGATATTAATCAAAGCTTACAGACTGTCCGGAGCCTTGTGAATGCCCCCTGCAGATCCGTTTGGCCAAGATGACTAGCTGTTTTCTTTGAGCCTCAGGAAGGTGGCAATCTATTTTTACTCTAATGGGAACTTTTATTGGCATCTAGGTGTCACTACGATCCTAGAAAAAACTATCTCTGTCCTTTTCAAATGCTAATGAAAGAACATATGTGTATGACTGACATCGAATACTATATTTTTAATAACCCAGAATTAAACTACATCTACATTTACACTACTTCTAACGATCACACCACATCTAGTTAAGGCAAAACTATCCTACGCTTATATTTTTGTCACAGCTAGTCTTTACGAATTTCACAGACTGTGTCCAGTTTCACACAACACCTCATCAACACTTGCTGGCTACTTCCTGCCTTTCCAGTCCTGTCTCACAGGAAGGTTTAATCCTGAGAATTCAAAACGATTTCTCTTTTTGTCCCCTTAGTGGGAACACAACCCAAAGAATGGTGACACATATATGCCATTCAGGATGCATCCTTGGTGTCCTATACATTACACATGTATATGCCTTTCAACTGTGTATTTAGCTTCTTCAGTGTTCCCACACAAGTGAACAAATCAGAGGCTTACCAGAATAGTGTGACCCTCCAAATGAGCCCCAGCAGATGTCATTGTTGATTAAACATGTTGGGCAAAGCCCATGCTCATAATGTTATCACGTATCATGGAAACTGGAAGCAATCTGCATATTCTGTCTGCCAATATGTATTGTGGAGTGAAGACATCATATAGCTAGGATTTAGGATGATCACTTTCAAGCACTATATGACTTCTCATTTGGAGAGTCAAACTGTTTGGGTAAGCCTCTGATTTCTGCATTGGTATGGGAGCACTGAGTGTTTGTTTTTACCTGGATGAGTTTTCCACATTATCCTGTGGAGATCTATATTTATTTTATTTATTTATTATTGGTACTTATATAGCGTCATCAATTTGTGCAGCACTTTACATATATATTGTACATTCACATCTCTGTACATATATATTGTACATTCACATCCCTGCTCTTAAGGAGCTTACAATCTAAGGTCCCTAACTCACATTCATACATACACATACTAAATGAACAATATTTTACCTAGAATTCACAGTGAAATTTTTGTTTGCATGGACATTTTATGATAGTTACACACACTAGACTGATATTAGTTTTGTTTTGATTTTGTTTTATGAGCGCTGCACTGCAATTTGATTTATGTGTTTTTACCATTTTTGTATCTAATGATGTGCTAGATGCTAATTTGGGGATTTCACCCTTAGGGCCGGGTTCACACTGGTACGACACGACTATTGTACGATGTCATCCTACTTTGCCCTGCAACATCGGTCCTACATCATTTCTACTTCCATCCGACTTGAATGAACAGGATAAGATTTTGTTCCGACTAAGATAGTCCGACTTGTCTTTTGACCAATCAAAACAATCCCAGTGTGACATAAATTCATTTAACTGCTGCTGTAATCACCATGTCAGATGGTTAGGACGAGAATCCGACTTTGATCCAACTTCAATTATATTAAATGGGCTGAAAACGGACAAAAGTCGGACCAAAGTAGTGCAGAAACCTTTTCTAAAGCCGGACTGCCTTCTATCGGTTCTCAAAGGGAAGCATTGATTTGTACACATCATGCGACATGTGCTCCCAAAGTCGGAGAGTATGTTGCACCAGTGTGAACCGGGCCTTAGCGCAGGTTTCTATGCTAAAGTATTTAGCTGCTTGCCTTCGGTTTTATTAAATGTTGCAAACTTGTCAAATTACATCTATGTAAGTTTGAATTCCCAGGCATAAGGCCGGGTTCACACTGGTATGACACGACTGTTGTACGACTGTCATCCTACTTTGCCCTGCGACATCAGTCCTACATCGGTCCTATATCGGTCCTACTTCCATCCGACTTGAATGAACAGGATACGATTTTGCTTTGACTTTGAGATAGTCCGACTTGTCCTTTGACCAATCAAAATAATCCCAGTGTGACATAAATTTATTTTCATGCTGCTGTAATCACCATGTTGGATGGTTAGGACGAGGATCCGACTTTGATCTAACTTCAATGATTTTGAATGGGCTGAAAACGGACCAAAGTCGGACCAAAGTAGTGCAGGAACCTTTTCTAAAGTTGGATGGACTTGTGTCGGACCAGTTAAGACATCTCTCATAGGAAACCATTGATTTGTACACCAAATTAGACATGTGCTCCCAAAGTCATGTAGTCGTGTATGCCGCACCAGTATGAACCGGGCCTTAGGTCTGTTTATCATTATTAACACTTTTTTTAGTCCATTTATATTCTCCAATGCTATGCCAAGGTAGCACAATGAACACACTCAGCAATTTCACCAAGAGTCGTTGAGACCATTTAGCATGAGTAGAATATTAGGTAACAGGTGCACAAACCAGACAGACCAGCTTGGGAAAGGATTGTGTTTGTTGGAGGGAGTGGAAGGAGACACTTAGAGAAAGTTAATGGCACTGCCTATCTCACAGAAGAACAATAATAAAGGGGTGTAGGTTCCTGAGGACAGCATACAGCAGGATCTTGGGCCTGCTATTAACATGAATGTTTTAAGGACACTATAAGGGTCCATGCACACTGAGCTTAAAAAATGCAAGTTCTTTTGGCAGAAAAAAACTAGAGCATTTTTGTACAGATGTTTAGGAGTGTTTAGCATTTTTTTCTGCCGGAAAACTGCTCTCAAAAATGCAAACCAGAAGGGTTTTTCTCCTACCTCTAAATGCTGAGCTTAAAATATGGGTCTAAGACTCTAAACACATCTAGAGGCAGCATTTTTATAAGCCAGTGTGCATGGACCCTATATACTGTATGCAATAAGTCACGTCTTCTGTATTTTTTTGGTAATTATGTTCCCATGCTCATTACAACATACAACATCGATTACACAAACTTTGATAGCTTTTCATTCCAACAAGCATTATAAATAGTTTAGGCCGAACAGACAAACTGAGGTCTTTAAAAGTGCCACTGTTAACATTTTTAATAAAGGCAAATGCAAACAAAAGCAATAGAACTCAATAAAATGTCTAAAACAATATTTCAGCAAGAGTATAATATTTTTATCCATACAAGGGATATTTGCATATAAAATACCTATTGATCAGCTGTAGAATGCAACTGACACAATATAGCAGCTTTGGTTCATATTTCAGTGACTAAAAGTGTAACCTATTCTAGTCCCTGAGGTCTCATTCCAGCATTCTTCCCACCTCTCCAAAGGTCTACAGTGCCTGCGTATATTTCTGGAAAACCAATGTTTGCACTAAGAAGGAATGGACTTTTCATTAGGTATAGCGGGTCATTTGGTAAGTCTATTGTCTAAGGACAAGTGAAGGTGAAAACAGTCCATCATATACAACAGATTCCATACAAATATGGGATTATTTTTTTATGTGAGAAATGTTATTGCTGCTCTCTAGTCTTGCAAATCTAAGGAATGTTATGGAAAGCATAAATATGGACTGTAGATGATAAGGTTTTATGTGCTTGCAGGTGAATAGAAAGAAAAAACACTAGTCTTCCCTTACCGGTATACTACCTCAATCTGTTTATAAGGTCAACATTAATCAATTATAATATATATATATATATATATATATATATATATATATATATATATATATATATATATATATATATATATATATATATATATAATAATTAAGCAATAATATTTGGGAATTAAATATGTGCTCCGGTAATAGTTGCCCTAAAACAATGCTGAATAGCCCATGGAAGCTTTCAACACCGCAGACAAATCTTCTCACCAATACCAGAGCTACCAGTCCTGGCCTGTCACAGATTTTAGAGATTAATAGTCAGAAAAACCTGAAAAGTGTATTTTTTTTAAGTTATAGATTTTAGAACCAGTATATTTGCACTTTTAAAAACAACATAATTGAATATAAAATTGCATATTTTAAAGCGATGTGCAAACCTCAACACTATTAAATATTCTATAACACATCAATACAGTATATCCATTTCCTTCATTTGGTGTTTTGTGTAAAGAGGAGGATGTATGGTCTAAATTCTGGCTACAAGTGAACACTGTTATACAGTAGAAGAAATGTGGTTTTACTGGCTAATGACATTTAACTAATTCAGCTTGTCCCACAGCCTGCCATTTGCACAGGTAGGCTCAAAGGGATCAGTCACACAATCAATGTGCAGGTCTGTTCAAATACTGCAGTAACTTGCCAAAATGTTTCTGCACAAACAAAATATACTTTTGGGTTGGAAAAAAAATAGGAATCTTCACGCAATATATTGCACAAATATTCACTTCAGTTATCCTATTATGTACAAATGAAATAGGCAAACAGAAATTTGATTTTCACTTCACTGTATAAATGAAGTGAATATTCACACAATTTATTGCGTGAATATTTAGTCGTTTAGTCTTTAAATAAATCGGTCTCTTTGTGTAAGGCTAGCCATTAAACAATCCAGTATATCCTTTGGTAGACAGCCAAAAAATCTAGAATTATATTTTATTGTATTTGAATATCTAAAGATCATGAAACAGATTTTATAATTATTTCACATGCTGTGTATTGTTACTGTACAATATCTATTAAGCATGACGTCATTTTTTTTTAAGGTGCAAAAAGCAGCTCAGAAGGAAGACAGAAGCAGCTCATAGGGAAGCAAATGAAGGAGTGTGGCTTCCGGTCCTCTACACCTAGTTTGGTTAGAACAGTGGTTCTCAACTCCAGTCCTCGGGACCCACCAACAGGCCAGATTTTAAGTATTACCTTGGGGAGATGCAGACTAGAATACAGCAATCACTGAGCAGCAAATGATATCACCTGTGATGTATTTCAGTTATCTTGCAAACCTGGCCTGTTGGTGGGTCCTGAGGACTGGAGTTGAGAACCACTGGGTTAGAAGGTGCACCCTATTTATGCAAGTTCAACATTGGATGCATTTACAAGAAAAACCGGTGCAAAATTGAACTTTAAAAAGTGAATTTGTATATAGAGGCATTGCTGTAAAACATTATAAATGTCTGGGATACTAGCAAGGAGATTTCCTACAATCATCCCTTAGTATAATGCTTGACTTTCTAACTGACTGTCCATCAATAGCTGCTGAAGTGATTTTTGTTTTTTATATATTTCTATTAATAACCCACTAGAATGCACAGAGCATAGAAATGCTGCATTATCTACCCCTTAGTGGATGCTACAAAGGAACACTTGGAGCTGAATTCAGCAAATGAAAGCCACACTCTGTGTGTCATTGTCATGCAAGGGAAGGGGGAAGATCTCCACTCTGGTGTCCCAACAAGATTTCAAAATCTAGGGAGGCCTACAACACCTCTTAATTTAAAACACTTTAACTCCCAGGTAAGCTTGTTCTCATGTTCTAAAGTTTTACCCTAGGGAGTACTTATTTTTAGTACTGCCTCACAGTACCAAAAGCTTGCTTTTTGAGTTTTTTTGCTTACAAGTCTGATAAACATCTAATGCAGTCTGAGATTTTTAAGTTAGTATTCACTGAACAGCAGCATTTATGGAAAAAAAGGGAGTTATTAGTTTATTGTAATACATATGTCAGGATTTATAGTGAAAATAATTTAAAAAAAATGCATGTTTGCTTATACCTGCTAAGCAGCAGAGGGTCAATGCAATTTAAAAATGTTGGCAAGTGTTTTAACAGAAATCTGATTTACGTTTTATAAGTTATCCAGAACAGATCCATGGTGTTTATGTGCACTTACTGGGGTTAAAAGGGATCCATAGCAAGTTCGGCAAGTTTTGGGCCTGTATATGTGAGATTTTGCTCGCATTAGAATTGCTTTTATCACTATATAAGTCAATGGGAATGTAACAGTAGCTATATGGAGGTTAGGAGGTCAAATGCATCTGTGAAGGAATTAACTCAGAAGCTTCTTAAACTGATCTCAAACATAAGTTACCTAAACACTTTATTAGTCTATCTTAACAAGCTCTTATGCCGCGTACACACGGTCGGACTTTTCGTCTACAAAAGTCCGACAGCCTGTCCGACAGACTTCCGGCGGACTTTCGACGGACTTGCAGCAGACTTTCTAACGAACGGACTTGCCTACACACGACCACACAAAAGTCTGACGGATTCGTACGTGATGACGTACACCGGACTAAAATAAGGAAGTTCATAGCCAGTAGCCAATAGCTGCCCTAGCATGGGTTTTTGTCCGTCGGACTAGCACACAGACGAGCGGATTTCGGGGTCCGTCGTAGTTACGACGTAAAGATTTGAAGCATGTTTCAAATCTAAAGTCCGTCGGATTTGAGGCTGAAAAAGTCTGCTGAAAGTCCGGAGAAGCCCACACACGATCGGATTACCAGCCAGCTTTAGTCCGTCGGCGTCCGTTGGACTTTTGTAGACGAAAAGTCCGACCGTGTGTACGCGGCATAATACTGTTCGTTCACAATCCAAATAAGTTTCCTTCCATTATTTGGTAATTTTCCTGCAAAGGGCTGAATAGGTCATTTTGATATTAGCGCGTCATGCCCAACTATTTAGAAATCTGCCTACATCCACTTTGAGGGAACTTAGTGGCAGGGACTAGATTTTATTGTGACCGTTATTCTATGCCTCAAAAAACAAAACTAAAAAAAAAAAAAACGTATCAAATTAAGATTAAGCCTAGGAATGATTTTAAGGGTCAATAACATTAACATGTATTTCTGTTATAGAGAAAGTCATATGATGTAAAGACAATTACGCTGGTTCTAAGGCTGAAGGTGCATTACATAACAAATTAGTGCTTGATGTTGAATGAATCTTATAGTTCACTACAAAATCTTGCAGTTAACAATGAATATGTTCTCATGGTATCTATGGCACTTTTAGGCTTCATTTAAGAGCCGCGTTTTTGCTGCTCGCCAATCATCTGCCCTTAAGCTGCAATAGGCAGTGGACAGGGGTGTTTGCGCCCGCTCCAAAGACTACTCGACACAAAGCAATCTGCCGAACGCTACACATTCAAGCAAATGAGGAAGTGCCGCAAAATGCAATACACACGGTTGTGGCGTGTACATGGGTTTAAGGTGTCGCATCACTTCCTCACTGCCTGTCAGTAGCCCATGAAGCATGATCCAAACACGGTTCAGGCTTCAGAGGAAAATAAGATTTAGACGCACGTCTTAATCTACCCTTAGGAAAACAGTATGTATAAGGCTTGAGATTCCTTTTAATGGTAAAGTTAGCAGAAATCAGACGGGGGTGATAAGATAATGAGCTTAATAGTAAATACAGTTCTATTCGTGCAAAAATAATCACATACTTTATATAGGCAATGCATAGGATTTTTTAACCACTTCTCTTATTATTTAAATAAATATTTACTATTGTACATTTTAAGGCCTTGAATGTCCTTAAAAGGCTACCAATAGGTTGCTGTAACCTAAATAATTTTGGCGCTTAAAAACATTTGAAGTCCTCATAAATACAATCCATGAACTTTTTTCATAGAAGTTATTCCATACACTAAGTATTGTCATAACAATAATATATAGTTTTGACTTAAAAAATTTAAATTATGTAAATAAATTAATGCTGAGTAAATCTATGGTAGATATATTTCAGTATATTTATGTTACATAAAAAAATAAAAAATAAACAGGTAACTGTTGGCTATTATTTTCCTTGTGTTATATGAAAATGCAAAGTCTTCTCAATAATACAACCAAAACCCCAGAATAAATCAGTAATAATAAATAGTGTGGTAATCTGATAAATGTTGGTACATAAGTAGTTTGTGCACATCTGCAGTGAAATGTCATCACTGAACGATCAGTTGTCCAGTTATAAAAACTAGGCAGAGGCCTGTGATTAAAATGGTACTATAGTAAGATATATGGGTATTCTATTAAGAAAACATCTGGTTGAACTGCTGGGTGACACGGATAAAAGTCGTCCGCCTGCTTAGCTCTTTGAGTTTAGCCGCTCCAACATATGTACAAGTAGATCGAAGTCCTCCTAGGATGTCTCGAATAGTGTTCTCCGCATCTCCTTTATATTGTACCTCTATAGTCCTGCCTTCAGAAGCCCTGAAAAAGAAAGAAAAAGATGTGATAGCTCCTCTTAATAAATTATTCAGTTTTATATTATCTGTTTAAACTTAATATAGTTTAAAGGCAAACACCTAAATACACAGGTTGACCCTGTTTTACTTGCCAAGGAACTTGTCTGGCAAGGTAGAAGACCTGATTTTTTTTTATTTCTGCAGTTCAGTAATGCTTACAGGTATGTCTCTTTCTACCCTGTGATATGATAATAAAAGGAAAAGCAGCAGGCTGATGTGCTCATGTCTCTGTCACTCTGCTCTCTTCTCCTATTAGAATGTTCCTTGGACCAATTTCCAGTTTGAAACTTTTCTGTACAGTACAGTAAGAGGCTAAGGCAAATCCAGGTAAATACTCAAAATGATGTTAAACCCAAAACGAAACATGTAATATATTGCAGTTACCAATTATTAGATGAGGTGGCTGTTTTGTTTTCTTTTTTAGGCTTTTTTCCCCTTTTTTCACCTGATGATCTGACCAGTGACACGCCTTCTGTATTAGAGTGCCTACATTCTGAATGAAGGAGCACAGGGGGCACCTTTGGGCAGCAGCACTGTCTGTCTGGGGGAAGGGGAGTGTTAGAAGTACTAGCAGATTTAAATACAGAAGGGGCTCATTCACACGTGTTTTTAATCCCCTGTATTTATGCAGCATTTATTCAGCATTTTTAAAGTCTCATAACTGACCTTCAACGTCTGCCATGAACATTAGAATGACACCACACAGTGCTGTTTACACAGGAGCGGTAGTGTTGTGTTGTGTGATCAGTGTCGTGACACATGTAGCCCACCCCCCCCCACAGTTAGAATCACTCCCTAGGACACACTTAACCCCTGCAGCGCCCCCTAGTGGTTAACCCCTTCCCTGTCTGTCACATTTACACAGTAATCAATGCATTTTTAATCGCACTGATCGCTGTATAAATGTGAATGGTCCCAAAATAGCGCCAAAAGTGTCCGATCTGTCCGCCATAATGTCGCAGCAATGATAAAATCGCAGATCACCGCCATTACTAGTAAAAAAAAATATTAATAAAAATGCCATAAAACTATCTCCTATTTTGTAGACGCTATAACTTTTGCGCAAACCAATAAATAAACGCTTACTGCAATTTTTTTTACCAAAAATATGTAGAAGAATACGTATCGGCCTAAACTGCAGAAAAAAAATGTTTTTTTATATATTTTTGGGGGATATTTATTATAGCAAAAAGTAAAAAATAATGCGTTTTTTTCAAAATTGTCGCTTTTTTTTGTTTATAGCGCAAAAAATAAAAACAGCAGAGGTGATCAAATACCGCCAAAAGAAAGCTCTATTTGTGGGGAAAAAAGGACGCCAATTTTGTTTGGGAGCCACATCGTACGACCACGCAATTGTCAGTTAGAGCGACACAGTGCCGAATTGCAAAAAATGCTCTGGTCTTTGGCCAGCCAAATGGTCCGGGGCTTAAGTGATTAGGCACCCCTGTCAGTAGTAAATGGTCTGTCTCATCCCTATAACTGCAAGAGAGCTTTTCTGTTGAATAACAATAAAGCCTAAAAAAACGAAAACGAATGCAGTCATCGCATCTAAGAATTGGTAAGCTGTAATATAATAAAGGTTTGCTTTTGGGTTTATTACTGTTTAAACCTCTTGGCGGTGGCCGCGCGCAAATACGCGGCCTCTCAGCAGGTGGGCCTTGGCACCGAGCAGCAGCATATTTGCATGCAATGGTGCAAAAACATCTGTGCTTAAGAGCACGAGCCCTGCACGCTCCCGGCGGCTAACACAATGCTCCCGGTCGCTGCTTGTGATCGGGAGCTTTCTGATCATGTGACCACCGTGACAGCCAATCAGAGTGGTCACATGATCATAAACCCAGCCCCGCCCGCAAACTCCTTAAAGGACTGGGAGGTGCCGGCTCCAAGGGGTTATAGATGCATTAGTGAACAGAGAGCTGCATACATTTGTGTCATTTAAATCCACCTGGAGTTTAGCTTCAAGGGGGTTGGTATTTCCTGCAGGGAGAATATATTGTTCTTTTTAAAGACTGTATTGGGTACAGTAATGATACAAGTATTGAAAAATGTAGTTAACATCTCTACTTTTAGAGATGTGCGCAGGAGAGCGCTAATATAAACATATCAGAGAATTATATCTGGACACTTATGACTGAAAAACTGATATCCATTACAGCAGTGGAGAACAACCATAATAAAGTGCTTGGTGAATATAATTAAGAGTGGGAGGGAGGGGAAGGTAGGAGAGGGATAGGAGGGGGATCCCAAGGGAGTGGCAGGTTAATATTATTGTTAACTTTATACTTATATTGGGCCATCCAGCACTGGCTCTGTTACATTAGAGGGTAATCACTAGAGCAGTGGTTCTCAACCTGGGGTCGGGACCCCCTCGGGGTCAAATGATGATTTGCCAGGGGTCACCGAATCCTGGGATGTTCCATTCCCCCCACCCCCCCACCAAGGAGTAAGAGAAGGAATAAAAATAGAGAATACATGGAAGAGAGAGGAAATGAGGCAGAGCAACAAAGAAAAAGGGAAAGAATAAGAGAAAGAACAAGAAAGATGGCTAGAGAGATGGATGGGGGACTAGAAGTTAGGATAGAGAGAGATAAAAGGGAAAGAAAGGAGAACAAAAAGAAAGTGGTACATCGTAAAATGTACCATAAGGGATATTAATACTGTACGAGTGGAAGGGACTCAGGGAGCGCTAAATGTCTGTGTATTAGGGGCGCAAATTACTTGTCTTGCCTTGGGTGCTGCCAACCCAAGCTATGAAAATACATTTTACTGTTAGGGGTCCCCACAACTTGGGAAATTTTATCAAGGGGTCACGGCACTAGAATGTTGAGAACCACTGACCTAGAGAAAATTTTAGGAGATCCTGCCACTTTGACCTGACCCCTTCTAATATCTATCTATCTATCTATCTATCTATCTATCTATCTATCTATCTATCTATCTATCTATCTATCTATCTATCTATCTATCTATCTATCTATCTATCTATCTATCTATCTATCTATCCCTGAATTCCACTGAATCCCTGGCAAGCCAGATTTTATCAGATCCATTTGTCTCTGGCCCTTACAATGTTTTCCACCCCGAGAAAACATTTGAGACATACAGTAATTACAACACTTGCTAATGATCACGCCTTGAGAGTGTGCACATTTGTGGGGAAAAGAATCTCCTAAGTGACATGTCAAAATAATAACATCTACCTCTTCAGTGTGGAGTCAGCAAAGTATTCAGTATTTGCACAAGACTCTCCTAGAAGCTGGATAAGGGAATACATTAGCTAGTGAAGAACACGGCATTTAACTGGCAGATCCTGTGAAGTATCATTCATGACAGGCTGAGGTGCGGAAATAGGATTTGACACTATCCTTACACTTTGCTGCTACAGAGATGTAAAAAAAATGAACCCCCTGGGGAATTTATACTATACAATAAGCTGCTTCTTCACCTAATTATCCCCTTACAGTTTGTCATGTGTCTGGTCTCAGAGTTCCACAGACCACACTATATTTCTACTACATACTTAAGCTTAAGCTTGAGCTTCAAATTACCATAAAAAGGCAGTCAAATGGAGGAGCTATACAAATATAGAGATGCAACCTGCTTTTTCTTTTCCTTATTTATTTTCTTCCTGCTAGTAATCAATGTACTATAATATATATATATATATATATATATATATATATATATATATATATATATATATATATATATACACACATACACAGTGTCTCACAAAAGAGAGCACACCCCTCACATTTTTGTAATTATTTTATTATATCTTTTCATGTGACAACACTGAAGAAATGACACTTTGCTACAATGTAAAGTAGTGAGTGTACAGCTTGTATAACAGTGTCAATTTGTTGTCTCCTCAAAATAACTCAACACACAGCCCTTATTGTCTAAAACGCTGGCAACAAAAGTGAGTATACCCCTAAGTGAAAATGTCCAAATTGGGCCCAATTAGCCATTTTTCCTCCCCAGGGTCATGTGACTCGATAGTGTTTGAAAGTCTCAGGTGTGAATGGGGAGCAGGTGTGTTATATTTGGTGTTATCGCTCTCACTCTCTCATACTGGTCACTGGAAGTTCTCTCTGAGGATGTGAACAAAAAGAATTGTTGCACTACATAAAGATGGCCTAGGCTATAAGAAGATTGCCAAGACCCTGAAACTGAGCTGGAGCACGGTGGCCAAGACCATACAGCAGTTTAACAGGACAGGTTCCACTCAGAACAGGCCTCGCCATGATCGACCAAAGAAGTTGAGTGCACATGCTCAGCGTCATATCCAGAGATTATCTTTGGGAAATAGACGTATGAGTGCTGCCAGCATTGCTGCAGAGTTTGAAGGGGTGGGGGGGTCAGTCTGTCAGTGCTCAGACCATACGCTGCACTCTGCATCAAATTGGTCTGCATAGCTGTCGTCCCAGAAGGAAGCCTCTTCTAAAGATGATGCACAAGAAAGCCCACAAACAGTTTGCTGAAGACAAGCAGACTAAGGACATGGATTACTGGAACCATGTCCTGTGGTCTGATGGTGTCAAGCAGGGGCGTTAATAGGTCTACAAAAGATCTGGGGCTAGAGGCCATAGCAGCATAGTAAAGAAAGTCATACGCTTGGGTGGGCATACACATGTATATAACATATGTGTGTGTGTGTGTGTGTGTGTGTGTGTATATATATCCCCAGAGAGCCTCTCCCTTAAATCAGGGTCCCCAGAGAGCCTCCCTTAAATCAGGGTGCCCAGAGAGCCTCCCCCTTAAATCAGGGTCCCCAGAGAGCCTTGCCTCCCCGTGGGGACCTCTGCAGAGACTTGGGGCTATGGGCCCCATATTCAGGGCTATAGCCCCAAAAGCCACCCCCTAGCGACGCCACTGGTGTCAAGCATGTGTGGCAGCAACCAGGTGATAAGTACAAAGACAAGTGTGTCTTGCCTACAGTCAAGCATGGTGGTGGGAGTGTCATGGTCTGGGGCTGCATGAGTGATGCCGGCACTGGGGGGCTACAGTTCATTGAGGGAACCATGAATGCCAACAAGTATTGTGACATACTGAAGCAGAGCATGATCCCCTCCCTTCAGAGACTGGGCCGCAGGGCAGAATTCCAACATGATAGCAACCCCAAACACACCTCCAAGACGACCACTGCCTTGCTAAAGAAGCTGAGGGTAAAGGTGATGGACTGACCAAGCATGTCTCCAGACCTAAACCCATTGAGCATCTGTGGGGCATCCTCAAATGGAAGGTGGAGGAGCACAAGGTCTCTAACATCCACCAGCTCCGTGACGTCATTGTGGAAGAGGACTGCAGTGGCAAACTGTGAAGCTCTGGTGAGGGTTAAAGCTGAACTTCAGTATTTTTTTCAACTCTCCATCTATTAAATCTTTTGCCCTTGTTGTTTTAACTTTGGATAGTAAAACATTTTTTTCTGCCAGTAAATACCTTATACAGCCCACTTCCTGTTTCTTGTCTGGTAAAAAGCCTAGGCTTATGACATCATGCACAGCTCTCTCACTCTCGTGAGAGTTTGCCAGGAGGGGGGTGAGTCATAAGAGGGCCAATGACAGCTGGAGGTGTACCTCTGTGTGTCTGTGTAAATCCAGGAAGTGAACAGGCAGCAGCTTCAGCTGCCACAGTTAAAATGGTTACAGCCAGACTCAGGGGAGGGAGATTTCTGCAGCATACTTGGCAAGTACAGAATCACAGAATATATAAAAGAATATGCAAAGTGGTTGGAGGGAAGCTTCAGAATGGCAAAGATGTTTTTATTACAAATTATGTAAGCAGACTGCAGTTCCTCTTTAAGGCAGTGCTGGAAAATAATGGTGGCCACACAAAACATTGACACTTTGGGCCCAATTTAGACATTTTCACTTAGGGGTGTACTCACTTTTGTTGCAAGCGGTTTAGACATTAATGGGTGTGTGTTGAGTTATTTTAAGGGGACAGCAAATTTACACTGTTATACAAGCTGTACACTCACTACTTTACATTGTACAAAGTGTAATTTCTTCAGTGTTGTCAAAATGTGAGGGGTCTACTCTCTTTTGTGAGATACTATATATAGTATAGTACTACTGTTCAGAGACGTCTGGCCAGAAGTGGTATTCATGGAAGAATTGCACCCAAAAAGCCATATCTCCGACGTGAAAACAAGGCTAAGTGACTCAACTATGCATGAAGACATAGGAACCGGGGTGCAGAAAAATGGTAGCAGATGCTCTGGACTGATGAGTCACAATAATGAGTATCTGCAGGCAACAGTGAAGTTTTGTGGAGGTTCTTTGCAAGTTTGGGGCTGCATTTCTGCAAGTGGAGTTGGAGATTTGGTCAGGATCAATGGTGTCCTCCATGCTGAGAAATACAGGTAGATACTTATCCATCATGTCATACCTTCAGGGAGGTGTGTCAAATTTATTCTGCAGCAGGACAACGACCCCAAACATACAGACAATGTCATTAAGAACTATCTACAGTGTAAAGAAGAACAAGGAGTCCTGGAAGGGATTTTTAGCCCCCCTCAGAGGCCTGATCTCAACATCATTGAGTCTGTCTGGGATTACATGAAGAGACAGAAGTATTTGGGGCAGCCTACATCCACAGAAGTTCCATAGTTAGTTCTCCAAGATGTTGGGAACAACATTCCTGCCAAGTTCCTTCAAAAGCTGTGTGCAAGTGTACCTAGAAGAATTGATGCTGTTTTGAAAGTAAAGGGTGGTCACACCAAATATTGATTTGATTTTTTCGATTTTTCTTTTGTTCGCTCAATTTACATTTTGTAAATGTATAAAAATAAACAATTAAATATATATATTTTTGAAAGTATTCTTACTTTACAGCATTTCTTCACACCAACCTAAAATGTTTGCACAGTACTGTTTTTAACCAGTTAAAGACCGCTCACCGCACATACACTGTGGCAGGGGGGCTCTATTGCACAAAACAACATACCTGTACATTGTTTCATGCAATAGATAGTGCGTCCACTGCACGCCAGGGGAGCGCACGTGCCAGTCCCGCGGACTCGATGTCTGCCGACCACCTGTGATTGTTTCACAGAAAGGCAGAAAGGGATCTGCCTATGTAAACAAGGCAGATCCCCCCCCCCCCTTCTGACAGGGGACAACACTTAGATTATCTGTTCCTAGTAATCAGGAACAGCGACCTCTGTGTTGTCCCAGTGAGCCCATCCCCCACGCAGTTAGAACACACACTTAGGGAACACAGTTAACCCTTTGATCGCCCCTAGTGTTAACCCCTTCCCAGCCAGTGTCATTTATTCAGTGATCAGTGCATTTTTTTAGCACTGATCACTGTATTGGTGTCACTGGTCCCCAAAAAGTGTTACTTGGGGTCAGATTTTCCGGCGGTGTGCGAGCGCCCACATTATCTATTGCAATTCTAAAACAATCACAGTTCTGTTATGTATCTATTTTATTAGTACTTAGTAGGATCTTTGTTTTAATATTGGACATAGAATAAATATTGAATACTGTGGGAAGAAAAATAATCAGATTCCACATTAAAATTTACCATATGCAAGCGCACTATTGTGTTCTGTCAGCCTTTCCCACTGGCAGAATATAATGATCACTGTTCATTCAGGAAAAACACGATAGGTTGGTTGTACATAAATTAATCAATAGAATTACTTGTATACAACCAGCTAGCCCATACATGGATTGAAATTTAGCCAGTCCCAGCTGAACTGGCTGAATTTCGATCCATGTATGGCCAGCTTAAATGCTATAACAAAAGTAACAAAAGGAGACACTTCTTTCAGACACAATGAGGCTGATTTACCATCGTCACGCAATAAAGAGAGTAAATATTCACTTCAGTGGTGTGAAAAGCAAATTCCTGTTTGAATACTTAAACACGCACAGATGAAATATGTAAACATGAATTTGCTTTGCACATGATTGATTTATTGAAAAACAGCCTCAATCACACAAGAATCAGTGTATTTGAAACTCAGAATTTGCAACATATTTTTCATATACAGGATCTCATAAAAGTGAGTACACCCCTCACATTTTTGTAAATATTTTATTATATATTTTCATGTGACAACACTGAAGAAATGACACTTTGCTACAATGTAAAGTAGTGAGTGTACAGCTTGTATAACAGTGTAAATTAGCTGTCCCCTCAAAATAACTCAACACACAGCCGTTAATGTCTAAACCACTGGCAACAAAAGTGAGTACACTCCTAAGTGAAAATGTCCAAATTGGGCCCAAAGTGTCAATATTTTGTGTGGCCACCATTATTTTCCAGCACTGCCTTAACCCTCTTGGGCATGGAGTTCACCAGAGCTTCACAAGTTGCCACTGGAGTCCTCTTCCACACCTCTATGACGACATTACGGAGCTGGTGGATGTTAGAGACCTTGTGCTCCTCCACCTTCTGTTTGAGGATGCCCCACAGATGCTCAATAGAGTTTAGGTCTAAAAACATGCTTGGCCAGTCCATCACCTTTACCCTCAGCTTCTTTAGCAAGGCAGTGGTCGTCTTGGAGGTGTGTTTGGGGTTGCTATCATGTTGGAATTCTGCCCTGTGGCCCAGTCTCCGAAGGGAGGGGATCATGCTCTGCTTCAGTATGTCACAATACTTGTTGGCATTCATGGTTCCCTCAATGAACTGTAGCTCCCCAGTGCCGGCTTCTTTAGCAAGGCAGTGGTAGTCTTGGAGGTATTTTGGGGTCGTTATCATGTTGGAATACTGCCCTTCGGCTCAGTCTCTGAGGGAACCATGACTGCCAACATGTACTATCTTACGGTACATGTTGGCAGTCATGGTTTCCTCAATGAACTGTAGCTCCCCAGTGCCGGCAGCACTCATGCAGCCCCAGACCATGACACTCCCACCACCATGCTTGACTGTAGGCAAGACACACTTGTCTTTGTAGTCCTCACCTGGGTGCCGCCACACACACTTGACACCATCTGAACAAAATAATTTTATCATTTACAGTTTTTTCTGTTCTAATAAATAACTTTGTTAGGCAATGCAACGCTTGACACCATCTGAACCAAATAAGTTTATCTTGGTCTCATCAGACCACAGGACATGTCCATGTCCTTAGTCTGCTTGTCTTCAGCAAACTGTTTGTGGGCTTTCTTGTGCATCATCTTTAGAAGAGGCTTCCTTCTGGGACTACAGCCATGCAGACCAATTTGATGCAGTGTGCAGCGTATGGTCTGAGCACTGACAGGCCGACCCCCCACCCTTTCAACCTCTGCAGCAATGCTGGCAGCACTCATACGTCTATTTCCCAAAGACAACCTCTGGATATGACGCTGAGCATGTGCACTCAACCATGGCAAGGCCTGTTCTGAGTGGAACCTGTCCTGTTAAGCCGCTGTATGGTCTTGGCCACGGTGCTACAGCTCAATTTAAGGGTCTTGGCAATCTTCTTATAGCCCAGGCCATCTTTATGTAGAGCAACAATTCTTTTTTTCAGATTCTGAGAGAGTTCTTTGCCATGAGGTGCCATGTTGAACTTCCAGTGTCCAGTATGAGAGACTGAGAGCGATAACACCAAATGTAACACACCTGCTCCTCATTCACACCTGAGACCTTGTAACGCTAACAAATGACATGACACAGGGGAGGGAAAATGGCTAATTGGGCCCAATTTGGACATTTTCACTTAGGGGTGTACTCACTTTTGTTGCCAGCGGTTTAAACATTAACCAATTCTCTACCGCCGTATAGTAAAATGATGGCGGCAGGAACCCTTCATCCCTCCGGGCGGGCGTCATATGACATCCTTGGCTTCCCGGCATTGTGGAGAGCGCACTGGGGACCCGATGCGCGTGGGGTCACTGGGGACCCGATGCGCGTGCCCGACGGCCGCGATGTCCGCCGGGCACCCGTGAATGCTTATCACAGAGCAGGTATGTGGAGCTGTGTATGTAAACACACAGATCCGCGTCCTGTCAGTGGAGAGGAGAACTGATCGTATGTTCCTTGTACAGAGGAATACCGATCGGTCTCCTCCCCTCATCAGTCCCCTCCCCCCACAGTTAGAATCACTCCCTAGGACACACATTTAACCCCTTCAGTGCCCTCTAGTGTTAACCCCTTTCCTGCCAGTCACATTTATACAGTAATCAGTGCATTTTTATAAATTTTTCAAAATTGTCAAAATTTTGCAAGTGCACTTGGAAGTACAGTCGCTTTAGATCTGAGGGGGACATGCAAGGAAAATAAAAAACAGCATTTTTGCTTGCATTTTTTTTTGTTTATAGCGCAAAAAATAAAAGACACAGAGGTGATCAAATACCACCAAAAGAAAGCTCTATTTGAGAGGAAAAAAAACAATCAAAATTTAACTTGGGTTAACATCGCATGACCGCGCAATTGTCATTCAAAGTGTGACAGTGCTGAAAGCTGAAAATTGGTCTGGGCAGGAAGGGGGTGAAACTGCCCAGTAATTAAGTGGTTAATGGCTGTGTGTTGAGTTATTTTGAGGGGACAGCAATTATACAAGCTGTACACTCACTACTTTACATTGTAGCAAAGTGTCATTTCTTCAGTGTTGTCACATGAAAAGATATACTAAAATATTTACAAAAATTTCAGGGGTGTACTCACTTTTTGTTTGCTTTTATTTTATCAAATCCTGAAAAGATTCATAAAACTGATGGGAAGTGAATATTTAAAAAGTGAATAAATTCATCTAGTTTGCTAATTATTTACTAGAGAATTAATAACCACTGTCACAACAGATTTCTTTGAAAATGCAGGGGTCTCCAAACTTTTCAGTACAAGGAACACATTGGGGTTTATTTACTAAAGGCAAATCCACTTTGCACTGCAAGTGCACTTGGAAGTACAGTTGCTTTAGATCTGAGGGGGACATGCAAGGAAAATAAAAAACAGCATTTTTGCTTGTACATGATTGGATGATAAAATCAGCAGATCTTCCCCTCAGATTTACTGCGACTGCACTTCCAAGTGCACTTGTAGTGCAGAGTGGATTTTCCTTAAGTAAATCAACCCCATTATATATTTCACAAACACACTGTATATTTGGGCCAGAAAAAATAACTGTTTTATAATCCATATTACCTTACTCATTATTCTAGGCTGTACATTCCCTATTCTGCACCGCCCTACCTCTTATGCCATGTTGTATGTTCCCTATTCCACATACCTCACTCTGTATGCCATGCAATACATTGCCTATTTCTCACCATCTCAATTTCCTGTTCTGCACTGCCCAATTTCATATGTCATGCTGTACATTTCCTATTCTGCACTGGCTCATTTTATATACCTTGTTGTCCAACTTATATTGCACACAGACCCATTTTGTACACTATTATAGCTCCCAACGGTCCCTGATTTTGAGAGACTGTCCCTGATTCGGAGCAATGTCCCTCTGTCCCTCTTTCCTCCCCATTTGTTTGGTCTGATCTATATAGTTGTATATAAAATGCACTTTTTATCTTTCAAAAAGTGTTTCCCAGTGCTAAACCTTTTATCCAAATTCTAAATTGCTGCATTTGTAAATTTTAAAAGCCAATATAAAGGAATGGTAGTGGTAAAAAAAAGCCCTTGTGGATTTAATTAACCTTTTTTTTGGTTAATTCACCTTTAAGGGGGTGTGGCAGGGGGTGTGTCCTATGCCTACATACATTTGCCAGTAGGTGTCCCTCATTCCCATCTCAAAATGTTTGGAGGTATGCACTATGCTGTACAATCCTTTTTGCTTTTATTCTATACTTTCTGCTATACATTTTATGTTTCACTATCACCCATTCTGGATGCTGTGCTGTACAATTTATATTCCACACCATCCCATTTTTTATGCAGTGCTGTTCACTGTATACTTAATATTGTCTTATTCTTTACAGCATGCTGTACATTCCCTATTCCACAGAGCCTCATTCTGTATGCTGTGCTGTACATTTTACACTCAATTCTAAACGCTGTCCTGTACATAGCACAGTGGGCATGAAAAAATGTCCCATCTTGCATTGGTGTCAGTAGGGCTTCCAATCAAACCAATAAAACATTTTTCTTAGTCCCACTGACACCAGTGCAAGATAGGGCTTCTTTATATTCATTGTTTATTTAGTGCTTTACATCAATATCAGACATTCAGTGAGATGTACATTACAGAGAATTTAAACATCACAGAGATACATTTAATACAAAAAAAACAATAACAGTTGCACAGGGTTATTAAAGCAACTATTGGAAGGGCCGCAGGCCAAACGATATGCTATCGCCAGCAATTCAACAATATAAGAAGATAACTGCAGTGTGAAGTTAGATGATGTCATTGCCTTAGGCACCAATCTTTATAACCCACTACTCTTAGAAAGAACCAAAAGGTTACGCTTTTCAGCAAACAAAACTAAGAGAACGTTATAACTGGAGCTTCCTGTGAGGGCTGGTTACAGGTATATACACAGGCCTTTTTTTCAGGGGGAACTTGGTGGAACTCAGTTCCACCCCCTCTGGCTCAGACCCTTTGGTGCCTACTCACCACAATCTCTTGTAAACACAAAAGTCTGGTTTCTGTGTTTACAAGTGACAGCTCTGCACTCTGTATGTAATGCAATCCTGGTATTTAATGCCCCTTTAAGACCCTCCTACTGTTTTCGTGAAATTTGACTGAACACACCCACTATTTGATGTGATTTGGAGGGTGTGTGTAGGGGGAGGGGTTTTGTGGGGCCGTGGTTAAGTTCCAGCACCTATTGTTTGAGAAAAAAAGCCCTGTATATACGACACATAGAAATCCAGTAAAGAAAAAGAGGAGAGGAAAAAAAAAGAAGCATAGTAAGGAGGAGAACTGTGGGCCAAAAGACATATGAGGTAGATCTCCCCTGGGCAGAGGACTTCCAGCATAAATGAGCTACACCTAGGAGAGAGTATATCATGTGGTAGAATTAGAGTTTTGGGTCATACCAGTAAATATTCACCTGCAGTTGTGAAGTACGCTAAGGCTTCCAGGTTGTCCTAAACTTTTCTTCTAAATTATGTAGAGTGGAAGAAACATCGAAAGGGATTTGTTATTAGGACCCCCTTAAAGTTACTGTTAGCTCCTCATGATCTACCTGTTAAAAAAGATGATAAATCCCTTTCTCACAGGCCTTAAACATTGCTGTATTGCAGATCTCCGTCCAGCACTGGTATGTAACATTTCCAGGCATACCCAATACTTGGTACCCCAACATGCATTGCAGTTTCCCCTGCTAAAGGACACAGTAGTCACATTGGGATTAGCAAAAGGAATCACATCATGTAGAGAGGGATCTGGTATTGGACACACCTGGATGTTTTGGGTACAAGCAGTGGCCAGAGATCTGCAGTCCAGTGAAGTTTTAGGCCACTGGCTGCCAGCAAGGTATAATTATCTTTTTTTCTTTTACAATCTGGTCTCAGGGTTATTATGTTACGTTAGTAAAACAGTCAACTTAAAGGATAAGTGTAGTCAATGTAATGTAATCAATGTAATCAATGGACACGTATCTAGGCTTCTGGGTGAATAGAAGAATCCCTGCTCTCCACAAATCCATACTTACCCTTATATTACCATTGTTATATTCTTCAGCCCATCGTCTCACCTACCATGGTAATTAGGCTGTTGTATGTATAATGCTGTTTTTTTTTTCTTGTGAGGGCCCAATAAAATTTTTGCTATGGGGCCTTGTGATTTCTAGTTATGCTCTTGCATGACATGTTTGGTCTTTTATGGTTTACCTTGCTTATTTTGATGATTCGTTTTAGTTTTCCAAATTCTGCAGTTTGCCTTTAAGTAAACTGTCTTTTTTGCACACAAAACATTCTTACATTGTATATTACTATTATTGTGGTTCCTAGTTCTGATTATGCTGTGGAAGCAATTTCACTGTTTGTACTTTGCTTTTCACTTATGTTCAACCACAAGCTTTCTTTTAACATATTCCGGGGTATTCTCATCATCAAGGTGAGCATCAGAGAGACCACTGAGTAACAGTGCTATTACATGAAAGTTGTTTTATTTCTTCTCCTATAACTCAAAGGTGTTCCACTATTTCTAAGGTACATCTTATTATAGTGCTTCAGGTGCTGGTAGTGCTTCATGTGATCTCCCTTGGGCAGAGCACTTCCAGCATAAATAAGCTACACCTAGGAGAGAGTATCTCATGACGTAGTCTGGTATAGCTGTCTAATTACGTTTATTGCTAAGATTTGCTCTCCCACTACATTTTTTGCTGTTTTACATCTGCTTATGTGCACAATTTAATTATCATCTATTCTCAGGGATATATCATTTTCAGATTTTTATCTTTTGCTGTCCCTTCCTCTGTAGGTGGGTATGCTCTGGGCTCTTGTATACACTTCCATGCTCCCTCTCTTATCAGCGGTATCTTCATTTTACATTTCTAGGACTGGTAGATCAAGTTTGTTGGATTTTGTCCACTGACACTACCAACTATGGAAAGGGTTCCACATTCTTACCGAGCTAACAGTAAAGAACCCCCTATCTAGTTTAGGAGTGAACCGTTTCTCATCCAACTTCATTGTGTGGCTGCATGTCTTCTTTGGAGACCTTAAATTAAAAAGTTTACTCCCAATGCTAGAGTCGCCATTCAAGGATTTGCTATCATAACCCCTCTTAAGCGTCACTTCTCCAGGGAGAAAATCTTTAATGTATGTAGTCGTTATAACTGAGGTCTTCCAGTCCCCTTATTAGCTTTGCTGACCTTCTGTGGACTCTCTCTAGTTCAAGCACATCCTTCCTGAGGATTGGTGACCAGAAGTGAACGGTATACTCAAGATGATTTGTGACACAAGGTTTTTGTAAAGTGCTAGAATTATAGTTTTATCTCTTGAGTAAATACCCTTTTTAATGCATGCTAATAGTCTGCTGGCTTTGCTTGGAACTACATGCTAATGCTGAGTCTGTCATCCACTAGGCTTCCCAGATCCTTTTGCATCCTTGATTCCTTCAAAGGTTCTCTCCTTACTGTGTAACTTGCATGCATATTTGTAGTTCCTAAGAGCAATACGTTACATTTTTCTGCATTGAACCTCATCTACCATATAGATGCCCAATCCTCTAATTTAACTAGATCTTCTTGTAAAGTTGCTATATCCTGCTGTGAAGTTATTGCACTGCTTAGTTTTGTATCATCAGCAAACACTGAGATTAAATTATTTTATTATATTATTTCCAACCTCTATATCATTTATGAACAGGTAAAACAGAATTAGTCCCAATACAGAGCCCTGGGGCATCCCACTTACAACTCTAGAATATTCGGTAAATATGACATTAATCACCACCCCTGGACACTCTTCTGCAACCAGTTTTCTATCCAGGTACATACCATGTTGTCAATGTCAAAGGGATTTAGTTTGTAAATGAACTGTTTCTGAGGTAATGTATCAAATGTCTTAGTGAAATATACTATATATATACTAATATACTACATTCACAGGCCTTTCTTGATCCAAATTGCAGCTCACCTACTCATAGAATGTTAAAAGGTTGGTTTGGCAAGAACAGTTCTTCATAAATCCATGTTGGTTACTAATAATGATAACATTTTCATCAAATTCCTGAATATGACCCCTTATCATTCCTTACAATAGTTTAAAAACCATTGATTTTAGGCTGACTGATCTGTAGTTTCTAAGTACGGTATATATCTTGGCACTTTTTTGAATATTGGTACCACCTTTGCTTTTCGCCAATCAGCTGAATAATGGTCTGGCAATGACATTGCTAGGTTCTTTGAGAACTCTTTGTGTAAGTCATCTGGTCCTTGTGATTTATTCACATTAAGATTTTCTAGTCTTTTTTTAACACTGGTCTCATGGTCAGTCACAAGGGTACTTTCAATATAATGTTATTAACATTACTGTCTTGTTTATTATACCCCTCCTTTTCAATCGAATAAACTGAGGAGAAGAATGTATTTAATACAGTTGCCTTCTTTCTGTCATTTTTGACCAATTTCCCCTGATCGTCTTTTATGGGGCCAGTATGTTCTGACCTAACCTTTTTACTATGAATATATTTGAAAAAATTTGGGTTTTGTTTTTTAACAATCCTCAGTGATGTGTCTTTTGTCATTTAGATTAGCTGCCCTGATTGCACTCTTGCATTTCTTATGGCACTCTTTGTAGTTTTGGAATGCCGATGATGACCCTTCGGCCATATATTTATTAAAGGACAGTTTTTTTCACTAATATATCTTTTTTACATTAGTGTTTAGCCACTCAGGCTTAACTTTTGTCTGGGCTGAACAAAAAAAAAACCTGACAGCTCAGGTCAGAGCTGCTGTACTATGTGATTTTAGTACAGTGATCTCCCCTGCTGTTCTATTGTGTTCTGACACGGGGACGGCCCCCACCTGAACACTCTGGTCAGCGCTCTTGCTGATCAGAAGCCAGTCGGCAGAAATTTTTTGGTCATGCCCCTTCAACAGAAGCCAGCCAAACTGCCAGCTTCTATCGGACCAGCTGGAGTACACACTCTACACAATATCTATTGAACCAGCCGGTGCCGCCTGACATTCGGTCCATGTGTACAGGACTTCAGTGTTCTTGTCCTACCCTCATGTGTTCTTTTCCTATTATTTATGGCTAATGTAGTTAATCCATGATCATTGTTACATAAATTATCCCTTACTTCATCAACTGCAATAAGCTCTATTTTGCTGTAACTGTATCTGCAGCAGTATTTAGTATTTTGGCTGCAACTGGGCCCATAACCTGTTGGAAGGCTGCTGCAGATTTGACTCTTACCAAGCAAGATAATGCTGGAAACATGGCTGAGCCCTTCTTGTTTTATTTGGCTCCCTACTTGCCACACCAGCAGAAAAAAACAATCATTAATTAAACATGGAAGTTCAACAGAACTGGCTCATAACACACTGTTAAAACTGAAATATCCTGTGAAGCTGAAAGTGCCACTCTGCCATTGCTATGAAATTAATGAAATCTGCACTGTTATGCCCCGTACACACGGTCGGATTTTCCGACGGAAAATGTGTGATAGGACCTTGTTGTCGGAAATTCCGACCGTGTGTAGGCTCCATCACACATTTTCTATCGGATTTTCCGACACACAAAGTTTGAGAGCAGGCTATAAAATTTTCCGACAACAAAATCCGTTGTCGGAATTTCCGATCGTGTGTACACAAATCCAACGGACAAAGTGCCATGCGTGCACAGAATAAATAAAGAGATGAAAGCTATTGGCCACTGCCCTGTTTATAATCCCGACGTACGTGTTTTACGTCACAGCGTTTAGAACGATCGGATTTTCCGACAACTTTGTGTGACCATGTGTATGCAAGACAAGTTTGAGCCAACATCCGTCGGAAAAAATCCTAGGATTTTGTTGTCGGAATGTCCGAACAAAGTCCAACCGTGTGTACGGGGCATTAGTGTATATAATTGATCCCAAGTCTGTTTTTTTCCAGGTTTCATTAATTAGAACTCTGATTGAAGTTAATAATAGCAATAATAAGCCAGTGGTTCAGAGTATTCATTTAGGTTCTATTTTTCATGTTCTTTTGGTGCAGCCAGTTAAGTACTATACACTTAAACAAAGCAGTGGCGTACCAATGGGGGGAGGTGGGCGCGGTCCGTCCCAGGTGTCACACATTGGGGGGGTGTCAGTGGTTTGGCTATGGGGGTGCATGCCGCATCCGGGTCGGGTAACACCATCCCAAGGGTGGCGAGAGCCCTGGCTGCTCCTTTGGCAGTTTTTTTTAGCCGGAACACCCCCAACACTATGCTAGCCTGGTCTGTTTTCCTCTTCCTCACACCACCGCTACCAAGCCTGTCACTATTCTCCGTCCGCGGCTGCCGATGCACACACGGATCTCCCTAGCTGTCACCCGGTTGGGGGGGTTATGATGGCAGTGTTCCCCGACCTCCACCGCCTGAGGTGAGCTCTTGTGTTGAGGGGCTGGGGGTGTGGGTTGGCATGTATCCGCCGCCCAGTCACTGGAGCCACTCTGAGCTGCCTAGTCTGATAAAGGGGGAAGAGGGGAGGTTGGCCATATTTATGCAGATTCTAATATTTATACTTTTATACTGTCAAGATAAGTTGGCTTCTAATGCCCCATACACATGATCAGAAATTCCGTCAGAAAAAACTTGAATGGATTTTCCGACGGAATTCCGCTCAAGCTTGCCTTGCATACACATGGTCACACAAAAGTTCTCTGAACTTTCGACGTACAACACTACGACGAGCCGAGAAAATTAAGTTCAATGCTTCCGAGCATGCATCGAATTGTTTCCGAGTATACGTGTCCGAATTGCATACAGACGAACGCATTTTCGGATAGGAACTTTTTCTGACCGAAAAATAAAGAACCTGCTCTCAATTTTTTGCTGGCTGGAATTCTGCCAGCAAAAGTCTGATGGAGCATACACACGGTCGGAATTTCTGATTTTTCAGAATTTCAGGTAACATCATTTAAATTAAATCCAATCTTGTCTTTTTCTTCTTTAATCAGAGTATTGAGATTTTTGGTGTATTTAGTTTATTTTTTCTAATTAACTTTGCATTTGTGTATTTTTCCCTTTTGTGTGTATCTGACTCATTTGTGCACTTTGGATTTTAATTTTTTCCTATATTTTTTCTATTTTTTCACATTTTTCTTCTTTTTTTGTAAGAAAAAAAAAATCATAAAATGAGAGGAAGCTAATGAGGGCAGTTTGGTACAACTGAATGGAGCTTTCGTAACCAGCGGCGTGCTGATTGGGGGGAGGGGGCAGTCCATCCACCGCTTAGGGGTGACACCCAGGATTGCCTCTGCTGCTCACTAACACAGGAGGGCAGAGCAGGAGGCAGAATGGGAGAGAGAAACAGCAGCGCTGAATAGATAGGGGGAGCTTCCAGAGTTAACTTTCCAAGTTAACCAACAAGTGATTGGTTGCTATTTAGCATTGCTGTTTCTCTCCCATTCTGCTTCCTGCTCCGCACTCCTGTGTCTCCCACTCTGCATGCTTGAATAAGATAGGAAGGGACAGAGCTGTGGGTGGGGGTGGGGGGTGTGCTGTGCAATGTAAAGGGGTCCAGAGGTGTGGAGGGGGTGTGTATTGTAAAGGGGTCCAAAAGTGTGGGGAGGGGGGTGTATAATGTAAAGGGATACAGAGGTGTGGAGCTGTATAATGTAAAGGAGTCCAGAGGTGCAGGGACTGTGTAATGTAAAGGGGTCCAGAGGTGCAGAGCTGTCTAATGTAAAGGGATCCAGAGGTACGGGGGCTATGTAATGTAAAGGGGTCCAGAGGTGTGGGGGCGCTGTAATGTAAAGTGGTCCAGAGATACAGGGGTTGTGTAATGTAAAGGGGTTCAGAGGTGCAGAGCTGTGTAATGTAAAGGGGTCCAGAGGTACGAGGGTTGTGTAATGTAAAGGAGGCCTTCCTACATTTTACCTGCAGTTATAGCTGCGGTCCTATAGTCTATTGCTTTCTATTAGGTTGCGCATTTTTTTTCTGCATTTTCTCAAAGCGCACCAAAAATCCCGCATTCTGTATCTTTGGTGCACTTTCAGAAAGCAGAAAAACATTTTTATTTTTTTGGGGGGGGTGACACTATTTTTTACTGCACCAGGTGACACCAATTCTACTTGGGCCAGTTACATGTATTTCTGTCTGAGGCCCGATGACAATCCTTGGGTCGGTCAGTGCCGTTTTTGCAGAGGGAGCAGAGGGAAGAGGATTCTTTCTGGTTTCAGGCCACAGTGCGCGGAGGCGTTACATGTGACATTGGCACATTGATGTGCGGTGCGCCGCCTGCCCGTTTGGGGGGGGGTGCCAGTTATAGGATCCGCCCCGGGTGCCAAATGCTCTAGGTACGCACCTGATACAAAGATCTATACCTAGATAGCAAAAGGCAATACTGAGGCCCTAAATCGACTAACACACCCCTACTATCCTGTATCCCTCCTGTCTTAAATTCAAATATGCCAGATATTGACAACTTACTTGTCATGAAGATATTGTTGCTCCCAGAGCTTGCATTGGCCAGTCCTTTGACCAAAAAGTTTTAGCATTTGATCCCTTCTTAAGGGGGGATCAAAATTCAGACTGGCTAATTCTTGCCTTCAGCAGAGATCATGTGACAAAATCCATATATGTTACTATCACATCTTAAATGTGTTATTGTAAACTGCTTCTGCTACTGCATCCAGCTCTGTATTAGATAAGATCATCATTGTTACACTCCTGAGATCAAATAATTCTTCAACATATGATTTTCCACCATACCTGTATTCGGCTACTCCGCCAGCATGTTTCTTCATTGCCGTGTCTGAACTCATGCCATAAAACAGCATCACTTTTTTGCCATTCTTTTCTAGAATTTCTCCAGTGCATTGGTCATGACCAGCTAGCATTCCTCCAAGCATCACAAAGTCTGCTCCAGCCCCTGAACAAACAGAAAAATGAGTATAATAAAGAAATGGAAGCAATCACACTAATGCAGTGGAATAAAAATGTTTAATTTAAATAATATCCACAGATTATAAAATATTTCCCATTGTAAAAAACATTTTGTAACTGGCTTCAAGCAGGCCAAGCAAGCCAGGTTCCTTATTCTACTTACATAGAAATTTAGCCTTGAGAGTCTTTGCAGATGGTCTCCATATAATAATAAATAAATGGGTGTTCAGAAAACTCAAAGGTTATTTCCTTTCGTGAGCCTGCTCTTACCAGTGCCAAGTTTGCTGACTGATGGCACAATAAAAATAGTCCACCTTATTTGAACAAACAAAATTTAAAGCCCCAAGATACTTGTATACATCTCTTTTTTTATGTTTAAGCCAATCTAGTAACCTATAGACATGTGCAATTAGTTTAGTTTCTAATTTGTTTTTTTAACAAATTTAGACAAATTCGTTATTCGGAAATATCCAAATTTTAATTTCTGAATTTTTCTGAATATTCAGAAATTCTAAATTTCAGAAACTCGGAAATTAGAAAAATAAAAATTTCGGAAATTAGAAAATTTGAAAATCCAAACAGAACGAAAATCCAAAAATTCAAAAACCCAAAAATTTGAAAATCCTAAATAGTAACTAACTAATAATAACTAAACTATTACTAACTATTAAATTATAGGTATTAGAATTTACTGTCAAATTTGGCTGTTAGTGAATGTAACGAATATGAATTTATCCAAAGTTACCAATAATCCATAATAACAAATGCCGTATCTAAACGAATGGAACGTAACAAATTAATAATAATAAATAACAATAATAATAATAAAAACGTATTATTATTATTTATTGTTGTTTCTTTGCTTTGTATTCATTACGTTCACTAACAGCCACATTTGAAAGGAAATTCCAATACCTATAATTTAATAGTTAGTTATTATTAGTTATTTTGAATTTTTTGGATTTTCCTTTCTTATTTGCAGATTTTCGACTTTTCGGATTTCCAAATTTTCGAATTCCGTTTTTTCGAATTTCTCGAATTTCTGAATTTACAAATTTTTTAATTCCGAAATTCCAAATTTTAGAATTTACGAATTCCGAATTTTTCAAATTTATGAATTTTGGAATGTTCGAATTTACAAATTTTCTAATTTATGAATTTCCAAATTCCGATTTTTTGAATTTCTCGAATTAACGAATTTTAGAATTTACGAATTCTGAATTTTAGAATTCACGAAATTTCAAATTTCCAAATTTTCGAATGTACAAACTTCCAAATTCCGATTTTTCTAATCTACGAAAAAAACAAAAAGCGAATGAAATGAAAACGAACAAATTTTTCGGCAGCGCACATGTCTAGTAACATATACTGACTGATACTGGGCAACGCAAGGGTGATAAATTCTTGCAGAAACACCCGAAAACCTAGATGGAAAAACCTGTTGTATCAGCCTTGAATGAACCATTCATGTATAATCTGGGTTTCCAGTGACTTTTTGGTATACACTTACTGGCCACTTTATTAGGTAAACCTGTTTTAACTGCTTGGTAACACAAATTGCAAATCAGTCAATCACATGACAGCAATTCAATGCATCTAGGCATCTTAAGTGTCTTTGAACATGGCATGGTTGTTGGTGCCAGAGGGGTTGGTCTGAGTATTTCAAAAACTGCCGCTCTAATGGGTTTTTTAAGCACAATTATCTAAAGGGTTTACAGAGAATGGTCCAAAAAAGTGAAAATATCCAGTGAGCCGAAGTTGTGTGCATGAAAATGCCTTGTTAATGTCAGAGGTCAGAGGAGAATGGGCAGACTGAGAGTTTGAGATGCTAGAAAGGCAACAGTTACTGAAATAACCACTCATTACAACCAAGGTATGCAGAATACCATCTCTGAATGCACAACCCATCGAATCTTAAAGCAGATGGACTACAGCAGCAGAAGACCACACCAGGTGCCACTTATGTCAGCTAAGAACAGAAAACTGAAGCTACAATTCACACAGGCTCAGCAAAATTGGACAATAGAAGATTGGAAAAAACATCTCCTGGTCCGATTACTCTCAAATTCAGCTGCAACATTCAGATGGTAGGGTCAGAATTTAGCGTAAACAACATGAAAGCATGGATCCATCCTGCTTTGTATCAATGGTTCAGGCTGGTGGTGGTGGTGTAATGGTGTGGGGGATATTTTTTTTTTGCACACTTTGGGCCCCTTAGTACCAATTGAGCATTGCTTAAATGCCACGGCCTACTTGAGTATTGTTGCTGACTAGGGATGAGCTTCGTGTGGGTTCGACTCGAACATCGGCTGTTCGGTCGTTCGCCGAATTGCGAACGATATGGGCCGTTCGCCCCAAATTCGTGTGGCGCGTCATGGCCCATAATTCACTGCGGCATCGCAGTGCATTGCTGGCTGATGATTGGCCAAGCATGCACTATGACCCGCATGCTTGGCCAATCACAGCGCCGCCTGAACAGAGAGCGTAATTGGCCAAAGCCAAGGAGGCTTTGGCCAATTATGGCTCAGGGGATTTAGTACACGCCCCACACTATATAAGGCCGCCTGCACAGCGGCCCTGTGTAGTGTGTGTTCCGGCGTTCATTGAGAGAGAGAGAGAGACAGACAGTGACATTTGATTTGAGTTAGATAGATTAGGCAGAACAGTCAGTCAGTTAGCTGCACTTACAGTGTATTGTGTATATATATGCATCCCAGGTGTTGCATATATACATATACACTGTATTCAGTTTAGCTAGATCCGTTCTTGTTATCTTCCTACTGACAGGCAGGCTTGTCTTGTTACAGTATTTACAGCTACCTGAAGAAAATTACTGGTGTTCTTTTGATCCTATTAGTACCACAGTCAGGCAGCTAGACTATTTACAGTTAGTGCAGTGCATCCTGCTCACAGTGTTCAGCTAGATCCGTTCCTGCTATCTTCTTACTGACAGGCAGGCTTGTCTTGTTACAGTATATACAGCTACCTGAAGAAAATTGCTTGTGTTCTTTTGATCCTATTAGTACCACAGTCAGGCAGCTAGACTATTTACAGTTAGTGCAGTGCGTCCTGCTCACAGTGTTCAGCTAGATCCATTCCTGTTATCTTCTTACTGACAGGCAGGCTTGTCTTGTTACAGTATATACAGCTACCTGAAGAAAATTGCTGGTGTTCTTTTGATCCTATTAGTACCACAGTCAGGCAGCTAGACTATTTACAGTTAGTGCAGTGCGTCCTGCTCACAGTGTTCAGCTAAAACTACAAGTTAGTGGGGTGCGTCCTGCTCACAGTGTTCAGCTAAACCTACAAGTTAGTGCGGTGCGTCCTGCTCACAGTGTTCAGCTAAACCTACAAGTTAGTGGGGTGCGTCCTGCTCACAGTGTTCAGCTAAACCTACAAGTTAGTGGGGTGCGTCCTGATCACAGTGTTCAGCTAAACCTACAAGTTAGTGGGGTGCATCCTGCTCACAGTGTTCAGCTAAACCTACAAGTTAGTGTGGTGCGTCCACCTCACAGTGTTCAGCTAAACCTACAAGTTAGTGGGGTGCATCCTGCTCACAGTGTTCAGCTAAACCTACAAGTTAGTGGGGTGCGTCCTGCTCACAGTGTTCAGCTAGATCCGTTCCTGTTATCTTCTTACTGACAGGCAGGCTTGTCTTGTTACAGTATATACAGCTACCTGAAGAAAATTACTGGTGTTTTTTTGATCCTATTAGTACCACAGTCAGGCAGCTAGACTATTTACAGTTAGTGAAGTGCGTCCTGCTCACAGTGTTCAGCTAAACCTACAAGTTAGTGGGGTGCGTCCTGCTCACAGTGTTCAGCTAAACCTACAAGTTAGTGTGGTGCGTCCACCTCACAGTGTTCAGCTAAACCTACAAGTTAGTGGGGTGCGTCCTGCTCACAGTGTTCAGCTAAACCTACAAGTTAGTGGGGTGCGTCCTGCTCACAGTGTTCAGCTAAACCTACAAGTTAGTGTGGTGCGTCCACCTCACAGTGTTCAGCTAAACCTACAAGTTAGTGCAGTGCGTCCTGCTCACAGTGTTCAGCTAGATCCATTCCTGTTATCTTCTTACTGACAGGCAGGCTTGTCTTGTTACAGTATATACAGCTACCTGAAGAAAATTACTGGTGTTCTTTTGATCCTATTAGTACCACAGTCAGGCAGCTAGACTATTTACAGTTAGTGCAGTGCGTCCTGCTCACAGTGTTCAGCTAAACCTACAAGTTAGTGGGGTGCGTCCTGCTCACAGTGTTCAGCTAAACCTACAAGTTAGTGTGGTGCGTCCACCTCACAGTGTTCAGCTAAACCTACAAGTTAGTGTGGTGCGTCCACCTCACAGTGTTCAGCTAAACCTACAAGTTAGTGGGGTGCGTCCTGCTCATAGTGTTCAGCTAGATCCGTTCCTGTTATCTTCTTACTGACAGGCAGGCTTGTCTTGTTATAGTATATACAGCTACCTGAAGAAAATTACTGGTGTTCTTTTGATCCTATTAGTACCACAGTCAGGCAGCTAGACTATTTACAGTTAGTGCAGTGCGTCCTGACTCACAGTGTTCAGCTAAACCTACAAGTTAGTGGGGTGCGTCCTGTTCACAGTGTTCAGCTAAACCTACAAGTTAGTGGGGTGCATCCACCTCACAGTGTTCAGCTAAAGCTACCTGTAGAAGGTTGGTGGTGTTCTCATACTACAGGCAGGCAGTTGATTTTGCTAGCTGCAGTATCAGTACATATATATATATATATATATATATATCCCAGCTTAGTACAGCTACAGGCCATTAGTATGTCTGGAAGGCCAAGAAGGAGAGGCAGACAGTCACAAGCCAATAAGAGAGGGCAAGCAGGCTCTGTGTCTAGTGCTGGTCGTGGAGACGGTGCATCCTCATCAGCACGTGGCCGTGGGACATGCTTGGCCTTTTTTTCGGCAGCTGGCCGTGTTGAGCCACAACATGCGGAAGACTTGGTCGAGTGGATGACCAAGCCGTCCTCATCCTCCTCATCCTCTCTCACCCATGCCCAGGGTACTTTGTCTGGCAAAGCAGCGGCCTCTTCCCTCGGCTCAATGTCATCAGTGACTCCTTCCCTAGCCCCACCATGTCCTCCTGAGGAGTCCCTCGAACTGTTTGACCACAGTGTTGGGTACATGCTCCAGGAGGATGCCCAGCGTTTGGAAGGCTCTGATGATGATACTGAGCTCGATGAAGGCAGTAACATGAGCACGGACAGAGGGGGTGCCCAAGAAGGACAGCAATCTGGCAGCCATGCTCCCCCTGCTGTAGCATACTGCAAGGTTTGCTCCAGTGATGAGGAGGGAGGGGATGATGATGATTGAGTCACTGACTCAACGTGGGTGCCTGATAGGAGAGAGGAGGAGGAGGAGGCGGCACATCACCAACGAGGCAGGATGCCCTCCAGGGGCCAGCCTAAGGGCAGCACATTGACTGCATCACACCCCAAAGCTCCACATGTGCAGGGCGCTGCAGTCTCTGCGCGTTATTCAAAAAGTTCTTTGGTGTGGGCCTTTTTTGAGACGAGTGCATCAGATCGCACCGCTGCTATTTGCAACATATGTCTCAAGCGTATCTCGCGTGGCCAAAACATCTCCCACTTGGGTACCACATGCTTGACCAGACATATGTTGACCTGCCATGCAGTTCATTGGCAAGCGTATCTAAAAGACCCACACCAAAGAACAAAGAGGACCTCTCCTTGCTCCTCATCAGCTGAGATTTCCAACCCCACTATACCTTCCGTCCTCTCTGAGACCTGCACTGAGAGGAATGAAGGTGTAGAATTAGGTGTGTCACAGCCAAGTACTTGTGGGCAATCTGCTTTTGGTACACCGACGTCAGATTGTACCAGGCAAATTTCCCTGCCCCAGCTGCTGCACCGCCGAAAGAAGTTTGCTCCCAGCCATCCACATGCCCAGCGGTTAAATGCTAGCTTGGCAAAATTGCTAGCACTTCAACTGCTGCCTTTTCAGTTGGTAGACTCTGCCCCCTTCCGTGAGTTTCTGGAATGTGCGGTTCCTCAGTGGCAGGTACCCAAACGCCACTTTTTCTCACGGAAGGCGATTCCGGCTTTCTACCGGCATGTGGAAGGCAATGTCCATGCCTCGCTGGACAGGGCGGTCAGCGGTAAGGTGCATATTACTGCTGACTCATGGTCCAGCAGGCATGGACAGGGACGTTACCTAAGTTTCACGGCGCATTGGGTGACTCTGCTGGCAGCTGGGAAGGATGCAGGACAAGGTGCAGTAGTGTTGGTGGTTGTTCCGCCACCACGCCTCCAAAATGCTAATGATTGTGACACACCTCTCTCCTCCACCCCCTCCTCTTCTTCTTCCTCCATGGCCTCTTCCTGTGTTTTGTCCTCGGAACCAGCGGTGCTCCGTAGCCGTTCAAGGGGCTATGCAAGTACGCAGGCCAAAAGATGCCATGCGGTGCTTGAGCTGGTGTGCTTGGGGGACAGGAGCCACACTGGGGCAGAGGTTCTGTCAGCTCTGCAGGGGCAGGTTCAGAGGTGGTTGACGCCCCGCCAACTTAAGGCAGGAATGGTGGTTTGCGACAATGGCACCAACCTCCTCTCTGCCCTCCGACAGGGACAAATGACCCATGTGCCCTGTTTGGCTCACATCCTTAACTTGGTGGTGCAGTGGTTCTTGGGCAGGTACCCGGGCTTACAGGATGTCCTGAGGCAGGCCAGGAAAGTCTGTGTGCATTTCCGCCAGTCATATAATGCCAGTGCTCGGCTGACGGACCTCCAAAAAGGAGTTTAACCTGCCCAAGAACCGCCTAATCTGTGACATGCCCACCAGGTGGAACTCAATGTTGGCCATGCTGCAGCGGCTGCACACGCAGCAGAGCGCCATCAATGAGTACCTGTGCGACTATGGCACCAGGACAGGGTCAGGGGAGCTTGGTTTTTTTCCCCACGCCAGTGGGCCATGATCAGGGATGCATGCACTGTCCTGTCACCATTTGAGGAGGCCACGAGGATGGTGAGCAATGACTGTGCATGCATCAGTGACACTGACCCCTTGTCCACCTGTTGGAGCACACGCTGCGTGGAATAATGGACAGGGCACTTGAGGCAGAACAGAGGCAGGAAGAGGAGGACTTCCTTAGCTCTCAAGGCCCCCTTTATCCAGACAGTGTTCCTGCGTGCCCGCCGATCACACAGGAAGAGGACGAGGAGGAGGAGGAGGAGGAAGATTGTGTCAGTATGGAGGTGGAGCCTGGCACTCAGCATCAGCAGCAGTCTTTAAGGGATCAGTCCCAAGAAACACATGGACTTGTACGTGGCTGGGAGGAGGTGGCTGCGGACCATGTTGTCCTTAGTGACACAGAGGACTCCGGACCGAATGCCTCAGCAAACCTACGTTGCATGGCCTCCCTGATCCTGCAAAGCCTACGTAAGGATCCTCTTATTCGTGGTATCAAGGAGAAGGACCAATACTGGCTGGCAACCCTCCTTGATCCAGGTTACAAGGGTAAGGTTGCGGACCTTATCTTGCCATCGCAGAGGGAGCAGAGGATGAAACATCTTCGGGAGGCCTTGTAGAAAGGTCTGTGCAACGCGTTCCCAGAGACTGGGAGGTTACAAACTCCTGTTTCTGGACAACGTGTTGCTGAGGCTTCGGTCAGTCAAAGAAGGAGCGGTGGAGAAGGTGGCCGTCTGACCGATGCGTTCAGACAATTTTTTGGTCCGCAGCCCCAAGGTATGATCGGTTCCAGCAACCATCGCCAGCGTCTGTTTTACATGTTGCAGGAATACCTAGGGGCAAGATCAGACTTGGACACCTTTCCCACCGAAAATCCTCTGGGTTACTGGGTCTTGAGGATGGATCACTGGCCAGAGCTTGCACAGTATGCAATTGAGCTACTGGCCTGTCCTGCATCCAGCGTTCTTTCGGAACGCACATTCAGTGCTGCTGGAGGCGTGGTAACCGATCACAGGGTGCGTCTGTCCACCGACTTGGTCGATCGACTGACCTTCATAAAAATGAATCAGTCTTGGATCACCACCAGCTACCAAGCACCTGATGCTGATGTAACCGAATAATTTTTTTTGAAATCTCAGATCCCTTCAAAGACTGCCTATGCTAATGCTGAGTGACTATCCCTGAGTAATTATCCTCTTCCTCCTCAATCATCACGCTGATAGCTTGTAAGAACATTTTTGGTTCTGGGCGCCACCACCAGTGCCTAAGGCACAATTTTTCAGCCCCTGTTTAACAGGGGCGTGTAATTACAATTTTTGATGCAATACTTTGCAGCAGGGCTCGTTCCTGCGTTCCAACTAGAGTGTCTGTGAGGGGTTGCAGTGTTGTGGCACCAGCACCAGTGCCTAAGGCCCAATTTTTCTGCCCCTGTTTAACAGGGGCGTATAATTACAATTTTTGATGCAATACTTTGCAGCAGGGCTCGTTCCTGCGTTCCAACTAGAGTGTCTGTGAGGGGTTGCAGTGTTGTGCCACCAGCACCAGTGCCTAAGGTTCAATTTTTCTGCCCCTGTTTAACAGGGGCGTGTAATTACAATTTTTGATGCAATACTTTGCAGCAGGGCTCGTTCCTGCGTTCCAACTAGAGTGTCTGTGAGGGGTTGCAGTGTTGTGGCACCACCACCACCAAAGGCCCAATTTTTCTGCCCCTGTTCAACAGGGGCATGTAATTACAATTCTTGATCTAATATTTCACAGCAGGGCCCATTTCTGCACCCACCAAGAGCGAGTGAGGACTTACAGTGTTGTGGCACCAGCACCACCACCACCACCACCAAAGGCCCAGTTTTTCTGCCCCTGTTCAACAGGGGCATGTAATTACAATTCTTGATATAATATTTCACAGCAGGGTCCTGTGAGGGCTTAGGTTGTTGTGGCCACAACAACACCTAAGGCCCAAATTTCTGCTGAGTATATAGGGCAGGCGCCTACTTTCAAACATCTAACTTACAAACGACTCCTACTTGCAAACGGAAGGAGACAACAGGAAGTGAGATGAAATCTACCCCTAGGAAGGGAAATTCTCTCCTGTAAGAGTTAATATGGGAAAAACATTTCTCCTTTCCACTGATGCTTTCCAATCCTTGTTCCACAAAAAAACCCAAATTCTCAAAAAACATTTGTCATTGGGACAAAAAGTGAGGTGAAATCTTCTAAAGAGGAGGAAAGACAGCAAAACAAATGTCACAGGGGTGATAACCCTTCCCTATGTTTTCCAAAAAGCTTAAAAAAGATTTTTTGGCTGGAGCTAAACACGTTAAAAATGTACCCGTTCAAAATGACAAACAGATTCTACTTAACAACAAACCTACAGTCCCTGTCTTGTTTGCACCGCCTGTATACTGCTGTTCAGAGTATATAGGGCCTGGTGGCCCCACACCTTTCCTTATTTTAATTTGGGTGCGGGGGTTCCCCTTAATATCCATACAAGACCCAAAGGGCCTGGTAATGGACTGGGGGGTACCCATGCCGTTTGTCTCACTGATTTTCATCCATATTGCCAGGACCCGACATTACATTAAACCTGCAAGCAGTTTTAAATGAGATTTCTTTCCTTTAAAAATGACATTTGGTGCAGGGACTGTTCTAAACACGGGAAACACGTGCCACTTTACAGGCATACTATAGACACCCCCCCAGGTACGATATTTAAAGGAATATTTCACTTTTTTTTTTTTTTTTACTTTAAGCATCATTAAAATCACTGCTCCCGAAAAAACGGCTGTTTTTAAAAGTTTTTTTTGCATTGATACATGTCCCCTGGGGTAGGACCCGGGTCCCCAAACCCTTTTTAGGACAATACCATGCAAATTAGCTTTTAAAATGAGCACTTTTGATTTCGAACGTTCGAGTCCCATAGACGTCAATGGGGTTCTAACGTTCGTGCGAACTTTCGGTCCGTTCGCAGGTTCTGGTGCGAACCGAACCGGGGGGTGTTCGGCTCATCCCTATTGCTGACCATATCCAACCCTTTACGACTACAGTGTACCCATCTTCTGATGGCTACTTCCAGCAGGATAATTCACCATGTCACAAAGCTCAAATCATCTCACCACTGGTTTCTTGAACATGACAATGAGATCCCTGTACTCCAATGGCCTCCACAGTCACCAGATCTCAATCCAACTGATCACCTTTGGGACGGGAGATTCGCATCATGGATGTGCAGCCGACAAATCTGCAGCAACTGTGTGATGCTATCATATAAATATATGTCAAAATCTCTGAGGAATGTTTCCAGCACCTTGTTGAATCCATGCCATGAAGAATTAAGGCAGTTCTGAGGGCAAATGGGGGTCCAACCTGGTACTAGCAAGGTGTACCTAATAAAATATATTGTAAGTGTACCAGCCCCAGATGACTGAACAGAACTTCCTTGTGTGTAAAATTTGAAGCTTCTCCCTTAAAACATATTATTGTTGTCACTCATCACATAAAGCTTGTTTCAGGAACAAATATATAGGGATTGCTCAGGATAATTGTGTACCTGTCTTATAAGGAAATTAACCTATTTTGGGAAGAAAGGATACAGACACTTCAAAAGAAGCAGTCTTATTATGCAATACTCAAGTCTCACTGTATCGTTTTAGGTATTTCGCTGAATTATAGGCTTGGAAAACAGAACAGATGTGTCCATACTGTTCATAATAATCCCAGGACAATTTGGCATGGTTATACAGATTGACATGGAAATTTATAGATAGGCAACTCCTATCCTTATATTGATTAGTAGTTCCAAATTAATAATAACTACTGCAGTAGGGAACAGACACAAAAGATACGCTCAGCATCTTTCCAAATAACTGTTCTGCCTTATTATGACGCAATTGAAGGTTTTTATACACATGATTACGTAGGTATCACATTAATATTACAATGGTACTTGTATGGTAACAAGGGGCGTAACATAAGCAGACTATTTCTAATCAGGACTTGAAAGAATGCAAACATGTACTGAAAACATTGTTAATATTGTGTGCACAGTGAGGACAGCGTGCAATACATACAAAATAGAATACAATTATATACAAAACTTACAAATTTCCTTTACAGTCTCCTCTCTTTTGATCAATATTTTGATCACTAACCATACCTATTATCACCTTTAACCTGGAACCTCCACATGCTTAGGTGGAGGTAGTCTTGGCCAAAGAGGCAAAACTCCATTGTGGAGAATATAATAGCTGAGCAGCTTTTTCATGACAAAATGCCTTTTCATTGTGAAAAACAAATGATTGATAAGACATCTTTACAGAATATTGGCTGTACACTCCTGTGGCCAGAATGGGGTTCAAGCTTAATTGTGGGCATGCTGACTTATCAGCATATGTAAACACAGACAACTCTAACAGTTTGCGTAGTGCTTAACAAAATGAAGGCAGAAATTACAATTACATTACAATTTGGTACAAGAGGAATCAGAGGGCCTTGCTCGCTAGAGCTTACAATCTAGGTTATTAATGTTTTGTCTAAAAAAACTGAAATTGGCATGGTGTCTTTCCAGCTTATCACTGATCTCTCATACCAGCTACATTCTTTCATGAGAGCGCAAAGGAGGGGGTCACATCTGCATACATGACACACACAAGAGATAGAACTAAAGGTTCCAGCATTCACACACACACACACACAAATATCTCTTTAAAATCACTTACATTTTTCCCATTTGTACACAACACTTGCATATCATTCTCTCACTTTCTTTTAACTCTTTAATATTTCCCTGCTTAAATTCTGCTTTCCTTATTTTGTTCTGATATCCTTTGCATCCCATCCCATACTTCACATACTTTAGCTTCTATTATTCTATGATCAGACGGGCCAGCCATAGTGCTAATCCCATCTTCCCTCTCTGACAACTCATAAAGTATTCTGTTTTAACTCTCATTTCTCTGTTTTGACTTTACTACTTGTAGTGCCTGACCCCAAATTTATCCCACAACTTAACATCAAAATATCCCTTTCTGTCTAGTGTTAATTGTCACCCTTGATCCATCCTGCTCATGCTCACATAGATAGCTGCTTCTCTAGCTGTTTACTCTGCATGATTCTTAGTCCCTATGGACTTTGGTAACCCAGTTACCCATTGTGGATCCCTGTCCACTCTAACCATTTATCTAGGGGCTCAGTAAAGGTGGAACCGCACCTTCAGTTCATATATTTTATAGCGCTCCTCTTGCGCTGGGCATTTTTGAGGGTCTCTTACCCTTCATTCCCTTACTTAATTTAATGCCCATAATGACTGGCCAGTCTTCTCTACGTGTACCTATACCCTCTTGCCTCTAAACTACTTTATCTAGCAGATGTACAACATATACCTGTGAACAGCACTATTATTCCCTTTCTTACCTATAACACTCCAATGGACAGTAGACAGTAACAACATAACATATATCCACCAATCAATTTAAGTTCAATTAAGGGGAGTAATATAGGTATCCTTTGTCCGGAAAATGCCTTACCGATCAAGGAAGTCTGATAACTCAAATGTAAGCAAAAGGCTTATCTCAGCCGGCTGATTATCAGAAATTCCCGGATCGTCTCAAGCTCCTTGTTTTGGATTCTCAGGGTCACTTGTAAATCCCCCTCCTAGGCAAAGCTCACCATCTGACATGGAAATTTATAGATAGGCAACTCCTATCCTTATATTGATTAATGGTTCCAAATTAATAATAACTACTGCAGAGGGGAACAGACACAAAAGATACACTCAGCATCTTTCCAAATAACTGTTCTGCCTTATTATGACGCAATTGAAGGTTTTTATACACATGATTACATAGGTATCACATTAATATTACAATTGTACTTTTTTGGTATCAAGGGGCGTAACATAGGCAGACTATTTCTAATCAGGACTCGAAAGAATGCAAACATGTACTGAAAACATTGTTAGTGCCGTGTGCACAGTGATGGCAGTGTGCAATACATACAAAATAGAATACATTTTTAGCCGCCTTCCATATCTGATAGCGCGGGAATAATCTTATTATCACTAATTATATACAGAAAATATTTCCTTTACAGGATGCAAGGTTTCTTATTAGCCTGTATACCAGGGAATGGAAAAAATTGCCAAAAAATGAAATGTACTTGCACACTGAAGAATTAAAACTGGCCAACACGTAAGTAAGTTTTGTCCTACCAGGAAATAGTTTTTTCCAACACCATGGAGTTGATTTTCTCACATTCTGACAGACTAATGCTCCCTGCCAGATGTTGTGGGTTGGAAGACAATAGTTCTGAATACATGAAAAATTAATTTTGTTATATTAAAGAATAAATAAATCCAACTGATGACTGGAATGACTAATGCTAAAATAATTGAACCTTATAATAAAAATGCAGGACTTAGTGGAGAAGTCTCCAAAGCTGGGATTCTTGGAGAGACCAATGACAAAAAGAGAAGGGGGAGACAGACTAATAAAATTAGCTATGCAATTTTTCACAGAACCAGTGCTCAGTGGGGGTGTATAAATATGGGAAGTCTTGTAAATAGGGTAATGACTACGAACATGACTTGCCTTTACATTATAATATTTTTTTCTGTTAGCAAAATCTGAAGCAACTCTTTGAATTTTTTTTCCATACAGTTGTAAATTCTCAGTAGAATATCTAAATCAATTTCCTAGCTTTGCAGGAGTGAATTCTGAGCGACAATGAGATTTGTCTAAGCAAGGCGGCCGAGGATTTGTGCCAAGCAGCATTGTCAGTAATGGAAAACGCAAGTTATAAACACAAAGGACTGCTTTCTAGAGTACAAAAATACATTATTATAGAAAATAGATGTTCTACAACATAATAAAGTATAGATGAAGTTAAGTAGATATGTCAACAAGAGAACTGGCTTTAATAAATTAAGACAATATTTTAGGGTGGTCATAAACAAGCAGAATAGCTTGATGTGTGATATCTGTCTGTCCTCCAATGATTGCTAAATACAGAATTTTTACATGGCCCCACTATCACAAATCATGTTTCAATCAGTCACATCACATCTGTCTATTGAGTCAAAGGAGGCAGATTTACATATCTAAGTCAATTTGTCCATTCAGTGAAATAAATCTAACTTAAAGCAGACCTTCACTTAAAAGTATCACTAGTTTGACTCTTCCCCCATCTCAAACATATTTGAAAGGTTTGTTTTTTGGGGGAGGGGACTGGGTTACTTTTTCCTGTCTGGTGTCCATTCCTACTTCTGCCATTCTTGCCTTGGCAGGAATTATGGACGTTTGGCCTGTCACGTCACACCACATGTCCCAGGAAATTGTAGGACCAATCTGACACTGAGGCACAATCGTGTGCATTTGCAGTGGGGAGCTGGCTGTGAAACAGCAGGAAGTCACAGCCAGCATCCACAGCCAAGATGGTGCCACCAGGGATCCAAAGACTGGTAAAGAACTGGCCCAGCTAAAGACAGCATTGGACTCCTGGGCTTGTGACTGTCTGTTTCTGCTACATTATTTGTTGCTGCTGACTTTTATTTATTTTTATTTTTTAAACAACTTGGGTTGCTCTTTTTTAAATCTAGAACGCAAAAAAAAAAGTTTTGTTGCACAAATCTGCCCGGGCGCCCCCACAAAGTGGCTGCACTGCTGCCGATATGATAATACCGGCAGGGCCACCATCAGGGGGGGGACAGCCCATACATATGTAGGGTGCCCGAGGAGCGGACCCCAACCAATGAGTTGTTGTGCGGCCGGCATACCGCAACTGTCATTTTGGGTAGCGTAAGGGAGGGTTTTAACCCCTGTAAGGTTTATTTTTACCATCTTTGTCCCATTGGGGAGATTTACCTTAAAGTGACTGTAAAGGTATTTTTTAAAATAACAAACATGTCTATATTTACCTGCTCTGTGTAATGGAATTGCACAAAGTGGCCATGAACCTCCTTTTTTTGGGTCCCCCACCGGTGCTCCTCTCCTCTGTCCAGTGCCTTAATGCAAGGAATGTTTAGGTTTTACAACAACTTTAACTTCCTTTCCCGTAGCCAAAACAGGAAGTGAGAGGAAATCCCTGTAAATTAGGGGAATCTCTTGGGGCACCAAAACTAGTGTCCCCATTGGAAGATTTCCTCTCTATTACTTTCCGGGGACAACCCAAAATTTGGAATTTTCCTTTACTTTCACTTTCAATGATAGTGATAAACAGGGCAAATAGAGAGGGTGAATCTCCAAAATCGGGACACAGACAGCAATAAAAACTGTTCTAATCCATCTCCACTCTATCCAAAAGTAAAAAAAAATTAAAAACATTTGCCTTTAGTTATACTTTAAATTCAATTTATTGTCTTGAAAATTTTTAGATGCTCAGAGAAAACTATTTTTTGTACAGAAAAAATAACAGAATGCTTTCTTTACATCAACATTTTTCTGGTGTCTCTTAAGCCACATAAGCAGCAGGGATGAGCCCGATGTTCGCCTGTTCGCCAAACAGCAAACATTATACCGTGTTTGTGGCTAATTTGAAAGCTGCGGAACACCGTTAATGTCTATGGGACATTAACAAAAACCAAAAGTGCTCATTCTAAAGGCCTATAAATATGTTTGGGGACCTGGGTCCTGCCCCAGGGGACATGTATCAATGGCAAAACAAGTTTTAAAAACGTCCGTTTTTTCGGGAGCAGTGATTTTAATAATGCTTAAAGTGAAACAATAAAAATGAAATATTCCTTTAAATATCGTGCCTGGGGGGGGGGTGTCTATAGTATGCCTGTACAGTTTTCCCGTGTTTAGAACATTAACACAGCAAAATGACATTTCAGGCCCTTCAGTTCGGTATGGAAATATAAAATCACTACTCCTGAAAAAAAAACAGTTTTTGAAACTTTTTTTTTTTGCATTGATACATGTCCCCTGTGGCAGGACCCGGGTCCCCAAACACTTTTTATGACAATAACTTGCACATAAGCCTTTAAAATTAGCACTTTTGATTTTTCATGTTCGTGTCCCATAGACTTTAACGGTGTTCGCGTGTTTGTCCAAATTGTTTGCCTGCTCGCATGTTCTGGTGCGAACCGAACTGGGGGGGGTGTTTGGCTCATCCTTAATAAACAGAGGCTAAGGCCTGGTTGATGTCTAGATATAACCTTTATATGCCTGCTAATAAACAGAAGATAGTACAACTGGTCAAAGCTGAGCATCTGCCTATCAATTCAAAAGGGAGATGTACTTCTAGGTAGTTGGTATCTGGTTGGGGTGGGTTGGTGTCTGTGCCTATTGCAATCCTCATCAATTCCACTTAAGGGGAGGAAGGGGCAAAGCTGCTACCCATCCTGACTAGTCCATCTATGCACAAAATATCACTGTTTTAAAATCATTGGAGATATAATACAGGGGAGACATCCACCTAACCCTGCAACTCTGCAGCAATTCAATTACAAATATAAAATTTAATTTAGAATATGGCTTATACATCACAAGGGAAACATATTACCCATGACAGGAAATATGATGCCACCCACACCAACAAAACTTCTCAAAGGGGAGGGGTTTTTTTTTATCTTAACCACTTCAGCCACGGAAGATCTGGCTGCTGAATGACCAGGCCATTTTTTGCAATTCGGCACTGTGTCGCTTTAACTGACAATTGTGCGATCATGCAACATTGCACCCAAACAAAATTGACGTCCTTTTTTAACACACAAATATAGCTTTCTTTTATTGGTATTTGATCATCTCTGTGGTTTTTATTTTTTGCGCTATAAACAAAAAAAGAGCGACAATTTTGAAAAAAAACAATATTTTGTACTTTTTGCTATAATAAATATCTCAATTTTTTAAAAAAAATATCAGTTTAGGCCGATATGTATTCTTCTACATATTTTTGGTAAAAAAAAAAAAAAAAAATCGCAATAAGTGTATATTGATTGGTTTGCGCAAAAGTTATAGCATCTACAAAATAGGGGACAGAGTTATAGCATTTTTATTATTTTTTTTTTTTTACTAGTAATGGCGGCGATCTGCAATTTTTATCGGGACTGCGACATTATGGCGGACACATCGGACACTTTTGACACATTTTTGGGACCATTGGCATTTATACAGTGTTCAGTGCTATAAAAATGCACTGTACTGTAAAAATGTGACTGGTAGGAAAGGGGTTAACACTTGGGGGCGATCAAGGGGTTAACTGTGTTCCCTTTGTGTGTTTCAAACTGTAGGGGGAGGGGACTGATCTAGAGGAAATGACAGATCGTGGTTCCTAGCTATTAGGAACTCACGATCTGTCTCTCCTCACAGAACAGAACAAGGATTTGTGTGTTTACACACACATGTCCCCGTTCTGCCTCTCGTGCCCGCGATCGCTCATGGACGGTGGTCATCGTGACCGTCGGCCACGAGGTCCCGCTTAAAGGAGCCGGCGTATAGCTACGACGGCTCGCTGGATCGTACTGACCTGCCACAGTATAATGACGGCGGCTGGTCGACAAGCGGTTAAAGTGGTTTTAAACCCTTACCTATACCCAGTGAAGTGAATGGCCTCAGGTGATACACTGAGATGAAACAATTCCTCCTACATAAGTTGTACCTGTGTAACTACAGCTGTCTGTTCCCTACATCCATTCAAAGTGCAGAATTCACACAGGATCCCCTTCACACAGCACACAGGTACAAAGCTGATGCTGTCAATCAGCTGGAGGTCCCTCCCCTGTCACCATTTTTTGCTTGGTGTCAGGAAAACGCCTCAAAAGTGACTCATATAGACAGCAGAGTAACGAGCCAGTGGACAGAAATGACACTTAGTGCTCTGGATTGAGACAAGTAAACACTGTAGAGGGAAATGCTTTGTTCATATTTTCTGTCTGAGGTTTACAACCACTTTTAGTTAGCCATAGTCCGATCAGCGGAGACTGGCCAAACTTTGATCAGTGTGGGATCATCTATGTTCGATAGGGACAGTGTCTTCCATCAAACAGACTAGTAGGAAGCCTTTTGTTGATCAGCAGCTGCAATCAAACAGCTGTAGCCACTGATGATCAGTGTATTCTGAAAGTGCCAGGTCAATTTGTCAGAACACAATGCCCTGCTGGAGCTGAGGGAAGATTTCTTCATCCATCCAACCCTTTTGTGTTGATGGAGGAATCTGGTTGTTTTTTTTTTTAACCAGCTTATTTATCTACAGCCAGCATTACTCTGGACTAAAACTAAAACTGATGAATGGCACTCCTGTTACTGCCGGTTCACACAGGGGCAACACGACTTGCAGGCTGACTCACAGAGGCGACCTGCACACGACTTCCGCGGCGACTTGCAAAATGACTTCTGTATAGAAGTCAATGCAAGTTGCCTGAAGTCGCCCCAAAAATAGTACAGGAACCTTTTTCTAAGTCGGAGCGACTTGCATCGCTCCTATTAGAATGGTTCCGTAGTACAGAACGGGACACGACTTGTCAGGCGGCTAAGTCACCTGACAAGTCGCCCCTATGTGAACCGAGTGTTACTAAGCAGGTTGTGAGACATTGAACTTGACAGGCATATATCTTCTCTCAGCTAAGATAACCAGGTTTGAACTTTCATTCACCAACTGTCACTTTCATTCTATCTAATCCTTCTGTTATACCAAAGGCATGTTCATGAATAAACCACAATATGATTGGCTACTAGGAGTTATATACCCTTCTCTTTCAAACACTTAACCTCTATCATAATATAGACAGAAAGGCCGGCAACTCTGGAGATTCCATCTGAAGTCTTTATTGTAACATGACCATGTTTAAAGTAACTTTCTGTCTTTACATTTGAACTTCTGTCTATGGGTGTAAGGAGGACATCCGAGCCAGAGCACCTGGGTTTGCCATTGTTAACTCATCATATCCTTTGTTTTCACAGTTCAGATCGGTGCTTTTTTGCATTTTGTCTTGCTGGATGGTCTACCACAATATACCTCCAAACTGTAAAAAATTTTAAAATGGGACTCACGGGACCTCATGTCTGATCCACAAGGTATTTAAAAAATGGTCTGGCCTTATTTAAGCAGGCCATACGTGGTCGAATTTTGAACGAAATTTTCTTTTCAAAATGAGAAAGTTTGTTTTTTTCGTGATCCGATGACGCCACCATTCATTTTCGAAATTCGGCCGACCAAGCCTTCAATTTCACCTCATGTTGCTACAGAAAAGAATATTCGTGGCTGGGAATCTTCTTTTCTCTCCGTAAATTTTCTTTCCTTATTACATTTCTCGCACGATTCTCCCATCATTGATTAGAAAATCGTTTGTTTTTCTAAAAATTTCCAACATGTCCGATTCCTCAAATTTGATTGCCGCACGGAAATCGCCCGTTGCTGCAGCCCACTAATGGTGCGAAATTCGTACGAAAATTCTTTGATACGATTTTCGAAAAGAAAATTCTTTCGAAATTCGAACCGTGTATGGCCGGCATTAGATGAATATTTACCAGTGAATGTGAAATTCACCAAACATTCACTGCAAGTAAATCTTCCTGGTCGATGTGTTTTGATATCCAGTGAATGGTTCACCACCAGTGAACGTTTAATGAATGCCAAATTCACTGCTTTATAATAATGTTCAGCACTGCAAGCTGAGACAAACCTTCTATAACTGAGGTTGCTGGAGGGTATATAATAAAGATATATGGCAGATATATTTTTTTTATACGTCCCTCTTCCAGTGGTCTAGTAGAAGAAGGGTTTAGGGTGGGCCTTGTGTATACCTTGTGTATGATTATATAACTGTAAAGCTTGCAAACTAGATTATGTCTTGGTGGAAGCTAAAGGGAAATTCATAATAAGTGATAACACAATCTGCTGTACAGGTGTTACATGCTGTCATACAACTCACCAAATGCTTTTGCGACATCTCCTGGACAGCTGCAGCCGCCATCCTTGAAACAAGATAAAAATAGAATCACTCAAACGCATGCATGTGTAAATCATCTCTTTTATAGTCTATTTTATATTTGGATTTTTTTTTTATGTATGAATATACTAAATGTAAATATCTATTCTATTATAGTCATAAAATTCTAAATAACGCTCAGGTTTTAGCATTGTCACGGAATACTGGCTAGGAAGATCTTCACAAAATAAATAGAGCACGACATGCTACAGTTCATTTGATAATGTTATCTCCTACAAATGCAGTGGCTTTGTCACAGGAGACAATTAGAGTAGAGTAGTGAGTGTTTGCTTTGTCTTAGATCTGGACCGCCATCTAGTGGACAAAACACAAAACTGTGTTTACCTTTCCTGGAATTACTATTCTGTAACATTTGGCTAAACCATACAGTAAAATGATGCAATGTTACAAAATCATAAACCACAAACCCTCTGGCTGAGAAGTTCTGATTACAGCTGGTGGTAACATAAGATATTTACATTTTTATAAGCTTACTCCTTAAAGGAAGTTGTTTTATAAAAACATGTTTTACAGTCCTGTAAGCCCCCATTCACACTGTGTGGTGCATTGTGCATAGGGAGGGCCATTCATTTCAAAGGAAATGTGGAAAATAAAACCTCAAGTATCTTTTTTCAGCTTTGCATGTTTTTTATCATGCGTCTTGCTTGCCGCATTTGGGGTACAATTCATAATTAATGGCACTGCAAGTGCCGCATGCATTTCTTGTGTTTTTGCTAAAGTGTTCACGGACTATACAATTGTGAATGCAGCCTAAAAGTATACCTTATACAGTGCATCCAGAAAGTATTCACAGTGCTTCACTTTTTTCCACATTTTATTATGTTACAGCTTTATTTCAAAATAAATTAAATTAAAGATTAAATTCATTATTTTCCTCAAAATTCTACAAACAATACCCCATAATGACAATGTAAAAAGAAGTTTGTTTGAAATCTTTGCAAATTTATTAAAAATAAAAAAAGTATTCCTAGCCTTTGCCATGACACTCAAAATTGAGCTCAGGTGCATCCTGTTTCCACTGATCATCCCTGAGATGTTTCTACAACTTGATTGGAGTCCACCTGTGGTAAATTCAGTTGATCGGACATGATTTGGTAAGGTACACACCTGTCTAAATAAAGTTCCACAGTTAACAGTGCATGTCAGAGCACAAACCAAGCCAAGATGCCCAAGGAATTGTCTGTAGCCCTCCGAGACAGGATTGTATCGAGGCACAGATCTGGGGAAGGGTACAAAAAAAAAGTCTGCAGCATTGAAGGTCCCAGTGAGCACAGTGGCCTCCATCATCTGTAAATGGAAGAAGTTTGAAACCATCAGGACTCTTCCTAGAGTAGGCCACCTGGCCAAACTGAGTGATCAGGGGAGAAGGGTCTTAGTCAGGGAGGTGACTAAGAACCCAGTGGTCACTCTGACAGAGATCCAGAGTTTCTATGTGGAGAGAGAAGAACCTTTCAGAAGAACAACCATGGCTGACGTGTTTCGAAAGGTTACCTTCTTCCTCAGAGCCTAGGCATGCATCAGCCAGCAGAGGTCCTCATGTCCTCTCTTTCATTGTCTGGAGACTGTGGTTATCAGACCAATTGCCATCATTTGAAAGGCATTTACATTGCAGGTTCTTTCATATGCTTGTGAGTAGTTTTTAATTTGTTTTTTAAATAAACTCATTTAAGGATAATGCACAAGGCTGGCCAGTATGGTAGAGTGGCCAGACGGAAGACACTGCTCGGTAAAAGGCACATGACAGCCCACCTGGAGTTTACCAAAAGGCACCTGAAGAACTTTCAGACCATGAGAAATAAAATTGTCTGGTCTGATGAAACAAAGATTGAACTATTTTGCCTTAATGGCAAGCATCATGTCTGGAGGAAACCAGGCACCCCTCATCACCTAGCCAATACCATCTCTACAGTGAAGCTTGGTGGTGGCAGGATCATGCTTTGGGGATGTTTTTCCGCAGCAGGAACTGGGAGACTAGTCAGGATTGAGGGAAAGATAAATGCAGCAATGTACGGAGACATCCTTGATGAAAACCTGCTCCAGAGCACTCTGGACCTCAGACTGGGGTGAAAGTTCATCATCCAACAGGACAATGACCCTAAGCCAAAATAACAAGGGAGTGGCTACAGGACAACTCTGTGAATGTCTTTGAGTGGCCCAGCCAGAGCCCAGACTTGAACCTGATTGAACATCTCTGGAGGGATCTGAAAATGGCTGTGCACTGACGCTCCTCACCCAACTTGATGGAGCTTGAAAGGTCTTGCAAAGAAGATTGGGAAAAACTGCCCAAAAACAGGTGTGCCAAGCTTGTAGCATCATACTCAAAAAGACTTGAGGCTGTAATTGGTGCCAAAGGTGCTTCAATAAAGTATTGAGCAAAGGCTGTGAATACTTATGTACATGGGATTTTTTTTGTTTTGTTTTTTATTTTTAATAAATTTGCAAAGATTTCAAACAAACTTCTTTCACATTGTCATTATAAGTTATTGTTTGTAGAATTTTGAGGAAAATAATTAATTTCATCCATTTTGGAATAAGGCTGTAACATAACAAAATGTGGAAAAAGTGAAGCGCTGTGAATACTTTTTGGATGCACTGTGTGTCTTAATTGAAGGATTACTAGGGGGAAATGTATTTTATTGTAGTATATATGTCCTTACATGTGGTGACTATATTAGCATTAATTTTTAGGACATTTTAGCAAGTTTATTAATCTTAACAGAAATGCAATGTCGTAACTTTCTATGCACTGAACTGAAAGAACAACGTTTTCTTCCTTCCAAACTATCTTCCATAAAGGAATTCCCCCATCCCTTCATGTAATAGGGATGAAGAGAAAAATACATGTTTGTAGATCAAATCAGGAGAGCAGCTTAGTGTGACAACCATGGCTCCCACCATAGATAGAGTGGCACGATTAGGTATAGTCACAAGTGGTCAGGAAGTGTATTATTCATAGAATTTCTAGGGAAAAATTAAGGAAACATACTCAATAAAAGAAAATGAATGCAGGCACTACATCTAAGGATTGGTAAGTTGCAGTTTATAAATGTTTTGCTTACAGATACACAAATATTTTTTGAAGCCAATCCGGTCTGGTCTCCAGCGGCGGAAGCTCTGCAGAGGACACAGCCATCAAAGGCTGTAAAATGATCAGGGAGTGACGTCACCCATAGACTTACTATGGGGCTTCCGTTGTCAGCTGTGTCCTCTGCATCCCTTCAACAAGCTGACAGCTCAGCGTGTGATCGGGTCGGATCGGCTTCAAAAAAGGTATGTATACTGATTTCTTCATTACAGGGTGAGATAGGTTATTGTTAGATCGTGGATATCTGTAGATGCAGGGATTTTAGTGTTTATTGTGGACTTCTACTTTAACTAAAGATACAAAGAACCCACAGTTGTTAAATATAGAAGCTGTATGTAATGATAAAATTGATTCAAAACCATTATAGTTTTCCTTTATGATACAGAAGATTGAACTATAAGGATTTAAAGTGATTCTAAAGGCAGAAGGTTTTTTTACCTTAATGCATTGGCTCCTGCTGCTGTCAGTCACAGCCAGTGAGGGGGGAGCAGGGGAAGAAGCCAAGCCACAAAGACACATAGAACCGTCTCGGGAGAGAGCACGCACGTGTGCCCACATAGCAAGCAGCTTACTATAGGGGCACTCAGTGAGGGAAGGGCAGGTGACCAGAGAAGAGGCGGATCGGGGCTACTTTGTGTAAAACCATTGCACAGAGCAGGTAAGTAGAATATATTTGTCATTTAAAAAAAAAATAAAACTATATCCTTCACAATCACTTTAACCAGCAAACCTCAAGAGAGTAAAACATTCAAGCTACGTAAAAAGATAAAGTGCAATATGCAAAATGCAGAAATTGCTTGCTGTGCCCCCGTTAAGAAGATTCACCTTTTCTTTTTGTCCCATTTACCGCTATTTTTGTAAGTGAAAGTAAAAGAAAATGGCAAATTTTGGGTTGACATCAAACAGTAACAGAGGGGAAATTTGCCAATGGAGATACTAGTTCTGGTGACCCTTTAGACACCCAAGCATTCCTTCCCTTTGGAGGGATTTTCTCTCACTTCCTTTTTGGCTATGGGACAGGAAGTGAAGGGAAATCTCCACAATGGTAAGCAGATTGAAAAAAAAAAAAAACAACTGACAGGAGTTATAACCCTCCCTTACTCAAACCAAAGACGAAAAAAAATGTTTTGCTTTAGTGACACTTTAAGCGTTATGTTCAATAGTACATTAGTTCTTGCGGAGCACTCAGATTTCTTTGTAAAACAAACAGCAATATTAAGCTTTGCACAGATTTTTCAGAAAAATAATAAACAGCGATATTCGGCTTTGCACAGATTTTGCAGCAACATAATAAGCAGCAATATTAGGCTTTGCATGGACTTTCAGGACCAGTGACCTTGTTTTCTTCTATGGTACTGTAAAGTGAAAAACAGATTCTGCAAAGGCTGTCGATTGGTCAGTAGCAGTAAGTAACAGTGAAAAGATGAGCTAAAAAAAGTTCAGTCGCATGTGTTGTTCAGTAAACACATCTCTGTACTTACGGAAATGATGTGCCCTTTCAACCCGTGGGCAGAGTCAGCACATTCAATCACAGCACTCAACTGGGGGTAACCAACACCTGTTTTAATCCTGGTTGTGCAAACAGATCCTGCATAAGAAGGTACATAAAAAAGAGAGAATTAGTTCTATGGTCTTTATAACAGGCAAAGCTAGCCCTGCTCAACTCTTTCCATGTCCAGCAGAACCTATGTTCATTTGATGCGCCAGACTTTCTCAGTTTACGACTATGTACTTCATTAAAATATAGCTAGAGGCAGTAACTTACACTGGGCAAAAGTATACAAGTAATGCCTTTTTCTTAGTTTTTTTTTTGTTGTATAAACATTTTATTGAGAGCATATACATCCATGGCTCAGCAAGCCTGTCTTATCAATATATATATGCGATTACAGTTCAATCAGATAGAGGCAGTCTGAATCTGGATTAAACAATTTTAGATTATGAGCAGAGAGTCAAAGGTGATTATGATGTCTAGTTATATATATCTTCAAAGGTTTTTCTTAGTTTCTTTGCTTATCTCCCATTCATATTCTCGCTTTCCTTTCTGCCTTTGTGTGTGCATGTGTGTGTATATATATATATATATATATATATATATATATATATATATATATATATATATATATAAACACTATATTGTCAAAAGTATTGAGACACCTGCTTTTACATGCATATGAACTTTAATGGCATCCCAGTCTTAGTCTGTAGGGTTCAATATTGAGTTGGCCCACCCTTTGCAGGTATAACAGCTTCAACTCTTCTGGGAAAGCTGTCCACAAGGTTTAGGAGTGTGTCTATGGGAATGTTTGACCAAAGCGCATTTGTGAGGTCAGGCACTGATGTTCGACAAGAAGGCCTGGTTTGCAGTGTCTGCTCTAATTCATCCCAAAGGTGTTCTATTGGGTTGAGGTGCAGGCCAGTCAAATTCCTCCACCCCAAACTCATCCATATCTTTATGGACCTTGCTTTGTGCACTGGTCTAAATCATTTGGTGGAGGGCGGATTATGGTGTGGGGTTGTTTTTCAGGGGTTGGGATTGGCCCCTTAGTTCCAGTGAAGGGAACTCTTAGGGCATCAGCATACCAAGACATTCTGGACAATTTCATGCTCCCAAGTTTGTGGGAACAGTTTAGGATCGCCCCTTCCTGTTTCAACATGACTGCGCACCACTGCACAAAGCAAGGTCCATAAAGACATGGTAGAGCGAGTTTGGGGCGGAAGAAACTTGACAGTCCTAACCTCAACCTGATAGAACACCTTTGGCATAAATTAGAGCGGAGACTGTGAGCCAGGCCTTCTCATCGACATCAGTGCCTTACCTCACAAATGCGCTTCTGGAAGAATGGTCAAGCATTCCCATAGACACTCCTAAACTTTATGGACAGCCTTCCTAGAAGAGTTGAAACTGTTATAGCTGCAAAGGGTGGGCCAACTCAATATTGAACCCTACGGACGAAGACTGGGATGCCATTAAAGTTCGTGTAAAGGCAGGTGTCCCAATACTTTTGGTAATATAGTGTAGCATTTATTAAGCAAACTCCTTTTGTCTGCAAGAAACACCTGCTGAGAGGCAGTTGTCAGCAACATGACTAGCTGACAGCCAAATGGGGTCTGTATGTTTTTGAGATGTCTTTATACATTGACATAGAATCTACAATTCCCAATAAGATCCTGCTAAATATTCTGTATTATACAGGAATTTGTTGTACCATCTGAATAGCGTATTCTCCCTTGGTCCTATAAAGTATTATGTGCACACTAGAAAAAAACAGGTGTTAGTTGTGTCATTTAAACTTTAAATGATACAACTAATACCAGGTTTTTAGTGCATTTAATAATTTATGTGGCCAAGGGAAACTGAAACATTAATATAATCCTTACATTATAACCAGGGATAAGATTAAAAACACAAACATTCAAAAAAGTATGTGTTCTGGAATACTTATAATGTAATCGTTACTGATGGATTGGACTTTACTATGTATGCGTTAATGTCTTAATGCTAGCATCTAGTGCCAACTCAGCATTTCTAGAACTTGTTATTTCTGTATTTGTTAATGGTATAACCCAGCTCCCCCGTTTCTTCTTCTCCATGTTTACTCAGTGAGCTGCCAGCCTTCATCACAAGCAGAAGGTTGAGAAGATCATTGTCTCTTTACACTTCAAATAACCGGTGAACATCCAATTTTCTGTACCTTAGGCTGGGTTCACACTATTGCGAATTGGATACGGGTTCCCCACATTCAATTCGCAATAGCAGGAGGTTTTGACCAGCTTTCTATGGAGCTGATTCACATATCTCCACTGCGGATCCCATGCAAATTTGCACAGGAGCCCTGTGCATCTTTTGGTCCGTTTCAGGTCCAGTGAATTCAGCCAAAAATTTGGGGCAGAAATCAGACCTGAAATGGTGAATGGAGCCACACTGAACTCCTGCTGTGAGCCGCACACGAAGATAGTATGAACCCAGCCTCAAGATCTAAAACCACATTGGATTTAACTTCTGAGTTTCTTAAGGAGTTAAGCTGCCTGTTAAGGGAGCTTATTGAGCAGGTGACCATAACGGCTGGACAGACCAAGGTCTAAAGGTGGCATTTGAAACAGAACAGCATACGAGGGACCATTAATTAGACCGTTGTCTTTATTCTGGAGCCCAGATTTTCAATTCAAAGACATAGTTCAGTAGAGACACCCACATAATGTACATAGCATTAAAAGCCTTTGCTTATAAAAAACTACATGTGATCTTCTAAAATGAGGTTACATGATCCTTTTTCCAACTTAAAAGATGCAGTCTAGGAGGAGGGATCAATGCAATTGCTCAAAATGGTAATGTGATGTAGTGACATGATACTAGGATATTTGCTCAGTGACACACTAATTAGGGCATACCATGCTGTTAATCAGCCACCAGTGCACATTCTTAGCAATAGTGCCACTAAAGTGACAAAATTATCATCATATATTGCAGTGCCATCATGACAGCAATAAGAAGATAAGGACTGTTACTGTACTGATAATGTAATATACATTGAGGCTGGGTTCACAGTGAAGCACGGAGCGGCTCACAGCAGGGGTCCGGTGCGTCCCTGTTTACCATTTCATGTCTGACTTCAGTCCAAATTTTTGGCTGAATTCGGACCTGAAACGGACCAAAAGACTCACAGGACTCCTGTGCATTTTGCCCCAGAGCCCCTCCGGAGATGTGTAAACAGGCTCCATAGAGAGCCGGTCACAATCTCCTGACATGTGAATTGGATGCGGGGAAACCTGCATCCAATTCGCAATAGTGTGAACCCAGCTACAAATTGCTGCAGTAAAAAAAGGGCCCAAACTTCAAAGTACTTTAAAATGCCAGGGTATCGATATATGGCATACACAAAGCCACAAACATTTTTTTTCCA